>NW_022681470.1:71050073-72250073 GCF_009764315.1 Trachypithecus francoisi | reverse complement strand
GTGAGGAAGATTCCCAGTTATTAAAAATGTTTAGTGTTTTTATTCATCAAAACTGAAAACTAGAAATAACCTTGTTGTTTCTTAACACTTTGGGAGTTTTTAAAACTAACAGTGCCCGGAATGACTTGGGCATGGAAAGTAAGGAATACCTATTGAGCAGTCACCTGGCATTGGTTCATCTACACAGAGGTGACAACTAGATTATATTTAGTGGGCTTTTATTGATTTATACCTTTAGTGAGTTATTGCAAAACTAAAATTATATAATAATCATTTTCCATTGCTTTCGAAATTTTAACAGTATTCTGTTCATAAAAACTTTGGCCATAATGATATTTTGAAAATTATAAGGGGCCTTTCCCTGTCTTTCTTCATATTCTCTGTTGAATTCGTGACCCCATTTTGCAGTTCCCTAAATTACATTATATTACATTATAAATCAGAAAATATACATATCTATTCCAATTGAAAGCTCCATTTCAACTGGCTCCCCTGTCCAGAGCAGCTGCATCTTCGGATGGTTCACTTAAAGCTTTAGTCGTAGCCTTGACTTAGGTGAGCTTTCGGTAGATGCAAACACCAGACAGCACATGCTACCCAGAATATTAGGTAGATGCCAAAAGATGTGTGGTAAGAAAAAACAAAAAACAAAACAAAACAAAAAAGCCCTGCAATGTTTAGCATGAAAACACAGTGCTACATCTCATACTTTCAGTTGAGAATCATGAAGATCACTCATAAGCAGGCACACAACCCTGTTTTTTGTTTGTTTGTTTGTTTGTTTGAGACAGAGTCTGGCTCTGTTACCCAGGCTGGAGTGCAGTAGTGCCATCTCTGCTCACTGAAACCTTCGCCTCCCAGGTTCAAAGGATTCCCCTGCCTCACCCTTCTGAGTAGGTGGGACTACAGGCACCCACCCCCATGCCCAGCTAATTTTTGTATTTTTAGTAGAGATGAAGTTTCACCATGTTGGTCAGACTGATCTTAAACTACTGGACTCAGGAGATCTGCCCGCCTCAGCCTCCCAAAGTGCTGGGATTTCAAACTTAATCAACCACACCCAGTCTTGATTTTCATTTTGAATAAATCAGTTATGTAGAAATTTGTATTTATTTGAAAAGATGGTGTTATGGCTTGATTCGTGTCTCCCCAAAAGTCATATGTTGAAGCCCTAAGCTCCAGTGTGATTGCCTTTGGAGACAGGGTTTTAAAGAAGGTAATTAAGGTTGAATGAGGTCATGAAAGTGGGGCCCTAATCCAATAGGACTGGTGTCCTTTTAAGAAGTGAAAAATATACCAGAGTATACATGCTCACATGATCTCTCGCTCTCTCTCTCACGCATGCACATAGAGAAAAGGCCATATGAGGATACAGTGGAAAGGCACCACCTGCAAGTCTAGGAGAGAGACCTCACCAGAAACTAACCCTGCTAGCACCTTCTTGGACTTCTAGCTTCCAGAATTGTGAGGAAAAAAAAAGAGTCTGTTGTTATACCACCCAGTCTGTCATATTTTGTTTTAACAGCTAGAGCACTCATTACTCTGGAAAAGTGTGCTAATTCTTTGGCCCAGCTAGTCCTGTCACAAAAAGCACTGTTTTTTAATAATACAAGTTTTAAACATTTAAGCAGATATTTTATACCAATATCATCAATTAATAAAGATATAAAAATTTCCCTCTGTACTATCTGTGCCTTAGTGGCTTTCAAACTTTTAGACTGTGGACCACAAAAACATTAAGATATAAGTGTGTATGTATGTGTGTATGTATATAATACATAGTTTATTTATAATATTATACGTGTGCATTTGTGTATTGCAAAACAATACTTTTCCTAACTACCTGACTGTATGAAATAGGTTCTGCTCAAATCTATTTTATTTAAGAAATACATGCTTGTGTGCTTGTGTTTTCAAATTCATTTGAAAGCCAAATTATTGCTTGATGTTTGAGTAGTTCTCTTTTTAGCTATGTTATCCAAAACATTCCCTAACTATAATTTCCACTTTTTCCCTTAGCACCTCAGGATATACATAAAGTACATATGAAGAATAACCATCCATCATATTTCTCTCTCTCTCTCCCATCCCCTACTGCCCCCACAAACACCACACTCACACATGCACACCACATACAAGGAGCCTAAGGTTGAGGCAAATCCATTGAACAGGTCCTATTCAAAGCAAGGCGTTTCATGCAATTTAAATTATAGTGTCAAGCATATTGTCTTACTGACTTGTTTATAATAAAAATATTTTGATTTGATGATGCAACTAAGATATAGACTAATGCATACTGAATAAGTAAATTCCCAATTGGGAAATATGGTATCCTCGAAGTAAAGTATGGATAATTTACATTCTTGCTAGTTCACATAGGCACCTTGGGTACGAATAAAAAATTATATGACTTGGCCTGGCATGGTGGCTCATGCCTGCAGCCCTGGCACTTTGGGAGGCAGAGGCAGGCAGATCACTTGAAGGTCAAGAGTTCTAGACCAGCCCGGCCAACACGATGAAACCCTGTCTCTACTAAAAATACAAAAAAAAAAAAAAAAAAAAGCAAGGCATGGTGGTGCGAGCCTGTAGTCCCAGACACTCAGGAGGCTGAGGTGGGAGAATCACTTGAACCTGGGAGGCAGAGGTTGCAGTGAGCTTAGATCATATCACTGCACTCCAGCCTGGACAACAAAGAGAGGCTTCATCTCAAAAACAAAACAAAACAAAACAAAAAAGTTACATGACTTGATAATTTTCAAAGAAAACATTTGTAAAGGGAAGTTAATTTCATCATTTTCTACCTTATTCTATTTCTTTTGGGTGTATGCTTAAAGAATTCATGCTTGTAGCTATCAAAGAGTCTGACACTGATATCTGTGGCCTAGTTAAAGGATAGTTTAACTAGGAAAGATAGTTAAAGGAAGGCAATAGACACTATAGGGACAGGTTTTACAGATTTGTTGTTCTCTGAAACAATTAGCAAAGTTGACTAAGACCCAGAAGCAAGAAATACACATTTCATAATAAAACATTACCCTGTCACATTCAAACTAATAGTGATCCTGGATATGTAAATATGAAATCAAAATGTAATTTCCAAACAATAGAATTTCAAAATCAATATTTAAATTTCAAATTTTCAAAATTTCATGAGTCAAAATTCTAATGTTCACTTATATAAGTATAGTTGTACAAGATAAGTAAATTGACAACTTTTAAAATTGTTAAAATCTATACACAGGGAAAACGGCCATAATTCATACAGCTTTGGAATATATATACATGTGTATGTACAAATTTATATAGACATAAGAAAAATAAAATAAGTTAAAGGTAAAAAATCTTCCACATTATTTAAAACATTCACTATTTCATGCTCCTGATTTCTTTATACAAATATTTTCTATTATATTTTTCTTTACAGAATAAAATTTATTTTGTGCCCTTGAGAACAAAAGAAAGAAAACAAAAGAAAAAGAAATAACAAAGAAAATGTTTTTAGTTGCATCCTTTTTCATTAGAAATTGCCCTCAGTTCTGAGACAGCAATTGGCATAGAAACATTTTCTAACTGAATAAATTACAACTCATATATTTGCTCATAGTCTCATATAGCAAATTCATGCCAAATAGAAAATATTAACATTTTAAAATGCTTAAATATTTTAAATGTAAACGTAAACATAATTTAAAATAACCTTTATTAAATTAACTAAATAGAAGTGTTTTTGCACACTTCTTAATTCTCACCTCTTCTTTTGTCTTTTTAGATATCACTCGGAGCCAATCTCCAATCATGCTCAGGACAGCAGCAAAGTAAGCAAGCCCTACAAGGATCCAGAACCACACGACAGGCTTATAGAAGTCCAGATATTCAATATCAGATCCACCTGGAGACAAAGCAAAGTAGAACAAAATAACTTCATATTCTTAAAAGTAAACAATCTAGGTATTGCTAAAATTACTAACTAAATTTTGGTTTGCAAAACACAGAAATCTAGTATTCTTGTCAATGGACTTATATTATTTTCTTCATTTTGAATTTCTCATTTTCATTCACATAATTCTTACCTATTTTTCAAGAATAAGTTAAGTTTTTCTTAATGAAACCTTTCATTGCTTCTTCAGATCATCATGATTTTTCCTTGCTTCATGTTTCATTTACATTTATATAATCCATCTCAGTCTAGTACTTAATTATTCTATGTGTACTAAGTTTCTTTTTCCACCTCTATTTTAACAAATAGAAGACAGCGATTACACTTTTGTTGGTGTGCATTTAACTTAGCATATTTACCTCATTGCCAATAAATACATGCTAGCTAATCAACTTAATGCCAAACTGAACAGCAAGTGAACAACTCTAGTGATGGTTCATATTTTAAAGTCATCAGTACAATGAATCACTAACAAATGCCAGAGACAATGACTTGATGGTTCGAATGAGAACAAATAGAAATTTGAGGGTAATACTACCATTCATCACTCTCCGACTTTTCTGAGAAATTCCCATGACTGTCATAAAATAAAACCGTAGCTCTCAAGAAAAAAAAAATTGGCAAGTCTCTTTTTTTTTTTTTAACTCTAATCCTTGAAGAACTTCTCCATCCACTTGGAACAATAACTATACCTATGAGAATCTGGGTTCATTTCAACACACCCTTTGTTCAGTACCCCATTAATATGGGGGCATTTATTAAGTCCCAACAGTGAAACTGTTTTTATTTTCACAAATAAGAAATCAAATACCTCTCTTGAAAAATTCATAATTTAGACCAAGAAATCCTCATATAGACAGTTAACTTTAATGGGGTAGGTATATTGCGTGATGACAAAGAGAATACACAAGTAATATGAAAGGACATAGAAGAAATGATTTTTACTTCTGGAAGAAGGAAAGTAAGAATAGGAAAGTGAGTCTTAAGTAATGAGGATCAAAACTTGGAATAGCACAGTGTGGAAAATATATAGTATAGTCAAATGACTTTTAGTCATGGATAAATCTCCACATGTATTTGACCAAAGAGCAGATAAGTAGAAGAGAGAAATCTAGAAAAAGTAGGCTGTATCAGATTGTAAAGATTTCATCTTAACTCAATGGAGAATAAGTAAAAGTCTCTAGGGAGACAAGTCCTATATATTCATGTTTGACTATCTCCACAGAAAGATCCAGTGGCAGAGAAGAACGAACTGACAGGGAAGCCCCATGAGAAGTTTTTGTTCTGAATTAGCTAAGAAATTATTGTGTCTGAGTTAGGGCAGAGATGGCAAGAAGAGTCATTTTACAGGCCGAATTATCAAGGACTGATGGCCAACTACTTGTTGTGATAAGTGAGAGGAAGAGCTCTCTGATGACCAAAGACCCACACTGTGGGTCTTTGGTGATATTGTAACTGAATGAGGGAAGAAAGATTGACTTTTTTAAAAAAAGTAATTAAAACTGAGAACTGACAGGTTTGAAGTGCTTGAGGTAATAACCAAAAAGATCCTTAAATGCAAATCTAACACTTAATAGAACAGGGCAGAAGATAAGGATTTTAGAACCTGCAGCATAGAGACTGGAGGTGCTTAAAAGAGCGTGGATTTGCTCAATTCACAAAAATTCAGCCAGTAAATTGCAAGTATATCAAAGATCAAGTATAAAATACTGAATATAACATTATTGTAGAGAAATTAAAATTTGCTAATAAGTTGCAGTTATATATTAAAAATCAAGTATAAATTGCAACTATATATTAAAATCAAGTATAAAATACTGAGTATAACATTATTGTAGAGAAATTAAATTTTAAGTTGCTCATGATGACATTTTCAAATAATAAAAGGTCAATAAAAAGACAGCATTTTTCTGTCAGGTAAATAATTTGAATAGGCATCGTTCAGCTTTCTTTTGGGACAAAAGTAATTTTAAGAACACATTTTACAAAGTGAATAATATTACTTTCAAATATTATAAAAATTTTACTTTGTGCAACATTAAAAACTCATTTCTGGGAATAATTATAAATGCATCTCATGATGGTTAAGAGTTGGCCCATGGAGGATACAGCTCTAAAACTTCACAGAACTGATTTAAGAAATATGTGTGTAAACCTGTTACATGATAGGCTCACCAGTGAATTTCATTTTTCAAATGTTTCCATTTCAATGAAACCAAAATGACATTTTTTCCCAAGTACTTTCTCTTTCAAAACCAGAAAAAATCTTCATCCAAATATTTGTGACTCACTTAACACATAAGTTCACTAAGATGTTGACTTTAGAAGAGTTAGTTCATGCTCAGATTACTTTTTATAAGTCTTCTTTCTTATAAACAGGATGTCACAGTTTGAAAAGAGTAAATTAGCTTAATCACTAAAAGGTCTATATTTGGGTAAAATGTTCAACCCACAAGTTTTAGTGGAGTCTAAGCCCAGGGGAAAAAATGTTTTTCCTTTTTAAATTGCCACTCTCAAGATGAAATACTGGCAGTCAGATGATTTAGGAAAAATGAATACTATATATAAGAAATATTGTCAAACAACTCCCAAATCCTACTCACTTGCTGATATCTAAGATTCATGAATTAATTTTCACATTAATCAATTCACTTCATCTAAGAATCTTATCCAAATTAACGTATCTGTGATGTCAGGATAACTTGCTAAGAAAAATTGTTTTATTTTTAAATTAGGAATAAATTAGGAAATACTTTTTAAAAAACTTCTTGACTTTTACAAGCATTAATTTCAATCTAGCTATGTTCAGGAAACCTACTCATTTGTCTCTGGCATACTAAGAAAGCCTAGGGTAATTTCTATTATTGACTTATTATTGACAGGGCTCCTGCCCCTGTCTCCCACGCTCTGTTTTTACTCTTTCCACAGACTTCTGAGATGCAGCCTACAAGATGCTACAGCCTACTCTCCCCTCCTAAGTCCCCACTGACCTGGCAGAAATATTCACTCCACTGCTTTTTTTTTTTCTTTATTGTCACTAAAAACGTGCACATAAATCCTTTCCATAATAAGAACTTTCTGGCTAATCATAATAGGACAGTATACAGTTGGTAATAAAAATAACAAAGAGGTGTGGAGGTATAAAGGTTTTGGGAATCTTATAAACTTTTCCAAGTAGTTAAAATAAGTCTACTCATCCTGACATTCTTATATGATATATGACAACTTCTTTTAGATGGTGCGATCTCTCTCTAGATCTCTTGTCCTTAATGCTTGTGTAAGGAACTCAGTCAGAGCCTAATCCAATCTAGTAGATTAAACTACAAAAAATATAGCTCAGGAAAGTTCAGGCTGGTATTATTGCTAGGGAACCATTATCTCCACAAAGCAGGTTTCCTAAACATTTGCTGGAAACAGTCCCTCTACCCAGCATTAAGAAAGCCCTAGATGGCTCCAAAGAATCATTGAATAGGCGACAGAACAACCCATGAGGCCATGGCAGGCATCTCGTAGGATACATTTTTTTTTTTTTTTTTGAGATGCAGTCTCAATCTGTCACCCAGACAAGAGTGCAGTGGTGCATTTCGGTTCACTGCAACTTCCACCCCCTGGATTTAAGCAATTCTCCTGCCTCAGCTTCCCGAGGAGCTGGGAATACGGCACTTGCCACCACGCTGGCTGATTTTTGTATTTTTAGTAGAGACAGGGTTTCACCATGTTGGCAAGGCTGGTCTCGAACTCCTAACCTCAAGTGATTTGCCTGCCTTGGCCTCCCAAAGTACTGGGATTATAGGCGTGAGCTGCCACACCCGGCCCCTAGAAGACTTAAAAAAAAAAATTGGCCCTGTAAACCCTGCCTAACCTAGTTAATATGCTCATTTCCACTGATTTACAGAATATTCAAAATCAGATTGGAAGAGTGGGATGAAAAGGAAGACTTACCGATTACCTCCATAAACGAAATCATTTCATCCTAACGCCCTATGGGTAGGTGTTGAGGGGAGTTCCATTCTCATGTTTCACACTTCCATTGACTTTGGGCAGGGCTATTAGTAAGACCATGTGGTCACAGAATTAAGTCACATTGCCAACTTCCTTTTGCAGCAATAAAGCTGATGATCCAATTGCCATCACTCTCATGGTCTGTTTTGGAACTCAGGAATGCAAGACCAGTTTGTACTGGCTCCTTGAAATCCCAACAGTAAGTATCCCACTTTAAAATACAGATGTCATAATATCAGCAGAGAAAATAACATATGGCAGACCACTCAAGAAAGGGGTAGCAGAGCTAGAGTTCAACACAGGTGTCTGAATAGTTCCAAAACACAGGCTCCTTCATTGAACCCAGTGGTCCATGTCATCTATGATTTCAGCTACTGTCCTTCTTATCATTTATCCACCAACCTGTTTTGCTCATATTGCCTGGGAAGTACTTAGCTAAGGCAGGAAACACTAAATTGGACAAGGCATGCCTCTTCTCCTCAAGGTTCTCACCTAGAAACCATGTGGGTCTGAAGACAAGCACCATTCCACCAAGGGCCTCCTTACCTTGCTCTGTCCTCTCTCCAGCAGCTCTCAGCCATCGGCCATTTTTTGTGCTAAAGAACTTGGGCATACAACATCCCTCTCCCTTAAATATAATTTTCTTTCTCTGTGATTTTTTTTCTGAATCACAAAGTATTTGTAAAGAAAAAAAAAGATATATCTTGGTTTTAAAGAATAACCAAGCCACTCCAGACTAAGGTTATCAGTTCCATACATCTCTTCTGATTTTCTAAAATGGCATATCTGTTATAGAATATAAACATAGATAAATAACTCCATTTTAAAGAAAATGGGAGTCATTCCTTTAAACCGGCCTATAATTATTTTAGCTTAAATATCAAACATGGATTTTAATTTTGGGGGGTTTGTTTGACTTTACTTTTATTAATTAAAGCTATCCCGTCTTAATAGGAAGGAGGGAAAATCTTAATTTCTGTTTTAGTATATCTTATTTTGTTGGTAAGTAATTTAACTGAATAAGGTGTTTCTCACTGCTTTAAGGACTCAGAACCCCTTTTAATAATGTTATAAATCCTATTTTCTTTTTAACAAATGGAAATATGACTTCAGTATTAAACAACAGCTTACCTACTAAACCAAACTTTTCATATGCCATTGAGTCAGAAAACCAGAATGCCAACAAAGGTGATATTTGAACTTGTATTTGGGGATTTGAAATTTCAGCATTCGAGAAGTTGTCCATGTCCCTCTAGGTACTTGTTCTTAAACTGGGAAAACTGCCATGAAAAGAGCAGCCGTCTGATGATCATAAAGAAAGAAAAACCAACACATGACATCACTCACTCATCGTTTACAAAGATGGAACAGTATATAGGTATACCGAATTGTTATTCTTAGAAATTGTCTTTAAATCTCAATCTAGAACAATTTGCAATATTTTTCACGGAATGTAGTACAATTTACTTCCTGCCCCACGAAGCTGTAATTATCCATTACTGAATACTTTTCTCCTCAATATTTTCTCCACATGTTTTTACAATACTTCTATATATCCATTCTGAACCCTAAAAGTTAAGGAACTTTTTAGTTTGTTCACAGTCCCTAAGACTTCTAAACCATTTGGGTCAAATTCCACTTATTTAATCATGCAGATGGCCATTATTTCTGTTGTGAGTTCTCTGAGAGTCACGAGTTAAATCAGGGAGTGACTAAACCCTTTACAGAATTTTCCTGTATTATAAAACAGAGCAAATACCAGGAAGAGAAAAAGATTCCGTATTTAATTGTTGCTCCTGGATTTCATGTATTCTGTCTCACAGGAACAGGAACTAGAACAATTATTGTCACGAAGTGCTAAACACAGTATCTAATATACAATATGTGTCCATTAAACACCTAAACAAACAAATGATCAATGAATATAAAACATCTCCCTAGCAGTCACACAAACCCTCCTTTTCCAAACAAAGCAATTTTTCTGAGCCATTGTGATGGTGGTAATGATCGCTCTTCAACAGATCTCACTCTTTATCAGGTACTTTCCTTGTTATCTGTTAAATTCCTGGCAAATTTCTACTCAGTTATCAACTCAACAATAGCAAATTTAATACCTGGCCTTTGACATGGTTGCAAAACTCTTAGTCAACACAAGGTGCTGTTTTCTAGAGGATCTCTACTTGAACTAACTGCTTGAGGGTTGCAGGGAGAAACATGCCACGGTTTTTAAAGATATTTATGTTTTCATGATAAAATTCTCTTAAATTGAGCAAGCCCTGAGCACTCCACTGAATGAGTCATAATTTCGGTTATACAGGAAAGCAAACAGTTTGGTTACTAAAAATTACATTTCCAATAATGACTTTGAAGATGTAATTCCAAGAAAACTGAGTCCTTAATATGAGACATACAAATATGTCCTTCCTAAGTAAAGAATGTGATGGCAAATGATTATAACACTGTGAAAAACTATAAAAATGTAGTAAAGGTAAATACGCCAGAAGAGGAAAAATTTTACCTGGGGAAGTCCCAAATTGTATTATACCTCTATATGAGGGAGCACCGGCTGATAAGCTGAAGCCTAACTGATCTAGTAAGCATTCAAAACTACATGTGTGATGAAGAAAATTTCATTATTTAACCAAATATACTAAATTTCACTGATCAGAATTCCATGATGATGTATTTGGATAGTTCAATAAACTCATGCTCAGATGGAATATGTGTTTTCATAATATTAACCATGAGGATTTCTTAGAACATCTGGATTTTTGCCTAGAACTTTTGGATTTTATTAGAAAACTAGGTAATGTGAGGACACTGCTTTGTGAAATTGTAAATTCTTCTCTGGCTTTTTCACTCTTTCACATTACCCTTACAAAATATTAACCTCAGGTTTATGGAAAGGAGTATTTTTTTTCTTTGTTTCCTATTAAAAAAAAAAAAATTGAGACAGGGTCTTGCTCTGTCACCCAGGCTAGACAGCAGTAGCTTAATCATAGTTCACTGCAACCTCAAATTCCTGGGCTTAACTAATTCTGAAAAGGAGTGCTTTTAAGGACTTCACTGGGCAGCTTCTAAACAAGCTATGGAAATGAATTCACTGGCTTGTATGACCCCTTTAAGGTATAGATCCTAAGGGTTTATATAATTAATTAATTATTTCACTTTTCTCTAATTTTGAAGAATCACCAACTAACACTTTATGGTTTTTGTTTTTTTGTTTTTTTGTTTTGTTTTGTTTTGTTTTTTTAAGTCTTGGGTTTTCGTATAAGAAGACAAGTTGTAAAAAAGCAAGCATTCATACATTACTGTATAATTAATAAGACTTCTTATTATAATTAATAAGACTTCTTAGATTTTAATGAAGAAAGAGAAAAGCTTATTTAGCTAGCAAGCATGACTTAACAACTTATCACCCCAGACTTCCAGTCAAATGAAAAATCAAATGACAAAAATTAGGAAACAGAACATAGGAAATCAACACTAATTCTCACATACAATTTTGCCATTAACTTTAACTTATCTCTACAAATTTGATCATATATCATTACTGATGATTTTAAAATCCCAGCAATTTGGGAGGCCAAGGCAGAAAGTTCGCTTGAGCCCAGGAGCTCAAGACAAGCATGGGCAACAAGGAGAAACCCCATCTCTACAAAAAAACCCAGAAAATTAGCTGGGTATGGTGGCATGTGCCTGTGGTCCCAGCAACTTGGGAGGCTGAGGCAAGAGGATTACTTGAGCCCAGAATGTTGAGGCTGCAGTGAGCCACAATCACGCCACTGCACTCCAGCCTGGGCTACAGAGTGAGACTCTGTCTCAACAAATAAAAATAAAAAGATAAAATAAAATTAAGTAAATAACACTTTGCAAAATAATTTCCTTTCTCTCTTCTCACCTTTTAGGAAGAATTACTCTGCACTTGCTACTCTTAGCAACAGAGATCTGCTTACTCATATGACAAATAAAAGTGTCTACAGATTCTGTGACCTCCCAAGTCCTTTTTAGCCCCAGAACACTGAGCACTGAGAGAGAACAGAAAGCGCCATCAGGAAGGAGCAGACAGATACCAGTCACTAAGGTAACCAGTCACTAAAACATGTTCTCTACATAAATAAATATGAAGTTACAATTTTCTGGGAGATCACTTCCTGTAGAGAAAGTACTAAATGCTGAATTCCTACATTCAGCCACATACACAGAGACACCTGAGCACTGCCTGTTTATCTGCACCAGTGGTCTCTAAATGCCTTTGATTCATCACCCACAGTGATAAAAGGCAAAGTATTGCATATTACTTATGAATTAGAAATGTATTATGCTCTACTATATTATATCATATATATTATAATATTTAAAAAGTAAAGAAGTAATGAGATTTAGAAATACATAGAAATAGGAATCTTCATATTTTCTTTTTTTTCAAGATGGGGTCTCACCCTGTTGCCCAGGATGGAGTGCAGTGGCATGTTCATAGCTCACTGCAGCCTCCTGAGATAACACAAGTGATCCTCCCACCTCAGCCTCCCAAATAGCTAAGACTACAGGTTCATGCCACTATGTGCACCAAATTTTAAAAAGTTTTTGTAGAGACAGGAGTCTCACTATGTTGCCCAGGTGGGTCTTGAACTTCTGGCCTGGTGATCTTCCTGCCTCAGCCTCTCAAGTGCTGCCATTTTGCCACCATACCCAGCCTAATCGTCATGTTCTCTTATTGCAGAAAATCTACTTTTCTTGCTCATTCCCTGGGGGCAAGCACTATTTCAGAGTTCTGGTCCAAACCACCCCATCATCACTTGTTCTTAAGATGCTTCTAAGAATTATACTAATGTTAAGAAATACAGATCTATTACAATCTGTATCCTAAACACTTATAAATCACTTTCCAAAATATACTTATTTTCCTTTAGTAACACCACAGTTTGAAGAATACATTCTTTAAGTTGCCTTCAGAAAAGTTCAATATAACAATGTAACCTAACTCTGATCCTCCTCAGAGCAAATTTTGCAGGTTTTGCAGACTGACATCAAATATTAAGTGTGCATTATGGAAGGGACATTTTTGTTTTCTTATGAGATTTATAGCCCAATAGAAAGATGAAGAGGTTCAAGCTAGAGCAATTCCTCTTGCTTTTCACTGGCAAAATAGCAAAATTAAGTGAGAACACTGTCTTTAGTACATCTACTAGCAAGAGGGAAAGTTCTAAACAGTAAATAATTGATATTTCCCAGATGGGGAACTCAATAGCTAATTTTAGAGTCATAAGGTACCCAGAAGCAAAGTCCAATTTTGTGTACTCTATTGGACTATATGTAGCAATTCTTTTCCAAGATCCTTTAAAAGAAATTCACAATTTCTGTTTTTTCCAAAGACTCTTGCAAAGGGCACACATCTGCTACCCAGCCATTGCCACATCTGCCCCCCAATCCACATTCTCATTCCAAAAACACTCCCTGGACACAAGGACCTGGAATGTAAAGATGACAGTACTAGCAACAGGGTATCATAGCTTCACAAAGACCAACACAGCCACAAAAATATTTAAGTTAAGGAGATAGTGATGAATCAGCAAAACTAGTGCCAATTTATCTTACTCAGCATCTGTCATATTAATCACATCAAATTCTTATGCTAATTATAATCAACGTATATTTCTACAAGTTTGTATTATTTCCTCTGTCAAATAAAAATAAAAGTTACAGATTTGAAGATGGGTAACAATATAATAAAAGCTAATAAAAATAAAGTTGTTTATTTGATTATTCCTATGGCACACAGCTATCACTCTCCTATTCTATGATACTATGCCATGACTCTTTGAATTTTTCATCTTCTACAAAACCATAAAGAAAAATATTTTTTTTCCTAAGTTGGTTTATACAATGGTCACAAATATAATATTGTTTAGGACTCCGCCCACATTCATTTTTATTTATACTTTTTGTATTTTTTTGGTCTCAGATCTTTTGGGACTGAATTGACACTGTTAGTTGTTTAAAATAACATTGATATGGCTTGGGCTGTGTTTCCACCCAAATCTTATCTTGAAATATAGTTCCCATAATCCCCACGTGTCATGAGAGGGACCCTGTGGGAGGTAATTGAATCATAGGAGTGGTTTCCCCCATGTAATTCTCATAATAGTGAGTAAGTTCTCATGAAATCTGGTGGTTTTATAAGGGGTTTCCCCCTTCACCTGGTTCTCATTCTTCTTCTCCCTGTCACTATGTGAGGAAGGACATGTTTGCTTCCCCTTCTGCTATGATTGTAAGTTTCCTGAGGCCTTCTCAATCATACTGAACTATGAGTCTATTAAACCTCCTTCCTTTATAAATTACCCAGTCTCGGCTATGTCTTTATTAACAGCGTGAGAATGGATTAATAATACAAACACATACAATATGATGTGAGCCCTGAAAATATAAAACCTGTCACATAATACCTATATATTCCACAGTTGCTATAAGGCCTTGTTAGTTATATTTAAAAAGTGATAAGACAGCCTAAGATTAATGCATCACAAGCATACATTTTGTTATCATCACTGTGTCTCACTTTCTCTTGTATTAACAAACTTTCCATTTCTACTTAAGCCAATTATACATCTTGAATAAGAGGTAGAAAAATGAATATTTCAGGACACAAGCTTATCTCATATGGAGTTATGAAATGCCTGAAATTCTCCTTTCCACATTCCGCTAATTATAAAATGAAAAGATCTTCAGCAGAGTGATGCACCCCCCTTTCCCAGGGTCCCCATCCAGAGAGGATGTACATCTACAGTGTACAGAGAGGTGTACACTGTATTTTTGACCAAAAGCAAAGCTTTGTTCATAAAAGTGTCCCCAACTTCACAGATATTAGGGGATTTGCCTGGTTGAAACTTAATTAACAAATCAATAGAAACAGATAAATATTAGCCCTCTCTGAGATCTTACAGAACTTTAGAAAGTATTTTCTGTTCTAAAAATATTTAAGTAAGAAATTTGGGTCAAGGAAGAACAGTAAACAGCCAAAAAGTATAAAACTCTGTTAAAACTAAATTAGGCTAATGAGGTTATTCTGAGAATTTTAATAACACATTCCTACTCTAATTTTTATCATGCTTTTTAATATTTCAAACTGAATTTTTTAAGAGAATGGTTTAGATTTATGATCCATAATAGATTAGAATACTTACTTTTGCCACCATTATTGTATTTTATTTAAAATTGGAGTTAGAACAGTAATAATAGTGAGAAATATAGTTGAGAAAGAGAGAATTGAATTAATAGGCACATAGGACCTTACAGATACAACAGTAAAGCAAATGGCAGTTGAAATAACATATATATTATAGAAGAGGAAAAGTTTTCTAAATGTGAGTAGAAAAATGTAGACACTTTAGATCTACATGACCTACTTTAAGTTAAGTTAAAAAATGCTGTCCTAAGATTGAATATTAAGTGAGTAAATATCTTGGAGAAAAAAATGTTTTAAGTAGCCAAGAAAGTCTTCTGAAGTTTGCAGCTGTTTTTAAAACTAAGGCAGAAAAGAGCCTAAGTAGAAAGGGCAAAGATAAGTTAAACCTGAATTCTTGTGCCACTAAAAATAATAATAATAAATTCATTTTTTCCCCAAGATGTAAAAAAATGATTAATGGCTTTTAGTGTGCTTCAGCAACTTGAAAATAGCAAGATAGTGCATAAAGATCAACTCTGTAAGCTTTAATTCAAGAAGGAAAATGATAATTCACTGGAATCATGAAGGAAACCCAGAACCTGGGGAGGAGAACATGGGCAAACAGCCCCCATGACAGCATCTGACTGATAAACATGAGTGAGAGAGGCAGATAGCCTTCTTCTGTGACTTGCCTTTCCACTGGGATCCAAGCAACCCAGGCCAAGGTAGAGTGGTTATTTCTCCCAAGCCCTGGAACTAACTTGGGGAGACCTTGGAAATGTAGTGAGGAAAAGACACTGGGAAAAGCTGCAGCCATTTTCCCAGACCTGGGACAGACAGTAGGAGGCCATTTTTAATCTGGACAAACACAAAGTCAGCAATTCTGTGGTGACCTAGTAGCATGCCCACACAGGATTTTAGTCTTGGGCCACAAACTGGAGTGCTTGCTCTGGAGTAGGGCAGGAGCTTCCACAGCCAAAACTGTGGAAAGTGCCTCAGCAGTAGGTGCTGGAATTGTGCTCTCCTCCATCACAGGCCTGGGTAGGGTGGGGTGGGGAGAGCTGCTGCTGCTGCAGTTTCTCTTGGGCAAGGACATTTGCAGGCAGGGGCAGACTGGTGACCTGGAACCAGTCTGTATGTGTCATTACTGAGTGCCCAGCATGCTCTCCTGAGACTGTGGTGCAGTGGGCCCTTTCCACTGAAACCCCATGGAGAACTCCACACATTCAGAGCACCCACTTGCCTGGCTCAGCAACCTAAGCCACCTAACCCTTCCTGGACATAGATTGTTGTGCAGTAAAACCCTCTATGTTCCAACTCTAGGTAGAGCTCCAGGCATTTGGAATACCTCCTCACCTGGATCAGCAGCCTGACTAGCTCTGCCCTTCCTGTGCATAGATCATGGTGCAGTGGGGCCCTCTCTGCTCCACACCCAGACAGATCTCCAGGCATTCAGAGCATCTATTTGCCTGGTTCAGCAGCCTGAGTCATCTCATCCCTCCTATGCAGAGATCTTGGTGCAGGGGGGCATTCTCTGCTGCATGCTCAAATCTCCAACCATCTAGAACAACTATTCTCTTGGATTAGGAGTTTAGATCTTCCCCATCGCTGGATAGAGAACATGGGGTCAAGGAGTTCCCCAACTCCAAGCTTAGGCACACTTCTGGACACTCAGTGGCCATGCACTGGATTCTCCCTCAGTGCTGTGCTTGTACCTGCCATCAAGGGACCTGTAAGCAAACCTGCCAAGTCCAGCCTTGCCCATCTTGGCCTTTCCTGGCCTGAGCAGAGAGCTCAAAACACTGAGCAATCCAACAATCAGCCCATTGCCTTATGCAACAGAAAGACATTCCCATTAAAGAAGGATGAAGTACATACCCAGCCTCACTGGCCACAGCTGGCTCTTACCCATAAGTGCCATCTACTGGTTTGTACATTGAGAGCATAGCTCAAGATAAAACCGGCTGACAGAAATACATAGGGCTATAGAAGCAAAGTCAAAATACCCTTCCCAGCATTCTCTACAGTCACATCCCATATAAGAAGCAGGGGAGAGGAGGAAAGAAAAGAAGAACATAGTAATATTATAGGGGAAGAAAGAAAAATAAAAATATGCTATTCACATAAAAATATTACAATCGTTAGAAGTGGCAGTGTCTCCAGATGAGAAAGAACCAGGGCAAGACTTCTGGCACCATAAGAAAATCTGAATATAGTGACACTACCGAAGGATCACAATAGCTAGCTAGTAATGACCCCTAACCAAAATGGAAACTCAGAAATGACAGATAAAGAATTCAAAACATGGATTGCAAGGAAGCTTAACAAAAGCCAGTAGGCAGTTGAAAATCAACACAAAGAAACCTCTAAAGCAATCCAGGAAGTGTAAGAGATAAACATCTTAAAATAAATCAATCAGAGCTTCTGAAATTGAAAAACTCACTTAAGGAATTTCAAAATAAAATTGAAAGCTCTATCAACAGACTGGACCAACGAGAAGAAAGAATTTCAGAGCTTGAACTCTAATCTTTTGAACTAACACAGTCAGACAAAAATAAGGAAAAAAAAAAATTTAAGAAGTAAAGAAAGTCCTTCAGAAATACAGGATATGTAAAGTGGCAAAATCTACAAATTATTGGCATTCCCGAGAGAGAGAGAGATAAAGCAAATAACCTGGAAAACATATTTGAAGGAATAATTCAATTATATTTCCCTAATCTTTCTAGAGAGGTAGATATTCAGATATAAGAAATCCAGAGAATACCTGTGAGATACTATACAAAACAAATATCACCAAGGCATATAGTCACCAGGCTGCCTGAGGTCAAAGCTAAAGAAAAGATCTTAAAGGCAGCTACAAACAAAAGTCAAATCATATATAAAGAGAATACCATCAGACTAATAGTGGATTTCTCAGCACAAACCTGATAAGCCAGGAGATATGGGGGCTTATTTTCAGTATTTTTAAAGAAAAGAAATTTCAATCAATAATTTTATGTTCCACCAACCTAATCTTCAGAAGCAAAGAAGAAATAAAATATTTTTCCAGATAAGCAAGCATTAAGGGAATTTGTTACCACTACATTAACCTTACAGGAGATACTTAAGGGAGTTCTAAACATGGAAAAAATAAATGATACCTGCTACCACAAAAACACACTTAAGTATATAGCACACAGAGTCTATAAAGCAATCACAAAGTAGAAACTACACAGCAACCAACTAACAACTTCACAATTGGATCAAAACCTAACATATCAATATTAACCTTGAATGTAAATGGTCTATATGCTCTCACTTAAAAGGCACAGAGTGACAAGTTGGAAACATAAATCAAGACCTATCTATCTGCTGACTTCAAGAGACCCATCTCACAGATAAAGATATCCTTAGGTTCAAAGAAAGGGTTGAAGAAAGATCTATCACACAAACAGAACATGAAAAAGAGTAGAGGTCACTATTTTATATCAGATAAAACAGACTTTAAGCCAACAACAGTAAAACAATAAAAAAGGACATATTACATATGTCCACAAAAGTATTACATAATGATAAGTGGTTTGATTCAACAAGAAGACTTAACTATCCTAAATATTTATGCACCCAACATTAAACCACCCAGATTCATAAAACAGGTACTTCCAGACCTATGAAAAGACTCAGCTAGCCATATAACAAGAGTGAGGGACCTTAACACTGCACAGACAGCATTAGAAAGATCATCAAGGCAGAAAACTAAGAAATTCTGGATTAAATTCAACACTTGACCAAATGGACCTAACGAACATCTACAGAATACTCCATCCATCAACCACAGAATATACATTTTTCTCATCTGCACATGGAACATATTTCAAGATCAACCATATGCTTAGCTGTAAAGAAAATCGTAATAATTAAAAAAATTAAAATCATACCAACCATACTCTCAGACTACAGTGGAATAACTGTCAATACCAAGAAGATTTCTCAAAACCACACAATTATAGAGAAATTAAACAACTTGCTCCTGAATGAATGTTGAGTAAACAAGAAAATTAAACTAGAAATTTAAAAAATTCTTTGAGATAAATGAAAACAGAAACACCAATATAACAAAATCTCTGTGATACAGCAAAAGCAGTGTTAAGAGGCAAGTTTATATTGCCTAATGCCTACCTCAAAAAGTTAGAAAGATCTCAAATTAAAGATCTAACATCACACCTAAAGAAGCTAGACAAACAAGGAGAAACTAACTCCAAAGCTAGCAGAAGTGACTAAAATTAAAACAGAAAAAAAAAAGATAATAAAATCAGAGCAAAACTGAAAGAAATCGAGACTCAAAAATCAATGCAAATAATAAACAAAACCAAAAGCTGGTTCTTTGAAAGGATAAGCAAGATCAATAGACAGCTAGTTAGATTAACAAACTAAAAAGAGAGAGAAGATCCAAATAAGCACAATCAGAAATGGCAAAGGTGACATTACAACTGGTCTTACAGAAGTACAAAAGATTCTCAGAGACTATCAGGAACATTTCTATGCAAGCACATTAAAAAATATAGAGGAAATAAATAAATTCCCCTAAACACACAATCTCCCAAGATTGAATCAGGAAGAAATTAAAACCCTTGACAGACCAATATTGACTTCCAAAATGGAATCGGTAATAAAAAAAATCTACCAACCAAATGAATCCCTGGATGAAGTTAATTCACATTCAGATTCTACCAGATGTACAAAGAAGAGCTGGTACAAATCCTACTAAAACTATTTCCAAAAAATTGAAGAGGAGGGACTCCTCCCTAACTCATTCTATGAAGTGAGCATCGCTTTGATAACAAAATATGGCAAAAGACTGGCCGGGCGCGGTGGCTCAAGCCTGTAATCCCAGCACTTTGGGAGGCCGAGACAAGCGGATCACAAGGTCAGGAGATCGAGACCATCCTGGTTAATACGGTGAAACCCCATTTCTACTAAAGAATACAAAAAACTAGCCGGGCAATGAGGCGGGCGCCTGTAGTCCCAGCTACTTGAGAGGCGGAGGCAGGAGAATGGTGTGAACCTGGGAGGCGGAGTTTGCAGTGAGCTGAGATCCAGCCACTGCACTCCAGCCTGAGCGACAGAGCCAGACTCCGTCTCAAAAAAAAAAAAAAAAAAATATGGCAAAAGACACAATAACAAGAAAAACCATAGGCCATTATCCTTGATGAATGTAGATGCAAAAATCTTCAACAAACGGAGTCCAACAGCACATCAAAAAGTTAGTTCACCATGATCAGGTAGACTTCATTCCTAGAATGCAAGGTTGGTTCACCATACACAAATCAATAAGTGTGATTCACCATATAAAAAGAATTAAAAACAAGAACCATATGATCATCTCAATAGATGTGGAAAAAGCTTTTAATAAAATATAACATCCCTTCCTGATAAAAATCCCCAAGAAATTAGGCATTGAAGAAACATATGTCAAAATAATAAGAGCCTTAATAAAATATAACATCCCTTCCTGATAAAAATCCCCAAGAAATTAGGCATTGAAGAAACATATGTCAAAATAATAAGAGCCATCTATGGCAAACCCACAGTCAACAGCATACTCAATGGACAAAAGCTGGAAGCATTCCCCTTGAAAACAGAAAGAAGGTAAGGATGCCCACTCTCACCACTCCTATTCAACATACACTGGGAGTCCATGCCAGAGCGATCAGGAAAAAAAAAAAAAAGCACCCAAATAGGAAAAGGAGAAGTCAACCTATCTTTCTTCACTAACAATATGACTCGATACTTAGAAAACCATAAAATTTTTGGCTAAAGGTCCTGTAATAAATGAATTAAGTAACATCTGAGGATACAAAATCAATGTACAAAAATCAGTAGCATTTTTATACACCAAATAACATTCATATCAGAGTCAAATTAAGGACACAATCACATTTATAATAGCCACACAAACACACACACACAACAAAAAACAGGAATACATCTAACCAAGGATGTGAAAGATCTCTACAAGAACTACATAACACTGCTTAAAGAAATCATAGGTAACACAAAAAATAGAGAAATATTCCATGTTCATGGATTGAAAGAATCAATATTCTTAAAAGGACATACTGTCCAAAGCAATCTATAGACTCAATGCTATTTCTATTAAGCTACCAATATCGTTTTTCACAGAGCTATAAAAAGCTCTTCTAAAATTCATATAGAACCAAAAAGGAGTCTGAACGGTCAAAGTAATTCTAAGCAAAAAAAAAAAAAAAAAAAAGCTGGAAGCATCACATTACTCAACTTCAAACAATACTACAAGGGTATGGTAACCAAAACAGCATGGAACTGCTACAAAAACAAATATATAGGCCAGTGGAGCAGAATAGAGAACCTAGAAATAAAACTGCACACCTACAGTCATGTGATGTTTGACAAAGTCAATAAAAATTAGCAGTGAAGAAAGGATTGCCTATTCAATAAATGGTGCTGGGATAACTAGCTAGCATATAAAGAAGGATGAAACTGGACCCCTAACTTTCACCATATACAAAAATTAACTCAAGATGGATTAAATATTTAAATGTAAGACCTCAAACTATGAGAATCCTAGAATAAAATCTAGGAAACACTACTCTGGACATCAGCCTTAGGAAAGAATTTGTGACTATGTCCTCAAAAGCAATTTCAACTAAAACAAAAATTGACAAATAGGACCTAATTAAACTAAAGTGTTTCTGCACAGCAAAAGACACTCTCAACAGAGTAAACAGACAACTTATAGAATTGGAGAAAATAATTATAACTTATGCATCTGACAAAGGCCTAACATCCAGAATCTTAAAGGAATTTAAACAAATAAGCAAGCAAAAAACAGTACAATTAAAAAGTGGGCAAAGCACTAAAAAGTGGGCAAAGGACATGAACAGACACTTCTCAAAAGAAGACATTCATGTGGCCAAGAAACATATGAAAAAAAAAACTCAATGTCAATGATCATTAGAGAAATGCAAATCGAAACCACAATGAGATACCATCTCATGCCAATCAGAATGGCTATTATTAAAACTTTAAGAAACAACAGATGCTGGTGAGGCTGTGAAGAAATAAAAATGCTTTTATACTGTTGGTGGAAATGTAAATTAGTTCAACCATTGTAGAATACAATGTGATGATTCTTCAAAGACCTAGAACCAGAAATACCACTGGACCCAGCAATCCCATTACTGGGTATATACCCAAAGGAATACAAATCATTCTATCATAAAGATACATGCACACGTACATTCATTGCAGCACTATTCACAATAGCAAAGACATGAAATCAAACCAAATGCCCACTGATGATAGACTAGATAAAGAAAACCTGGTACATATATACCATGGAATACTATGAAGCCATAAAAAGGAAGGGGATGACGTCTTTTACAGGGACATGGATGGAACTGGAAGCCATTATCCTCAGCAAACTAACACAAGAACAGAAAACCAAACACCACATATTCTCACTTATAAGTAGGAGCTGATCGATGAGAACACATGGACACATTGGGGGAGCAACACATACTGGTGTCTGTCAGGGGAGCAGGGGTGGGAAAGCAACAGGAAGAAGAGCTAATAGATGCTGGGCTTAAGAATAGCTAATAGATTCTGAGCAGCAAATTACCATGGCACACATTTACCTATGTAACAAACCTTCACATCCTGCACATATATCCTTGAACTTAAAATAAAAGTTGAAGAAAAAAAAAAAAAACGTGGGCAAAGGACATGAACAGACACTTCTCAAAAGAAGACATACAAGTTGCTAACAAACATACAAAATAAATGCCCACATCACTAATCACCAGAGAATTGCAAATCAAAACCACAATAAGATATCATCACATACCTGTCAGAATAACTATTATTAAAAAGTAAAAAAATAATAATGCTGGTAAGGTTGTGGAGAAAAGGGAATGCTTACACACTGAAAGTGGGAATGAAAATAGTTCAGCCTCTGTGGAAATCAGTTTGGAGACTTCTCAAAGAATTTAAAACAGAACCACCATTCAGCACAGCAATACCATTACTGGCTATATATGCAAAGGAAAAGAAATCTTTCTAACAAAAAGTCACATACACACATAGGTTTATCATAACACTATTCACAATAGCCAAGGCATGGAATCAATCCAAGGGTCCATCAATGGTGGATTAGGTAAAGAAAATGTGGTATATACACACCATGGAATACTTCACAGTCATAAAGGAGAATAAAACCATGTCCTTTGCAGCGACATAGATGCAGCTGGAGACCATTATCCTAAGTGAATTAATGCAAGAACAGAAAACGAAATACCCTATGTTCTCACTTATAAGGGGGAGCTAAACAATGGGTACTCATGGACATAAAGATGGCAACAACAGACACTGGGGATAACTAGAGTGGGAAGGGAGGGAAGGGGGCAAGGGTTGAAAAACTAACTATTGGGTACTAAGCTCAGTACCTGGGTGATAGGATCAATCTTACCCCAAACCTCAACATCACACAATATACCCAGGTAACAAGCATGCACATGTACTACTATATCTAAAATAAAAGTTGAAATTATTTAAGAAAAAAGTCAAAATATGTGCTAAACAAAACAAAAAAGAAATCAGAGGCAGATATTTGGTATCAAAAATTAGAGTGGAAATATAAAATTCTGAACAACCAGTGATTATATTCCCTTCATTAAATAAAAAATAAATACTTAACTCCACCTTTCTGTATACCTCCAGTGTCACAGAGTCACTATTTGTCTTTGCCACTGAACTCCAAGATATGTTGAAGTCCTAATCCCCAGTACCTCAGAATGTAACCTTATTTGGAAATAAGATTCTTAGGCCAGGCGTAGTGGCTTGTGCCTGTAATCCCACCACTTTCAGAGGCCAAGGCACCTAAGGTCAGGAGTTCAAGATCAGCCTGATCAACATGGTGAAACCCTGTCTCTCCTAAAAATGCATAAATTAGCTGGGCCTGGTGGCACATGCCTGTAATCTCAGCTACTCAGGAGGCTGAGACAGGAGAATCACTCGAAACCACGAGGCAGAGGTGCAGTGAGCCAAGATCGTGCCAGTTTACTCCAGCCTGGGTGACAGAGCAAGACTCTGTCTCACAAATAAATAAATAAATAAATAATAGAAGGCTCTTGTAAATGTAATTAGGTAAGATGTGGTTATGTTATACTTGGATAGGGTGGGCCTATAATATAATTTGACTGGTATGTTTACAAGCAGAAGGGAATTTGGCTGCAGAGACAGAGAGAAACAAGAAGACAAACATGTGTCGAAGGAGATAGAGATGGGAGTGATACAGCTGCAAGCCAAGAATGGCCAAGGACTGATGGCCTCTACCAGAAATTAGGAAGAGGCTAAGAAAAATTCTACTGAGTCTCAGAGGGATCATGGCCCTACTGGCACCTTGATTTCCAACTTTTGTGAGACAAGGAATTTGCTTTGTTTAAAGCCACCTACTTTATGGTACTTGGGTATGGCAGCCCTAGAAAACCCATCCAGCCCGTGTGTTTTGTTATAAACTTAAGTGAAAAATCTATCTAATAAACCCCTGTTAGAAGATTAACATGGGTGCCAGGAAAAGCTTACCTGCAACGTAGTCACCAAATCCAATAGTTGTTAGAGTGATAACCACAAAATAAATGGCGTCCAGGGCACTCCAGCCTTCTATGTGTTTGAATATGATCGCAGGCAGAGCCACAAAGAGTACACAGCCAAACAGTATAAATATGATTGTTGAGATGATGCGAATCTTGGTCTGACTAACATTCCACTTCTAGGGATGAGACAGAAAGGTGTGTGTGTGTGTGTGTGTGTATGTATATACACACACATATGTATATGGGGAGAGAGAGACAAAGAGAGACAGAGAGAAATTATTTGCATACCTGCAAAGTTAACCTATACACTATTATGAGCAAATTAGCAAGTAAGCATGTTATTTTATTTTCTTTTATACTTCTTTACTTATGAAAATTAGGTATCATCAATAAATCAATCAATGCTAATAATGATGCTACTTTATCCTCACATAGCTTTACAACAGGTAAAATTCTTTTGAAAAGGCAAATTACATTTGCCCTGAGAATGCAATTTTAGATTTCCATCATTATTTGTTTACCTAAAATACTTTTGAAATATTTCTATTCTATAGTCATATATAAAACTGATTGCATGCCAAATACAATCCAGAACCATATGAAAAT
Source organism: Trachypithecus francoisi (assembly GCF_009764315.1). NCBI lineage: Eukaryota > Metazoa > Chordata > Mammalia > Primates > Cercopithecidae > Trachypithecus > Trachypithecus francoisi. The sequence goes on along the minus strand of NW_022681470.1, from coordinate 72,224,752 downwards.
GGAGACATTGAAACAAGAATTAAGTATTTATAATTGTTCATTGATAAACGTTAATTTCATAAATTTTTTTTCTGTCACTTCCATCACTTTTTCCTATCATTAATTTAATTGATTACAGCATAATACTAACAGCTTAACCTCCATAGTTAGATTCCAACATGAACCAGGTGAATTGTTTCTCTGTTCTATGGTACTAAATGGTATAACTAACAAAGCTATACGATTAGCAAGTAAAGATAAGCCTTCAATATCCCTGGGCCATAGCTGTCATCAGAATACCCATTTTTTTAAATCTCCTTCTCCAATAAAAAAAACTCAATAGTGTAATGTATTAAATGAGGTTGGTATATATAACAGTTTATATCCAGCTTTCTATTTGAGGTTAGTTACCATATATTTTAAGTCTGACTGAATCAGTCCTATTTACTGTAAAAAATATAGGTCACAAACTGCACCATATGAAAATCACAGAATGTTAGAGCTTGAGAATTTTTAAAGACCTATGAAATCACAGAATGGAAAGGGTACGTAGACATTCCTCTAGTCAACCATCCTCATCTTACATGTCAGAGTTAAATGAGTTCATGTTTATAAAGATTATAGACTAATACTTGGTACCAAACACTGAACCATGATCACTGGAATGTCATCACCATAACGGCATGGAACTTGTTTGTTTATGCACTGGTGTATATGCAACATAAAAAAAATTACCCAGCATCTAGGAGGCACTCAACAATTTGTTGAATGAATGAATGAAGAATTCAACATTACCATGTTTATGTCGCCAATTTACCCTCTTGATTAACATAAACAGAGAATTATTTTTTTTTAAAGTATAATACAAAAAAGAATAAAACTCCAATTTTGGAATAACTATGTGTTATTCTACTTCAACACAATGTTGAACAAAATGTTTGAGATCTAACTTTGATCTTAAATCTGAAATATGACTAGTGCTAAAACTGGAGCTGTAATCCAAATTGAGAAAACAATACTCAATATTTTATTTCATCAGTAGAGTTAAATATAAATATTTTATTGAACTTTGTGTGAAAGTATAAACATTACTAAACAATTAACAAAATTTATTTGCAATAGTGGTGCTAGAAGTAACAAATCCTTTATAATCCCACCTTCTAACAGGAACAGTTACTTTTTCCATAATTTTCTTCCAAGAACTCAAGCTTATAATCTTAAGAGTAGTAGTATTTTTCACTTAAAATTCTAACAAAAGCATTTTCATTTTTTTGTTGACTGTAATACAACTTGAAGATCTCCACGTATACTACACCTTTGGTTCTACTAAATTACATTGTGTAGATACATTTCTATCAATGGCATTACTGAATTAAGTTATATGATCACCTTTATTATGTTTGCTATTTAGACTACATCTTTCCCAAAGGGGCTTTATAAGGGTATCAAAACAAATTTTAAATAATAAAGTACTGTCAGTCTTTTACTACTTATGTTAAAGTTAAATTTATATTGCCACCAACCCTCAGAATGATGCCTCCATAGTACCATTATTCAAGTTATACAAATAAGAAAATGTAGATTTGATGGGATAATAACTAGTTTAAGAGAATACAGCTAGGAGACACTACATATGAAATTTAAATCTGGCTGGACACTGTGGCTCAAGCCTGTAATCCCAGCACTTTGGGAGCCCAAGACGGGCAGATCATTTGAGGTCAGGAGTTCAAGACCAGCCTGGCCAACATAGCGAAACCCCATCTCTACTAAAAAATACAAAATTAGCCAGGCATTGTGATGGGTGCCTATAATTCCAGCTACTCAGGAGAATTGCTTGAACCTGGGAGGTGGAGATTGCAGTGAGCCAAGATTGCACCATCCATTGCACCATTGCACTGCAGCGTGGGTAACAGAGCAAGACTGTCTCAAAAAAAAAAAAGAAGAAGAAGAAGTAAAAGAAATTTGAATCTAAGACTTTTGAATTTCTACTTTTTTCTGTTTATACTTTTGAGTTTTTCTCATGCATAAATTTATTCATTCAGATTAAGTATAACCATAATTAAAATACAGTGAGTTACATGCCAATAGAGATACATATAAATTGTTATGGAAACCCTAATAATTGAATGTCTAATTGTATCTGAGGTGACAGAAAAGATGTATTTTTTTAAAAAATCAAACAATAAATATATGTAGTTAAATATCTATCATACTCACAATAAACGTATCTTCCACTTTGGCAATTCCTTTTCCAAATATGGTGCCTAGTTGATCTCCAACTCCAGCCAAGAGAAAACCAAAGAGGGGAATTCCCAGTAAGGCATAGATGATACAGAATATTTTGCCGCCTTCTGTGCGTGGTGAGATGTTTCCAAATCCTTTAAAAAAATTACATTGTTTATAAATGAATATAGTTGTTTAAAACATATGAACTCAAGATTGATTCAGAAACTCCCAAATATTGCATATCAATAATTGATTTTGACTAGTTAAGAATCCATTTGTATTACATACTATTTTAATATGTTCTAATATAAGATATTCTAAGCAAATATTTCAAAAATATACAAAGTATAGTTAATATTCCAACTAAACTTTGAGATGATGAAAACTGAGGTGATAACACATGCAATAATGTTTTCATTATTATTATTCACTATTTTTTCAAAATAATATTTTCATTAAACTTATTTCTTTTTTCTTTCTTTACTTTAAGTTCTGGGATACAATTGCAGAATGTGTAGGTTTGTTACCTAGGTATACGTGTGTGCCATGATGATTTGCTGCACCTCTCAACCCATCATCTAGGTTTTAAGCCCTGCATACTCTTCCTCCCCTTCCCACCACCCCGACTCATCCCAGTATATGTTGTTCCCCTCTCTGTGTCCATGTGTTCTCACTGTTCAACTCCCACTTATGAGAGAGAACATGTGGTGTTTGGTTTTCTGTTCCTGTATTAGTTTGCTGAGGAAGATGGCTTCCAGCTTCATCAATGTCCCTGCAAAGGACATGATCTCATTCCTTTTTATGGCTGCATAGTATTCCATGGTGTATATGTACCACATTTTCTTTATCCAGTCTATCATTGATGGGGATTTGGATTGGTTCCATGACTTTGATATTGTAAATAGTGCTGCAATAAACATATGTGTGCAAGTGTCTTTATAGTAGAATGATTTACAATCCTTTGGCTATATACCCAGTAATGGGACGGCTGGGTCAAATGGTATTTCTCATTCTACATCCTTGAGGAATCACCACACTGTCTTCCACAATGGTTGAACTAATTTACATTTCCACCAACAGTATAAAAGTGTTCCTATCTCTCTACAACCTCTATTATTACTTTACTTTTTAATAATCGCCATTCTGACTAGCGTGAGTTGGTATCTCTTTGTGCTTTTGATTTGCATTTCTCTAACGATCAGTGATGTTGAGCTTTTTTCATATGTTTGTTGGCTGCATAAATGTCTTCTTTTGAGAAGTGTCTGTTCATATCTTTTGCCCAGTTTTTGATGGTTTTTTTCTTGTAAATGTGTTTAAGTTCCTTGTAGATTCTGGATATTAGACTTTTGTCAGATGGGTAGATTGCAAAAATTTTCTTCCATTCTGTAGGTTGCCTGTTCACTCTGATGATAGTCTCTTTTGCTGTGAAGAAGCTCTTGGCTTGATTAGACCCCATTTGTCAATGTTGGCTTTGGTTGCAACTGCTTTTGGCACATTAAACTTACTTCTATCTCTTTATTGCTGATAATTCTGCTGACTATAAAGCTTTTGTTATCATTCAGAACACACTGAGAAGACTATATCGCCTTAATTTGATAGTCTTCAGATATGCTTAAGTTATTTAAAGATGAAAGTTTAGTAGCAACTTTAAAATATTTTTATTAAAGTATTTACCAAAAAGCAATAACCAAAAACATAAAATTATTAAACTTCTTTAAAGTTTTAAAGATCGTGAAGCCTTTCCAGTTTTGTGCAAGAATATCTACTTGTTACTAGTCAAGTAGCTCAACTTCATTCACTTTTAATAGCAGAAGAACCACACATATATGCTTGGGTTAAAGAATGTACTTCTAGAAGTACACAGAGTACCTCGTTCCATCAGCAAACCTCTTACTGTCCTTCATATTAAATTAATTTGGAACTTTGATTTTAGTTATCTCTCACTCAAAAATGTGAGCAGATATGTTGGGATTTTTGTTGTTGTTGTTACTTTCCAGTTTAATGACTATTGTAGTCAAAGATTATGGGCTGTGTGATTTTTACTTGTTGGAATCCATTGAGATTTTCCTTGTGGCTTTATTATGGTCAATTTTTGTATTTACTTGTTATTTGAAAAGAATATGAATGTTGTATTTATTTGATACAAAAAGAACATGGAGTGAGGGTGAGCTAATGTTTAGTCATTTTAACCCATATATTTTTCCCTACAATATTTCCATCTTTCTCTTCCTTCTACTCAGTCAATTCTGTTTTCTTTGCTAGTCAACCCATCTACTGAGAGATTTGTTTTTAATGTATCTAATGTTCAAGAACTTTGACTATTTTTTCCATTAGCCTGTTCTTATGCCATGAAAATAATAATTATATTAATTTCCTTTTCAGTGTTGAACCATGCAGTAACTCAATTCCTTGAGGAAAATCCTACACTTTCTTTACTTAGGACAATTTCTATGAGTAGTTGAGAATTCCTGGTCATATCCTCATACTTGTAAACACAATACAATACTAGATTGGTTAGTATTTGTAGTTGAAATTTATTTTCTAGCCTCAGTGAGAATCATGATTGTTCTGGTAGTATATGGAAGATTCTGGTTCAAGGAGCCCTGGCTGAAGTAGTGCTGGTGAAGGAGGGGAGACTGGAGTCTGGACTTTCATGCAGGAGTGCATTGTACAGGATTTCTGGGGACAGGTTCTCCTAATTCTCATAGCAGCCACCAATGTACAGCCATCTTACTGTTTCTCAGGACTGCTGCCTGCTCTGGGAATATCTGTAACACAGCTCTGTTTGGAAAATACAGCTTGATTCTGGAGGCAAAGACGGGAGGCAGCTACCAAAAAGTTAGGATTAGTAGTTCCACAGAATTTGAAGTAATTTATAGGCTGACTGCCCTTGGACCCGTTTCTGCTTTTAATTTTGGTGACTTTATGAAGTTCTCTTGGAAATTTTCATTTTTTGAATCCTCTGTGTTGCTTCTATAGGAGATGTGGGCTCCTCAACTCAAGAAGAGTTCATGGTCCCTCCGCATCTATACGACTCATAACATGCCCAAATCCACTCCTGTTGTGTCAGTCACAATATTTTCCCTGCCCTCGAGCACACTATGGAAATTAAAAAAAATTTTTTTCTATGCCTCTGTCATCTCAATGCAACTTTTTGGTGATGTGAGGTAAATGCATGTTTTCATAAACAAGGAATTCAATCTCTGAATTTACCAGTCTTTTAAGATGTTAGATATTGATTATCTAACAAAAATTCCACAGGTTTACAATAAGGTAATCACACATCATGTTAAAACCATTTTACGTCAGAGCCTAAAATTAACTGATTGAAAGATATCAGTCAAGACAAAACCTAGCAAGAGTTTAGCAGTATATGATAGACATTCCTGGAAACATCATTCCTTAGTTATGTGACCTTGGGAAAATTATTTCCTCATCTGTTAACAGGACATATTGTTATTACATACTTCATTGAGCTTTAAGTGCTAAAATTAACTGATTGAAGGATATCAGTCAAGACAAAACCTAGTAACAAATTAGCAGTATATTATAGCCATTCCTGGAACCACCATTCATTAGTTATGTGACCTTGGGCAAATTATTTCCTCATCTGTTAAAAGGGCATATTGTTACTACACACTTCACTGAGTTTGAAGTACCAAAAAATAAAGTACTCTGTGAAAAGTGCTTACTCTATTATACTATATGTGTTCAATATATGTTAGGTATGGTAATAACTCTTATAATCACTATTAATAATAATATTTGTAAAAGCAAAGGTTAGAAGATCAATGTATTTAGCCTCATCAGTATGCAAACTATTTAATAGCCAGGTTAATGCAGTCATGACTATACATTGTTCTTCCACTATGTTGTGAATGTTTTGTCAAATTATGGATGTCATTCTTCATACGGGACATTGGCAAAATAGCATGCTCTATATTAAGCAACTTTTCACATATGAAAGTTGAAGGAATTGGAGGTGTTTGTGCTGAAGAAAAGAAGGCTGAGAGTAGAAAGACACAGGTTAGCTGATTTCAACTATGTGAATGATTAAAACATGGACAAGGAAACAGACCTATTCTGATGTTTCGAGGCAAAGAACAAAAAGCAATTGGTGCAAGCTATGGAAAGCGAACTCATGCTAAAGTAACTGCAGTCAAAATAGAGTAAATGACTATAAGAGTCAGACAGAAGCAAGATAATCACTTGCAGTGTTTAATACTTTGGACTAATGGTCTTCTGGGATTCCTTATAATACAAAGTTGTTATGAATCAGTGGGCAAATGTACATGCATAATAAGAGTAAGGTTCTCTAATATCTGCTTTTGCCACGGATTGCAATTACTCATTCATACATTCAAAAATTTTTATTAAGCATCTACTATTTCCCAGGCACTTCGCTAAGCACTAGGGGTGCAGCTATGAAGTAGACAGACCTGATCTCTCAAGTTGACAATCCAGTGAGGACACCTGAAAGAGACTGATACAAAAGTGTGATAAGTGTGTGCCACAGAAAGTACAGAATGTTCCTGATGTACAGGATATAAGAGAATGAGACATGCTGCACACAGTAAGTGACCCTGAAGCTGTGATCTGAATCTGAGTAGAAGTTACTCAGGTAGCGTAAATAATGAAATTAAGGCAGAAATAAATAAGTTCTTTGAAACCAATGAGAACAAAGACACAATGTACCAGAATCTCTGGGACATAGCTAAAGCAGTGTATAGAGGGAAGTTTATAGCACTAAATGCCCACAGGAGAAAGTGGGAAAGATCTAAAATCGACACCCTAATATCACAATTAAAAGACCAGAGAAGCAAACGCACACAAAATTAAAAGCAAGCAGAAGACGAGAAAAAACTAAGATCAGAGCTGAACTGAGGGAGATAGAGACAAGAAAAACTCTTCAAAAAAATCAATGAATCCAGGAGGTGGTTGTTTGAAAAGATTAACAAAATAGATAGACCACTAGCTAGACTAATAGAAAAGAAAAGAGAGAAGAATCAAATAGACACAATAAAAAATGATAAAGGGGATATCATCATTGATCCCACAGAAATACAAACTACCATCAGAGAATACTATAAACACTTCTATGCAAATACACTAGAAGATCTAGAATAAACGGATAAATACCTGGACACATACACCCTCCCAAGACTAAACCAGGAAAAAATCAAATCCCTGAACAGACCAATAAGAAGTTCTGAAATTGAGGCAGTAATTAATAGCCTACCAACCAAAAAAGCCCAGGACCAGACAGATTCATAGCTCAATTTTGCCAGAGGTACAAACAGGAGCTGGTACCTTTCCCTCTGAAACTATTCTGAACAATAGAAAAACAGAGACTCCTCCCTAACTCATTTTATGAGGTCAGCATTATCCTCATACCAAAACCCAGCAGAGACACAACAACGACACAAAAAAAATTCAGGCCAATATCCCTGATGAACGTTGATGCAAAAATCCTCAGTAAAATACTGACAAACTGAATCCAGCAGCACATTAAAAAGCTTATCCACCATGATCAAGTCAGTTTCATCCCTGGGATGCAAGGCTGGTTCAACATACACAAATCAATACATGTAATGCATCACATAAACAGAAACAATGACAAAAAAACCACATGATTATTTCAATAAATGCAGAAAAGTCCTTCAATAAAATTTAACTCCCCTTCATGTTAAAAACTCTCAATAAGCTGGGTGCTGATATAACATATCTCAAAATAATAAGAACTATTTATGACAAACCCATAGCCAACATCATACTGAATGGGCAAAAGCTGGAATCATTCCCTTTAAAAACCTGCACAAGACAAGGATGCCCTCTCTCACCATTCCTATTCAACACAGTATTGGAAGTTCTGGCCAGGGCAATCAGGCAAGAGAAAGAAATAGAGGATATTCAAATAGGAAGAGAGGAAGTCAAATTGTCTCTGTTTGCAGCTCACGTGATTGTATATCTAGAAAACCCCATCGTCTCAGCCCCAAATCTCCTTAAGTTGATAAGTAACTTCAGCAAAGTTTCAGGATATAAAATCAATGTGCAAAAATCACAAGCTTTCCTATACACCAATAATAGAGAAACAGAGAGCCAAGTCGTGAGTGAACTCCCATTCACAATCGCTACAAAGAGACTAAAATACCTAGAAATACAACTTACAATGGGTGTGAAAGACCTCTTCAAGGAGAACTACAAACCACTGTTCAAGGAAATAAAAGAGGACACAAACAAATGGAAAAACATTCCATGCTCATGGATAGGAAGAATCAATATTGTGAAAATGGCCACACTGCCCAAAGTAATTTATAGATTCAATGCTATCCCCATCAAGCTATCATTGACTTTCTTCACTTCACATAATTAGAAAAAAACGACTTTAAATTTCATATGAAACCAAAAAAGAGCCCATATAGCCAAGACAATCCTAATCAAAAAGAACAAAGCCAGAGGTATCACGCTACCTGACTTCAAATTATACTACAAGTGTATAGTAACCAAAAGAGCATGGTACTGGTACCAAAACAGATATATATATATAGACCAATGGAACAGAACAGAGGCCTCAGAAATAATGCCACATATCTACAACCATCTGATCTTTGACAAACCTGACAAAAACAAGCAATGGGGAAAGGATTCCCTATTTAATAAATAGTGTTGGGAAAACTGGCTAGCCATATGCAGAAAACTGAAACTGGACCCCTTCTTTATACCTTATACAAAAATTAACTCAAGATGGATTAAAGACTTAAACATAAGACCAAAAATCATAAAAACCCTAGAAGAAAACCTAGGCAATACCATTCAGGACATAGGCATGGGCAAAGATTTCATGACTAAAACACCAAAAGCAATGGCAACAAAAGCCAGAATTGACAAGTGGGATTTAATTAAACTAAAGTGCTTCTGCACAGCAAAAGAAACCATCATCAGAGTGAACAGGCAGCATACAGAATGGGAGAAAATTTTTGCAATCTATCCATCTGACAAAGGGCTAATATCCAGAATCTACAAGGAACTTAAACAAAGTTACAAGAAAAAAAACAACCCCATGAAAAAGTGGACAAAGGATATGAACAGACATTTCTCAAAAGAAGACATTTATGCAGCCAACAAACATGAAAGAAAGCTCATCATCACTGTTCATTAGAGAAATGCAAATTAAAACCACAACGAGATACCATGTCATGCCAGTTAGAATGGTGATCATTAGAAAGTCAAGAAACAACAGGTGCTGGAGAGGCTGTGGAGAAATAGGAATGCTGTTACACTCTTGTTGGGACTGTAAATTAGTTCAACCACCATGGAAGACAATGTGGTGATTCCTTAAGGATCTAGAATCAGAAATACCATTTGACCCAGCAATCCTGTTAGTGGGTATACACCCAAAGGATTATAAATCATTCTACGATAAAGACACATGCACATGTATGTTTACTGCAGCACTATTCACAATAGCAAAGATTTGGAACCAATCCAAATGCCCATCAATGATAAACTGAATTAAGAAAATGTGGCACATATACACCATGGAATACTATGTAGCCATAAAAAAGGATGAATTCATGTCCTTTGCAGGGATATGGATGAAGCTAGAAACCATCATTCTCAGCAAACTAACACAGGAACAGAAAAACAAATACCACACATTCTCACTCATAAGTGGGAGTTGAACAGTGAGAATACATGGACACAGGGAGGGGAACATCACATACCAGGGCCTGTCAGGGGCTGGGGGGCTAAGGGGCTAGGGGCGGGATAGCATTAGGAGAAATATCTAATATAGATGACTGGTTGATGGGTGCAGCAAAACACCATGGCACGTGTATACCTATGTAACAAACCTGCATGTTCTGTACATGTATCCCAGAACTTAAAGTACAATTTAAAAAAAAAAGAGAGAGAGGGTGAAAGAGCAAGTCCCATAAAAAAAGTTTCCCAGGTAGCAGAAATAAGTAGGGTTCATGATAAGGCTAATTAACAATACATGTAAGGTCTTGGAGGAAAAATCCAAAGGTAATCCAGCATCTTTGAGAAACTGAAAGAATTTCAGATGGTTAGAAAAGAGAGAATGTGAGAGTGGCAGCTGATAAAAGAAGAAAAGAAAACTGAAGCTACATAATGAAGAATCATATCCATGCTCAACAGTTTGGGCTCTATCATGTAGGCTGAATGACTAATGCAAGACTTTTAGATGGATCCTGTTACATGTTTATTCTGGCTGTAAAGAGGAAGATATTTATAGAGGTAAGAATAAAGAAGTGTCAAATCCAGGTCTTGGTATGAGTAATGGATGATCTTGGCAACATTTCTCTGAGATAGACACAATGAAAAATGACCAGGTCTGGGGGAAACCAGGGTAGGATCAACGAAGGTAAGAAAGATAACAAATTTGGAATAGGTTGATTTTGATATGCCCAGAGGAATAACCAAAGGAGAGATCCACAGAATATGGCATGTATAAATCTGAAACCCAAGAGCAACCTGAACAGATCTACAAATTATGGAGTAAACACCCAGGAAGAATGTATAGACTCAGAAGAAAAGACAGCCTAGGACAGAATTCCAAAAAACACCAACACTCAAAGTGTAGAGATGGCAAAGAGGGGCCTCAAAGAGACTGGTTATAAAAGAATAAAGGGAAGTGAGTTGTTAGAAAAGTCACAGGAAGAGCAAGTTAAAAAAGAAGTGAATGATGAACATCACCAGCTAGTTTTGAAAGGTCGAATAAGATCATCACTGAAGAACGTCTAATGATTTAGCAACAAATTGGGCATCAGTGATGTCAGAAGTGGTCATTTCCGTGGAGCAGTGAAGGGAAAGCCACACAATAAACCTGTGCTCCTGGAGCCTGTTTTCTTTCTTTTCTGTTTTACCTTTTATTTTCCAAATACCTTTAACTCACAGAAAATTTATAATTGTTCACAGAACTCCTGTATATGCTTCCTGTACGTGTTAATATTTTCCCACTTTGCTTTCTCACTCTCTCCACATCCAGACATTTCCTTTTTCTGAACCATTTTATAGTAAGCTGTAGGCATCATACCATTTTATCCCTTAGTTCTCTGCTGTGTTATTTTTTAAGAAAAACAGGGCTTTCTCTTAAGTAACCAAAGTACAATAATCAAATTTGGGAAAGTTAACACTAATACAGTATTATCATCTAATCTACAGTCTACATTCAAATTCTTCCAACTGTCTTATTAATTTAAGATTATACCTGGTATTTAATTGGCATGGCTGTTTAGTCTCCTTTAATCTCCCAGAGTAGTTCATAAACCTTCTTTTATCTTTTTTTATTTTTATGCTTTTGAAGAATGGAGGGTAGTTATTTTGTAAAATATTCCTCGATTTAAATTTGTCTGATACTTTCTCACAAATGGGTTTAAGTTACGCATTTGGGGCTGAAATACCACATCCTTCTCAGTGCATCACATCAGGGTATATGATATTAGCTTGTCCTATTAATGATGATACTGACTTTGAGAACTTGGCTAAGGTAGGTCCATAAGGTTTCACTACTGAAAAGTTACTCTTCTCTTCCTTTGCAATTAATAAGTTATTTGTAGGGAAACACTTTAAGAGTATGAGTATGTAAATAATACATTCCTCAAACTTTTATGCACTAGTTACAGTATCAGGAAAAAACAAAAATGCAAATAGTGCTAGAAAAGAAAACATGAAGGGAAATAAAACCATAGGATAGTAAATAAGATTATAATCCTTTAAAACACTCCTCAACTGTATTACATATATAGCAAGGACATTCTTCTTTAAAAATGTACTTTTCTATTTTACGTAGTAGTAAAAACCCTATAACCATCCCCCTTCTGTCCACAGTAGATCTTGCTGGGGGAAAGAAGGAATTAGAGAAGATGCAAGTAAAGTTCTTGTCCACCCAGTGTCTCCTCAATGGAACACAGCTTCAGAAACCTCCACAAGTTGCAAACAATCCAGAAGTTCCTATACGCTCTGCGCAGAGGACAAGGAGAGGTTGAGAACCCTGGAGTACAGGAGGACGCCTAGAGTCAAGATGAAGTATCCACCATGACCGGCACCCCAACACCTAGGAAAGTCTGGCAGGACCATGGGCTCTGATGTAAGGAATCTACACACTTAGCTCATTTGTCTCTTATCTGCTCTTATCTACTAATGCCTTGTAATGTTCTATGGCAGAGCAACATGCACAAATAATTCATCAGGGCAAGCATGATAAAGGCCGAGAAAGCTTGCATCAAGGTAATTTAAAGAAGAAAAAGACCATCCCAAAGTTTAAGAAGTCAGAAAATGTTCAACTGACCTACTTGGAAGGGTGAACAATTTCTGTACACAATCCAAGAACAGAACTCTAGAATTCAACAACTTCAAACCCATCCTCTATTCTAACATCAATAAACTGAGTACCAAGAACCTGAAGGACTTGCCAAGTCAGCAGGGTGCACTATCTTGACATGGGTTCGCTGATTATCTCAGAGTCCTGCTAAGATCCAACACTGTCCTTTATTGCCTTCTCCAGGTCAATAACTATGTGGCCTGGGGTAGGGCAGGCATCTGAGTTATCCTATTTTATCCAATTCTTTTTTGTTTGCTTTTTGCATAAGATGACAAATGTCTCTAGAGTCATATTCATAAGAAGTAACCTATCTCCAGGAAAGATCAGGGAAAAAATAAATAAAAGATACAACTTTTGGTTTTATTTTTATCCTCACTGTGGCATTGCTAGAAACAGGCTTTACTGTTTTAATAATAAAGACTAGCTGTCAAGAGGACTTAATTTTATCTACCCCACGTAAGTTAAAAGAGCATAAGAAATGAGAACTCCAAGTTTACATCAATCAGTGGCTCAGATTTATCCTGGAGGCCACTACGGAACATCTTCAGGAAATCTGTCAAAGAATATCCTCAGGAAGCCTATTTACATCACCTATAACATGGCCCAAAATCCAAACAGAATTCTAGATTTTAGGATAGCCAATCTACCTTTCACTGGCCACAAAATGGAGACAAGTCCCTTGTGGTATATCTGTACTTCATTTTATTATCTTATGACAGACAACAGGAGACCTAAGAGAGGAAGAATGAGGGATCCTAATAGAACACTTCTCTGAATATCCTCTGCTTCACTTTTCAAATATTTCTTTAGCCGCCATTATACTGAACTCTAAGGCTGAATCTGTGTCTCGAAGGAGGCATCCCTCACAGAGTGATTACTCCTCATGGCACCAAAAAGGTGATCTAGCAGTTTTTCAACACAAAGGGCTTAATTAGAACTCCCCTAAACATTCTCCTGGTGACCCAGTCAGGTGGTTCTTTAGAGAAGGCTTCCTGATGCTTTCTTCCCTCTCTTCCCTGTGTACAACAAAAGTAGACTTCCCTCCACAGATGTACCACAGGTTCAAACCAATGAATACAAACACTAGTTAAATGACGTGATATTGTTAAAGGATTTATGGGAATCAGATGAAAAATGTCCATTGACTATAAGCAGTAGAGTAGACTGAGCTTTCTAAAATATTAATATTTGTAATTGTCTGGACTCCTGATCCTTTCTCTGGTCAATCAGCAGCATCTTCATTGCCTTAAGTAAAACAGTACTATTACAGCAAGAAGAAAAATGGGCAAAAAAAGTATTAAATTTTGTTTTAACTCTTAAAGTAAGGTATTCATGCTCCAAATGTTTCCTTTGAGGAAAGTAAAGCTTTCAGTTTACGGCATAATATATGCATGACAAGAGAGTGGAAGGAATGGCAGTCATTCTGGCTTCCAAAGAGCTTGAGGACTAGAGAAGATTGCAGATTAATGAGGCATAATCTTCATGGAGGTGGGGAGGAGGGGCAGTGGCCAGAGGACTGAACCTTGGATCAGGTAGGGAGAAGGGGTTTAATACTACAGCTGACTTAGCAGCTGTTTGGGGAGCTCTAATCATGCCCTTTGTGTCAGAAAACTGCTAGGTCACTTCTTTCTGTGCCTTGGGGAGTGGTGGCCCAGTGAGGGATGTCTCCTCTGAGATAGATTCAGCCTTAAAGGTCAGTATAATGGTGGCTAGAGAAATTTTTGAAGGAATTCTGCATGATGACTTGAAATTATATTTAATAGATGGTATGGTTTTGCTCTGCGTCCATACCCAAATCTCACCTCCAATTATATTCCCCAAGTGTCAGAGGAGGGGTCTTAGGGGAGGTGACTGAAACATGGGGGTGGACTTTCCCCTTGCTGTTCTTGTGATAGTAAGTTCTCATGAGATCTGATGGTTTAAAAGTGTGTTGCACTTGCCCCTTTCTCTCTTGCTCTCTCCTGTTGCACCATGGTAAGACGTGCTTGTGTCCCCTTCACCTTCTGCCATGACTGTAAGTATCCTGAGACCTCCCAGTCATGCTTCCTGTTAAGCCTCCATAACTGTGAGTCAATTAAACCTCTTTTCTTCATAAATTACCCAGTCTCAGATAGTTCATTATAGCCATGTGAGAATGGACTAATACAGTAGAAATATTTGTACCACAGAAATTGGCAAGCTCTGTAATTTAGATCTTTTTCCCCATCAGCCAGCTAACATTTACCAACACATTACAGAGTCAAATGTAGGGGACTGCAGACAGTCTGTGCCAAAGAGCTGGATGGATGCCAAGCCAAGGCCTCTGGAATTTAGATGAGTATATCACACAAAAAGTTAGTATTTCTTTTTCACATCACTTTCAAGGAAAGGCCTTCCATGGACGGCTGTTGTTAAGTTCACTGAAAGTGGTAAAGGTATCATCTAACAGGAGGCCTGCATATGCTGCTCCTGGCTGAACAGTCTCAAGTGAACAGACATTTTCCTGATCAGAACTTAATAACACCATAAATAAATAAAATTCCCACCAATACTGTGCACTTCATAACTACATACTTATTTGCAACAGTTCATTTTAATATCTATCTTCCCCACTCGAATTCGAGCTCCATGAGTGTAGAGACTGATTGATTACATTTGATATATATATATAATATATATACACACACAGACTACCTATATCTACAAATATTTACACACACATATAGTTTTTTATAATTATAACTCCAGAACTTTGCATGAGTACTTCCTTATTAACTAATGCATAATTGACAATCAATAAATATTCTTGACTGATTGACACGCAAATACAAACACCTCAAGATACTTTAGAGAGCCTGTAAAATACAAGAAAAACTTAGTGAAATACAATGTTTCTTTGTGGGAACTCACTAAAAAATTAAATCTCTTGGCCTGGCATGGTGGTTCATGACTGTAATCCCAGCATTTTGGGAGGCCGAGGCAGGTGGATCACAAGGTCAAGAGACGGAGACCATCCTGGTCAACATGGTGAAACCTCATCTTTACTAAAAATACAAAAATTAGCTGAGTGTGGTGGTGCATGCCTATAGTCCCAGCTACCTGAGAGGCTAAGGCAGGAAAATTGCTTGAATCCAGGAGGGAGAGGTTGCAGTGAGCTGAGATCACACCACTGCACTCCAGCCTGGTGACAGAGCAAGGCTCAGTCTCAAAATAAATAAATAAATATCTTCCTGAATAAGTAACAAATTTACTATCTTTGCAACCAAAATTCATAGTTTTAAAAAATTATATGATTTAATGAAATTATTCTAAAATCTATCTGGAATAAAATGAATAATAATAGTCAATAAATATTTAAGAGGAACACTAATAGGAGGTAAAGGTTGCTTCCAAATTATAAAGATGTTATCTACAGTTTTAAAAATTAAGATTATGAGGCAAATTAATGAATGAAAACAATATAAAGCATAAAAAGGACTCCAGTATGTAAATGAATTTAATATTTGATAAATATGATATTCTAAGTCATTTAAAAAGAGTTGATTATTCACTAAATAGTGATGGTGTAAGTAGTAGTCTATTTCAAAATAAACTATGTCTTTATCTCACATTATACACTAAATATTATCAGAAGGATTAAATCATCAAATATTGAAAAACATGACTGTAAAATATTATGAAAAAAGGACAAGAGAATAATTCTTTAAATATAACGACTAGGTAAGACCCATAAAGAAAGCAAAGGATAAATATGACTACACAAAAATACAACAATGCTGGTACCAAAACAGACATATAGGCCAATGGAACAGAATAGAGACTGCAGAAATAACACCACATATCTACAACCATCTGATCTTCAACAAACCTGACAAAAACAAGCAATGGGGAAAGGATCGCCTATTCAATAGATGGTGCTGGGAAAATTGGCTAGCCATACAGAAAACTGAAACTGGACTCCTTCTTTACACCTTGTACAAAAATTAACTCAAGATGGATTAAAGAATTAAATGTAAAACCCAAAACCATAAAAATCCTAGAAGAAAACCTACACAGTACCATTCAGGACATAGGCATGGGCAAAGATTTCAAGACAAAAACGACAAAATTGACAAATGAGATATAATTAAACTAAAGAGTTTCTACGCAACAAAAGACACAATCAGAACAGGCAACCTACAGAATGGGAGGAAACTTTTGCAATCTACCCATCTGAGAAAGTTCTAATATCCAGAATCTAAAATGAACGTAAACAAATTTACAAGGAAAAAAACAACTCCATGAAAAAGTGGGCAAAGACACTTCTCAGAAGAAGATATTTATACAATTAACAAACATATGAAAAAAAGCTCACCATCACTGACCGTTAGAGAAATGCAAATCAAAAGCACAATGAGATACCCACCTCATGCCAGCCAGAATGGCGATTATTAAAAAGTCAATAAACAATAGATTCTCGTGAGTCTATGGGGAAATAGGGACATTTATACATGTTGGTGAGAGGGTAAATTAGTTCAACCATTGTGGAAGACAGTCTGGCGATTCCTCAAGGATGTAGAATCATAAATACCATTTGACCCAGCAATTCCATTACTGGGTATATATCCAAAGGATATAAATCATTCTACTATAAAGACACTTGCACACATATGTTTATTGTAGCACTATTTACAATAGCAAAGTCATGGAACCAACCCAAATGCCCAACAATGATAGACTGGAAAAGAAAACGTGGTACATACACACGATAGAAACTACGCAGCCATTAAAAAGGAATGAGACCATGTCCTTTGCAGGAACATAGATGAAGCTGGAAGCCATCATTCTCAGCAAACTAACACGGGAACAAAAAACCAAACACCACATGTTCTCACTCATAAATGGGAGTTGAACAGTGAGAACACATGGACACGGGGAGGGGAACAGCACACATCAGGGCCTACTGGAGGGTGGGGGGTGAGGGGAGGAAATTTTAGATGACAGATCAATAGATGCAGCAAACCACCATGGCACACGTATACCTAGGTAACGAATCTGCACATTCTGCACACGTATCCCGGAACTTAAAGTGAAATTTTTTAAAAAAATTAAATTGTTAAAAAACATGTCAGAGAAAAAAATATATATATAAAGCAATGCTGTATATTGAAAGAAGAACGTAAACAGCATGCTAATTATTTTGCCAAGAGGCAGTAACGAAAGACCCAATTACAGACATCTCTGTAATTGGTCCTACCAGGACTCTTTTTGATCAAAAAACTAAGCTTTCATTTCATTTTCAGTACTGAAGATGGCCCAGATTCATCATGTTTGCACTTGTGATTTGAGATATTCTCCTAATTTAGTCTTCCACCACAGTTATTTAAACCTTGGATCATGACTGAAGAATATACCCGGTTACTGAGAAATTTCAGATACCCATAATGATAAACTGACAAACTCCACATACGTTTTTGTTTATGTTTACTTGGGATATGTAATGAAAGCCTATCAAACAGCTGACTTTTACAAACAAGTTCACCTCCATTGAAAGATGTCAGGCTAAACTTGTAATAAGCAACACTTTTGGATAATAGCAGCCTTTCTACTCT
Source organism: Trachypithecus francoisi (assembly GCF_009764315.1). NCBI lineage: Eukaryota > Metazoa > Chordata > Mammalia > Primates > Cercopithecidae > Trachypithecus > Trachypithecus francoisi. The sequence continues at coordinate 72,206,635 of NW_022681470.1, read as the reverse complement.
CTGTATGAGATTTACTGAAATTAAGTCACAGAGTTAAACTGTTTAGACTTGTTGGGTGCAGTTTATATACTCTGGATTGAAGAGTTCTATTTGACTAATAGGCAGTTCCTGAAAATCCTGAATCTCTTAGCCAGCTTCAAATGTGGAGGCAGTAGTTTATTGTTACATTTATTGGCAATAGTAACGATAAAAGCAACAATAAATTAAAATTGCATTGGTATAGACCCTTCTAGAATTAAACACATTTTAAAAAACATGTAAGTAGTTCTGACTAAAAATGTGGGAGGTAGAATTCTATTACACCAATCTCATGGAAAGAAATTTTAGATAAGAAAAAAAAGTGCATACTATTATGGTACTGTATCTCTGTATCATAAAGTACTATGCTACACATAAAAACAAATCAAATAACACTACAGCAATCAATGTGATTTCTGTTCAATTAAAACATTTTCATTGAATACCACTTGCCAATCACCATGCTAGGTACTGAGGAAACTCAGATGAAGAAAATGCTGATACAAAATTTTCAAAATTAATAGTAAAATCAGCTAAATACACCACCCACTGGCTTTTCCTTATACCATTAATGAAGGCACACAAATACGCAAAGATTTTCTACACTGAAAACCAGGGAAGACAGCATGCATATGAGAAACATTCTCATTAAAACACTGCACTTAAATAGCTGAGACAGTATAACTTTGGGCTCCTGATGACTGTGATCTCTGAAACTCAAGAGCAAGCCAACTAGGAAGTGGAGAGGAAACTGTTTTTGCATTTTTCTACTATCAGTTGTGGTGAATTTTCTGGTAGTTCCATATGTCTCATTTTCTGTACCCCCATCATCATTTATCCCTAAGTTAAGTCTACTCAAGTGTTCTATCTACTTAGAGGCCACACGGCTCTCAATATGCAGCATTTAGGCACTGACAGTAGAACAAATTCAAGACAAACCTTGAAATAACTCCATACTGGGACAAAAAATGTTAATGTGTTATATCAGCGAATTCCGCAAGGACCTAAGCATAAATGAGGAGTGAGGAGTTAAAGGAGCGTGAACAAAAGAGTGGAACAAAAGCCATCCTACTCAACATAAGCCTCTAAACAAAAAGTCCATGAATAAATCAAATGCTTAGAAAGGTAAATACACTCAACACTTAGAAGAAGAATTACTGTAAATGAAAATAATTTCATGGGGTGGTGTGAAGTAATGGACAAGAGTTAAAAAGATGTAGATGTTCAATAAGTAAGGTAAGCATGGTTAGGCTAAAATTCCTGGGCTCTTATTCCCCACACTACAACATTCCTACACTCCCAGAAATAACCATCACAAATATAATACAAAACAAACAAAAAAAACCTCAACAGCAACAAAGATTTATAAGAATAAATGTAATATGAAAGTACTGTACGAATAAAATTACAAACAAAAGTTACAAAATGAACAACATAAAAGAAGACCTGGAGGAATGAAGAGGTATCAATTTTTATCAAATTTATGCATAAATATAATGCACACTACAATAAATATTTTGGAACTGTTTTCAGTGGAACTTCATGAACTTACATAAAAATCATCTAAAAAGATTTTTAAAATGGACAAAAAATAATGAAGTGAAAAGATTTGCCCTACATGGTATCAAGATCCACATTAGCAAATAAAAAGTTATATGATTAAGACAATGTGGTATTGGACAGGGTACTGAACGGAGAGAGGCAGACCAATCCAAAAGAATAAAGAGCTCGGAAACAGAACTAAACATATTTGCAGGCATGAGATGCTACCAAAATTAGGAGGATTAACTAACCAATGAATAAGGATGGCCTATTCAATGAGATTGGAAGGACCTTCAACTATCTATATTGTGTTTTATCCAACAATAACAACAAAACAGCATGAAGCAATGTTAACATCTGATAAAGATAAATGTGCAATATTTTATTCTCTAAACACTTCTACATATTTGAAATATTAACCAATAGCAAAAAAAAAGAGAGAAAAGAATACCTATAAAATATTACATTTACAGATCAAGAAGACATTGGACAATAGTCTGTACTAACTCTTTCATTTCTTTAAAAATTAGAAATATAAAATTATTTTATCATGAAAAAGAATATCTCAAAGTATTTAATATCATACTTAATATTAAAGCACAGCTGGATGTATTATCTTAAAATCAGGAAAAATGATATCCATTTTACAACTATTTTTATTATTACTCTGAAAGTTCTAACAAGTATAATGAAAGTAAAGAAATAAGAATATAATTATTTTAAAGAAGGAGACAATATATTAGTTGTGGGTGGAATTAAATACCTAGTAAATAAGGAGAATATTGAAAATTGAATGAAGAAAACTGGAAGATGAATAAAGAAACGCCTAGTAAAATAGCTGAACGCATGATTAAAATACGGAAAACAACATCACTATAATATTTTAGCATTATCTCAAATGTACTAAGTGAAATGGAAAACTATTTATTCACGATATTAAGGGAAATATAAAAATTACCTAAAAGTAATCATTGTAAGTTATATGCAAGAACTTTAGAGAACAGCTTGAGCTAGTGTAGAATGGGATGAAATGAAGCAGAAAAGAACAGAATAAGGTCAGGAACACTGCATACTAATTTTTAAATGTATCATTACATTTAAAAACATCACAAACATGTTGCAAATTAAGCAATTATTCAATTAATAGTGTGGAGAAATTGATTACTCTTTCGGAGAGAAAAAATTCACCCTATGTGAAAATAAGCAACAGGCAAAATACACATAAGATAACAAATAGGATACAAATAAGTTAACCAAACTAAAATACTTCCCTATTGGTCCCCTCTGATTATGTTACTTTCCTTGCCTCAAATATACATTCTCCCAACCCCATTGCTCTTACCCGGCTCATGCCTAAGAATTATTTTTTGGTTACTTGGGTTAGATATCAATTCTCCAAGAAGCCATCTTTAAGCCCTCAATACATAGTCCCAAGACTAGATCTGAACCCCTCCTGCATACAGGGTTCTCTTTACTAAGACTAATCTTACTAGATCATAATAATTAGTTCTATAATTAGAAGTTCTGTAAGGTCAGGGGCCACGTTTTAGTCATCCTGATAGCCCTGATATCCCCACTGGATATCTAAACAAAACCTAAATGCTTCCTGAAGCTATCTTCCTACAGTCTATGCTTCATGGTAGCCCTCTCTTCATTCTACTCAGGCAGTCTCTCATCTTAAATGTTGAGGTTTTCAAGGGTGCCTGATAAGGTTTCAGAGTGTGGACCTAATTCTCAAACAGCTTTTCAATGTGGCCTCACTGAAATGGTGGGGTTAAGAAAAATACTACATGAAGATATCCCACTAGTGACTCCTGATTATCTTTCAAAATCTCTTCTGCACATGAGTTTTATCCACAGTTCGTATTTATTGACTTAACTTCTGATTAGCACATTTCCTTTAAAAAAATCACACTAGCTTATTTCATGTTCCTCCCTTCAGTAATTCAGAGTTTTGACCTTAGTGAAAGGCTAGCAGACAACTACGGTCATAACTCACTTTGTCTTGCCATTCTTTGTTAGTGACCTTTTTCTTTAACACCTCATGGGTTGTATTACAACACTTTCTTCGTAAAGTATCTTTTCATAGAAGATTGTCTCTTCTCCAGCACCCCCATCCCCATTGACAGATGTGCCGAGGAAGTCTCCTAACTCTGTTCTGGGGAATACCTTAAGCTTTCCCTTCTCCCGAACACTCGTGGCATCTACCACCACCATCTTATTATGTTTAAATAACATAAATTGCCACCACAAGGGCAGAACTCCCAAATCTCACTCATCCTCAGACCACATAAGGCTTTGTAGGCAATGAGGCAGACCTCCTTACCACCACAACCCTTCCATTCTCCTTCCCTGCTTCCTAGCAGTTCCACCGCCACTACCTCAAAGCATTAAAACAGCCTGTCTGTGTTTTTTCTCACACAAATTCATCTCCTAATAACCAACTCTTTCTAAAGCACACCTTCAGTTTTTATATTCTGTAGTTTCAAAACCCTTAAGTGTTCCAAAATCTCTCAGCACAAATCATCACTCCCTATGTGCCAAGACTCCCTGGTGTGCAATTGCTCTCTACCTTTTAGAAACTTCAGTCATCATTACTCGCTGAAAAAAATAAGCTGAACTTTTCTGATTCCTTCATTTTTATGTTGTTTTCTCCTTGTAGCTGACACAAGGGTGGACCTTCAATTATCATGTTGAAATCCTGTCTGTCCTTTCCTCCCACCTCACACCACTTTCACACACAGTCATTCCTTACCCTTTCAACCAGCTGTGATCTTGCCTTCTTTCAACATACATAGTACTTTTCTACCATTAGAGGAACTATGTATTACTCTAACATGAACTCTCATCATTTGGTTACAGGCTTTGTCTCTCTTCTTAATCATAAACTTATTGGGAGCAGAGAATCTCTGGGAATTATTTTTCTTTCCTTTATATATCTTGTATAGGGATTTGCTCAGAGCAGATATTCAAGAAAAAATGCTGAATTGAAAAGAGCGATCTATAGGTTTTTATTAATACAGCATATTTTAATTGAATAGACATATTCACATCTAGAGAGTTCTACTGTTCTAATTACCTGTGCTGATTTTTATTTTATTCTGGACAGGCAAGAAAAAGCAAAATTATCGATACATGCATATTGTAAAAAAAAAAAAAACCCTTAAAAATAATTAATGTATTTTTAATTACATTAAAATTAAATTTTAATGTATGCATGTAAATTTTAATGTATGTAGGCATGGTGGGTCGTGCTTATAATCTCAGCACTTTGGGAGGTCGAGGCAGGTGGATCACTTGAGCCCAGGAGTTCAAGACCAGTCTGGGCAACATGGAGAAACCCCATCTTTGAAAAAAAATTAGCCGGGTGTGGTGGAATGCAACTGCAGTCCCAGCAGCTCAAGAGGCTGAGGTGGGAGGATTGCTTGAGCCCATGAAGTTGAAGCTGCAGTGAGCCATGATCACACCACTGCACCTCCAGACTAGGCAACAGAGCAAGACTCTGCCAAAGAAAAAGACAGAAAAAGAAAATTAAAAAATAATAATAATGAAAATATCATTTGAATACAGAACCATTTAAATTACTTTAGAGGCAGAAAAACAACATTAATAATATAGGGCAAAAGAGTTGAAAGTAGGATGAGAAAAAAGAGCAACATACATTTAGGAGATGTCCTCAATAAGCAACCTAAGAAGAGCAAGCCTTTCAGAAATCAAAGTGAAATGACAATCACATATCGTGTTTTGGTCTGTTTGTCTTTTGTTTTTTGAGACAGAGTCTCACTCTGTTGCCCAGGCTGGAGTGCAATGGTGCAATCTCGGCTCACTGCAACTTCCATTTCGTGGGTTCAAGCGATTCTCCTACCTCAGCCTCCCAAGTAGCTGGGATTATAGGCACCTGCCACCACACTCAGCTAATATTTGTGTTTTTGTTAGTAGAGACTGGGTTTCAGCATGTTGGCCAGGCTGGTCCCGAATTCCTGACCTCAGGTGATCCGCCCACCTCAGCTTTCCAAAGTGCTGGGATTACAGGCATGAGCCACTGTGCCAGGCCACATCTCGTGTTTTTAGAAAAGTGAGTCAAAGCTACTGTTAAGCTGAGGAAAGAGTCTAATCAAACACTTAAGAAGAAATATGGTTCCAGAAAAATATGATTCTAATTATGAAACAATATCTTTGTGAAAAGATCTGTTCATTTTAGAATTTTCACACATTGTACACTGTTCCTCTATAACACTAGTTTTAAACCAAGGATCTGTGGCAAACTCATGTATGGAACTTTAAAAACCCACCTCAGAACAACTAAAGTACTGTCTTCTACTGGGAAGGGAGGATGGTACATGTGCATTTTAAAATATCTACAGAGGTGATTCTGATTCACGCCCCTGTCATAGATGCAGGGTTTATGGGTCTCAAGCTATATGAGGCTCTGTAGGAAAAAAAGAATAAAAATTAAAAAGAAGACCCATACAAATGAGGAGTCTTAAACTTAACCTTCAGCCTCGAGTTAAATATGCTTCTGTCTCTTTGTACACAGAACAATATTGATTAGATTTATCTCTTCTAAACTGCTATGACATCACTCTATTACTATATTTTCATTATCAATAATAAAATAATTTTCATTACCAATAAAAAGGGTAATTGCGAATATTTCTTGAATGCTCACAATCTCACTGCATATCAGATACCGTGCTAATCCCGTCATGTGTACACTTATTTTAACTTGCTCAACAATCCTATGAGGTTTAAATACAGCTAGTTATCTCCACTCTCTGAATGTGGAAAGTGAGATTTACTGAAGTGAAGTAATGTATACAAAGTCAAACAATTGTTAAATGTTAAAGCTGAGATTTAAACTATTAATTCGCTTGCTTGGAGCAAGTGTTTGAGATCAAGCCTAGAGATACGGGTCCCCAAACTTAGCGTTTTTCTCAGTTGCATAACTACAACATATAAATCTGATTTGGGACATGTCATTCTACAAATATGCACTGTTTTACATGGTCAGACTGGGAAAGTATGTATATATAGGTGCATCAAAACAAATGCATTGATTAAAGTAAGCAAATCAAAGGGATGTTTTGACATTTTGTGTCAACTTTAAATGATCAAACTTCCTCTTGGCCCAGAAACAACTGCTCCTGCAGTTCAAACAGTATTTCACAAGATGGCTCCCTTGCTATTTTTAGTTGCAACTTACATAATAAAATCCTGCATGACAGTTGTAAATTTCAAAATCTGTAGGAAGTCACAGGTTTCTTATGTTACTTTTTGAATGAGTTTCTACCAAACATTTTTTGGTAACAAGATGCATTCATATAACCTAGAACTGCAGCTAAACGTTGAGGGGCTATTCCTTTGCAAAGCAATTTTGCCAATGAACAATAATAATCTACCTGCCGATTGTTTCCAAACTTCCCTAGCTGTTTCCTGAATACATTGGAAATGCATGCTGATCTCATAGTCCTTCTCAGTCTCCACAAGTGTCTCACAATGAGAATATTTAACCATTCCGGATTTCATTTCGAGTGTTTAAAGATATGCATTTTTAAAGTAAAAGTAAAACATGAGCACTAAATGTTGGCCAACTATTTTATCTGAAGCTCAAGCCAATCAAGAGAGAACTGTTCAAGGCATAATAAAATTATATTTCTGTCAATTGTTGTAAATTCATGTGTTATTTAAATACTGATGTTCTGATTTTTCCTCGTATTCCAAGAGAAGAAAAATAATTCTGCAGCATTAAGGAAAATTTTCTTAGCACAAATTTGGAGTAACTTAAGTTTTCCTGTGTATTGAAAGAGATCATAAATCAGGAATCTGAACTTTTATCACAAAGCACTCTCTGGAAATCACACTTTAAAGAGTATTGTTAAAAGACTTTTCCAAGATAATTTGATGTTGTATTCCCGACCAGACTTGGCATCAAACAATAAACCATAAAATCAATAAACAAAACTCTACTATAGCAGTAAACTGATAGAACTATATAATTCCTCTGTCATCAAATTGTCCTAAAGAAATGCATTAGACATAACGTATATTTTTTTCATTTTAGAAAGTTGGCTCTTGGTGGACATAAGTAATCTGAAGTGCCAAGAAATCCATGCTGTCTTTGATTCACAATAATTTTTCTCAACTGCAAACAGACTTACTCAAATTTATTTTCAAGTGTACTGAAGGTAACGTAGCATGGCAGCTAAGACTTCAGGCTCTAGAGCCCAGGTGTCTTCATTTGAATCCTAGCTCTGCTACTCTGTCACTCAGAAAGTTACTACACTTCTATGTGCCTCAGCTTCTCCAAGTATAAAACAGTAATAGGAATACATAATACAACAAACATAAAGAACTTAGCATGAAGCATGCCACATAGTAAGCAGTCCATGAGTATCAGCCAGCTAAAGTCACTTTCACGGCCACCGAGCATAGCTCAGGTACTACCACTGAAGTACAGAATAAGTGTCTGATGTCAATAAAAAATAATGGTGGCAATGATGATGATGCTAATGATGATGGCACTTTCTCTCCTGAAACATATTTCAAGTAAGGAGGGGTTGAGTCAAAATTCTCTTTTCACACTCTTCACTTTGCAGAATATGCAACCATAGAAAACAGCTATTTGAAATCCCGCCAAATAATCTGTGAAATGAAGTGCTCTAAATTACTATTCACCTTTCATTCTCCTAGCCAAGCAGACATTAGCAGCCATCAGAATATTTAATCCTTCATTAGTAAGTGGTATAATAATTTTATGACAGCAAATCCTGTTATTTTGAAGGCATTAACTTTGACATCCCTCATAGAATTGCTCCACAGTATCTTGTTTAAGATGGTCTATTACTTTTTATATTCACAATATAAACCACCATGAACTGAGGTGGGAAAAGCCTCTGAATTTTTTAAGCAAAATCATTAAATGTAAACATAGACACAGCCAATAAAATTCTAACCCCATCACTACACAAAGTGGAAAACTGAGGCCAAAAATATTGAAATATTGGTGGCAATAAGGCAGAATAGATTGAAGAGATAAAACTCAAACTTTTCAAGTACTGACTGTCTATATTGAATATAATTTTACTTGAAATGAGGTTGTAAGGAACTAGCCGTGCCTTGACTATTACCTTGTGGTAGCAATTAAAAACTCATCAACTACTGTCTGTCTCAGACAGGAGAGAGAAAGCAAGCGACAGCCAACCCACCTGAAAGATGTGTAACTCTACAGATCCTGAATTTGAGTGATGACAGCTGAAGTTGGGTCATTTAGATGAAAGGCTACATCAGTAAATCCATTAAGGGGCATCGATTAAACTCAATTTAATGCAATATCCATTACCATTTTAAAAATTCATCTCTGGTATGGGATTCGGCTCCCATGTACACTTTTATTTTGAAAAATACCTTCAAAATAATTTATTTCTAGATCTTAGTTTTCAAAAGGTACACATTAGAAAAAAGGTTATATGTTTACATTTTTGTAAACTATACCCTCAGCATCAAAGAGTAGTGCCATTTAGCCTAAATAACATAAAAGGTTTTCTCACACATGGTAAAGGCAGATATACTTTACTTAATTCAATATTTACAAGTAAACAAAGTGTTGGGAGACACATCAGAGATATAGTCCAGTGTTTTTCATACTGATTTCTTGCAAATTACTTGTAGACAGTAATTTTCCAAAGGTGACAATTTTTACTTGTAGAAAGTATTTTCCAAAGGCAACAATGGCATAGCCTTTCCACTTAGAAAGGCAGAGTCTTAGAATGAAGTCCCTAAACCATTAGGAGGAAAGGTGAACATATATTATCAGTTCACTCAAAATTGATGGTACAGCATAGATACCCTACATTTTTCAAAATATAATTCAATGCAGGTCTGGCTCCCCTGGCCACTAGAGGCAGAGGTCAGAGTTACCAGGTTACAAGTGCCAACACTGCAAGCTAGGTTCTGTAGGCTTAAAACACCACCATGGCATGTACTTGCTGCATGATTAGGCACAGTATTTAATATCTCAATGCTTCAGTGTACTTATCCAAAAATGGGGTTGTTATAAGAATAAAATTTTGTAGTATATGTAAAGCACTTAAAACCTGGCACATACCACTTGCTAAATACTGTTACACAAGAGACCATACAAAAGGCAAGCTTTCAATCTAATGCCATACTTTTCCTGACCTAAGACATTTTAAAACACACTAATACCAAGGCTCACAATGTTAAGGGCAAATCAAAAATGGCCCAGCCAGTGTACAAAGGCAGATCTGTGTGACCTCAAAGTCCTGCCCTCCTACAGAAACAGGCAGCCTTCCCTTGGATACAAAACACTTCCACTTCTGCCTCACCACAGATACACTTACACAGACACACACACTCATAGCACATGCACAAATAGATCTATTTATGTGTTTTATACATGTTAGAAATTCAATTTTTAAAAAAAGGATCCTAGGGCCTGGGAGGCGGAGAAGAAATATGAAAGCCACTGTTCCACATCACACTTCATCCTCACACGTTAGTTCCTTACACACTTTCTCACTTGATCTTGAAGTGAAGTACAAACACAAAAAAAGATAATTATGAGAAGCCCTCCCCTTGCTCCAAATGTGGACTCTCAGTGTATTTTTCCCCTTTCTGTAATCTCTTCACAGCTATGATGAGTACCTCAGATTACATCCTTTATCCTAAATTTAGTCTATTAGAAAAGCAAATGCTGGAACCCAGGATTTTAGCAAGAAATCAACAAGACAACTTTCAAAGACAACTAAGAAAAGTAACTAGAAAAAAAAAATATTTCTTCATTTCCATAACAATTCAGAGCCTACAGAGAGAGAATATGGAAAATTCTATACTAAGCAGAAGAAAGTAGACTGAAATGCACTCATTGGCAACCAATTATAACTATGCTATTCCGCTACTGAGCCTGCTCACATTGAATCAAGTAGAAAGAACATTTGAGGCTCCAACTTCACTGTCTGTCCACAAATTAGAAACACAACTCCAAAGTAAAAACAAGTAATATAAAAACACAGAAAAGAAAGATCACCTTTTAGACTCCATTAAAATTGTTCCTCTCATTCCCAGTCTATTTTGTTGTTCAATTTTTCCCCAAAGCTATATAATTAACACATAACATGCTATATTACTTACTTTCTTATTAAGTTTCTCACTAAATTATTGTCTATTTTAATATAATACTTCTCGATTCTGTACTCCAACCATGTAGAAGTTGTTCAATGAAAACTCTGTAAATATTTTGTGAGGAAATGAAAGAATGATTCAAAAGAGCATGTCTCCAAAAATAGTACACTGCAGGACCAAGAATATGTTTGGAAATCACATCAGGAGATAATAAAACATCATATCTATAAACTAGGAGCCTAAAGCCAACAAAAAATAAATTCGCTGTGATTTAAGACAAAATTAGGAAAAGAGATGGTAAAAAAATAGATGATTGAAAGGAAACTGAATATGCAATTGCAAAATCTGTATTCAATGTAATTAAGGAGCAGAAGAGAAACAGTACAAACTCAAGGCAGTGATGCGCCTCATAGAAAATAAAAGATTTCCCAGAATTACAGAAAAAAAAAAGTATTGGAAGAAAGAATTTTAAAAGACAAATGAAATATAGAGAGAACTGAGGATATGAAAGCAACATAAAATTTTCCAGCTTCTTTGAAGATGGAAATGCAGAACCATCAGCATAGAAGAGCTGAAACTATAATATAATAGAAAACTTTCTCTAAAAACAATGAATTAAGTGGGGTAAGTACAAGATTTTTAAAAAATTTCTTTAAAAATGAAATCAGCAGTTAGTTGGAAAATAGATTACTAATAAAAGAAGAAAATCAGGTTAAAATCAAAATTCTCCCTGCAGATGCCAGAAGACAATAGAGAATAATTAATAAAGTTGTGATAGGAAAAGTTGTGATCCCAGAATTTTATACCCAGCCAAATTAGCTTTCATGTGTGAAAGCAAGAGAAAGCCATCTGCAAGTATGAAATATTTATTGCATCTGTGAACCTTCATTTAAGAAAAGTATCTGAGGGCTATATATGTTAATCGTGAGATAAATCTTCAGAATAACAAGATGCAGTAATGTACTGCATAACATTTGGTCACTGATAGGCCACATACACAACAGTAGTCTCAAAAGATTATAGCAGAGCTGAAAAATTCCTATCATCTAGTGACATCACAGAACAACATATTTCCCACATGTTTCTGGTGATGCTGACATAGAAAATCTATTGTACTTCTCATTGTATAGAAGTACAGCATCTACAGTTATGTACAGTACATAAAACTTGATGATAGAAAATGTTACTATGGTACTGGTTTATGTATTTACTATATTATACTTTTTATTATTATTTTAGATTGTACATCTTCTACTTATAAGAAAAAAGTTAACCATAAAAGGTATTTCAGGAGAAGCTACTGTTATCGTAGGAGATGACAGCTCCAAGCATGTTATCAATAAAGACCTTCCAGTGGGAAAAAATATGGAGGTGGAACACAGTGATATTGATGATCCTAACCCTGTGTAGGCCTAGGCTAGTGGGTGTGTTTGTGTCTTGGTTTTTAACAAAAATATTGAAAAAGTTTTAAAAAATTAATAGAAAAAAGCTTATAGAATAAGGTTGAAAAGAAAATATTTTTGTACAGCTGTAAAATGTATTTTAAGTATTATTACAAAAGAATTAAAAAGCTCAAAAACACTAAGAAGTATATAAAGTAAAACTGTTACAGAAAGCTAATTTGTTATTGAAGAGAGAAAAATATTTTTCATAAATTTAGTGTAGCCTAAGTGAATAGTGTTTTTAAAGTCTACAGTTGGCTGGGCGTGGTGGCTCAAGCCTGTAATCCCAGCACTTTGGGAGGCCGAGATGGGCGGATCACGAGGTCAGGAGATCGAGACCATCCTGGTGAACACGGTGAAACCCCGTCTCTACTAAAAAATACAAAAAACTAGCCAGGCGAGGTGGCGGGGGCCTGTAGTCCCAGCTACTCCGGAGGCTGAGGCAGGAGAATGGCATAAACCTGGGAGGCGGAGCTTGCAGTGAAATGAGATCCGGCCACTGCACTCCAGCCTGGGCGACAGAGTGAGACTCCGTCTCAAAAAAAAATTAATTAATTAATTAAAAATAATAATAATAATAAAGTCTACAGTATTGTGTACCGATATCCTCAGCCTTTACAATCACTCACCACTCACTCACTGATCCACGAAAGCAACTTCCAGTCCCACAAGATTCATTTATGGTAAGTGCCCTACACAAGTGTACTATTTTTAAAAAATCTTTTATATCATTTATTTTGTGCATCTTTTCTATGTTTAGGTATGTTTAGATACACAAATACTTACCATTGTCTAACACTTGCCTACAGTACTTAGTACAATAACATGCTATATAGGTCTGTAGCCTCAGAGCAATAGGCTATAGCAGATAGCCTAGGTGTGTAGTAGGTTACACCATCTAGGTTTGTGTGAGTTCACTCCATGTTTGCACAATGAGGAAGTTGCTGACACATTTTTCAGAAAATGTCATTGTCGGTAAGTGACACATGACTGTATTTATATGGCACATCACACTGTTTTTCTCACAGTTTAAGTGACATATATTGGATCTCACATTGGACGATACAACAATTTAGATGACTGGATCACCTTGCCTAAAGAATGAGTAAATAAAACTTTTTCTTCCCCCTTAGAAAAGTAAAGACAGACAGTGTAACTAGTAGCCACTGTAAATGACAATGGCTTTCTGTATCAGTGAAGTTCTTATTACAATACCTGAGTCATTGTTTATTTTTATGTTTTCATTCTGAAGCCTAATAAGTCAATCAAAGACAGATACTTATGCCTGCAAGCTCAACTTTATAATTAAACATCCATAAAGATCAATGATATTGGCATGTCAAATATCTCTAAAAATCAGTGATTATAGTATAATATCAATTAAATCAACTATAGATAGGAAAATCACTGTAAAACAAACATGGTCCTATCTAATCATTTCTCTTTTTATACATCTCTGTATTATTCTATTTTTATGTTAATCACATATTACCATATATGAGAAAAGACAAATGTATATACTTTGATGACAAGTCACCTCATAATATTTTTAAAAATCGGGGAAAAAGGCATTAAAAAGTGGCACTGGATTAGCTCACACATATATATGTCATATCATACATATACTACTTTTTTAAACCTCCACTTTCTGGGTTCAAGCCATTCTCCTGCCTCGGCCTCCCAAATAGCTGGGATTGCAGGCATGCACCACCACATCCAGCTAATTTTGTATTTTTAGTAGAGATGGGATTGCACCATGTTGGTTAAGCTGATTTCAAGCTCCCGATCTCAGGTGATCTGCCCACCTTGGCCTCCCAAAGTGTTGGGATTACAGGTGTGAGCCACCACACCCAGTCATGTATACATTTTTTTAAAAAAATACCCGTTGCAAACAAAAAATGGTCATCAACATGGGATTAACGAAATTATGACCTACGCCTAAAAGGAAAACTATGTAGCTGCTAAAACAATAAAGCAAATCTTCAACAAATGATTTTTTAAATTTCATGACCTCTTATTATGTGGAGGTACAAAGGTATAGTGAGCTTCACTTGTATAATAAAGGAATGTATTTATATTAATTATAGACACACACACTTTCACACATACATATCCATACATAAATGATTCCTAGAATGATAAGAAATGGTAATTGTGTTTGACTCTGTAGGGAATGAAACACTGAAGGATCAGCTGCAGGAGGAAGGCTTACCTATCACTCTATATTCTTTACACTGCTTGCTTGTTTCTTATTGCTTAATGATTTATAGACACTCCTTATCAAGTTTTAATAAAAGCATACAGTATTTTATTTTAAGTGAGCAGGCTATTAATTCCTCACTATTTGTATGACCAAAGTTGCCATGTGAGAGAATATGATTTTCTTTCTGCATTGACATAAGCAAAGCACCTATCTTAAATCGCCTTGATTTATATACACTTCCTAGAGTTTACATGAATTTTAAAAAATAACTAGCACTGCACAACTTTAGACTTTCAGCAAACATTTATAAAAGTCAACCAGGAAATACTGTAGAAGACAAAGAGTGTATGAGATGTGATTTGCAATCAGGTCTATGCTATTGTTTTTCTATCATTATCCACATCAAGAGTGGCTTTATCGTAACAATCTCCTTTCTATTATCATAAACTCACAATTTTCTTTTTTGAGACAGGGTCTCCCTCTGTTGCCCAGGTTGGAGTGCAGTGGCATGATTATGGCTCACTGTAGCCACCATGCTTGGCTAATTATTTTTTCTTTTGTAGAGACAAGGGTCTTGCCATGTTGCCCAGGCTGGTCTCAAACTCCTGAACTCAGCAATTCTCCCAAAGTGATGGGATTACAAGAGTGAGCTGCTGCACCTGGGCTATAAACCCACAATTTCTATCCCCTGATTTTTTCCTCTAAAAATATAGTGATCCTTTTTTCTGACACTTAGATTTCATTTTCTTGAAATTGTTCCCCCAAAGTCTGAATTTTTTAAACCAGAATGTCATGGCTTGGGATTGGTAGCACTCTAGTAACATTTTGTATCATATTTACAGAAAACAATTCAGAATCTGCAGGAGGAGAAGAGTACTGAAAATATATGACACTATAACATCACCCAGAGCTAAGCAGTAGAATGAGATTTTCCTATTTTTAGAAATACATTTCCCTGTGGCTTCCTGCTGAGCACTATATACTCAGTTTTTGAAGTAGTTATTTTGTCTGCTAGCACCTACATTGGAACATGTTGCTATGTTCTAATACAGTATTTTCTCTTAATTTTTGAAGTAGCACAAAATTGAACTTTTTATCAATCTGTAAATTAAAACAAATTATACAAGCCAATGGTTCTAAACCCTTTTGTGGTTTATGTACCCCTTTGAGAATCTGCTATGTGCTGTGGACCCTCTCTTCAGAACACGATTATAGACTCTTAAAGCTTATCCAGCTGTCTCCCAATGGTTCATAAAAATTGAGTCACAAACCTTATTTCAATCTTCGATGAACAATAGGGAAAAACAGACAAATACAGCAGCTTATTTAAAATTAAGCAATTTTATTTGCATAATAATTAGGTTATTTACCACTGTTAAATACATTATCCTTTGAGTTTCCACAAAGCCCTGTGAGATAGCAAATGCAATTATTATCATTCATCTATTAGAAAGTCATTGAGACTATTCACCTGAAGGAAGCAAATAACTCAGAAAAGTTCAATGACCTGGTCAAAAGCACAAAGTGAAAAAATATTAGAATCAGGATTCAAATCAGGTCTTCTATTTACAAATCTTATTTTTCCTCACCTTACATTCTTTCCTTTAGTTCAATATTTGGCAATCATTTTCTGTAAAGGAATTGATAGTAAATATTTTCAGCTTTGGAGGCCGTATGGTCTCTGTTGTAAGTATTTGACTTTACCATTATAGCATGAAGGCAGCCAAAGTCAATACAAGACAAATGGGCATGGCTGTGTTCTAATAATTACATAAAACAGGTGGCAGGCTTGATTTTGCTCATGGGTTATAGTTTGCAGACCCTGAATTATCACCTCTACAAAATAAATGACCTAAATCTTTTAACTTATTTTCCTAAATAGTTTGACTGCTTTTGTCATCATGATATTGACCTTGTTAAGTGATCATTGGTACAATACTCTAAATGCTAATGGAATCCCTAAGTAATATCATCAATAACAGCAAAATCTCTGCCAAAAAACAATGTAAAACTGTTACATATTTTCACTTTTATTTTGAGACAATTTCACTGATGAAACCATCATCTAGGAAGGTCTTTTTGAAACATAATCCCCTGCAGTAACACAATAGGAGTCAATATTACATGGAAAAAAATAAATTTTTTTTTGCATTGATAAAGTTAAGAAGACATTGTTTTGAAAAGCGAATTAAAATATAAAATACAGTTTCTTACAATGTTTAATGACTTTGGATATTGAATAACATTAAAGGACGGTATAAAATTAGTATACGTGTTTACAAAAAGATTATGGTAGTCATCACAGCTGTCATCAGATATCCTGGCTCACTTGAGCACCCTTGAAGTTGGTTTGGCCAATGTCACATGAGTGAAAACAATATGTGCATTTGTACAAAGCTTTATCAACCAGTGTTCAATGTGCCTCATCTGCTCCCTAAGCCACAGTAATCATGTAAGAATCTGGAACACCACCTACAGAAGTCTCTTAGCAAGTACAATGAGGAGAACCCTCCTGCCTATTCACACTGGACACTGACTGTAAACAAGAAATAGACTTCTTTTGTAAGGCCACCATGATATGGGAATTGTCACAGAATATATCTTAGCATATCCTAACTACTATAAAAGCCTAGATTAAAAAAAATCATTTAAAAAGGTTTATACTAATATTCATTTTTATTATGCTTGGTTAATCAAAAGAAACACCTCAAGATAACATTATATGCTATTTTGAGGCCAGGCATGGTGGCTCACACCTGTAATCCTAGCACTCTGAGAGGCCGACGTGGGTGGACTGCTTGAGTTCAGGAGTTCGAGACCAGCCTGGGCAACATGATGAGATCCTGACTCTACTAAAAATACAAAAAACTAGCTGGACATGGTGGCACACACCTGTAGTCCTAACTACTCAGGAGGTTGAGGGAGGAGAATCACTTGAACTTAGGAGGTGGAGGTTGAACTGAACCAGGGTCATGCTACACCTGGGCGACAGAGTGAGACTCTGCCTCCAAAAGAAAAAAAAAAGGTGATAACATTACACACTATTTTGAATGACCACATTTTGAATTATCTACATATCATTAAAATAACTGGTTGGTAGGCCAGTCATGGTGGCTAACGCCTGTAATCCCAGCACTTTGGGAGGCCAAGGAGGGCAGATCACGAGGTCAAGAGATTGAGACCATCCTGGCCAACATGGCGAAGCACCGTCTCTACTAAAAATACAAAAATTAGCTGGACATGGTGGCACATGCCTGTAGTCCCAGCTACTCAGGAGGCTGAGGCAGGAGAATCGCTTGAACCCAGGAGGCAGAGGTTACAGTGAGCCGAGATTGCGCCACTGCACTCCAGCCTGGTAACAGAGCAAGACTCCATCTCAAAAGAAATAAATAAATAAAATAAAATAAAATGAAAAATAACTGGTTGGTCATTTCATTAAATCAAAATAAAAATTAACTAGGTGAAGAAATAGTCAAGTGTAACACAGCCCTGTGGGAATGACTGGTTTGGGATTGAATTTTGTACATTCAAACTATGCTAAACAATTCAAAAAAAAGTTTTTATGTTATAAAAGTTAGGGGTATTAATTAAAGCTATAAGAAACAATCAATTTTATGTTTTAAATATTAGTGGCAGAAATAAATATGTAAAAAATAATATTGGCTTACATTAATAATAAAACAGTAAAAATTAGTCAATAATAAAGTTAGCTTACCCTAAAAATTAGTACAGAGTCATTCAATATACAAACTATTTTCACATATGCAACCTCATTTAGTCTCCACAACTCTTGAGAAATAGTAGCCCCAGTTGACAAATGAGAAAATTAAGAATAATAGAACTGTGATTTGCCCAGAAAGACAACCCTAGCTAGTGGCAAAGACAAAACCCTGAACCTAAGTTTTCTGAAGTGAAATCTGATGCTCCTTGTACTATATCACTCCTTTAAAAAAATGTAAAATTATTTTCCTTCTAAGCAGCATAAGCAAAACTAGTCTGTATTAATATGTACAGCACATGATTTTAGTTGTAGCATAATGCTAACTAGGAGGTCATGTGTGCAGTCTTTTTACCATCAAGTTAAAACATAGCTTCATAAAGTTGTCCACAGGGACCACTGAAATTATATACTAAAATATGTATACTTTAAACAGAGGCTATTTAGGCCGAATATGACTTATTTCATATTCCTCAAGATAGTATAATTTATAATAAGAAATATATATATATATATATATGGAGGTCTTCATGCCAAGTTCCTGGCACAGAGCCCCCTAAAACCCTTGTAATTTCCAGAGCAAAAGGGTTACTAGGAGGATCTTTCATCCTAATAATTGGTCTTTGATCCTGTTTCTTGACACAGAACTCCTAATCTCTTAGAATTTCCTGGGTGATAGGAGCATCTTTTGTTCTAATGAGGTGACTCTTACTGGGTTCCTGGATAGATTCAGGATGGGGGCTGGTCACCAGAAAAAAAACAAACCATGACTACAAGTTTGGAACTTTCAGCCCCAACTCAATTCTCCAGAAAGGTGAGAGGAACTGGAGATTGATAATCAACCACACTTAGATGATGAAGCTTTCATAAAAATCTCTGAACTATGGGGTTTGGAGAGCTTTGGGGTTGCAGAACACATGATGCATCCCAGAGAGGTTGTGGAACCTCCCCACCGCTTCCTACATCCCTTTCCCTATGTATATCTTTCATCTGTATCCCTTGTAATATTCTCTGTAATAAGCTGGTAAACATCAGTAAACTGTTTCCCTGAGTTCTGTGAGCTGCTCCAGATGAAACCCAGGGAGGCTTGAACTTGTGATTGGCATGTGGAGTGGGGACAGTCTTGTGGGACTGAGCCCTTCACCTGTGGGATCTGATGCTAATTCCAGGTTGATAGCGTCAGCATTGAATTGAAGTAGAGGAAACCCAGCTGGTGTCCAGTGGAGAATTGCAGAAAAATCCTATACATCTGGTGTCAGAAAAGTCCTGTGTCAAGTGGTAAGAACATAGTTGGAGAAAATAGGATTTTTTGTTTTTCTTTTACACTCCTACTTCCCTTTTTTCTTTTCTAGCTGCTTGGCTTTGGCAATTTCACTCTTTGTTAGCATCTTCAATAAGGGATGTTTACGCCTAGATGGGAGAGGTAGGACACATCAACCAAACTTGGCTGCTTATTTGCTGTTTTGGCTTTAAAATTAAAGTTGGAAGGGAAAGAAATTTAAGATTAGCAATTAATGTGCATTTTTGGATAACCTGTGGCTTTCAGTAGTTCGTAGCATCACTATTCCTCCCAATGCTCTGTTAGAACCAAGAGTTGGCTGTATGGAATTCCTTTCCATTTGGAATGAGTCACATCAGCATTGTACTTTAGGTGCACACAAACCACAATAGTTAAACATGAACTTCATTTGGCACAGTCACTTTTTTTGTAAACATCATGCCATATGCACCCTACCATATAAATAGCAATGCCAATTTTCCAAGAGTAAGTAAGATTGCACAAGTCTAAAAGAAAAAAAAAAAAAAGAATTAGGAAGAAAAACATGCAGCCTAATTACCAGATGAAAGTAGACAGGCCTGAACAAATGTTGTCACATGCCTTTCTTATCAAACGAAACACCCGAGACACATACAAAAAAAATTTCCGATAATCATCACACCTAGCTTTCATCACATTCAGAGCAATACTTGGATATCTGGTGGTCAGTCAGATGCTCTGCAAAATCTATAATCTAGAATGAACAGCTCTGCATTTCAGAAATCAGGAAGGAGGAATGACAAGAAAAAATAGGTTCTGTATTTATTCAGGGCATGAACTTCATGACTATTTCTTGCTTCCAAATTTTGGATAATTTCAAGACCACAATATTTAACAGTGATTGCTTTTCAGAAAATTAAAATATGCTATTGAAAACTTTTCAAAATTATTCAAGAATAGGTGAAAGTGTGTTTTGTTTCAGAATACAAGCAATTCCTGACTTGAACTACATTAGAGATATGGGCAACTATGATGCTGGTACCCAATGCCCAACCCTTCTCTTGCTAGAGCTTCTGTTAGATCTATAATATATTGTTATGTTTTCTCCTGTTACTAAAAACAAACAAAAAACCCAAAACAAAACAAATTATGCCTAACGTCTGGGAAGATTATATCCCTAATGTTCCCAAATCCCTTTTCAGCTAGCGTAGGATTCTGAGTACTAGGTGCTCTTCTTGCCTGATGTAGCATACATATGCAATGAGAAGAGGTGACTAATCTATTTGATTATTGCTTTGGAGTCTACAATAGTATTTATGTAATAATTCAGCTTTATTCCCTATCAAATATACTTTTGCACTCTGCCAACTTAGCTATCATTCATAAGAAATTTTCTCTGAGAAACACATTTTAACTTAGAAAATAAATAAGACTACATGAAGATTTCTGAGTGGCAGGAGCAAATGTCATTAATAATATCCTGATATGTGTTTTGTTTTCATTAATTTAAGTAGATGGAATGAATAACACAGAATAAAAACCCAAATTTAATTTCAATTTTTGTGTTTCAACTACACAATACCAGAAGTACATATTTTGGAAAAATAATCATCTACTTTCACAAGCTTGCATAAAGAAAAATGCATTAAGATTGTAGAGTAGGAACTGGAAGTCACCTTGCAAAATTCATTGTCTTTTAAGCTGCCTGAGAGAACCTTAACTTTTCTATAAAAATGGAATCCCAAAATCCAATACACAATTCTCTGAGAACATGTAAGGGACTAGTGAAATGTCACAGAGTCATGAGTGTACAAAATTAATAAGTTAGCACCCAACACGCAGAGCTACAATGACATCATCCTTTGAGAAAAGGTTTACCGACAAATTCCACACCACTGCTTCAAGTCCATTCATTTCCAAGTTCAGGCAGTGGCTTCTGTGGTCATAAAGCTGAAGAGAAAACACAATTTTTCCTCATCCTTTCAAGTTGTAGTTTTGTCCCACATCCAACAGAAAGAAAGGTATTAGACTCCCTGCTGAAAACAAGCATAGGCTTTGCAGTTTTCAATATACTTTCTGTGTTTCCAAAAGTGACTCCTTTTTATCTGGAATTGCTTGTTAAAATTACTGCAAACTTTTAATTTTCTTCCTGGTGTTTGTTTTGTTTTGTTTTGTTTTCATAATTACTTAAGCATTATACCAAACTGGAGAAATACAAGTTTGCAGTAAATCTGTGATTGTTATCATAACAGCTTTAGCAATTTAATCTAGGTAAAAGCCAACTGGAAGCCCCAGTGGCAGGTTCAAAATATAGAAATAAAAATACAAACAAAAAATCATAGAAACTATTTAGCCAAATTCAATCTCTACGCTCAAGTGATAGAAAATAAGAGTCATTTGAAAATATGCAAAATATTGCTCTAAGGAAAAATTAAGTTTCCCATTAAGACTTAAGAGAAATGCTTTGGAATCTTAAAGTCACTGTAGACCATAGTGGCCTTCTTGTTATTTGCATTCTGACACTCAGATATAATAATCGAGTGATAAGTGTAGGCAACTCCTAATTCTGACATTTCAGTTCACTTTCCACTGGAGAATATTTTATTACTTTAAATATAATTATATTAAATTGTATTAACATATAACTTGATTAATATATGTGTAATTAATATAATTTTATATATTGATAAATTATATACATTAATATCAATATATAATTTATATGAAATAATATATTAATATAATATATAATAATATAACTATATAAAATATAAATATACTAATTATATATTACTATATCAATATAATTAATATGTAATATATAATAAATTGATATAGTTATATAACTATAAAAATTATAATTTTAATGCTTTCAAGTAAAAAAATCTTCTTATAGTTTCTTCTAATCCTTAAATTGGTCTTGAAATAGAATACAGTTGTCCATACATCATTTTTGCCACCTGCCTTTCCCATAGTTTAACTGAGAAGCTTTAAAAACACTTAAAAATTTTAAAACTTAAAAATTAAAAGCTAAGCCCTCTAAAGCATTATTCTGAGAGGAGTATATCTCCACCTATAAACTTTTTTTAAGACCACATATCTGTTCACCTTTCACCCTCCTCACCGCTACCTCCTTAGTTCAATCAACATCTTTTCCCATATGGATTAATATATTAACATGTTTGTGAGGTGTTTCCTCCACCCAGTTCTCTGATTCTGTAACAACAACAATTCAATTCAATTCTACAGGAGTCCAGACCTACAGATTAAGAGCTCAGTCCACAGGACAGCTTCCAGGTCAGACACCAGTAGCAAATGGCATGCTGTGCTGCTCACGGTTTCTGCCCGGCCAACTGCAAATTCAGGGGTTCCCAGGACCTCTCCTCAGATTGGTTAACTCCCTAGAAGGATTCACAGAACTCTGGAATGCATTCTCCTTACTAATACTGGTCTATTATAAAGGATATAATTTAGGAACAGCCAAATGGAAGAGATGCATTCCAGTATGCATAGAAGTAGGGGGTATGGAGCTTCTATGTTCCACAGCTTCCCCCAGCATACTACCCTCCCACCACCAGTATTCCCCAACCCAGAAGCTCTCTGAACTCCATTGTTTAGGGGATTTTATGGAGCTTTCATTAAGTAGGCCTGACTGATTAAATAATTGGCCATTGGTGATTAAACTCAACCTCTGGCCATTCTTCCCTCCCCAGAGTCCTGGGAGTGAAGCTGAAGATTCCAATCTGCTAATCACATGGTTGGTTTCTCTGGCTATTAGCCCCCATCTTGAAGTTATCTAGCAGCCCACCAGTAGTCACCTCATTAGCATAAACTCAGGCATGGTTGAAAGGGGCTTGTTATGAATAACAGAAGACATTCCCATCACTCAGAAAAGCCCAAGGATTCTAGGAGCTCTGGGCCAAGAACCGGAGTCAAAGACCAAATATATTTTTGTATTATGCCACATTTTTCACTGGTCTTCTACTTCAGCTTCTACCTTCTGAATGGCAGCCAGCATCACATCATGCTTGTCTTTGGCTTAAATCTTTCAGTGGCTGCCTACCGAATTTAGAATGTTACCATGACCTATAGAGTCCTACATGATCTTGCTGCCTCTTATCTCGCTAACCTCACTTCTTTCCCCTTCTCTCCTTCCTGCAGTCCCCCAGGCACTGCCTCATCTGTATTCCTTGAACATGCCAAAAATCTGTCCCACCCAAATCTTTGCCATTGTTGTGCCCTTTGCCTTCATTAATCTTTCCACTTTTCTTTACATAGCTAATTTATTTTCATCATTCAGGGTTCAGCTTAAATGTCACCTCCTCAGAGAGTTCTTGAATGAGCCTCTTTAGAACACCTCCCACTCCCTGCTCTGGCTCCATCATCTATTCTCTATCATGAGTTTCTTTTGCTACATTTATAGCAATCATTCATGGTCTTGTTTTTAATGTACTGATTGATCATTGGTCTCTTCAATCCCAATTTTTCTAGTCTTGCTGAATTCAAGAAGAAACAAACAAACAAACAAAAAATGGGGGCGAGGGGGAGAAAGGAACAACTGAAATGAAGCTTCCTAAAATAATACAACATATAAAATCTTGGCCATATTTTTACTCCTTTCTCACAAAAACAAAAAAATATCAACTAGCACTGTCTATGAGTTACAAGCCTGCTGCCTAAATATTCACTTCACTTTCAATATTTTGACTCTTGTCTCTTCATTCTATTAGTCACCAAGGCCTGTTGATTCTTGTATCCAATTATTCCAACATTTTGTGCTTACTCCTGTCCTTCCACACCAACTCCAATCATCCCAGTCAATACATCCCTCCTTCCCTGTGTCACTGCAATGCCTCCTAACTGCTCTCTCAGACAAGCTGTCAGTATTGGCTAATCCTCTTCCTTACAAATGCCTCTTGTCACTTTTAAACTTTGACTTCACTTTTATTAAAAATTCAGGTTCTATCTTATTACAGTAGATCCTCAAACATGGGATTGTTTTCAATGCATTTTTTCCATCTAAAGCAGTCAATATTATTTCCCACTAAAGCAGTCAATATTATTTCCCACTACTTCTTTAAACAAGTCTTCTTTAAACAATTTCTTTAAACAAGTCTACTCCAACACTTGCCTTTCTATCCCCAAAATAAATCCAGCTCACTCCTCTTCTTGGATTTTTGCTTAGTCATGCCACAGACTGTGAGGCTTTCTCCCCTTCCTCAGTCTAAATCAAAACATCTTCGGGCAGGCCCGGTGGCTCACGCCTGTAATCCCAGCACTTTGGGAGGCCGAGGTGGGTAGATCACGAGGTCAGGAGATCGAGACCATCCTGGCTAACATGGTGAAACCCTGTCTCTACTAAAAATACAAAAAATTAGCCAGGCGTGGTGGCGGGCGCCTGTAGTCCCAGCTACTCGGGAGGCTGAGGCAGAAGAATGGTGTGAACTGGGGAGGCAGAGCTTGCAGTGAGCCGAGATCGCGCCACTGCACTCCAGTCTGGGAGACACAGCGAGACTTCGTCTCAAAAAAATAAAAGAAACATTTTCTTCAAGGCACAGTTCAAATCCAACTTCCCCACTTAAGACTTTCAGTTCCATCCCATGTGTTCTTCCCTTTTTCTCATTTGTCATAGCACTGAAACCCCTGTTCTATGTTACATTTGATTATCCAAGACTTATTTTTGTTATTCTGCAGTCATTTCATATGTGTAAATGTTGTCTCCCAAATGAGACTGCAAGCAGGGACTACGTCCTTACTTCCTTTGTAATCCTGGCAGCAGGAGAAGTAGCACAGATCCAGCAGGAGCTTCTTACCTTGACTTACAGATTAAAATGATTCTGACGATGACTCCCGTCAACTCCAAGCAGCCATTCTAGATAACTGGCAATAGCCAAACAGAGTGCACTGTCTCTTACCCCTGGTCTTTTCCACATGAGCTCCCTATGTCTGCAAGCCTCCCTTTCCAACTTTCTTCACCTGGCAAATTCCTAATTCTATCCAGTCAACTGGGACAATGCCTACTAAGAAAAAGGAACCATCCCTCGCCTCTTTCTAACTCACCTACCCACCCAATATCTGTGTAAAGTGCTGCATCAATACATTCCCATTAAATGCTCTTAACTCACAACTCCTGGCACACTGTATTGTAAATGTGTATTTATCCACACTTCTCCCTGACTGATCTATGTACAACTTAAAGCCAAGGAATTTATTTTTTATCTTTATAGCAACAGAGCAATAGTGTTTTATTATTTGTTGAATTAATATATAGACAAACAAACTGGAAATGAAATATGTTGAAAGGGCTAATAACTTAGCCTCATAGGTATCAATATGGTGTTATGTAATTTCCAGTAAGTCATAGTTCAGACCATATAGAATGCCTATTTGTTTTTAGTTTCAAAAATAATTATTATGCACCCAATATGTATCAGGCATTTGGAGATACAGGCAAGATCCAAATGATAAAAAATCCCTAACTTCATAGAGCTTGCATTTTACTAGGAAAAATCGGCAAGGGACTATGGCTTTTGCTCTGACTGAGTTGGAAACCACAGAAGAGTTCTGAGCAGAAGGTTGCTGCAACGCTGCTGGCATGCGATGATGCTGCTTTAGACAAAAATGGTGGCAACTTGAACGCTGAGCAGTGGTTAAAGCATGAATCTAATATAAAGGCAAAGCCAACAGGACTGGTATATGGAATGGAAGTGGCATATGAGAGAAAAGGAATGGTCAAGAATGGATTTCAGTCTGTACAACTATGGAATAGACTTTGTGAAGAATTGGAAGGGTATAACTTTGGAAAGGGTGTTTAGATATATGAAGAGATATTCTAAAATTTGGTCTTAAATTTTAATATTTTATTTTGTATTATACCCCTTGGGCATATTTCCAAGGAATAGTGAGGATTATGTTTGCTTCTTAGAAAAATTGATGAAATTGAACAGAAAATCCTTGGACAACTGTGGCCAGCTCAGCTCCGTGAAGCACTGCCTGTACCAGGAACCCTCTAAAAGCCACTGTAATTTATTTTTCAAAACTCTCCCAACTTCTAATGTCATTTTAAAATGTCTTATGCAATGCAGCTATTACTAAAAGTCATAATTTCTATGATTGCTAAAAATCACTTCAAAGCTCACACAGTTATTATCATTAGCAACATTATTAATTATACTTTGAATTTTATGGAATAATGACTTTGATGTCAAATGCACTTAGGAAAGAGGACAAATTTTTTCTCTTGCCCTAGACCACCATAACCTAGTCCAAGATTAGAGGACATGGTGTTGACCACAAGAGTAAAAGACCATGCAGTAAAAAGTCCTCATATGGGTCACCCAGAATGATTTAATCCACTGAAGACTAAAGCCTGAGATAGAAGAGTAGGATATCTGGGCTGTCAGGCAGCTACCTAAAGAGCCTAAATGATCAGCTACTGTGCTTAATGGCTATAATTTGGAGTAAGGCTGGTAATAATGGTTTATATTTTTTCATGTGTTGAAGTGTATGTCTGCAAAACTTACTGTATTTGGGGCTTCAAAAAATGAGACTGTTTATAAACATACAGGCCAACAGTAAGTCTGTATAATGACTGAGTCTCCTGCAAAATAATTTAGTGGTGGTCATGATGAGTTATAACTTAGACTTTTGAATTTTCATTGGCAGAAACAAACCATTCTCACTCAGTCTGTGAGCTTTTATTCTTCTAGACTCTAAGTAGTTTACACAATAAATAGTTATTTCCATAGTAGAAATGGCCAAGATGTCTAAGCCCCAAACTTAACCTGTTATTATGGTTAGAAATCAAGGTTGCCATTCTTCCAGATTTTCACAGCCACACAACTTTTGACCTAGCTGATGGAAATGTAAGAGTAAACATAGTTTCTTGACCTCTCAAAAAAGGCAAAAAATCAGCATGCTAAAGTATGTATTTTGCTGGCATGTGATCCAGTGCAAAGAGGCACTACAGTGGATTCATATAACGACAGAACAGTACAAATACCTGTAAAAGAAAAACTTTTAAAGTGAGAGTTCATTCATAAATTTTCCATGTTCTCCTGTTTAGTACTTTGATATAATCTGCTGACATGAAAACATCATACATGTCACAATTTATGAATGACATCACAAAAATAAGATTGAAACTTTCAGGACTTCAAGTTATCCCAAAGGTATGTGGAAAGAAAGAACTCCCTTTTTTAAATATATTTTCTCACACCTGAAATTCCTTCATAACTATGATGAGTCCATTTCCTTCTCTTTCTTAAAAAATACACTTTAAATGCATCTCTTTCCATTAGCAGGCGGCTTTTCTCATTCTCACAGAATGACAAACATGGCTTTCACTATGGGGTCTGTGTTTAGGTTTCCTGAATAGCTTTTGGGCACTGAATGACAAACTAGCAGAGAGGACATCTACATGTACCCATTCTGCTACTTTAGAAGATACCAAGCATACGTGTGGGTGAGTTGAAAAAAGAGACCGCGTTCCATTATGCAACCCTTTCAACATTATAACAAACAACGCGATTTAAAAAAATCATCAGGGGCCTAAACTTTCATACGTTTTGTAATCCTCACATTTCAGTGTTAAATTTTTATATATTTATGCTACTAGCAAAATATAATGTATAAAAAACAACAAGCCCTGAAGTAATCATCATAAATGACCATATTAACAGGCACAATCTGTTAAAATGTAGAGTTAAAATTTACAAATTTGAAAAGATGATATCATGTAAGAACTTCCATGAAAAGAATGTTAAAATTATATTCAAATCCTTTTCTGCTACACAAAAAATAACAAAAATTCAGGAAAATTAAAAACTAATTGTCTAAAGAAATAATCATTTTAAGTTGTTTCTTGACATTACTACCATTAGTCAAATGACTGAACTGCACGGCTCCTGTTTCACATGTATTTTAAAGTCAACTCAGTATTCTAAAATAGCAACGAATTCATTCCCATTACTCCTTTGTTTAAACCTTTAAACCCCCTTTTCACAATCAATTTACTATAATCTAGTTTTTCTATCTTAAGTAGATCATTTTGACCAACTATGCAAAAAAATCAAACAAATGGATTTTATCTCACAAACTGTACCAAAACAAAAAACAAAAATAAGTTGTCTCCTACCTATGGTTGTAATAACAGTGCCAGCAAAGAAGAAGGAACTTCCCAAATCCCAGTGACTGATTTGATTGGAGGTGTTTCCTAAAGGGATAATCCCTGCATTTATTGCTGCCACTATTTGCTGCAAGTTTAAAAAGAAATTTATCAGTACACATGAATCACACAGCGGCATCAAACAGCATATTTTCCACCCCAGAAATGACTTGACAAAGAGAATCAACTCTAAGGTTTTGCTTTTCCATTTAAAATGTATAATATAGCTTAAAACTTTATACTGAATAATTTAATACCACTTAAGTTATAAGAAACAGACATGTGATATCAAGTGAATTGATTGGCATGAAGGTTATAATATTGTACCAACATGCATTCATATTGTCATCCACTAACATATTTAACTGCTTATTTGAATTAACAACTAAATATAACAATGTTCTCTAGTAAGCACCACAGCATAAAAATAGCAGGTTGCAAACTATAGTTACAATAATATATAATAGCTTCATCAGAAAGTATTTCCAAAGTGCTGCTCATTTCAAATGTTAAATATATGATCCAAGTCTGAGTTGGCTCTAACTGTACCAAGCCTATATCAAAAAGAGCTAAGGATGAAAAGGAAAGGCAACAAGACTTCACTTTCAAGCTTGAGGCAGTCCATGTAGATCTAGACTCTTAGAATTTCTACAGATTTTAGTAAATTCTATGACAATGAGAATCACCAAAGCTCTGTAGATGACAATCTGTCAACAGTATTACATAGAGACCACTAAGATCTATTGCTGAGAATGTTGAGTAGTACTAAGAGAAAGACAGAAAGATGACATTATAATCCCTTCTTCAATCATCACATGTTGGGAGGTGGGGGTTGGAGGAGGAGAAGCACAAAAGGTAAGACAATATGTTAGGAGAAAATGTATAGTAGAAGACAGATTACAGGGGATGATGTTTCTGTTGGAAATATTGCTTTGGAGATCTTTACTACTTAATTTTCAAATTATGGAATTGGAAGAAACAACATTTGATAAGGAAATTAAAGGCCAAGAGAAGAAAAGTGGTTGGTTTAAGGTTACATAGTTTGCTGGCAAATGGATAAGTACACTCTGAAAATGGGGTATGACTCGAGGAAGTCACTGGCATATGGAAAAGAACAGGTAACCCATAGCTGAAATGTAATATAAAATCTCATTTCAGAACTGTTATGAAACATGTCTGATGTCTTCATCTATGAATTAAAAAGTCAATAGTTCCGTGTAAAATTAATTAAATTGCATTGCTTTTATTTACTTTAGCAGTGATATATGATCTTTGTTAAAAAAAAAAAAATAGGAAATACAAAAAGGCATAAAGAGGATAATAAAAACTATCCATAATTGCAGAATCCAGAGATAACCACTTTTAATGTATTATATTATCTACCCCTGGTAGTTTTATATCCTCTTTTACATAGTTGTATTTTCTACTCTTAGTTAATACTATTCCACATGCAGGTTTTTTTGTCATTACCAAATTTATTTAATCATTGCCCAAGATGTAGATATATATGTTGTTCTAAAATTTGAATTAATATAAAATGTGCTGTTGTGAACATATTTATGTATAAATATTTTCCTATTTCTGAACATTTCCCCAGGAGAGATTGCTAGGAATAAACTTGCCACGTTAAAGATTACGAGTGTTTTCGGTGTGGCGCGGTGGCTCACGCCTGTAATCCCAGCACTTTGGGAGGCCAAGGCGGGCAGATCACGAGGTCAAGAGATCGAGACCATCCTGGCTAACACGGTGAAACTCCGTCTCTACTGAAAATACAAAACAAATTAGCCGGGCTTGGTGGCGGGCGCCTGTAGTCCCAGCTACTCGGGAGGCTGAGGCAGGAGAATGGCGTGAACCCGGGAGGTTGAGATTGCAGTGAGCCGAGTTCACGGCGCTGCACTCCAGCCTGAGCGACAGAGCGAGACTCCGTCGTCAAAAAGCAAAAACAAAAACAAAAGCAAAACAAAACAAAAAGATTATAAATGTTTTAAAGCATTTGATGTGTAGTAGCAAATAGCTATCTTAGAAGGTTGTTTCAATTTACAACTGCCCCCCCCAACAATTTAGGAATGCTTAGCAATTTTTCTAACATTAATGACATTTATCTTTAATGAAATGATAAAATATATTTCTACTTATATAACCCTTATCATGAATAATACTGAACATGAATTATTCCTTTATCTAATATTAAATGCACACAAGTATATACCTATACACACATATGCACAACACACAGTGAAGCTTGAGTTAGCTAATTCTGTTCATCTGACTCTGTGTTGTAACTATAATATCAGATAAGGAAGGTCTCCCTTCATTATCTTTCTTTTAAATGTTTTTGTAGTTATTGCTCTGTTATTCCTGTATAAACTTTAGAATTTAAATCTTATAAAAATTTTTATTTTCATAGATTTAACATATTTCCATTGAAATTTGTTATTTAACATATTTCCAGTGAAATTTTAATGGAAATATGCTAAATACTTCACATACGTTAAATGTTTGAAAATAGATGAAATCTATAAATTAAAAAGTAAACACTATTATAATACTCAAACTTCATACCAAGGAAGATGGTATGAATCTCTATTTATTGAGTCCCCTATACTATACTGATTATATATTCCACATAGATCCATAAGGTTAGTCCCAAATATTTCACTTTTTCCACTTTGAATTATAATTGGTTATTGCTGTTGTATATATACATAAATATATATTGCCAATCCTCTGCACCAGCAATTCTCAAAGTTTTTATCTTAAAATAGTTTACAGTCTCAAAAATTAATGAAGATGTCAAAGAGCTTCTGTCTGTGTCGGTTATAACTATTCATATTTCCTGTATTGGTTTGAATTTCTGGTTTTTAAAATGTTCATGTAAAAATATCAAGAAAGTCAACCTAAGTGATCTATTTCTACAATAAATAATTATGTCTTCTAAAACAAAATACATAGTGAGAAGAGATGCAGTTTTACAATTTTATAAATCTCTTTTAATATCTGGCTTAATAGAAAGATGTATTTTAACATATTTCTGCTTTCAATCTGTTGGAATAGCACATCACATAGCCGCTGGCAGACTTCATTGTAAACTCAGAAAGTGAGAAACATTATGATGTATTTTTTATATTGAAAAGACAAAAACATATTAGTACTATAGAGAAAATATCTTTGGCCAAGTGTGGTGGTTCCTGCCTTTAATCCCAGCACTTTGGGAGAATGAGGCAGGTGAATTACTTGAGCTCAGGAGTTGGAGACTAGCCCGGGCAATACAGTGAAACCCCATCTCTACAAGAAATACAAAAATTAGCAGGTCCTGGTGGCATAGCTACTAGGGAGGCTGAGGTAGGAGAATCATTTGAGCCTGGGAGGTCAAGGGGACAGTGAGCTGTGATCATGTCACAGCTCTCTAGCCTGGGTGACAGAACAAAACCCTGTCTCAAAAAGTAAATAAAATAACTTTGATCTTAACAAACCTCTGAGGGGGCCTTGAGGACCACATTTTGAAAACAACTGTTCTATACTGAACTTGTTATTTTTGTTTGTTTGTTTGATTTCGGTTTTTACCTGGAAAACCAAAGTAAGCAAACTTATCACTTAGAAATAATCGTATTTTATCTCCACATCTTTCAATAGCTATGTATCATTGATTTGCATCTCTTATTGGACTGAACAGTCTTTCCAGAGCTAAGTTAAATAAGAATAATGACAGCAGATTCTTTATTTTTGTCACATAAAATCATCAATGGTTTGTTTAATCATTAAATATATTAGCCGTTGGCAAGAAAATGGCATTTAATTAAATAAAATATGACAACAAGCAAATAAAAAAGACATAAAACTTTAAAAAACTAAAAAAGAATTTGGAAAATATTTTAAGATAGCAATAAACGTATAGGAGATGGAACAGAGGTAATAAGTGAAGAAATATAAAATGGTTCCATTTTAGCATAAATCAAATAAAGTTATTAGTTCATATACTCTAATCTAGTGAATTCGTAGGTTATGTAGCTTAAAAATACATATCAAGGCTTCATAAATCTGAAATAGTTGCTTGTGATAATCATGCTATTATCTAGTTACTCTGGAGGGAATGGCTTCACAGTTAATACACATGGAAATGCCACAGATTCACATGCACAAAAACAATTAGGCACAGGAACAAGGGCGTGTAGGCTTGTAACTCTCAGGAAGAACTAAACATTTCCAGTAAATATCAGGGAAGGGGAATTTAGACAGATTATAATTGAATCAAAAGTATATTTTTAGATTTTACGTACATTTCTTCAACACATTCATTTATTCAAAAATATTTAGCAGTTGTAAATGGTACTAAGTGATGGGGAAGCAACAGAAAAGAAGAAACATGCATGGTGTTGTAGATGAGAAAAGATAAGGTAAGCCTTCAGACTCCACCCCCATTAGTTAAAATTATTTTATTAACTATAGCAATTGATTTAATATAGTCTTCATAACCAGCACTATGATTTTAGCTTATTCTTTTTCTCATCAATAATGAATTACAACATCACCCAGACACTTGGATAAAGTCCACAAATTATTAAAATTCAAAAGAAGCAAATGCAGACCTATAATCAGAAACAGTAGTGTCTGGCAACATGTGGGTTGTAAATAATTATCACAAGAGCTGTAATTATTGAAACAGAGGTTTGAGATAGAGCTAAGGGTATGTCAAATCACTATGAGAATGAGTCTACCATGAGGTCTTTTCTCTAGAATATTCTTGTAAGTCTATTTTGTATTTTTGTGTGCGATGTCTTGGTCAACATCCACAGGAAATTGGATGTTCTTTCCCACTCACTGATGTAGAGCTAAGAATCTCTGAAATTTCAACATCAGTTCAGATCATCAGAGTACTTTTCCAATGCCTTCATGAGAACTGTTTCTGGGTGTGCCACATTATGTGGCTAGAGTAACATAATCACCAAATAGATAATAAAATTTCACTTTTTCATTAAAAGCAACTTTTCTGTACAATCAAGTCATGTTGACGACTTATGAATAAGTTGAATAGTTTAGGTTAAGATAAGCGAAGGTGGAATCCTACGTATTTCATCCTAATACATGATTACCTGAAGTGCTAATTAATAAGAAAGGGCTTCCAAACTTAAAACCTGCCATAGAAACAGTAAAAGATAATCTTCACTGGATTCACATTTAATTTTGCTCCTCAGTTTATAGACAAGCATAGGATGTACACTAAGGAAAATTAGTTAAATACATGGTTCCACCTAAGAGTGTAGCATTAAACTTAAGAAATAGAGCTCTAGGAGGCTTATACTCATACACATGATAAAGATAATTAGGGAAAATCTTGGTTTCCATGACAATGGTGGCTTTAGAATCAAAGTTCACAGAGTTCTACTGTGAATTTGTGGATTCTTGAATTGTAAATGCTGATGTCGCAATGCCATCTGGCATTTTGGAACTTTATTCAGCTTTAACACCAAACAATGATAAGACACACTTATTTGTAAGTATATGGGACTAGTACAGACTTGGCATTCAAGGAAGTGACTGACAATCATGAAAATGTTTCTGTCAGTCCAATTCCAAGGAACAGCTTTTCGTGTGCTATAAAGTACTAGAATGGCCACGTTTTCATTAAAGAAAAAGATATGAGGAATTTAGCAATTTTGGAAAAGCCTGAAGAATGTATTGCTTTCAGAGTAGGCTATATTGTGGATCTTAAAATACAAATAGCACCAGAAGTTCTGATTTTACTTAATTTTCCTACACAGAGATGTTTATGTTCATCAGAACAACACAGAATGTTTTGAAAAAATTCCTCCTCTGTTACATCATAATCAGGATTCCATTAAAATATGCTGTCACACCTATCATCCTGAAAGTAGAATCACAGTAATAATTTGAACACTTTTAAGTGATAAAAAAATTCTGAACTGCAAGTACAAGGGATTAACACCTAATTAGTTTATACCAATGATGTATGTATAACTGGTTCGATGCCAACTTATTTCAACTGGATATTTAAGATTGTTTCCACTTTTTCTCCTTTTTTAAAAAGACATAGTTTCCAATAAATTGTACAATGACAAAATCGGCTTATAGTTATATGAACATATATACAGTTACACAGCTCCTCAAACAGTAACAAGTACTGTCTTGCCAAATTTCTGGTAGTTAACAATTATAGATCTTTATTTGTGACCCTTTCTTTGGGTGGGAAACGAGTTTCCACCCTGAAAAGAAATGAGTCTTTAGGGAAGGAATCCAATCACACATCCACAACACTGCATCTGACCACTTCAACCCATGTAAGCAAGATTATTTTTAAAAACTTGAAGAATGTGGGATGAGGAAAGTAAAATAATAAATGATGCTCTCATTGCCAAAAGACTTTGTGGGAAGATAATGGTAGGTATCATTAAGACTTATGGTTGCACCACAAAAATAATCATCACCCATCAATAATACACAGTCATGTGTGAGTATTGTTGCCAAAGTCTACAGGATCCTCATGCATCTCATTCTTAACCTCTGACTATGTGTCAACATTATGATTACCTTATTCCAGATGATGTGAACTGTTTTGAATGGTCCTGCTATTAAAACTAGAGAGTATCTCAACATGGCCCTTACTCTCACAGGCTCAGAATTTCACAGACAACACTGGTGGAGCCTAGGCAACCTTGACTGGCATGTCTGAAACAACCACACTGGATTATCCATTTTCTAAGTATGTTTAAAATATACTGGACATATATGTCTGGAATGTTATGTTATTTATGGACATGATTTACACAAGACACTCCTCCTCTAACATCAGTAACATGTGGCAGTCTTAATGATTGGGCTGCTTCTTGGACCATTTTACACATCAAATTAGGTTCCACTAAGGGGCAGCAGGATACCAGACCCATCTTCTTTACCTCTTTGTCCTTTCATGATATTCTGGAAACTAAAGTATGTCATTGGGTTCCTTGCGTGAAATAATATTCCTGTCAAGTGCCACTAGGACCCTTAATAATCGCACAAGAGAGCAAACAACTTCTTGAAAACCACACTACACTAGCATATTGCTCTTCAAGAATATTCCATGAGCAGTTCTCAGTTAATGCTAACACTAGGCTGAAGCATATAAAATTGCCAATATCTGAGCATTTGGTGCATGCAAAATGGCAATTAAATATGAGCATGCAAAAGAATAGTACTTGTGTTTTGATCAAAAGTTTGTAATGACTTACTAAATTTCACTGCAGTGTGATATTTATTAGTGCAGAATTAACGCTAATTTCCATGAACAGGAAGGACATTGTTACTAGCAAATCAATCGATTAGGCTCTCTTTACAGTTCTACAGTGAAGGATACATATTTATTAAAGGAAAACCCTTTATTACTTAGAATGTCATTCTGAGAAAACATAGACTGATTGTTGAATCCTTATTGGAAATTCAAGTTGTATTCCATTTTTGCACACATCTGAGAAATCCAGAGATACTATTTAGCATTTAAGATAATTAAAATTTATAGAAGTTAATTCATACATCCACGATTTGATATCAAATTTTGTGACTCATTACATGAAATTAGTTTTTCCGAAATTCTGTAGTAATATGGACATAGTACTTGGTTTATTTTTTTCTAGGAAAAATACGGGCATCTGCCTAAATATAAAATGCAGAAATCACAAAGCTATATTCCACAATTAAATGAAATGTTATAGACTATTGACATATATTAGATTTTCAAAACCTAGCATCAATAATCTTTTTTCTTTTATAAAAATACATTTATGATTTCATATGGAGAAAAAAGATGGAGTAGTACTTTGCATATTTTATACAAAACATAGGGGTTAAATCATACTATATTTAGGGACTGATAAGCATATTTTCAAGGTTCCCCCCCAGTATATTTTGTAAGGAAGATTTTGTAAGAAACAATACGCCATAATGATTTTAATCCATTGTTTTTGTTGGAAAAATTATGAGTCAAAATATATTTATTTCACAAAGATTTTTTTAAAATAAAATTTAATTCTTATTACTTAAAAGGGATATTTTCCACAGAAAGCAGTTTCTGCACACCAGACTTTAAGGAAGCACATCTAAAAGTAAATATCTTGCTTACCTTCTCATATATTTCCTTCTATTTGGGGATTATGCAACTGAGTGTCAAAGCTATTTTTAAACAGACTAATGAAGTGTACAGCTTTTCTCTTGCTCTTTTGAAAGTGTAAATTTATTTTCTATTAGTAGAAACAAAAACTTAAAATCCAAAGCAGGGAACAACAGATTCGAGAGCGGATATCACTGAAGGGCCAGAAACCATGAAGCATACTGCTGGGTATTTGGGTTGTCTTTCCTGATCATATCCATTTAGGGAGATTTTTTTAATCATAAAAGTAATATACATATTATCGGACTTTTGGAAAAATAATACTAAAGTAAAAAATCAGTCACCGTTCCTAAAACAGTATTTTGCAGCATGCATATATTCATGTTTTAATAGTTGTAACAATAAATCTGCTGAAAACTCTTTTCATATAACAAGCATATTCCAAGGCATTTTGTAGTCTTCAGAGCTATCATTTTTAAGGACTGCAATATCTCACCGAGTAGCTACATTTAACATAGTTTACATAACTATTCCTCTATTATTGAGTAAACCTGTCTAATGTCTAAGGGCAAGTAACCATTAGCTGACTTGTTACAGAGAAGATTTATGTATCAGGCAAGGGCTGAACTGGAAACACTGAAATTCTTTCTTCTTTGAGTCTCAGTGAAATGAGCACAGGGGTGTATAGGAAAAAACATCATGATGCAACTCTAAAGGAGCCAGACTACATATGTGAACACTGAAGCGGCATTTCCCTGGTGTGCATTTTTCCGTGACTCTTCCTAGATTCCATATTATTGTATGGAATAATATTTTATGGGACTATTAATCTTTGTCTATCTTTCCAGCCACCTTATACCCCATCTCAGCATGAGTGGAAGAAAAAGATTAATAATAATAATAATAAAGGAAAGCATGAAAAGAGAAGGAGGTAGAAGTCAGAAAGAAACCAAAAGGCAAGGAGAGAGGAAAAAGATCAAGGTTGTTTAGTTAGTAAGAAAGACACAGTTCTAGGAGAGTAAGATATTTATCAAGGCAGTTCCTTTAAAAGAGGTTGTCTTTAAAATAGGATTTGAGTAGGCAGGAGACTGAGATCAGGGAGACAGTACCTGAGACAATATTTTTGTACCATGTTGCCCATGTTACACTAACCAACATTTATTTACACACTACTTTCTTAAGGCCTAAATTTCTAAACTGATGAGAAGAAAAAGGCTAAAATGTGAAAAAGGATGTTTTTCTCTGTCAATTACACACATCCATAGGGTTCCTAAATTTGGAAAATCCGTTTGTTTTTTTCCAATAGAATGTCACTAATCTCTGCTCATTTGATTTCCAGTGCATTTAAGCCTATAGTTCCATAATGGATACAAGTTTAAACAAAAAGAAAGTGTTTTATACCTATATAAAGGTAATCACAGGGGAAATAGTTGTGAAAATTATTCAAGTTTCCACAGAAAGGCAATATTTTTATGTAAGTTTGAAAAACAAAAGGATTTTTTCCTGTTCTTCCAGAATCATAGTGAGAATTGAAACTAAAAACCATAGTAAGTAAAATATCATAGTGAGGATTGAAAATCTCAAGCTCTGTACACACTACACACACACACACACACACCCCTGACAAAGTAACCAGTTAACACAATTTGTATTTTAATAAATCAAACTTCCTACAACCCAAATTAGTCGTGAGTAAAGGCACTATACTAAGACATTCCAATAATATCCTGATAGACAGATCCTGTTTCAGGCCCCATAAAATGTGTATTTCTCACTTTGAGTGAGTTGACTCATTGCCATTAATAAGCCTACAAGAAATTTCTGTGCTTTTAGGCTCCAGGTAAAACTTCTTAATATACTGCAGAGGAAGTTTATTAATGACTTGCTAACATTATGCAGAGAAAAGGAAGTCTTGCAAAATTGTTTAATATGTTTGTATTTCTTGGCTCAATGTCACAAAACCAAGACAGCAAAAATAATATATAACTTCCCAAAACATAGTGATTCATACTCATTCTGTCTTAGCTTCTTAGCTTTTTCCAAGGTTCCCCCGCCTTTCTCAATTACACACCCATACACTCACCAGTTATGGTAAATACTGAATTGGTTGAAATCCATTTTGAGAAACAAGAACCTGATAGAATTTCTTGCCTTTTTTGAGCCAACTGGAATAATGGAGCTACCCTTTGACATCTGTCCAGTAGTTATTACACAAAAATGCAATTAAACCCTTCCCTCAGGCACTTCTTTGGCTGGCATGAATGTGTCACACCACAACCATCGGTGCTGGAAACGAACTTGGCACCTTTCCTTGTGTTTTCTACATTAGTCACACACGTATGCTGTATTGTTCATCTTCATTCACACTAGGATACTAATCTCAACAATGCTTCAGAGCATAGCACCCTATGAAAGGGAAGATGCTTCAAAATTCTCATAAGCATGAGGCTGGTGAGTCTTCTCTCCACTTCATCTGTCTCCTAACTCCCACAGTCCAAGATATGTTTATGTTGGTAAAACACGCAGAAAACTTTTAAACCAAGCAGGGAAAGGGAAAAGTAAAAAGTCACAAAAAAGCGACATGCAGTCTCTCGAGGATTCAGAAGAGGCATGGAGGGGAAAGGTTATGGGCATTAGGCGATGACTAAATACACTTGAACCTCACTCACACTTTCATTTTTAATCACTTGCTGTATGTCTGTTGGGGCTGTACATCTGTTAGAATTACATGCCTGTAGTCCCAGAATTTTGGGAGGCCAAGTTGGGCAGATCACTTGAGGTCAGGAGTTCAAGACCAGCCTGGTCAACATGGGAAAACCCCATCTTTACTAAAAATACAAAAATTATCTGGGCGTGATGGTGCACATCTGTAATTCCAGCTAATAAGAAGGCTGAGGCATAAGAATCGCTTGAACCTGGGAGGAGGAGGTTGCAGTGAGCCGAGATCATGCCATTGCACTCCGGCCTGGCAACAGAACAAGACTTTGTCTCAAAAAATAAAAATAAATAATATCTGTTGGGTGTCCTCCAGACAGCTACTTCTCTTTAAGCTAACTATTTGAAACAGCAGTGCAAGACCTGAGGGGCTTCACCAGAACCTTGTGAGCATTATGCATATAGTGTTACTTAAGAGGGATCAGATACACACTTATCTTTCACAAAAGCTGAGGCAGAAAGAGGCTAAGTGGGTCACTTGGTCAAAATAAGTAAAATATGCCAAAAGAATAATAAAA
Organism: Trachypithecus francoisi; assembly: GCF_009764315.1. Lineage (NCBI taxonomy): Eukaryota > Metazoa > Chordata > Mammalia > Primates > Cercopithecidae > Trachypithecus > Trachypithecus francoisi. Next base: position 72,166,813 of record NW_022681470.1, on the reverse strand, counting down.
TAACTTGGCAAGCCAGGTTCAGGTCTTGGGGTTGTATTAATAGTTCAGCTGTATTACAGCTTTGGTTGCCTAGCCTTAGCTATCATTCACAATATTATTTCTGTGTGGAAACACTGAAAGCTCTAAGCAAAAAAATATATATTTATAAATGAATTTTTTAAAGAATGAACTCATAAATGTGAACGTTGGTGAACATTTTATTTTATCTACATGGGTATGATGCATTCTAAATAGTCATCAGGTCTTGCCTTATATGTTTATGTCGCATATGGCCTATGTGTCCAGTATAATGCTAACTACTCAAGAATCATTTGTAGCATATTCTATGCTTACTGATTTTTTAGTAGACATGAAATCACTATCATGAACTGACAGAATATAGTCATCTGTTAAGTGACACGTGACTACACTGTATTCTGTAAGTTTGTGATAGTGAGAAATGTGATAACGAGAAAGGTGCTGTTAAGCAATTTCACCATTTTGTGAACACCATAGAGAGTACTTCCACACACCTAGATGCAATAGCCTACTACACACCTAGGCTATATGGTGTAGCCTATTGCTCCTAAGCTATACATCTGTACAGCATGTTTCTGTACTGAATACTTCAGGCAACTGTAAGACAATGGTAAGTATTTATGTATCTAAGCGTATGGAAACATATGATAGATACAGTAAAAATAGGGTATAAAAGTAAAAAACGGTACACTTACATGACTGGAGCTTGCGGGACAGGAAGTTGTTCTGGGTGAGCCAATGAGTGAGTGGTGAGTGAATGTGAAGGCCTAGGACATCATTGTACACTTAGGGTACACTGAATTTATTTTAAAAATAAAACTAACTTTCTTCAGTAATAAATTGGCCTTAGCTGATTGTAAATTTTTCACTTTATAAACTTTTTAATTTTTGACTCTTGTACTAGCACTTAGCTTAAAACAAAAACACATTGTACAGCTGTATAAACATATTTTTGTTTATATCTTTATTACATAATCTTTTTTAACTATTTAATTTTTTAACTTTTTAAGCACTTTTAAACAAAAACTAAGACACAAACAAATTAGCCTAGGCCTACACAAGGTCAGGATTGTCAATACTACCATCTTCCACCTCTACATCATGTCTCACTGGGTTTATCCCAGGGAACGGAAAGAGAAGACTGAAATATATGTCCAACAAGCAGACTTTCCAAAAGGCTTCTTGAGGGACTGGTGCCTGTCTTGTCCAACTAACAGCATTAACAGGACCCAACATGCTCTAGAAGTCTGGGAACAAAGATGAGCCAAGCAGCATGTGGCAGCTCCAGAGAGAGCAAGAGATTACAAGCCCCTGAAAAAGAAAAGAGTAAATCCCTGTACGTGGTAACTTACACGCACAAGTCCAGAGAATGCACAACTACAAAAAAGATTTGAGGCCCACAGAATCTCTAGGCAGGCTGATTAGGGCTGATTGGTGATCAGGTATTTCCCCACATAAATTCAATCCTTAGAGATTTACAGAGGTGACTCTTTATTTCACATGCATAGGTCCCATCATAAAAGTTACAAAGCATATAAAGAAACAGGGAAACATGGCCCAATTAAAGAACAAACTAAATCTCCACATCCTGATCCTAAAGTAACAGAGGCATATGAATTATCTCATAAAGATTCAAAATAACCATCATAAAGATGTTTAACAAGCTCAGAAAAATAATGTATGAACAAAATAAGAATGTCAACAAGAGACATAAAATATGGACAAGAACCCAACAGAAATTTTGGAGCTGAAGAATACAATAATTTAGTGGGAAAATTTACTAGAGTGGTTCAACAACAGACTTGATCAAGCACAAGAAAAAAAAGAAACAGTGAACTTCAACAAACATCATTTGATAGTATCCAGTTAAAAGAGCAACCAGAAAAAAATAATTTAAAAGGGTAAAGAAAGCCTAGTGACAGAGGATACACCATCAAATGAATGAATATATGCAACAAATAACAGTCACATATAACAGCCCAAAGTTAACATTATATTCAATGGTGGAAAACTGAAGCTTTTCCTTTAAGATCAGGAACAAGACAAGGAGGTCCACTCTCACCATTCATATTCAAATAGTACTGGAAATCCTAGGTAGAGCAACTTCGCAAGAAAAAGAAATAAAATACATCCAAATCAGAAAAGAAGACACGAAATTATCTGTGCTCTCAGATTACATGAAAAGACATGCAGAAAATGTAAGTGCATATTGCTAAGGGAAGGAAGCCAATCTTACCAAGCTACATGCTATAGAATTCCAACTATATGACATTCTGAAAAAGCAAAATTATGGGGACAGGAACAAGACTGTGGTTGTCAGGATTTAAGGGGTTAGGCAGAGCACAGAGTATTTTTAGGGCAGTGAAACTACTCTTTAGGCTATTGTAATAATGGATGCATGTCATTCTATGTTTGTCCAAACCCATAGACTCTACAACACCAAGATTGAGCCTTAATGTAAGCAATTAGGTGATAATGATGACAATGATGTGATAGTGATGTGTCAATGTAAGTTCATGAATTGTAACAAATGTGTAACTCTGATGAAGGATGTTGATAATGGAGAAAGCCATGCATGTGTGGGGGCAGGGAGTGTATGGGAAATCACTGCATTTTCTGTTCAATTTTGCCATGAACCTAAAAGTGCTCTAAAAAATAGTATATTAAACTTAAAAAAAAGTTTGGGATTAGAAAATGTTAAAAAATCTAAAAACAAAAGTAAATATTGAAACCATATGATGCTGTCATAAAGACAGGCATATGGACCAATGGAACAGAATCAAAAATCCAGAAATAAACCTATGCATATATATAATCAAATGATCTTCAACAAGGGTGTCAAGATCACATAATGAGGAAAGGGCAGTCTTTTCAATAAATAGTTTTGAAAAAATTGGATATACACATCAAAAAGAGGGAAATTGGACCCTTAGCTTACACAATATACAAAAATCAACTCAAGATGGGTTAAAGACTTAAACATAAGCTCTAAAACTAGAAGAAAACATAGTGAAAACTCTTCAAGACATTGTTCTAGGCAGAGATTTTATGGCTAAGACCTCCAAAGCGCAGGCAACAAAAACAAAAATAGACAAATGGGACTATATTAAACTGAAAAGCTTCTGCACAGCAAAAGAAATAATCAACAAAGTGAAGAAGCAACCTGTTGAATGACAGAAAATATTTACAAACTATTCATCCAACAAGGGACTCATATCCAGAAGGTTCAAGAAACTCAACCCAACAAACACTAAATAATCCCATTAAAAAATAGGCAAAAGACATAAATAGACATTTCTCAAAAGAAGACATACAAATGGCCAACAGGTATACAAAAAATGCTCAACATCACTACTCATCAGAGAAATGAAAATTAAAACCACAATGAGACATCATCTTACAGAGTTAGAATGGCTATTATTAAAAAGATAAAAAATAACAGATGTTGGCAAGAATATAGCAAAAAGGGAACTCGTATACACTGCTGGTGGAAATGTAACTCAGTACAGCCACTATAGAAAACAGGATAGAGATTCTCAAAAAGCTAAATAGAACTACCATACAATCCAGTCCAGTACTGGGTATTTACTCAAAAGAAAAGGAATCAATATATCAAAGGGACATATTGTACTGTACTCCCATGTTTATTGCAGCACAATTTTAAATAGCAAAAATATGGAATCAACCTAAGTGCCCAACAATAGATGAATGAATAAAGAAGAGGTATGACACACACACACACACACACACACACACACACACACACGGATACTATTCAACCATGAAAAAGAATTAAATCATGTCATTTGTAGCACCATGGATAGAACTGGAGATTATTACATTCATTAAAATAAGTCAGGTACAGAAACACAAATCTCACATGCTCTCACTTTTACATGAGAGCTAAAAAAAGTCAATCCCGTGAAGGTAGAGAGTGGAAAGAAAAACACTAGAGACTAGGAAGGGTGTGCGGGTGGCAGAGAGTTGGGAACTACTACAGCAGGGAAAAAGGAAGGGAGGAGAACAAGGGTTAAAAAACTATTGGGTACTATGCTTCATATCTGGGAGATGGGATCAGTAACACCCCAAGCCACAGCATCACACAATATACCCTTGTAACAAATCTGTACGTGTACTCCCTGCATCTAAAATAAAAATTGAAATAAATTAATTAATAATAATTAAAAATAAAGGAATTGAAAACAGGACCTTCAAGAAACATGTGCATTTCCATGTTTATTGCAGCATTATTCACACTAGCCAAGAGATGGAAATGTCCATCGATGGATGAATGAAGAAAGAAAATGGGGTATAGACATACAATGGAACATGATCCATCCCTAAATAGGAAGGAAACCCTGTTATATGCTACAACATGGATGAAACTTGATAATACTATGCTAAGTAAACCAGTCACATAAGGACAAATACTGTATATTTCCACTTATATGAGGTATCTCTAAAATGGCCAAACTCACAGAAGCAGAAAACACAGTGCTGGTTGCTAGCGGGTGGAGGAAGGGGAAAAAGGGAGACTTGCTGTTCAGTAGGTATAGGGTTTCAGTCATGCAAGAGGAAAAGTTCTACAGAGATCTGCTGTGCAGATAGTCAACAATACTGATGTGCACACAGTCAACAATACTGTATTATACATTTGTAAATTTGTTAACTGGGTAGAGCTCTTCTTATATGTTTTTTCCCACAACTAAAATATTATTAAGTGCCTGATATAAGAGAATAGTTTTAAAAGATGGTACATCCATAAAAAGGCATACTACAAAGCCTCTAAAAAGAGTTCTACAAATCTATATTTAGAGATATGGATAGATGTTCATGATATATTACAAAATGAGATAATCAGGTTATGAAAAAATATGTATAATGAAACACAATTTGTCTACGAAAAAAATTCATAGACCCTTACAATGCTAGGCACATATTAGGAACTCAATAAATATTTGTTTAATTCATAAAATTTTCATTCATTTATCATACAAAATAATTTTTAAAATTCTAAGTTGTCTCACTTCTCTTTACTAACATGTTTTGTATTTATGATCCAATAATTTGTGAAGTTCTTTCCAAAAATCCATTTATAACCTCACTTGGGCATTTTGGTGATGAGATACTTCATAAAGACACCACCTGCTTTTATTTTCCCCAAGATTCAGGAGGATTTTTCCCTAGTACTAAAATTCTGAGATGTTTCACTAATTCATTCAGCAATGCACAGGAGGCAGCAAGCAGGCACTAGCAAGAGAACAGATGATCAATGCAAAACAGTGAGTCACACCTGCAGGGAGTTTGGGGCAAACTGCTGCTCTGTAGGGCAAAGAAGAAGATATATGGATTACCGACTCAAAGAAATGAAAAGTGCTAGAATAGCTAGCTCTGATCCTAGAATAATGATGGTATTTATAAGAGAAAGAAAAAGTAAAAAGGGAACATTAGGAGGAGGAGAGTTTGAAAAACCAGAAGTCATGGATCCAGTGTTTGTTCTATTGCTAACTAGTAATATGCTCTTAGGAAAATGACAAATTGTTCATTTTCTTAGCTCTAAAATGACAGAGTTTGAATAGGCAATATCTGTGGTGGATCTCAGGTTCCAAATTCCATGAGTTTATGCCTTTGACTGTTACATGCAATTAATTCAAAATATATTTTGATACAATTTTGCTGATTCTTTCTTATAATTGCCTGTCTTTCAGATGTAGTCACCATTTATGCTGGTTCTTTGCATTTCCTTTTAGACTCAAAAACAGTCATCCCAGTTTGGCCTATATATAAGATTAGCCTATTTTTTTCCTCTGCTTCAAGAGAAAGGAATCTCAGTATGTTCCTATTAAGAAGGCTTATCTGAAGCAGTTTAATCCTACATCGGGGAAAACGATAGGGAATAAAACAGACACACAGACACACAAGCTGTCTATGGATCAGGAAATAATATCATTGTGAGGTTTTGAATAACAGAGAATAAAGCAGGAGTTATTGTCCTGTCAAAAAATACTTATTTGCATAATAGCACAGTACAGCTGTCCAAGAAAAATATGCCTCAGGAATGATATCATTATTATAAAATAACATCATTTACCATTTTAATTAAGCCAAATTATTTAAAATTACCCTCATGAAATAGATTTTTAGGCCTGCTTAAATCAAGAGCCAAATGTCATTGTCTGATAAAACATCTCCCAGAAATTAAAATTGATGTGAAGCTTTGGAACTCGTTAACCAGAGAGAAAATAGGAAGCCTATATTTATTAAGAATAAAATAATTATACAGTCATTTCTGGTAGGATGTAAGCTGTAACATGCCCAGTAATATCAATCTTGTGGAAGATTTTTAATAAAAAATAAATTTTAGAGGTGAAATATACATCTTTTATCTCAAAACAGATGTTCGAATTTGTTTTGAGAAAACAGAAATAAAGAGCTCTGCCACACAGAGCCCATGCATAAGAATCATCTAGTATCATCTATGCTCATGAAAATTTATTTTGCTCTTGAGGAATCTCAGACACATTAAATTCAATACCTAGTACCTTCAGAATCCTTAACCAGCCATCTCCTTTCTCCCTATATCGTCCCAGAAGTACACACATTACCTGTCTCATCACCCTAAGCACCTCTTTCTGAAAAGTTCTCTCCTCTCCTACTATCCCAAAACCTGTGTGTTCCCTCTTGGTCCTCATTCTTGAAAATTCTTCATCAAACCAACTTTCCTGAACATTTCTCCAATTAATCTTTCTAAAGGTATTTGATCTAATCCCTCTAACAGGCCACTGCATGACAGTCACATGTTTCTTACATGGGAATATGTTCTGAAAAATGCATCCTTAAGCAATTTCATCCTCGTGTGAACTTCATAGAGTGTACTTCCACAGACCTAGATGGCACAGCCTACTACACACCCAGGCTATATGGTAGAGCCTTCTGCTCCTAGGCTACAAAACTGTACAGCATGTTACTGTACTGAATACTGTAGGCAATTGTAACACATGGTAAGTATTGGTGTGTCTAAACATAGAAAAGATTTTTTAAAAAATAGTGCACCTGCTATGCAGCATCTACCATGAATGGAGTTTGCAGGACTGGAAGTTGTTCTGGGAGAATCAGTGAGTGAGGGTGAGTGAATGTGAAGGCCTAGGACATTACTATACACTACTGTAGACTTCATAAACACTATACACCTAGGCTACTAAATCCATTAAAAATAATTTTCTTTCTTCAATAAGAAATTACCCTTAGCTTAATGTAACCTTTTTATTTTACAAGCTTCTAAATTTTTTTAACATTTTGACTCTTTTGTAATAACACTTAGGTTAAAACAAACACATTGTACAGCTGTACAAAAAGATTTTCTTTCCTTATATCCTTATTCTATCAGTTTTTTTGTTCTTATTTTTTACTTTTTAAATCAAACAATTTTAATGAAAACTAAGACACAAACACACATATTAGCCTAGGCCTACACAGGGTTAGGATCATCCATATCACTTTCTTCCACCTTCCCATCTTGTCCCACTGGAAGTTTTTCAGGAATAATAGCATGCATGACGCTGTCATCTCCTATGATAACAGCTTTCTTCTGTAATACCTCCTGAAAGACCTGTCTGAGACACTTCTACAGTTAACTTTTTTATATATTAATATGAGGGATCACAATTACCCTCATTTAATCATTACATATTATATACAGGCATCAAAATATCACCGGTACACCCAAAATATGCACAACTATTATATATCAATTTAAAAACTCAAAAAATATTTAACAAAATAAATAAAATAAAATAATGGAAACAGTATAGTATAGTGAATACATAAACCAGTAACATAGTTGTCTATTGTCATTATCTAGTATTAGGTAGTCCATAATTGTATGTGCAATACTTTAATATGACTAGCAGTACAGTTTGTTTACACCAGCATCACCGCAAACACTTGAGTAATGCATTGGGATATGACATTTTGATGGCTACGTCATAGGCAATAGGAACTCTTAGCTCCATTATAATCATATTGGACCACCATCATGCATGCGGAGTCCATCATTGACCAAGAAGTCATAATGTGGCATGAGACTGTATTTGCCTACCACAATGATGATGCAATTGTCTATTTATTTTGAAATTTTCTATTTGTTCACTTCCCATTGCACCTAAAGCCCAGACCTCTTGTCCTACCATGTCTACCTCCCTCGCCTCATCCCCTACAGCTGTCCTGATCCACCAGTGATGACCCAATCATATCAGACCTTTTATGGGTCTTAGAACACATTAAGTGTGTTCTAGCCTTTGCATGTGCTGCCTTTTCCTTGAACACTTCCCACCTACCCCCCAAAACCTTTACTTGACTGACTTTCCCTCATCCAAACCTTGGCTAAATGTCATGTCATCAGAGAAAACTTTTCTCAACAGGGCCCATCTAAAGAAACCCACCTCCCATCTCCATCTCATTAGGCATTGCTTAGTCTTCAGAAGATTAGCACCTTCTGAAATTATCTTGTTCAAGTAGGTATTTGTTATTTAGTCACCCCTCACTAGCATAGCAGCTCCCTGGGAACAAAACTCTCAGTTTAGTTAAATGTTGATTATATCCCATGCATAGAATGATGCCTTTCATAAAACAGAAACATAGAATGGATAAATGAATGAACATGAATTTTAACTATTTCTTGCTTTATATGTGTAGATCATCACATCAACTATCTTAACTCAGACCTCTATAACAGCTAATATGCTATCTGAGTAAAATAAATGCAAAAATGTTTCTAAGTAGGAATTCAGAAAGATAATTCAAAATAATCAGTATGTGTCCAAATGTCCAAACAAATTCAGATTCACAAAACTATACTGCAAATCAATTATCCTTTTCTTTTATATGAATGATAAATTATTTTGCCCAATAATTACAAGTAACTTTGTCTTACAAAATTTTACTTAGTAACAACTGGGAATAATTGTCTCCCATGTTTTTGTTATGCACTTGATGGCTTGTCGATGGTTTGCGACAAATGAAAAACAGCAGAAGCCTGCCTCACTTTCTGAGAAGCAGGAGTAAATTGAGTGTTCTGAGAAACCATTTCCTAGTACAATAGGAAACATCAGAACTGCAACCAGCAATGTTTAAATTTCTTTATGGACTGTGATGCCATTAACATTGCAAATTGTTTTTAACTAAAAGAGGCAGAGTCACCAAATTAAGCTTTAAAGTAAAGGTTAACAAGACCTCCATCATATTCACTGGCTTCAATGCTTAAGAAATACCTAGGTCCCAGGCATCAGAGATACTACTGTATAAAAAAAAAAAAAAATGCTGCCCACTAAACAAAATTTGTAAGCCTTTCTATGGCTATTTTGAGGAAAATAAGACGTTCCATTTAGTTCCAATGCAAAAAAAAATATATGTGAACTCTAAATTCATCTAATAACTATGCTTCTCCTTTCTCACCTATTTTGGCCTGCCCTGCTTGGAAATCTGTTTAGGCATCCTGACCACACCATTACCCTGTTGGGAACACACATGACACCACAGACCCATGGTGTAGTGACTCCTGGGTTAACAGGACAAAACCTTACTAAGGAATCCCCTCCACATCTAGAAGATAAATAAGGTACCTCTGCCCTCTAGGTTAACCCCAGAATGTCTACATTGACACAAACCTGTGCTTCTTTAATCACAAATCTCAGAATCTGCTTTCCTGGTACTATTCATAGCACAGTGGTGCAGAAACCACACGACGTTCAAAGAAAAAGAAGTTAGTTTTATTGTATTTGTCACTGAAATCAAATGTTTTCAAATCACACTTTATTGCATATAAATATTAGTGACAGGAAAGGAGAATTTTTTTATTTTCCCAATGGAAACATGTCCTGTTTTAGCAATTCTGAGTTCTTGATGAATTCCCTTCTTCCTCTAAGCAAGTGTTAGCGAAATAATGAGAACAGATGCATAACTGTAGAAGAGGAACTTTACAATAGCCAATATGTTGAGACCTTAAAAATGGAAAATTTAAGAATTAAAGACTTTTTTCCTTAAAATGTGCTTCACCTTAATCTATGTGGTCATGTGATGGGGTCTACTGAGCTCCCCCTCCCTTTCCTCTGTCCTAACATGTACTGCTTTACTTATTTCCCTAAGCTTTCCTTCACTGCCACATCACCAAAGAATATATTACACATTATACTTCTACAAGCTCCTGGTAAATTTCATTCCTTAGGTACTTCTAAAAAGAATACAAACTTTTTAACTTAGCAGTCTACAAATATCAGCACTTTCACTCAACATTACTGTAGACTGAGGATACACTAACTAGAACTCTCTTATGTATATATAACAATAAATCCAAAAGAATCCTTAGTTTTCTTATATAAACTCCATTGAATACTATGCAGCCACAAAAAAGAATGAGATCATGTCCTCTTCAGGGACATGGATGAAGCTAGAGGCCATTATTCTTAGCAAACTAATGCAGGAACAGAAAACCAAATAACGTGTTCTCACTTATAAATGGGAGCTAAACGATGAGAACACATGGTCATATGGAGAGGAATAACACACACTAAGGCCTATCAGAGGGTGGAAGATAGGCTGAGGGATAGAATCAGGAAAATAACAGGTACTAGGCTTAATACCTGAGCGATAAAATAATCTGTACAACAAACACCCATGACACAAGTTCACCTATGTAACAAACCTGCACATGTACCCCGAGCTTAAAATAAAACTTAAATAAATACATGCATACATATATTTTATCCATGAAAGAAAAACAGAAACCCTAGTTTTCTGAGAAAGACTTAAAGCAAAACAGAGTGAAATCACATAGAGAATAATATCTTTGAACACACATGCCCTCCTAAGTCATTACAGAGAAAAATAAAACAGCTATGTGCAGAGAAACTATCTCTACCAATCAAATAGCTACTATAAGGTGACAAATTAGGACAGACAGAAAAATCAACTCACAAAATGTAAGTTGTCATGAAAAGGAGATAATCTACAAAGACTAAAAGATAATTGATTCCTCGTACAAATAAGTATGCTTGGCCAGAGATGTAAAAGAAAGAATTTTAACAGTTAAAAAAATGTAGATAAAATAAATATATATTTGAAGACATAAGTGTAATGCTAGATGTCTGTTCTGTGATGTTTTAATATAAAATTGAAGAGGGAAATATCAAAGAAATATCACCACAATCTTTAACAACGAGAAATATATTCAACGTTTAATTAAATTTTTAAAATCTCACAAGCCAGGGGAAAGAGACACATAAATGAGAGCTGAAGCTCATCCTTGTCACGTGAAAACTAATGGATTTGGGGGAAAATAAGCAGGCTGCCCTTTTCAAACAGTGGTTCCAGTGACTAGAAGAAGGCTCAAGAGTCACCATGACTCTTTGCCTAAAGACATCATTAAACAATGCCAATACCACTAGAGAGATAACAGAATTTTTTTAAAAAAGAGAGAGAAAGAAAACAAAAAGCCATCCATGGTAAATTATGATTCTCCACTTCTGGAATACTGACCACAGTTCTAACTGACACTTATCAAAGTCTTAACTAAGCAGAATATATGTCTGCAAAAGACAACTCAAATAGGCAAGGGACACTATAACTGCCAAGGAACAGATTGAAAAACAAAACTACTGGGAAGACAAAGACCCAAGATACACATGATCACAGATTATAAAAACAAAGAGTTGAATGATAATTAATTCTAAATGTGATCATATCATCCTATTCGCTCACTGGTAAGAATATTACCTAACCTATGTGGATATTTAATAAATGATAAAATAGGCATGAAGGAGACCATTGACCATGCCTATGAGTTCAGAGCAGACTCCAGTTGAATGGCTGAAAGGAGCCACCTTTCATTTCCCAGAAGTCTCTTTTGCAATGTCACAGGTTCTATTCCTCTCTATTTTACTTGTTGAAAGATTGAGCCATTTAGACCAAAGGACCACAAGGAAATACAAACTTGTGTTGCTCATCTTCAAATTCCAAACTTCACTTTAAAAGAATCACACCGTCACTTTCACAATCCCAACCAAGTATCATAAAGGAATTGACACCTTCTAGAAAGTAATCATTAAACTTTATCTGCTACTAACCATTAGAGAAACTTGTCAAAATTAAAGCAACTGTATGAAACCATAAGGAATGAACTCACAAAGGTAGCAGAGGGCAAGAAAAGTATATAATTTCAAATGATGCCAAAAAAAACATTTTTCTTGATTAACATTCACCCCAAAAGGAATCCATAGCCAATAACAGAAGAGCCATTTAATTTTTTTTTAAAGGAAAAAAGGAAGGTAAGGATGGGGGAGGGAAGAGAAAGAGAGAGGAAGAGAAGGTATCAGAATGGAAGGGGGCAGGAAGAGGAAGGAAGAAAGAAGCACACGTCTGTAAGTCCTAACCTGAGAGCAAAACCATGGCTGTCAATTTAAGAACTTTTACTTCTGTACTACCAGATGTGTCTAGAATTTTCTTACATGCCTTTCCAAAGCATTATTTTTACCATAATCATACTTTTAGACCAGACATTAATATGTCATTGGTTAAATTTTACCATTATCCACCGGCTAAGAGAACTATTCTTGGTACTTGCAGGTATAGATATTTACAAATGCATTTTAGGTAAAAACTTCCTCCTTTTCGATTGATCCATTAATTATTCTGCTTGCTGTTCATGTGGAAGCAGGACTGAAAGGCAGATCCCACTCAGATGCTGGCCTTTCTATCACTAAGGATCCAGGTTCCACCCTCAAAAGAACACAAAGCAAAGCACTATTGTTGAAGAAATTTTAAAAATTAGAAAGGTCAAGAGAAGAATCAGCATGTCCTAGGACAACTCTGACAGGCTCCACTTAATGCAGTTTTGAACATTGTGAAATCAGAGGTATCTCAAAAACATCATAAATCTGAGAGGGAAGCTTTCTACGAGAAGGAACTCGATATTTTGGTTTAGCTCCATGTTCCATGTCTTTAAAAATGTGTTGTATCAGTTTGTCTGTGTTGCCTATCAAAATATGTGAATTCAAAACGGTCCATTTCATGAAGATTCTTAGAGCTACTTTTACCACAAACAGCCACTGTGTGAGGTTCCCTACGACCCACCCTGCCCTGCCCCACCAACATGAGGGGACTCATGAGTCAGAACCCCACTGTATGAAGTCCTCTGTGGCAAAGTCCTTGAAGACTATAGTTTTAAACAAGACTTAGAAAATTCTTTGATGTCTATGAAGAGAAATCATAAACGTTTGAGGTTATGAATACCCCAGTCACCCAGATTTAATCATTGTGCACTGTATGCTTGGATCAAAATATCACATGTACACCATAAATATGTAAAACTATTGTGTATTCATAAAAATTTTTAAATAAATATTTTTAGTAAGAAAAAAATGTTACTAAATCATCCCCTAACAGTGGTGATTGAAAAATGCAGGCAGCAAAATGGCATGCGTACGTGATCCCATACGTGTCAAATCTTGTGTGGAAAGATGTGCATGCGTGTATGTTCACACACACCCGCCTCGGAATATCCATATATGCTTATAGGTCTAATGAGAGGTTTGCTTTCTTCTTTCTACCTTCGTGTATTACTTGAATTTTGTGCAACAAAAAACTATTCCTACTTTGTGAATGCTAGCAAGCAAGAAAAGACAAAAGTCCTATAATCCCACAGGTAGCACATTAATTCAGCATGTCTTTGCAACTATTTCCCCTTGCCTCCCCTCTTGCCTTCCCTGATTTACCTCACCTAGTCATGCCCCAGCATGAGGCATGCCCAGTCACACAGATTTTAGCAAAATATTTTATTTGCCCTTTTGTGTCCTTATAATTGTGCTCAGTTTACCATGAGTAAATGTTCTGCCTTCGCATCTACAGACCTGCTGTGTCTTCAGCTGCTCATCTTTGGTAGTACAGCACAGAGCACAAAGACGCCTTAAGCAGTGTTTACTGGGTTTACAATCCAGTAGCAATTTAAAATTAAGGAAGCATGTCCTTGATGCATAGATCATAAATCTGATTTGGTTTGTAGGGTTGGGTAAAACAGGAGCTTGGGGTGAAAAAAACACCACCCAATAGCATCACTTCTAAAGAGGCCATTTGGTACTGTGGAGAGAAGCGTTAGAGCCACCTAAAGAGAAGCTCTGTAATTCTAACATTTGCTGTGCCACTTTCAGCATCTCAAGCTGAAACAGGCAGAGTGGTCTTTGATTAAACAGTATGTGTCTCAATTTACTCATCTGTAAAATGGTGCTCATGAAGAAAAACCTGTTTCCTAACAAAGCAAGACAGAAGATTTATCAAAGTACCTCTAGGATGCAGACTTGAACTAAGTATTTATTGGGTATCTAATATGGCTAGACATGTGTTGCACACATTCCTGTATAACTGTGTAAGAGGAAAACACTGGAGATGGAGTTATAAAGAAGAATCTGGTTAAGGTGTCATTTGTTTCTTTCTGAACTGCAAGGCACTTAATCTCTCTGTCCCTCGGTTTCTCCATTTTACAAATATGAATTACTACATATGTGCCTAAGGGATGTGAGAATTAAGTAATATAATTTACTTTGAAGTGTAAAATGATATACAAATATATGATAAAAACACACAAACATGGAATATACAACTCTCAGAATTTTAGAGCTATTACTATAATTAATATTGACAGAACTACATTGGTCCAACCTCACTCTAATACTGTCTATTTGACTGAGCTCTACATTTAAGTCTTGTTTTCAGCTTAGACTAAATAAATTTTCTGCCAAAAAATATTCTGAAATATCTGAAAATTTACATGCAGAATAATTTCTCTCCTTCTCAAATAACCATCCCATCTATCAAATAATATTCTAGTCATTATTTTTAAATTATATTCCTTTTTAATCACATCAATTTGAGTGATATTTTATTGATATGGCAATTTTCTCATTTTGTATCCAATATTAACTTGTTAATCTTCATATATTCTTCAAAGATAAAATTTTCTGACAGATTACTTTCATGTTTTATAATAAAAACCTAATTATCAATAAATAGTACACGAAAATGTCTCAATTGCTACTTGATATAGTTATACAAGAAAAAGTATTTTGCAAGCCAGCATGAACATATGGGCAGAGAGTGAAAGCAAGAATAATTTATTCCTCTAAGAAAGTAGCACGTGGGGGAGTCCTACGAAAATTGGAAATTGACACGGTTTTCTTTAAGACTTCTATATCCCCATTTGGTAGCCCAGTTCCCTCTTGGAACTCTCACCTTTGGAGCACTGACATTTAAGTAGCATCTAGTTAATCTGGTAACATAATTCAAGCTACTAGGTTAATGTACATCCAAGAAGGTTACACATGGCACTGCTTTAAAGTGCTTTTTTCCAGAGATTAACCCAAAGGACATAAAGTATTTATGGGATGTTTAGATATTTTGCAGGCTATTTTTATGTTCCTAAAATCTATAATTAGGTACAAAAAGTTTTATGAGAAGAGTAAAACCACTGGTAAGAAAAGAAAGGCTTTTTAGATGCTTTCTGGACAGCATGTTATCTGTCCATAAATTAAAAACAATTGTACTCTTTCTAAGACTGAGGTCAAATATCTAATACACCTGAGTGCTTACACAAATCAGAATGACAGCCACCAAATCATTGTATTAGGTTGGTGCAAAAGTAATTGCAGCTTTTGCCATTGAAAGTAATGACAAAAACCACATTTGCACCAACTATATATATATATATATAATAATGTTTCTTTTAAGTGGCCCTTAAAGAAAAAAAATAAAATAAAATATTTGGAGGTCTAGGGGCATAGAGTGATACAGTTTCCTAAAATGAGAGAAATATCCTTGAAATCTTTTGGATTCTAGTCCTTACAGATTGCTACATGTTGAAGTGCTCCTGGAATCACATTAGAATCTCTGTTCATTTCAACCTACACTCATTCCCCAGATGTTTTTATCCAGTGTCTTGATTTTAAATAGCTTCTACATAATGATGACTTCCAAATGTGTATCTTCAGCCTGGCCCCTCCCCCAAACTCCAAACTCATATTTGCAGCTTCCTACTCAACATCTCCACTTGGATGTCCTAATAATCAACTCAAATTTCACATGCTGTGCTGACCTGAAATCAGTCCGAGCTGTTTTGCCTAAATACAGCACTGTCCCTTGGTAAAGGCATGAGACACGATAACCAAGAGTGTCTCTTTATATCCATGGTCTGAGGAGTTTCAGGGAAGTTGGCACCAGCTTGTCAGCATCGCTTATTAGTAACAGTGCAATGGATGATTTGCACCTGGTCTTGGTGAGACTCTGGGGAACTATGTTGCTGGGGCTGGTTACAAGGGAAACATATCCCTATGTGAACAGCAAGATATAAGAAGCCCTGGCTGACACCCCATTTTAGGCTATTTGGTTCCAAAATGTTCCATGCACACATCAGTGGTTCTTGATTCAAGAGAGGAGTGTCCTGGTATGGCCTTGCAGAGGAAGTATCGCTGGAGCTGGCACTGGCCTCTGCAGACCCCTTGCTGTCATGCAGCCTTTGCCTCTGATGCATGGCTTTACTTGGGTACTGTCGCTATATGTCTATCATTTTCCTGCAATAAACTGTGGATCTGTAAGCCCTGCTATGTGGCATCCCATAAATCTTCCTCAATAGCTAAAACATGTCTAACCGACACAATTAGTGCAATGTCCAAAGCTAAGCTCCTGACATTATGTCCAAAACCACCTCTTTTTCACTCTTCCCCATCTCAGGAAAGTGGGAGCCCCATTCTGTTCATTCCCTGAGACAAAAATCTGGGGGTTGTCCTTGATTCCTCTCCCTTGCACTGCACCTCTGGTCAATCAGCAAACCCCATTGGCTTTCCTTCCAAAATATATCCAGAATCTGATCACATCTCACTACCCCTTAGTTCAAGCCACCCTCATTTCTTACCAGGATTATTACAACAGCTTCCTGCCCACCTCCCCTGTTTCTACCCACAGCCTTGTGCAGTCTATTCTCAACATCACAGCCAGGGAAATTCTGTTGAAATGTAAGCCGAGCTGGATATTTATCTGCATCAAAAAGCCAAACTCCTTATGATGATGACTTCCAGGGCCCTACATGACTTCGCCCCCATTACCTGCCTGACATCACCTTCTACCTCTCCATCCCAGCATCCTTGCAGTTCTTCTACATGCCAGAAATTCTCTCTTCGGTGAGAACCTCTGTATGGGATGAGTATTCTGCCTAAGTGTTATTCCCCAGACAGCTACTTGGCTATTTCCCTCACTCTTCACTTAAAAGTCACCTTATTAGTGAAGCCTCTCTAGTGACCATATCTGGAATTAATCACCAACACCATCCAACATTTTCTAGCCCTCTCCACTGCTTTATTTTTTCTCCTGAAACTTACTTTATCAAACATATTACCTTCCCTAGCAAATGTAAACTCACTGATGGTACAAATTCTCATCTGATTTTATTCTCCACTGTCTTTCAACACTTAGGACAATGTACACAGTAGACATTCAACAAATGTTTTTGAATGAATGAATGATTATAGAATTAATATAAAACAATGTTTTGTTTTGTTTTTGAAGGCCACTATCACTGGTATTCTAGAGAAGCCATGTTTATTTATCCTGTAGCTCCAAGTATCCTCTGCTACACAGCCAAGTGCCTACAAAACTGACACTAGGTGGAGGAGTAGACCTAGGATAAAGCCCACCTCCCTGGTATGAAACAATGCTCCACGGTCTACTTTGTTAAACCTGCTCATGCCCCTGCCCCTCACACCCAGATATTCAGTTACTGGAGCATACTATACCCATTCTGCTTAGAATGTCCACTAGTCCCCTCGTCTTCCCCTAGAGCACTCTGAAGCACCTTAAAATCAAGTTTCCTTTCACATCTTTTGTACCTTCCTCTCATTAAATGCTTAATGTCTTCCTCAGGGCCCCAATATTTAGGGATTCCATCTCCAGTCTGTAAGTATGTCTATGGTAATGCTATTGTGCCTATGTTGATAGCTATCTCCTTTGATTGACATGTAGAAAGGAGAGCTTGAGAGAAGCCATATTTTTTTTCCATCATCTTAAATGGCTCAACACCCACCATTGAGGTAAACACATTGGAGGTCCTCAATAAATGCCACTGGATGAACCAAAATGAGACGCCTAATGTAAAGAGAAGATAATCCTTTCAGCAGGAAGACTTCGAAGATCTAGACCTGAGGCCACCAGATGACCTTGTCCAAACATGTGAGTTTCTTCACCCCAAAACAGACAATATCTTCCCAACCTAGCTCAAGAAGGAGTGGAGTTCAAGTTAGAAAACAAAAAAGTCAAGTGTCCTATAAAATATTTATATTATCAACATATAGATCATAGATTTCACTCTATCTTTTAACCCTATAATTTATTCAGCTCACATGGAAATAAATGAAGATCAGATATGTCTAAAGTGACCATCCTCTACTGGTTTGCCACATTTAAATGGGAAAATACTGATATAATCCTGTTGTCCAGAAAGAATTTTAAGATTCCAGTTTATATACTTTTCAATTTGGAAAGAAAGATATACTATATGTACAGAGAACTATAATATTCATTATATCTTAACATATGGAATAACAGGAAACCTTACATCAAATGTTTACTAAATTATTTTTAAAGGCAGTCAATACCAGAACTAAGTGCTAGATTTGATCCAAAGATTTGAATGACAGTTCTTCCACCACGCACTCTTGGAAACTGAAGTGCCCCTTGCTTCAGTTTCCCTATAAGGTAAAAGCAGATAATAAGGCACCTACCACTTAGGATTGTTTAAGAGAGTTATATGAGATAATATAGGTAAACAGTTAGAATAATGCCTTGCACAACGTAAGTGCTAATTAAATTTTGGCTGTTGTTAATGGTATCCATGGCTCTTAAAATTTAAACAGGTGGGGCGCAGTGGCTCACGTCTGTAATCTCAGCATTTTGGGAGGCTGAGGCAGGTAGATCACCTGAGGTCGGGAGTTCGAGACCAGCCTGACCAACATGGAGAAACCCCATCTCCACTAAAAATACAAATTGGCTGGGCGTGGTGGCACATGCCTGCAATCCCAGCTACTTGGGAGGCTGAGGTAGGAGAATCGCTTGAACCCAGGAGGCGGAGGTTGCAGTGAGCTGAGATCACTCCATTGCACTCCTTCCTGGGCAACAAGAGCAAAACTTTGTCTCAAAAAGAAAAAAGAAAGAAGCTTAAACAATTTGCCATATATGTTTCTGTACTGACATCACATAAGTTTAAATGTAATGGGAGTTGAAAATCATATGCTCAAAACACGTCAGGCTGGCAAAGGTATCTGTTTTGATATCTTTGCCCCTCCTCAACCTTGTCTTGAAAGTCCAGTGCCAAAAACAACACTTAGTACACACACACGTTTCTACAACAAAAGCAGTTGATCTCATCTGCCTTAATGTTCCATTACCTGTATCTTCCCTCACCTCCCCAACCTCACCCTGAGACACAACCACAGCATGAAATCAAGTTGCTATAGTCCAACCAGATGAGTAATTAATAACCTAATGCCTGAGACCAGACTAGACTAACTGCACCTGATATTGGCCCACTGTCAGACCACTCACTTCCTCCTCTGTCTTCACTCTCCATAATATGTAGCAGAATTTCTCCAACAACACTAGAACTGAAATGCTAACGACTCCAACTGTTTCTGCCCTCAGCATTGCTCCAAAAGAGCAGAGACTCCTAGGAAAAATGCCTGACCAAAAGATTCTGAAGACCTGAATTCTCATCTGAATGATGCTGTCTAATCCTTAATGTTGTGGTTTTGCTGCCCAATAGACACACTCATGAGGTTTTAAGGGATGAATAAATGGGAAAATAAATGTGAAAAAAAAGATTGAAAAATTTATAAGAATCATATGAAGGAAGTGTAATTCTAATATATGATTACTGGCTTATATAACTTCCTCCCTGTTTACACACTAATCTTGATCCTTGAAGCCATGGCATTGTAAAGATTCCTTTTATCAAAACAGATTATGTTTAAAAAGAAAAAATAATTATTAAAACCAATGGGTTATAAAGGTGAACAGTATAAGAGTAAATAATAGGTAATTTCTGCATTGAAAAATATTGAATCAGCATAAAAAAGATTTTTACAAAGCAAAAATAATCAGCAGAGAAAATTAATAAAGTTAAAATGGATTGCCCATGCAGGGCATAGAGAAAAATCTTAGGTCATATTTTGATTTCTGCTTGTTTCCATTTCAAAGACGATGTAGCAAAAAGTGGTCAGTATTCACCACCAGATTACTCCTACCTGCCATGACCTTCAAGTTATCTTTAGAATTCTTAATAAATCTGGGTAATACTGGATAGTGAGACCATTTTCGAATTCACACAAAATTTCTTCCAGTGTTCTCCTGAAACGCTGGTCATGTCTTTTTTTTTTTTTTTTTTTTTTTTTTCCTATCCTGTCCAACCAAGCAACTCATTCCAGGTGATAAGAATGCAACTACATGAACCAGAGGCTACAATCCAATGAAGGGACAAGAGAGGAAAACAATAACCACAGAAAACAAATCTAACACTTTCTGAGCACCAAAACACTTTACATGGATTATCTCTTTACCTCACAACAACCCTACTTGATAGATACTCTTTCCTCATTCCAGATAGATCATTTAAGGACTGAAGAGGAAAACTACTTGCTTAAGATGACACTTCCAATAAAATACTCAACTGCAGTTCAGCACACACCCTGTCTGCTCCCAAAGTTGAAGCTTTTACTACTGCACCATGCTGCCTCCACCAAGATATCCAAGAGCTCTTCTTCAGAAATCAAGGGAAGTGAGGATTCTTCGAAGATTTTTAGTACCTCATAGGACTATGTGGCCCAAAGAGAGAATGAAGTGAAAGTGATCTTACATGGGACCAGCGAAGGGGGCAGTTGGGACAATAATGTTAGCTGGCACTTTCACTGTCAATACTGAAAAGGTCACCATCATCTAAAAATCCTAGAGAATTCAGTACATAAGAGAACAGCATTTTCAAAACTTAAGTCAAGTTTTCAGATGCAGAAATTTCTGAATGTGGTAGAAACTAAATAGGTGCCAGAGAACACTAGTTTTGATATCTTTCAATAAAATTTGAATAAGAGCATGTATGCATATGCTGTAAATTGAGAGGACTATGAAGGGCAGAGGTAGCATCTTGAGATCCAAGGCAAGAGGAAATGAGAGAAAGGGTCCTCAAACAAAAAGCAGAATTAAAGTCAACAATAATTTCTCCCCTCAATCCACTATTCCAACTCATTCAAACAATGGAAAACCAAATATGAAACAAGAAAGAACATGCTCAGATGATGTCTCACAGATAATTTCCATTCAATTTGAATTAAATCAGGTAAGAAAAGTAGGCTCTATAAGAAAACAAATGTGTATACAATTAAAACATTTTCAACAACCAGTCAAGTCACTCCTTGTGAGAAAATTCTAAAGCTTTCTTCTTGACTAAGATCCTGATTTGACCAATGAATTGTTTTATGCGTCATCACTCGCCATCAGAGAAATGCAAATCAAAACCACAATGAGATACCATCTCACACCAGTTAGAATGGCAATCATTAAGAAGTCAGGAAACAATAGATGTTGGAGAGGATGTGGAGAAATAGGAACACTTTTACACTGTTGGTGGGATTGTAAACTAGTTCAACCATTATGGAAAACAGTATGGCGATTCCTCAAGGATCTAGAACTAGATGTACCATATGACCCAGCCATCCCACTACTGGGTATATACCCAAAGGATTATAAATTACTCTACTACAAAGACACATGCACACGTATGTTTATTGCGGCACTATTCACAATAGCAAAGACTTGGAATCAACCCAAATGTCCATCTGTGACAGACTGGATAAGAAAATGTGGCACATATACACCATGGAATACTATGCAGCCATCAAAAAGGATGAGTTTGCGTCCTTTGTAGGGACATGGATGCAGCTGGAAACCATCATTCTTAGCAAACTATCACAAGAAGAGAAAACCAAACACCGCATGTTCTCACTCATAGGTGGGAACTGAACAATGAGATCACTTGGACTCGGGAAGGGGAACATCACACACTGGGGCCTATCAGGGGGAGGGGGGAGGAGGGAGGGATTGCATTGGGGAGTTATACATGATATAAAGGTTATGCACATGTACCCTAGAACTTAAAGTATAATAAAAAATAAAAAAATAAAAAAAATAAATAAAAATAAAAATAAAAATAAAAATAAAAATAAAAAAAATAAAAAAAAAAAAAAAAAAAAAGAAATCTACAAAAAAACAAAATACTGCCATCTCTAAAGAGTCTAACTGAAACTTATTGGGATTAATTTTTAAAACAAAATGTTCTTCTGTAAGGATATTGTTCGCTATTATAGGGTAAATTAGAACTAAATTAGTTTTATTCAAAAACTCTTTTTCTGTGTAGTAGTAAATTTATCTTAGCTGGGAGTTAGAGAAGCAATAATTAACCACTTATCTGCAGATACTTTAAAAAGGTAGTTGTCGGCCGGGCGCGGTGGCTCAAGCCTATAATCCCAGCACTTTGGGAGGCCGAGACGGGCGGATCACGAGGTCAGGAGATCGAGACCATCCTGGCTAACACGGTGAAACCGCATCTCTACTAAAAGAATACAAAAAACTAGCCGGGCGAGGTAGCGGGCGCCTGTAGTCCCAGCTACTCGGGAGGCTGAGGCAGGAGAATGGGGTAAACCCAGGAGAGGGAGCTTGCAGTGAGCTGAGATCCGGTCACTGCACTCCAGCCTGGGTGGCAGAGCGAGACTCCGTCTCAAAAAAAAAAAAAAGGTAGTTGTCAAAGTTACACCTTGGCTAAAGAGGTAAGCTATAACTTGTTGACCTGAGGGGTACTCATCTCAAGAGGGTCACATCATGAATTCATCTTTTCTATCTTATGATGGCCACTGCCAAGATTAAAGCACATTTCTGTATATTTTGTTTTCCTCTCCTTTGCCACAGCAGTGTTTCTCAATCGACAATGATCATCCTAACCATGAGGACCTTCGGCATGGTAACCCCAACCCTATGGGTGTCCACTGGTACTTCTAAGACAGGGGAAAGGGAAAGAAAGCAGGAAGACAACAGGAAAGAAATACAGAAGAACAGAAGCAGAAGAGGATGTGAAGGAACACTGGGAGAACTAAAAGAGGAAGAGGAGAAAAGATGGCAGAAGTGAGAGTTAGGCAGGAGAACTGGAAATGAGACACAGAAACTGGGGGAAAGAGCTATATGTTAAGGCAAACGAGGTGGGATAGGGCTCCCACCAGCACACCCGTAATACACTGGGCTACAAGTTGTCTCCTATCACTTTCTTTCCCATTTGGGGGAACGGGGTAACAACTCCTCCCATGCCATTACCTGAATGAGTTCGTCCAGCTCTGTCGAATTGACACAGGAATGTTGGGATATGAATGTTTGCTTCTGGATCACAATGGTGGTCCTCTGTGAAATCTCATGAGGCTGCTCCAATGCTTTGAACACTGTGGCTCCGATGATCAGGTAGAGGACAACCACCAGGAATATCGTGGAGACTGTCTTCCATTTCATAACATTAATGGTCGTGTCACTCTCCACCCGGGAAGCAAGCACTGTGGGTTTCGTGGAAAACGAGAGCCTCGGTTTGGAGTTCTGAGCGGCAGATTTAGGATCCAGCAAGTCAGGTGCCGCCACTGACAACAACAGAGAATGAGGGTTAGGTTGGAGGAGATGAGAAGGGAATTGGTCGGGCTTCTTCTTGAAGGGGTCAGAGAAGGTTGACTGAATTCTGCTCACTCTCCTGGTGGAAGCTCTGGAACCCAAACCAGGAGTGCTGTCACTAGATCTCAGGACCACATATATTGGTTCAAGGAAAAGGGGCTGGATCTGTGCTCTCTGCTGCTACTAGAGTTTCAAATGAAAGGGGAAAAACTGGAGTCGAACCAAGAAACTTCAAAAAAAGAAAAGAATGCCTGAGGGCTTCTTAATAAATTTCTAAATTTACATCTGTCCACTGTGCCAGTCCACAAAGAGATACTGAACTCCTAAGAGTTTATGGTACTTAACTAGATATTGGAATATTCAGGAAGACGGCTCATGGTTATTCCCGTTCTCAAGAAATTTATACCACAAGCAAGCAACATAAAGAACATTCTCTATTTAATTTATTACAATAAATGAATTGCATTATAAGAGAATTTGTGATCCAAACATTGTTGCTCAAAATAAATCATTCATCATTTTCTGGTAAAACATGGTGGTAAATAAACCACTCGATGGTCAAATCTTGTCCTTTTGCCCATCCTCCAAAGTGGGCTCGTGATGAAACATTCTCTGTATTTTGTTTTTGAATCACTGACCTGTTTTACAAATAAAAGTTACTGTTGATCATTATGTCAATCCTAGACACAACCAAGAGAAGACAAGTACCTTCCTTTTCAAATGTGAACAGTATCAAGAAAAAAAAAAAAAACAACCGTGACTCACAGCTTAGACTCTCTACATGCTCTGTTCAAAGCTAATTGCTCCATTAGAGCGGATTTATATGGTTCTCTTACAAATTGCCATATACTCTGAGGTGACTATAAATCCATTTATTATTTATCACAGATGTTCAAAAATATCATTAATGGATTTCTTTTTCAAAAATATAAGAGATACTAGACTTCTACTTGCTAAGAGGAAAATAAACCACCTACTACAGGACATTTTACTGAAAGACAACATTGAACTAAAAAGGGTTAACAGAATGGCTGAAAAATAAGACTTCTAAAAACCATCCACTCAAACAGAATAATCAACTTAAAGTCCATAATTGTTACAGATTTCAGTCAACTTGCTATCATGTATATAATAAGATTATAAAATGATAATCTTATCTAAAACACACTTTCAGGTAAGTATATAAGAAATCTCCATGGAATTGCACTCAAATACCCTACAGGCACCTGAAATTACTTCAGTATGAGAAGCTAATAAAAAATGCCAATTTTCACATGGCTGCCTACCCTGCCCTCTTACCTAACACTGTGAGTTAAATGTAGGCTACCATAGTTTTAATTTATAAAATACATCTCTAATTGCCCATCAAAAAGAAGCTTTGCAAACAAAGCTATTTAAAACACTAGACCTAAGTAGTGTTGTAAAATGATGGCAGAAGGCAGGATCCTCAATCAGCAAAGCTCCGAATGGATCTGATTTGGAAGAAATGAAATTAGAGCTGTGATGAGGTTTCTGTACCCATGGCTCCAAGTGGAGATTCCATGTGCATATAGCTTATTACAGCAATTTCCTAAGGTTCAACCTACTACACAGAAGAATGCACTTGTTTCTCTCCTGATACAATCACCTGTTCCAAATAAAGCCACAAACTAGTAGACACCTTTAAAATATTTATAAAGACACCTTCACTCAAAATTAGCACTGGACGTGTGTTAAATGCTATAATTAAAAAACTGTTAAAATAGAAGTGCTGATAATAGCTAAAATCACTACAATCTGCAGATTCCCCACAACCTCCTATCTGCTTGCTTAGTGAGTCTGAGTGAAAAACAAAAGTCATAATTTAAAATTTAGCCATCTTTGGAATAAAAACAACAAAAAATCACATAGAAGTTCCACAATATCACTCTAAACGAAGCTTTCCAAGCCTCTCCTCCTCAGATCTCTGCGCTCTCCTATTTGTGATTTTTCACATCAGTGGTTTCCACTCTGCAGAACCAGAAAGCACTAAGACTGTTTACCTTGATGCCACCAAATCCCAATCTGAAATTCCTTTAAGACATTGCCACATTGCCATTATATGCTTTTGGGAGAAAGGGGCAGGTATTTTTAAAATATTATGTGTGTGTGTGTGTGTGTGTGTGCATTAACCTAATACATTTCCAGAAGGAGTTTAATTATTTTAAGCTGTTGCCTTATTTTTTAATTAGCAGAAATATATGTAATGTACATTTGGCAGACAGAATGGACAAAAACTGATGAAATACCAAAATAATATTTAAAAAAATAAAAGCAGACTTTTCTCTTTAATACAGGGAACCTCTTGGTTTCCACCTCCACGCCATTTGATGTATGATCAGGGAGAGAAGCTGCCCCTTCCACACACACTCAACACCGTCACTACCCACTCCCCTCCCCCAGCTCATCACAGTCTTCTGTTAATCCCGGTCTTCTGTTCTCACCCAGATATGTCTTCGCTCCAGCTGTGACTGACCACTGAATAGCAGGGAAAACAAGCTTTTTTCAGCACCACTGCCTGTCCCACCAGGAATGGGCAAC
Organism: Trachypithecus francoisi; assembly: GCF_009764315.1. Lineage (NCBI taxonomy): Eukaryota > Metazoa > Chordata > Mammalia > Primates > Cercopithecidae > Trachypithecus > Trachypithecus francoisi. The sequence goes on along the minus strand of NW_022681470.1, from coordinate 72,140,458 downwards.
AAGTGTGACCAGGGTCACCATGAGTCCTGCCTGTCGGCTACTCCCAAGGGCTGACCCTCCTTCTCCATGGGAAACTGCCCCAAGGTGTTCCAAACCCATACCTCAGGCAGATGCAAAAACCCCGGGCACCGGCGGGAGAGGGGGGAGAAGCGGCGAGGAGAGGATCTGGCAAGGGTTTGCCTCCAAATCCATATTATGACCCAACACTTTGGACGCGAAGCGAAGATGGGCAACGGCCGCTTGCTGAGAGGGGGCATTTACAGTCCTCCCAGAATAGGCTGGGGCAGGAGAGCTTGCGGCCAGAAGGGTGGGGGTACCGGAGCGGGGGTCTCACCTCCTGCTCTATAGCCGGGTCTCTCCCGCGAGGCGCTGGGAAGCATGAGGCATGCAGCATTCAAAATGTTTTTTGAAAAAGACGGACTTGAAGCTTTTTTTTACAAACACGCCATTGTACTCACTTCTTATTCAGAGACGGGCTGCGCGCTCCGAGCTGCACGGGCAGGCATTTTCCCCGGCTTTGTTTTACAAGGTGGGGAGAGCGGGGCTGGACGCGGGAGGGGGCGGGGGGGGGAGCGTGAGAAGAAACGAAATCGCGGGAAGGAGGGGACACCGGCGGGCTGGGCAGAGGGCGAGGCGGGGGCCAAGTTGGGCTTGGGCGCCGCCGCCCCCGCGCGTGCCTGCTGCCGGGCCCGGGTCACCCGGAGAGCGCGGGCGACCCGGGTCCCGCGCCTCCCCGCCGCCGCCGCCGCCGCCGCCACGCGCTCAGCCCGGGGCTCTTCGCTGGCCCGGCCCTGGCACGGCGCGGCGCGGGGGCGATGGGTGCAGCCCGAGCTGCCGTGCGCCCCGGCGTCTTTGTGCGCGAGCCTTGCTCAACCCCTCTTCGCATGTCTTTGTGTGTCTCCCCCGGCAATGCCCTCCGTGCCCCGCGGGGGGTGTGTGGCACGGTCCGGGCGCCCGCAGCTCTGCAGCCCTCCGCAGCTCTGCAGCCCTCCGCTGTTCTCCCTTCCCGGCTAGCTCCTGTAGCCCCTCGCCGACTCGTTTCCCTCCTTTAGGAACTCCCTCCTCTTCGCCTCCTCCCCCTCCTGTCTCACCGCCAGGGCTTGCTTCCCTGCACCACCTCCTAGCCCTACCCTTGCCTGCGTCGCCCCTGAAAGATGATCCCTTCTAAAGACCCCCTCTTCCCTCCTCCTAGGGGCACAACCCCTTGGCTCACCTGCTGCCTCTTCCCCTCTCAGCCCTTTCCACTAACCCATATCCCCACCCCCCCAAAAATCCTCACTCTCGCTATCTGGCATCCACATCACACTGCGCTCCATCCTATCTCCTTCCCGGCCAGCGTTCGGGGTGTGGGACCGAGTGTGGGTCCAAGCTCTGGGACGCAAGTCCTTGAACCCCTGCATTTGGGGGTCCTCCTCGCCCTCGTGGCCCCCCAGACTTGTACAGGGAAGTGTCCCCATTGGCGCCTTGAGACCCCTGGAGTAGGGGAGGTAATGAAGACCCTGGCTTCTTCCACCTTGGGGAAGGGTTAAGGAGTCACCAGGTCGCGCCACTTCACCTCCGGCGGTGCTGGACTTGAGCAGGGCGCTATAATCAGCAGAACGCCCCGGACCGAAAAGGATGGGGAACGCACCTGGAGCCAGGGCGAAGACACCTCGAGATGCAAAGGGAATGGAAGAAAACCCGGTTAGGTTCTCTCAGAGCAAGACCCCTTTGCTGGAGACATCGGTTTCTAAGCGTGGCGGGTGGGAGCTGCAAGGTGGGAGAACTCCGACCCCATCCTGAACTCAGCGCTCCCAGACCTCTTCACCATCGAGATCCCTATTTGGCAGGTACCAGACCCCGCCCAAACTCCAAAACCCCGGCGCAGGGACAGCCAAACTCTAGGCGACAGGGGGACGGAACGGAACCCGCCAAGGAGGGGAAGAAAGCCAGGAGATCAAACGTTGCCGTCGTCGTAATAGCCGAATTCTGGTACTCACAACACACGTGATGTAGCGGAACTTCGATCCGTTTCTAAACTCTCTTCCTTCCCACTTTCTCAGCGGGAATCCCCTGATGACCTCCACCCTCCCACCGCAACTGCTGTTTGCAAGAGTTTTTCTTCCATAACTGCTGCTCGGCCAGATTGGAGTATTTTCCCAGTTACAAGAACTTCTTAGTGAAAAATACAGACGTAATTGTAGGAAACAAAAAAAAAAAAAAAAAAAGCTTTGGCAAAACTGTTACCGTCAATGATAAAAATGCAATTGTTTCTAGATTCCAGAATACATTCATCACCTCTTTCCCCACTTAAAAAAAAAAATCTTCCTAATATCTTTCCTGTTGGAATTCAAACACATTTTTCTCAACTTACGTGCTCAAAAGTAATACAATCAGATGTCCTTTTAAAAATGTGCATCTGATCCTCTCAACAATCCTTACAAAGTCTCTAGGTCACCTATGATGTTCCTCCTGATCTGGCTACTCTTTATCACTCTAAGTCTTCCTGGGAAGTCACCTTGCCTGAGTGCACACCCCCACACACACCAACTTTACGTGACTAAGGTACTTTATCAGTAAGGTTCTCTAGAGAAATGGAACATGTGCGCGCGCACACACATACACACACACATACCTTTGTGTGTACGTGTGTGGGGTAACAGATTTATTTTAAGGACTTGGCTCAGGATGATGGGGGCTGGCAAGTCCCTCTGAAATCTACAGGGCAGCTCTGGCAGGCTGGAAACTCAAGCAAGAGTCGATGCTTCAGTCTTAAGGCAGAATTTCTTCTTTTCCAGGAAATCTCATTTTTGGCTCACAATTGCTTGTGATATAGGCCCACCAATACTACCTAGAGCAATCCCTTTTTGAAGTTTGACTGTAGATGCTGAACACATTTATGAAACACCTTCACAGCAACACTTAGATTCTAGATTCGTGTTTGATTAAATAACTGAACACTGTAGCCTAGTCAAGTTGACACGTAAAACTAATCATCGCAGGGGTTATCCTGCAAATCTCCATGCTGTCCAGAAATTTTCCTGGAATCATGGCCAGTCAGGTGTTTTACTATTTGCTTCCCAGGTCAACTTGTCTTTCATCTATCTTTATACTTGTCACATTATGTTTTGCTTCTTTAAACTAGATTGTATGCTCAGTGAGGGCATAAACCATATCTCAGTTCACCATATTATCTGCAGTAACTAGCATCTGCTGCTAAATACCTGTTTGATAAACATCTGAGTGAAATCGTTATTCCTAAGAAATAGCTGACATTTTCTTATAGTCACCCAATCTCCCTCCAGGTATTTGGAACCAGGGTATACCCTACATACATGAGAAATGAGATGAATTCACTATTTTCTGAATCATTTTTTACCCTGTCCCATAGGTTCTTTGTTCTCCAGATGAAATTTCCTCAATTTTTTTTTGAATATTCTTTTCACTTTTCCCATTTTGTTCTTCAACTTGATGATTCTTTTTTATTCCCCACTCTGAGTTTTCTGCAAATTTAACCACATCTCACCCAGCACTGGTCCTCTGTCAAACTGGCTAATGCTTACTAGACTGGGAGATTAATAATTTAAATATACCTGTTTAATAGATGAAATATGTTTTGATATATGCTTGCATAGTGCTTCTGTTTTTCCAGACTCATGGGACTTATGTCTTATCATGAATCCCAAATGCTGGATTGCCATCTTCCCAGCTTTTTGCTATCAGTTCATACATAGCAGTTGTCCTCTACATTCCCCTTTGTATTATTTTCATATTAGGCCCCACATTCATGTAGGGTGCTTGGGGGTTGGGGGAGAAGTGATGTACATTACAGAGATGTTAAGATAAAACGATAAAATTTCAGACTGTAACATTAGCAGGAATCATCCCAACAAGCCAAAGGTTCAGCCTCACAAATAATTTGAAATAATCAAAAAACCACCCAGTCCTCTCATACCCCTTCTTTAAATACATCTGCCCACGTTAAAATCCCTCTTGTTCCAAATGTAGACTTACTTATGCTGTTTGAAGTAAGAGGGGAAAAAATGTAGTAGACTAGTTTGTATGTCATTGCAACTGGAGGAACAAAGAAATAGGATGGTTTATCCTGTTTAGCTTTATTCCTGCATCACTCAGTGATATGGTTTGGACTTGTGTCCCTGCCCAAATCTGAAGTCGAATTGTAATCCTCAGTGTTGGAGATTGCCCTGGTGGGAGGTGATGGGGATCAGGGGGGCAGACGTTCCCCTTACTCTTCTCCTGATAATGAGTTCTCATGAGATCTGGTTGTTTAAAAATGTGTAAGCACTTTTCATATCTGCATTAACTCGCATCTGGTACTAAATATGTGTTTGATAAACATCTGAGTGAAATCATTCCCTCACTGTCTTCTTCCTGCTCCAGTCATATAAGATGTGCCTGGTTCCCCTTCACCTCCTGCCATGATTGTAAGTTTCCTGAGGTCTTTCCAACCATGCTGCCTGTACAGCCTAAAAAACTGTGAATCAATTCAACCTCTTTTCTTCGTAAATCACCCAGTCTCAGCTAGTCCTTTAAAACAATGCAAGAACGGACTAATTCACTCAATATATATAAACCCCATCAAAATATAATAAAAAGAAAAGATGGAATATATTTCTTTCATGCTGCAGGACTAATCAACACCTCTTTAATTTCATGAATAAGAAACCTGAAAATATATAATTAAAAAAGTTAGCTCTCCAAAATTCCATATTGCCCTTATTCTGGTGCTTTCAGATCTATTGTTCTGCTCCAACTAGCAGCATGAAATCTACAGGACTTCACTTTTATGTTTATTTTGATTTTTGACCTTGGCCTATTCAAAATGTCATAGTGAAAATTAAAATTAAAAAATGAGCATGTCACTGCCTTTTCTTGTAATTCCAATCGTATCTAGGATTTTGGAGTCAAAGAGACGTCTGTGGGTATTCTGCCTCTACTATATCTGAGCCATGTGAATTTGAAGAAGTCACTTTTTCTTTCTGAACATCAGTTTTCTCATCTATCAAATGGATATAATACACGGAACTCACAAGAGATTGTTGTAAGAATCAAAGTGAGACAGCATTTATGTGTACAGTATGTCCATTCCTGATATGGTTTGACTCTGTGTCCCCACTCAAATCTCACCTTGAATGGTAATCCCCATAATCCTCACATGTCAAGGGTGGAAACAGGTGGAGGTAAATGAATCATGGGGGCAGTTTCCCCATGCTGTTCTCATGACAGTCAGTCAGTTTCATGAGATCTGATGGTTTTATAAGCATCTGGCATTTCCCCAACTGGCACTCATTCTCTCTCCTGCTGCCCTGGAAGAGGTGCTTTCTGTCATGACAGTGAGTTTCCTAAGGCCTCCCCAGCCATGCAGAACTATGAATTAAGTAAACCTCTTTTTTATATAAATTACCCAATTTATATAATAAATTTTTATAAATTTATTTTATGTATTTATATAAATTATATATTTATATAAATTTATTTTTTATATTTATATAAATTTATAATATAAATAATATAAAATTTATAATATAAATTTATAATATAAATAATATAAAATTTATAATATAAATTTATATAAATTACCCAATCTCAGATATTTATAGCATTGGGAGAACAGCCCAAAACAGTTCTCAAAAGAGTTTTATTATCTTCTGCATTTGATCTAACCTTGTGAACCAGGGGAGCTCCTGACCAAGCAAGACCACCAGTGAATTCCAACTCTATAATACAATCTTGTCCAATCCACAGCCTGAGAGCTGCATGTGACCCAGGATGGCTTTGAATATGGCCCAACACAAATTCATAAACTTTCTTAAAACATTATGAGGTTTTTTTTAATGATTTTTTTTAGCTCATCAGCTAACATTAGTGTTAGTGTATTTTACGTGGGCCCAAGACAATTCTTCTTCTTCCAGTGTGGCCCAAGGAAGACAAAAAATTGGACATCCTTGCAATGAATCTTGCTATTTATCTAATCTTCTGAGTAACACAATTGCACAGGTATGAGAAGATGAAAAATAAATCACATTAATCAGATATTTACTGAGTGCTTAAAATTCTGATAAGCCATAGGAAGAAGGCACAAGGTAACATAAGAGTATTTACTTCTAGAGGGTCAGGGAAGGCGGGTCTAAAGAAGTGATGTAAAAATTAGGTTCTGAAGATGAGATGAGCAAGGGTGGAAAGGAAGAAGCATAATGGAAGGAAAGGTCTTCCCCAACAGAGAGAAGAGCTTGTAAGAAGATTGCAGTTGGAAGAAGCTGGGAGAATTTGGAAAGCTTAGAGTGTGAGGCTTGGTGGGGGACAGTAATCAAGCTGAAGAGGCAGATAGAAACCAGGTTAGGTGGTATCTGGGTTTTAATTAATGAACTGTGGATGAATTTTCACCCCAGAAGAAATCTCATCAAATGCATTTTTAAAAAATCCCTCTGGTTGCTATGTACAGAACAGGTATAAGGTGAACAAAGAATGTAAGCATGTAGACAAGTGAATTTGGACATTATTGCTTTAGCCCAGGTGAGGGCTTCATAGTGACATTATTAGGAATGGAAGATTGAAGAGGTGCTAGTAGATCAACAGGGCTCTGCATCCCATTGGATGTGGGGAGGGGGTGGTGATAGAGAGGGTGGGCATATTCCTAGAAGTTCCAGTTGACTGAAAACTCAGGGAGAGACAACAGTTTAGGCAGTACTTCAATGAAATGTCTTTCTGATGTCATTCCCAAGGCACTTACCAACCCTTTTCGTAGCTGTTGTGTTTTATATGAGACTCATCCCTGATTGTGAATGAAGTGTGTGTCTTGGGCCTCAACCAATACAGTCAGAACTTCTCAGCTTCTCAACTGGTTCAGGCATGGGCCTATGACACACTCAGAAAAGCAACTTTCACTCTGTGCCACTGACCTTGAGCCTAAAAGCCTTGGAGGCTACTATGCTAAGAGGAGAGGAGAAGCTACCTGAGAGTGAAGCAGTACAGAGCAAACAGAACCAGGATGAACAAGTCTAGGTGACGTTTGATCAATCCTCCATGTCAAACCACACCTTAAGCCACATACATATTCTTTTTGTGTAAGCCAGTTCGTGCTGAGATTTCTGATACTTGGTATCAAGAGCCTTAATTGAAACAGTGCAATACAAGAAATAGGAGAAAATGACAAATAACTCAGCTCTGTGGAGGGTCCCTAAGTTGACGCCCCCATGATTCCTGCCTCATAGTATTCAGGCCCTTGTGTTTCCCCCCTCCCGTCGAGTGTGGGCTGGATTTACTGACTCCCTTCTGATAAATAGAATATGTCACAAGTGATGGAATATCCCTTTCAGTATTAGGTTACAAAAAGTCTGAGGTTTCTCTTTTGTGCTCTCTCGAGCTCTCTCTTGGTTCTCTTTCTCTGGTAGAAGCCAGTTTCACCATCATAAATTAACCCTCTAGAGAGGTTCATGCGAGTAAGCCTGCAGGTGGATTTCCTGATGTCTTCCAACAGTCGTGTAAGTGAGCTTGAAAGCAGATCCTTCTCCAGTCAAGTCTGGAGAGGATAATAACCTCAGGCAACACCTTAATTTCAGCAATTATATTACAGCTAATATAACCTCTAACAGTCAAATTCCAAGCCAGACTATAAAGTTTCAGACCTGATACACAAATTATTTTAAGAAGATAATTTTTCAAAGGCCAAAATTTATTCACTTTGAAGAATTCATATTCCTAAAATTAGAATGTGTTAATGAGAAAGGAGTTGGACATCACTGGAAGAATGGAAAAGGGAGCAAAGAGGTAAATGTTAGCAATGTCCATACAAGCATTGTCTACAGTTGTATGTCTCAAACTTGAATGTACATCAGAATTACCTCAAGGGATCGTTAGAGCACAGATTATGGGCCCACCCCCACAGTACCTGATGCATCATGTCTGGGGTGGGCCATGAATAACAAGTTCCTCAGTTATTCTGCTGATGCTGCTAGGGCAGGGACCACACTTTGAGAACCACTGGATGAGAGGCAGGATTCTAGTTCATTCTGCCCTGATAGCTCAGTGGTGAGAAACTGGCAGTTGTGAGAAACTGGGCAGTGGTGAGAACCTGGGCTACGTGGCAACTCAGGTTCTCTACCAACACCACTGGCTAGAAATTTGTGGCAGACACTAGCACATAGTAGTATCCACTTTCAAGCTTAAAAATGTGAAGTTCAAAAGTTCTTTTTATTTGTAACAGTACTACAAATTTTTGCCATTTATACCAATAAATATATTTATTCATTCAGTAAACCAGTACTTATCAAGCACCTACTATGTAGCAGAAAGGGATTTTCCAGTATTTGGGGACATAGTGGTCAAAAAGATGCAACAAAGCCTCGTCATCATGGAGTAAACATACTAAGGAAAGAATGACACTAGTGAAACTGTGTCCATATCTATTCAGTAAATAAAACGCCATTGAGTTCCTGAGTGGGTTTCAAATTAAAGTGCCTCACTCTGAAAATTTTTTTAAATGTTACTTTACCATAAAACTTTGCAAAATTCATTAAAATTTGCTGGTTCATTTTATAAAAATAAAAATTCCTAACATATATGACATTCAACAATACCTTTTTAACAGCTTTGTATATTTGCTTACATTAAAACAAACATATATACCCAAATATGTGAAGAAAGGTAAAGTTTTGAAAATTCATGCGGGTCAAAACACCCATGTTTTGCATATAAAGATTAGTGCTTTAATCAGTGTACATATAGCATATGTTAATTATTTAAAATAAGCTAACATTAATATTTAACTTTGACCAACAGGGAATAAGATATTGAATAAGGGCATTGTAATAAAAATAAATCTTTATTTAAAGATACTCTGTTATAACAGAATAAATTCAGAAAACATTAGAATTTACTCCGTTTTCAGGAGGAAATTCTGCTGTGGGATTTCTTTTTCCCTTTCAAAACTGAGTGACATAATAAAGTATCACTAGGAAATGAAAGCAGCATATCATATTTAGACTTCAACATTTCCTACCTCTGGCATCACAGATAAATCCTCCACTGACAATCCTCCACCAACAACGAATTTGTCAGATAATTTTTTAAGTGTGCCAATACTAGGAAAAGCAATTATATCAAATGTGATGCTTTTTAAAAGAATCAGCCATAAATCCAGAATGAACCACAGCATTCTCAGTTTTCTTGATGGCTTTAATTATCTAATGAATTCCTAGCACATTCAGTACTTTATTTAAAACTTATATTTGTTGTGAACATTTGCCAATCCAGCATTTTGCCTTCACCTGAGATCACAAATTCTGTTAGCGCTGAATGTGGCTTTACGAAGAGCAAATCAATACAATTTCCCTCCTAAAATGAATTCACAAGACATAAATGGAATAAAAAAGCAAATAGAGTATGTGAGTATTTGGAATCTCCTAAAGACATTTTTTAATGTGTTCATTAACCAAAGATGTTGACTTCACCCTATATATAGAATCTAATTTGCCCTTTTACCTTTTTGAATCATGATTAAATGAGCCTATGAGGCTTGCTCAAGGCCACTTGTTAAGTTTATGGAAGGATTGAGATTAAAAATCCATGCATCACCCTGGGGCATATTTGTTCTAGAAGAAAACCCTTAAACATAGAAGAAAGTGTCTTTTGCAGAATTTCAAAATCTGTTAAGACAGTTGTGTGATCTCCCCAAATTATACAAAGAGATCAGGACTGCCACCATGACCACCTCAGTCACCTCTCCTCATACCTCTACTCCACTGATCTCCAGTCCATTTTCTACACTCAGTCATGTGGAACTTTTACAAACAAAATCTGGCTTGAAGTGTTGAAGTTCTCATTAAAATCCTGCACTAGCTTCCCTTTGCCTTCAGGATAAGGACTACATCACTAAGGGCATCCCAGGGCCATAAACATCCCTGTCCTGTCAATAATAATAACAAGAACAGGAATCATAATATTAAGTAACATCTGTCAAGGGCTTACCATGTCCAGCCATTTCACTCAGTATCTCATCTAATCCTAATAAGACCCATGTGAGGTAAACACTGTTGTTATCCTCAGAGAAGTTAAGTAACTTCCCCCAAATAGCACAGCAAGTAAGTCAATACACCCTGCTATATAGGGTCCACCCCTACAGGCTCCATGATTTTCTCTCTGTGGTTTAGTCACTGGCTGGATTCCAGTTTCTTGAATATACCTTACTCTTCCTTCTTTCCTTAGAGCCTCCCCACATACAAGTCCTTCCAGCCTTGACTCTACCTGTCTCCCTCATTACCAGAAAAATAAGTTCTATTTATCCTTCAGACCTCAGTAAAAACACATCTTCCTCAGAAAAGCTCCCCTGACCTCCAAACAAGATCAACCAATGCATCCCAACAAGTACTCTCACAGCACTTTGCACCCTCCATTTATTACCCCTTTGCAAGAATTATTAGTGCTTGTTCCAACTGTTATTTAGTAACTTCCTGTGTTTCCTAGGGCTGCTCTAACAAAGTGCCAAAAACTCATGTAGCTAAAGTAACAGAAACATATGGTCTGAGGGGTAGAAGTCAGAAATTCAGGTGTCTGCAAACTCTTGCTCTCTGTGGCAGCTCTAAGGGAGAATACTTCCTTGCTTCTTTGGGGTTCTGGGGCTTGCCAGAAATCCTTGGCATCCCTTGGCTTGTAGACACAGCACTCCAGTCCCATGGCGGCTTCTCTCTGTGTGTCTTCATATCATTTTCCCTTTGTGTGCATCTGTCTCTGTGTCCAAATTTCCCCCTTTTTAAAGGACACCAGTCATATTGGATTAAGGTCTATCCTAATGACTTCATTTTAATTTCATTACCTCTGTAAAGACCTTATTTCATAATAAGGTCACGTTCTACTAGGACTTCAGCATATCTTTTCTATTTATTGTGGTGGGGGGACAAAACTCAGCCCATAACATTGCCTATAAGACCAAAACAAATTCCAAGAGACGGGGACCTTGTCATCTTGTTCCTCAGCACAATATTTTACACATAGTATGCATAAAAATCATTATTTTTTAAATGAATGCAAGACCATCTTTAGGAGGTATATCGTAAGGATGCCGTAGTTAAGCAGAATTCAGAATCTCCGGATTTCCAATACCTACAGCACCAGACAGGTAATATGCCCACATGAAGTGGGCCCAGAGAACTAGAGAAAATACTCCCACCAGCTTTAGTTGATTCTTGCTGTGACAGAACATAAATCCAGTGTGTTAGACCTTCCAACTTTTCAAGAGAAGCCTGACATCCACATTGTTTTTAGAAGAAATTTTCCAATTGTTAAGAGAGGCAACTAATTCAATTTTTAAAATAAACATTGTTTAAGGCAAATAAAATGTGTCTGCAGGCTAAACCTGGTCTTAAGTTCTCCTGGTTGCAGCTTCTGCATAAGCTCTCTTGCCTGCCACCAGGTGAGACACAACTTTGCTCCTCATTCATCTTCAGCCCTTCAGCCATGATTGTGAGGCCTCCCCAGTCACGTGGAACTGTAAGTCAATTAAACCTCTTTCCTATATAAATCACCCATTCTCGAGTATGTCTTTATTAGCAGCATGAGAACAGACTAATACAGGTAACATCAGATATCCTGTGAGATCAAACCGACAATAAAATGCAATGGTTCTATTTACTCATATACTGTAAGTGTTAAAATATCTCACTTCAATTGCAGTCATGCAGGGCCAGCACTAAGGAGATACTTTCCTCTGGAGTAAAATGTAAATGGTGTCAAAAAACAGTAATCAAGATAAATAACATTTTAATGCAATATTTTAAAAATCAACATTAGTACAAAAAAATTCATGATGAACCAAAGATTACAATTCTAGACAAAGGCAGGATCTAACCTTGCACTTGCACAAGTTGGCCTCACTCGCCTTACCCTAATCCTTGCCTGCTTGCCTGTTTCACTGACATTTACCCTCCCTGCTGGATCACTGTTTCCGGGACCTATCTTCTATGGCATTGATTCCCCTTTCTGGAGCTCCAAGTACTGTAGCACATTACAGAAGAAGCAACTCCTCATCCACCCAAAATTTTATGCCCAAACATGCATTGCACTGAAGTTTTGATGATGCAATTTATGCCTTCTGCAGATTCTTCTGTTCATCTCCTTTCTCTGAAAGAATAAATCATTTATTTTCCTACAAGGTGGTACCACTCACTTCTGACAGAATTACTATAATTATAGCTTTCTCCTAGGCTTCTGCTTATTACCTGCTGACTTCTGCAACACTACTAGATGCTTCAGATGGGGATGTGTTTCTAGTCCTGCAACAGCCTGCTCCTGGAGCATAACAGATGCAGCCTATTTACCATGGAATGCTCTTATATTGATTCAGCTCTCAGTTCGAAAATCACATCTGAAGTGTTTTAAGGCTTGATATTATAGAAAGCACTTCTGACCTTTCCTAAGCCATCACTCAAAATATAGACACTCTCATCTATCATCCCTGATAACCCCTCGATGTGATAATGTGCATGATTAGGTAATAACTGAGGACAAAATGTTGGTTCAGGGTTGTCACAAGCTTCTCTCAGACCTTCAGAATCACAAAACATGTCAAAATCACATGAGAACTAACATAGCCAATTATGCAAATATATTTATGGAGTGTCAAAACACCCATTGGGAGAACAATTGGAACCAGCATGGAAACTCCGCTAGTTCAGAATTCTGATAACTATAATTTAAATAAAAACAAGATATGATGAGGAAAATTAAGCTTGGAACCAAGTTCCTGTGTAATCTGTTTCTTCATACGTTAGAAAATAAATAAATTAGAAAAATTTAATTAGATTAATAGTTGATTTCATTAACTTAATTTGCTTAGGACAATTGCCTGATCATATATTCTGTGTATATTCCTCTGTGAATCCTTCCCTCTTCTTTACCTCTGATGAATTTGATCGTAATTGCATGTGTCTTGATGTATGCTCATAGCATCTTTCATGCCGTGTGTCTTTTTGTCTATATGTCTGGCTTCCTCTACTAAACTGAAAGCTGATAGGGCAGCTGAAGGAATGCATCTGACATGGTTTGTCTGTGTCTCTACCCAAATCTCATCTTGAATTGTAGCTCCCATAATTCCCACGTGTCATGGGAGGGACCCAGTGGGAGATGATTGAATCATAGGGTCAGATCTTTCCAGTGCTGTTCCCGTGATAGTGAAAACGTTTCACAAAACCTGATGGTAAAGGGGAGCTCTCCTGCACAAGCTCTCTTGCCTGTAAGTCAATTAAACCTCTTTCCCTTTTTTTTTTTTTTTTTTTTTTTTAGACGGAGTCTCGCTCTGTCACCCAGGCTGGAGTACATTGGCGCGATATGTTTTTTTAGTAGAGACGGGGTTTCACAGTGTTAGCCAGGATGGCTAGGATCTCCTGACCTCGTGATCTGCCTACCTCGGCCTCCCAAAGTGCTGGGATTACAAGCGTGAGCCACTGCGCCCGGCCTAACTCTTTCCTATATAAATTACCCAGTCTAGAGCATGTCTTTATTAGCAGCATGGGAACAGACTGATACAGCATCTCATCTGAATTCTTCTTTGATTTCTTAGTGCACATGATGAGTATTCAAATATTTTTTGAACGGGTGTAAGTAACCACCATTACTCCAATACACACAAAATCATCAGTTCTTATGAACTCCAAGAAGGATTTCATCATAACCATGACTTTTATCATCAAAAAGCATTTTAATTCATACCAAGGGACTTTGGGTACATTGAAAGTCATTGTGTTCCTTCCATGACCTTCATTATACCAAGTAATTCTATTACAACATAGATTCACATGAATATCAGCATTGTTTACAGATAAAGACTGTGAACTACCTAGATTTGATTCGGGCCCAGCCAATTGTTAGTTGTGCCTTGGTTTCCTCAGCTGCAAAATAGGGTTGAAAATTATATAAACCCCAACTTGTTAATGAGACCCAAAAGTGTTAATATTTGAAAACGTGTTTAGAATAGTACCCAAATATATTCAGAACTCAATAAACATTAGTCACTATTAATACTAGCATTACCACTGACAGCACTGAACCACGGAAACAGGGAAGGAAGATGGGTCTGGGAAGAGAACACATAAAGAAGGAGGCCAATTATCCTCTGGGGCTTGGCTCAGAAAACACTGGAAGCTGGCTTTTAGGAATGAAATGAGCAATTGCAATTCAGGAAGTAATCAGGTAATTCAGGTTGCGAAAGAGGGAGTCAAATTCCAGGCCCTCTATTCCAGAAAGGAGAGGACCCTGCAACTAAGACAGCTCCTTCCTAGGGCAGGGAGCTTTTGCTAGACAACTCCACCTGGGAGAAGTCCTTACCAGGATGCAGCCAACAAAGGGCAGATAGGTGAGAGCCAGTTCAGTTAGAAAGGGAGACATGGGGGTGTTCACAAGGCTACACTGGGTGTCTACACATCTATCCTCACTGTTAAAGATGTGAGGATGCCACCTTCTTTACCATGGACATACTCAGATTTCCCTGAGTACATTTGCACCGCTGCTATCTGAAACTGTCCATTAAATTGTGTTGATTTTATTTTCCATCTCCTTAGCAACCATGATTGCTTTAAATGCTTTGGGTTTGCTTGATTTTTGTTTCCTTTCATTGTTATCAATGTTGTTTTCTGGACACTGATAAAACTTTTCCACAAACAGGATTTCGGTTAGAGTAAAACTTTTGTAACCCCAATTAGTTGGTTGCTAAGGAGCTCAAAGTGTGAAAATAACATATAAACACAATAAGGGCCCCAGGAAGGGATTTTTCTATTAAGCCAACAGGTATAATATGTATATACTACTAGGACTCATATGTTATACCTGTCTCTTCTTTACAGATTTATCAGGCATGTCCCTTATCCCTATCACCCCAGTATCACATTATGCTCATCTTAATTAAGACTGAGATGTCAAATGTTTACTGTTCTATTTTGAACAATTGCCAATGAAAATCTACAAGCCACCAACTGCAGCTATTAATGGAATAAATTATATTTTTGTTTGTTTATTTTTGTATCTACCCCAACAATGGAATGCTAAGTTTTTTGATTTTTGTTTGTTGAGTAAAAAACAGAAACAAAACAAAAAACTTGTTTAGTGTTTAGCGTTTTCCATTGAGACCCAGTAGTGCATTGTTCAGATTCCAGAATGCCTTGCCAACCTTCTTGGTAATTAACTATAGTGTTTCTTTCGCCTGAAGTGATGGATGTTCCCTGTACCATTTTCATATATGGCATTATATCCTTCATATATTGTACCTGTGTATTTCTGGCAATGTGAATCTTAACTCCACATGTCTTATCTGGTGACAGTGGGCCCAAAAATTCAGTTTGGGGTTGAGTACCCCTTTACTATGTTCTCATAACACATACTAGGAATTACATAAGAATTGAACTATCATTATCATTTATATAGTACTACACTAAACGCTCCAGAGAGTGGGTGATTAATATATGAAAAACAGATAGCCCTCACTGAAAAGTTGGATATCTAGCTGGGAAGATACATTTCCAAGAAATTAAAAAAAAAAAAAAAAGGAAAAGAACATAAAGACAACAGACTTGGAAGAGACCACATAGAAACATACGCTAAGGTACATAACATTTCTTGAAATAAATTACATGGGAGCATTTCCCAGTTGTATTTTGAAGATCTCTCATTAACAATATTTTGTTTGCAATTAGTTTGAAATACTAAATATGAAAGTAATTTTTTTTTTTTTTTTTTTTTTTGCGACGGAGTCTCACTCTGTCACTGAGGCTGGAGTACAGTGGCACTGTGTCGGCCCACTGCAACCTCCATTTCCTGGGTTCAAGCAATTCTCCTGCCTCAGCCTCCCAAGTAGCTGGGATTACAGGCACCCACCACCACACCCGGCTAGTTTTTACATTTTTTTTAGTAGAGATAGGGTTTCACCATGTTGGCCAGGCTGGTCTTGAACTCCTGACCTCAGGTGATCCACCTGCCTTGGCCTCCCAAGAAAGTAAAGTTTTAAAAATTTGACAAATGTGATTATGTTTTTGCCATGACTCTGACCTAGATTTCCTTAAAGTTTTCTAGGAAAGGGTCATTATAAAGTCAGTCTTTCTATTTAGAAGCCATTACATATAACACGATTGTGATCATCACGTTTTGTTGGGAGTATGTGCTATATCCCTCTCCCCTCTTGACAATGAGGTCCTTCAGGTAGAGTCCCCATAACCCTAATATTTGTGTTCTCAATGTCTAATGCATGGTAGATTTTCAAACTATTTCAGCAGCCTCAGAGACTTTTTAAAAAATTATATATATCATGTAATTTTTAAAATTGATAAATAATAACTATACCTACTTAATGGGATACATGTGATATTTTGATACATGAATTATGTAAATGTCTAATTAGTAAATATTTCAAAGTACAAAAAAAAAACTGAAAATAGTATCAACCTGGATGTTAAAAGTACTAACAATTGGCAGATTTGCTTTAGATAGATTTCCTCCTTTTTTGAGGAAAACAGTTACAGCCATAGTCCCAGTTCAGCCCAGCCCACCCCGTTTATTTTTTATTTCCCCTCTCCACAAAATAAACCACTCTCCTGGAATTGTTGTTCATCTTTCTTGTGGGGATAAATGTATTTTTCTGATGTATGTATGCGACCTTAAAAATATAAAGTGTTTTAAAATTTACAAAAACTACATCATATGAATTCTTTTCAACTTTCTTTTTTTTCATTGAAAATGTATGTTGTCAAGATTGACTCCTGTTGAGGCACGCAGAGCTTTTTCAGAAGGATACATTTTCCCTAATCAAATTTAGAGTAAAAATCTTTATCCTCCAAAATCAACTACTTGGCCTGAAGTTATAAAAAATAAAAGAAGATTCCAAGGCAAAGAAAAAGGGGCAAAGAGTCTTTTTCACACATTTTCACACTTTCAGACTACCTTGGTCAGCCCTCTCTACTGACCATTGCATGGAAGCAAAAAATCCCAAGTTTAGAGCCAGGAATCAGAAATGACAGGCAGGCTTGAACCACCTGGCAGGCTGGCCCAAAGAGCTACACCAAAAACAGCCCCACAGTCACCAGATTCACACTCACTTTTGAGCACTGGCAAGGAAAAGAGGTGGATTCTCTTTCCTTGATTTTTTTTTTAGCAGTCTAATTTATGTCTTTATTAAATAGTATTTCTCAGTATCCATATTGATTTTGGCTACATTCAGTAGCCAAATAAACAAGAATACAGGAGTAAATTTGGTAGCCTTTTAAATACTTGTATCATGTTTTTATCAATTATTTTGTGCACTTATTCTTTTATTCAAGCAGACAATTATTGAACATCAGTTATATATTTTTTCAATTACACTTTAAGTTCTAGGGTACATGTGCAGAATGTGCAGTTTTGTTACATAGATATACAGGTGGCATGGTGGTGTGCTGCACCCATCAACCCATCACCTGCATTAGGTATTTCTCCTAATGCTGTCCCTCCCCTAGACCCCACCTCCCGACAGGTCCTGGTGTGTGATATTCCCCTCCCTGCATCCATGTGTTCTCATTGCTCAACTTCCACTTACTAGTGAGAACATACGGTGTTTGGTTTTCTGTTCTTGTGATAGTTTGCTGAGAATGATGGCTTCCAGCTTCATCAATTTTTTTAGAGACAAAGTCTTACCATGTTGCCCAGGCTGGACTCAAGCTTCTGGCTCAAGCGATCCTCCCAGTTTAGCTTCCTCAGAAGGTGGGACTGAAGACCCATGTCATTACCTCTGGCTTTCTTTGCAATTTTAGGAGAGACATCCTTACTTTCTTTCGTCCCACTTTTCTTCCAAAAACATGTATCTTATCAATAGCCAGACCAAGTCAAAGCATGGGTTACTGATGCAAGGTGTCCAAATTTTGCCATCTAATAAAGATATATAACATTTGTAAAAACAAAGCAGTGACTTAGAGAGGCTTGGTAGGTAATCACATGAACAAGTTCCTAAAATCTTTTGCCTTCACAAAGTTCCTTTTACCATGTGACTCCTGGGCACCTAATTCTCATTTAACGTGAAACCGAAACATTAAGAAGTCATAATTTATCTCTAGTCAGTAACCAGATAATCACTGCTAAGGAAAGAACTTTGGTTTTGAGGTCCTAAATGATCCAATAAATATATTTCATATCTTAATTCATGAATTTGATGCTTAACTTCACTTCCTCCTTTTCTTTATTTTTCTGAATATTTGGGTAAGGCTAAAGACCAAGTCTAAGTCATTTGGGGAAATTTAAAGAGCATATAAGTTTCTCCATAACTTCTGGTTCACAAGTATACATATTTAAAGATACCCATGTACAAAATCAAATTTGAAAACAGATAAAACAGATGACAGGCACTGGTTTTGGAAGATTTATCTCAGGGCTTCTATAAATTAGGAGTGCCCCTAAAAATCTTGTTCCATTTTCAAAGTTCTGTTTACAAGACATTTTAAAAATATTTTCTGAAAGTATTTAGACAGATATGTGAGAGTAAGAAAACAAAGCCTTCATTATATACCATCTAATTTTCCAACTTAGAACTACTTTAAATAAACACTACTTTGAAATACCTAAGATGTTTAAATCCTGTATTGCTTTCAAAGATTCCCCAAATCAAGTAACAAATGAATCTGTTTGACAAAACACAGTTAATATCTAAACACTTTAATACAATACTGTGACATCCCACACACAAGAAATAAAGAGGGCATATAGGAGCAAGAAATTGGAAGGAAGAGAAAGTTAGAACCTTTTCTGTTTGGAATGGCAAAGGAATGTAATAATATAATGACAAGATAGGGACTACAGACTGGACATTTCAGTATAAAACAACTGTGCTGTCAATGAAGCTTGGCCTTGATGTTTAAGAAAAACAGAGTGGCCCCTATTTCTCAGCTCTCTGAAAACCATACTCTTAGATGGTATCATCCTGTTCTTCCCTGACGCAGGTGCCAGCTCTGCATATAGCAAGCCGTGGTTTTCTGTGTTACCTGTATTTCTTTATGGATCAGCTCTATGTCTGAGTAGTGAGCTCCCTGGAAAATACTGAGGAAGTCCAGGCCTGTTGGAATCACCCCGAGGAGCAAAAGGTGCCTTTTATGGAATCCAGGTACTGGATACTGCAGCCTCATCACCAAGGTGATGCAGTCAAACATCCTGTCTAGGACTTGGGCAGTTTCTAAATTTTTTGAATTACATGAAATTCAATTGTATTTATTTTTATTTTTATTTTGGTTGGATTCATATTACACACACACACACAAACACAAACACGTGCACACACACACACACACACACACACACACACACCCCTGAGGCATTATAGCACAAAATATTGTTGAAAATGCAAAACGGACACATTTTGTCTCAGTTATCAAGATATTTTAGATGTTACAGGAAAAAGCAGTACTTTAGTGTAAATGTTTCACATGGAATCTCCTTTCTGTAATTTTCTTTGCACCATCACAAGTGAATCAACATAGCTTCTTTCTATTACAATCAAAAAATGTTAAAAACCTGGTAGCCAACAGTGATTTATTTTTCCTCAGTCTTGTCACACACACATTCCCCTCATACACACATCACAGTACTTTTCCTACGTTTGAACTCTGCTCAAGCGATTTCATCCATAAAATCTTTCCAGACATGCTCTGTATGCCTCTTGCCCCTCTGGTGACACTTTATCTGTGACCTTTACAAATCTAACCAGCTGTTAATTTTGGTTTCCCTTTGAAAATATTGTGAAGGGAGCTCTGTTTCTTTGCTTTCTTTTTCCATTTGCATCTGGCACCCTATCCCTCCGGTTCTAATGCATGCCAGGACCCTCAGTATGACACTCTTTTAAGGAAAAGAAGCCTAATGTACCATGTATTCTACCTCTCCTCTATTCTCATCCCAATCACAAGTGACCTGCTCTGCATGCCATTCTTTCAGAGGAGTCTGAGCAAGAGAGGACTAGCTAACATTGTTAGTTCATTTATGATCATTGCTTCTTTCAGACGATATAGGTGCATTTCAAGGAGGTCTTCCTTAGAGAATGTAGTGGTATTGTTATTGTTAGCACAGTTCCTCCCTGAACAAGCAGGAGAAAGTAGCTTTCAGGTACTCATGACATGTTGAGTAAAAAATCCAAAATGCAAGAATTTATGGAGATGTGTATGGGGACAGGTGAGTAAAATGGACCTATTACCTCATCCTGTTCACCTGGGTGACTGCAGTAGTCTCCAAGTTAGTGCCCCTGCCACCACCGTATCTGTTTCTAATCTTTTCTCCTTGCTATGGCCAGACTACAGCTCTGACAATAGTACAATCCAGCTGAAAACCTGCTAGTGGCTTCTCACAACCTTAGGGATAAAATTCAAGCTACTGGCAAGAAATAGAAGGTTCTTCAGTCGCATGTTTCTCCAACTTTGTATCCCGCCTTGCTACTGCAGTACCCTAGTTCCCAGCTTCATTATTGTTTATTGCTTACTGTTCCCACAAACAGACCACTCTCTCATTCTTCATTCTCTCACTCCTTGATCCAAATCCATCAGGCTAACTTCCACTCAACCTTCAAAATGCCTTCCAAGATTGATCATTGCTTTCCCTGTTTTTTCTTCACTCACAGGAACCTTTCTGGAATCCTTCTTCTAGACCCAAGTTTACCCTTTTTATTCTTATCCCACTATATTGTATGTAGTCATGGTTTTCTGGTGTGTTCATTCTCCTATAAAATCAGGGTCTCTATCTTTTCCTTCTTGTATTTCAAAACTTCTGACCGGCAGCCAACAGCTAGTTGAGTTAGTGTTGTAATACATGTTTAAAGAGTGAATAAATGAGTTTGGAATCAGCAAAAGTTAAAAATACCAAAGAAATTTAAAAGTAGGCCTTTAATTTAAACAAATCTTCTGTGGTCTTATTTGCACAGTTCTGTAGCCAACTCTCTCTCAATAGTAATGAAATTAACTTTAGCCCATCCCACATCTAATTATCATAAATAAAACTCTAAGCCTAAAAGAAGAACTCTACACCTGAAATGATTTAGATAGTATCTAAATCACTTACTATCTAAATCATTTCAGGCATAGAGTTCTTATTTCTATGTTCATCCCACCTTCCCCTTAGAGGTTGCCCTGTTTTGAAGCCTGATACCATATTCATTTTCCCAGGGTGTTCCACCTGTGTATAAATATCTGATGTTGTAGACTAGCTAAGGTACTAGCTATAGGATTAAACAAGTTTCGCTCATGAGCTGAGCACATGCCTTCTTCATATCTGAAATGGTTTAAACTGATCCAAAGTGGTACATTAAAAAAAAAGTTCAAACCAGTACTGACTGCCTTTTTTTGCTGCCCAGTTTCATCTCCTCTCTTTAAATAAAAGCCCAGACTCTTATCTTGTCTTTGGTTTTCAGTATAATGTTTTTTATTCCCAGAGAGCAATTTTTGGCCTTTTGAACAGGCTTAGACAATTAACTCTGTCAGAGACCTGTCTGGTATTTAATGAAAGCCGTGTATTGGTTAGAGCAGAAAGGGAGAGTGTTACCATTATAATCATAATATTGTATTGAAGACTGTTAGCATCTATTATTATATTGTAAATTACTTCAAACTGTTGTATAATTTATTAATAATTATTAGAACTTACAGTCTATGTTTAATTAATCAATCTATAATTCCAAGATGATTTCCTTTTAAAAATAAAACAAATGAAATCCAGTATTTATTCCTTCTTTATTCCTCCTACCCCTAGACAATTTCCTACATAATTTGCTCCTAAGAACCATCCTGAGCCATGGCATCTCTGTCTTACCCTTTATTATTAAAACTAGCAACAAGGACGATCACCTTTTATTCTGATTTTTTTTTTAAAAAATTTACTTCCCTTTTAAATCTGTTGAATTATCCAAACTACAAAATTAACTCTAAAATATTTTTATATGAAGGCCCCAAGAGTTGCTGCTAGTGAATTGATTAACTTTTAATCCTCAAGACTATTTGCATATTTGACAGACTATCAGAAGTTTCTTTTTTAAGTTTTATAAATGATTTTTGAATCACAAAAATCCCATGCCAATAAAGCAATTAAAATACTTGTTCTTTGCTTGGAGATTTTTTTTTTTTAACTTTTAAACCTAGAAACATGTGATAGTCTTATTTCTGAACCCCTTCCTCCCAAAAAACCAAAGTTCCTTCAAGAGGAACATTGAAACTCAATTTGAAAAATAAATAAATCATATAAATACTGGGAAACTCATACTTCTAACTAATTTCAAAATTTAAAGAATGACAAACTTAATTTTTTTTTTACATGAAAGCTGAAAGCAGATGCTTCAAAACATTTTGAGAATTAAACCTAGGCCATATTGTTTGATGTTGATACTTGGTGGTAACGGCAAATCCATTAATACTGAACTTTCATTCTCGTAGAAGCTAGTTAACATGTTATCATTTCCTGACTGATTAGATAAAATTGCAAAGTTTTATGTATACACAAAAGTATTTCTAATAGGAAAAATGGTGTAGTAAGTTTATGTTTATCATTAGAGCAATGGTCAAAAAATTGTAATATCTATACATTGTTGTATATTATATACACATTAAATACTACTTTTGAAGGTATATATTTCTATTAATATACAGTTGTGTGATCCAAGTTTTCCTAACATTCATGTCTTCTGTAATCAGAAAACTTACTTAGAAATTTTTAAAATATATAATCTTCTAGTTGTACAATCATATAGTCTTAATATTTAGCTTAAATGGTTCATTGTGTTCCTAAATTTATTCTTTCATATTTTTATAGTGATGTACCTAAGAAACCAGATTCTGTGCTAATATTACTAGTCTCATATTTTATAGAGAAGGTAATTTATATTCAATGAACACCCAAATCATCAGAACAAAAATGAGTTTCAGGTGAACACTGTGGACTAGATGATACAACAGTAACTCACACCGCTCTCGGGCATGTAGATAAATATAGATTCATAATTTTTTTCTACAGCTCCTCTGATCTTCCTCAAAGCCCTCACCTCCTACATGGCATGAACATTTCTTAAAAGGAAGCTGGATCCAATTAAGTTTAAAAGTATATTTTTGAGCCAATAATGTATACCCCGCATCTACGTGTTAGTCCTTTGGGAATATTTGCACTGGCATTCAGACTCTTTTCTTCTTTTGATCCTTTCAAAGACAGTGTCTAGGCTATAAGAAAATGTTTACCTCATCTCTTGGTAGTAGGAGAATAGAAACAACTGGTCATACCACGCCTTCGTTGTGCATTAGCTGATGCCTCTGAAGTATCAGCTTGGTCTTTCCTGGAGCCTGCTGCTAGCATCTCCCCTTGACTCCTCTGGCTGATACATCTAGACTCATTTTTCTCTGCTTAGTTGTGGATGAGGTCCTGCCTGATCATTTAGCCTCCTCTCAGCACTTTCTGGCTAGCACTGCAGACTGAATCTCTGCCAAGTCTACAGGTCCAGGGCAGGCCTGTTGGCTCTCACCTCAGTACCTGAGCCACAAGGAAAGTGAAGGGAACAAATATCACAAATAAGAGGAGAGAGTACCTCTACTTTCTACCGCAACCTGGACACTCCATGTCCCTGGCCATGCTGACTTGCCGTCAACTGCATCGGAAGCCCCACGCCCATCTGTCTACATTGCTTCAGCACCTCCCTGATGGAGGGTCTCCTCGCTAAAAGGGAACAGAAGCCAGAGAACCTCAGCCATGGGTGTTCCCCAGGCTTGTGTAACACACACATCTGAAGTCCTGGGTTTCAGACCAGAGGAGAGAAGAGGATGCATTTCTAGGTTCTGACCTTCTACCTCCCAGTTCTTCTTTTCTATCTTTCTCCCCTTGTCTAGGCCCAGATAACACAGCCTCTTCTTTTACTTCCTCTTCTTGTTGACCACAAATAAAATTCTGTGATCTAGTTGGGCCATGCCTTTTGAACCATTAAATGGGAACTATAGAATTTTAGAAAATCCTTTCTCTTTCAACAGTCTCCAAACATTTCTAATCCCAATTTCACCCCAAGGCAGATGGATACCTTGAGCTGACTTGGGAGAACTGTGTGTACATTGAAAACAGAAAATATCTTGTTAATATTTTTCTCTATATAGTATATCATGTTATTTTTATGACTATTGACTTAGCAAATTTTACTTATTACTAATTTACCAAATTAAGGGAGCACTCGGAAGGCTTTCAGACTTATTGGATTAAATATAGTGTTGATTACCTATAAATTTCAAATACTG
Organism: Trachypithecus francoisi; assembly: GCF_009764315.1. Lineage (NCBI taxonomy): Eukaryota > Metazoa > Chordata > Mammalia > Primates > Cercopithecidae > Trachypithecus > Trachypithecus francoisi. The sequence continues at coordinate 72,116,222 of NW_022681470.1, read as the reverse complement.
GCGAGGATTCTGTGTTCAGAAGTTAAATCATTAATTCAGTGGTGTTCACTAAAGTAATAATTAGGTTCAGATTATATGCTGGACATATCTCTTGGCACTGGGGAAAGATTCTGTGAACTAGATGGGCAAGACCTCTGCTCTCCTGGAGCTAAAATTCTAGGGACAGGGAGAAATACATACACACACACACACACACACACACACACGTACACACACACAACAGAAAAACAAATGAGAAGAGCTCATGTAAAGAAACAAAATAGTGGAGTGTGACTCAAAAGATTGAGTGACTTTCACATGGAGTGGTAATCTAAAGCCCCTCTGAGAGTGACTTCTAAGATAAAATCAGGATGACAAGAAGGAGTCTGGCTATGAAGATAAGAAAGAAAAGAAACAGGCATTCAAAAGGCCCTAAAGGGGAAAAGAACAGCACTTGGCAAGTTCAAGAACCACAGAGAAAAACATCTTCACTGTGGCTCCAGGGTAGATTGAAAGGAGAAAAGTGGAATGAAATTGGAAAGGTCGGGGGGCAATTATGTAGGGCTTTATAAACAAGGAGAAAGGGTTCTGATTTTAAACATAGTACAAAGGGAAGTCATTGCAAAGGTTTAATTGGAAGTGGGGGGTGACTTTATCTTTGAAGAAAGATTGAAGGAGGCAAAAATGGAAACAAAGATCATTATAGAAGCCCTTGTGGTAGTGAGAGGGTAGTAGAAACAGAAAGCAGATACATTTAGCACAGCTCAAATAATATAGCTGCGGCTCAAAAATTACAGACTTGTCTCTTATGGTGTCTATGCTATCATTTATTTAAGGTGAAAACCCATTTTGATTAACTGAGAAAACACAGCTTTAAAATCCTCAATACACTCAAAGCACAACAGTCAGGGATTGCACTTTGTTTTTTTGAGATGGAGTCTTGCTCTGTCACCCAGGCTGGAGTGCAGGGGTACGGTCTTGGCTCACTGCAACCTCCACCTCCCAGGCTCCAGAGGTTCTCCTGCCTCAGTCTCCCAAGTAGTTGGGATTTGGAAGTAAAAATAACAGGATTTAGAATTTATTGATGGGTGAGGGAAAGAGGAATCAGGAATAATTTATTTTCTTTTGGAATTATCTGAAAAGACGTATAGAGGAGGAAAGGCATGTATCCATCTCCAATCTGCATAACTAACGGCCCTGGATTCCGTCGTCAATGAACTCTCAGCTCCTGCTGCTAAAAGACACAAGCGCAAGATGTAATCCTGTATCTCCTAAAAGGAAAAGAAGAAGGGGGAAAAGGTCGCAAACATGAGGAGTGAGGACCTCTGCCAACCAGTCAATAGGTGAATCGCAAGTATTTATCTAGTGAAGGCGCATGGCCGAGAGAAGGATAAAGAGATGGCACCCTTTGAAGAGAGCTTGAGGCAAACCTTCAATTAGGTCCACCAGCATTCAAAAATAAATTTCTCATGTTCTCCTTGCCCGTTTCATTCTTCATAGTCTACTTTCCCACTCCCTACTCCTGGGACTGCTTCTCCATGTCTTTATTGTTCTCACTTTTGCCCTTCATCATCTTCATCATCATATTGTCATCATCCCCTTCACCATCACCCTCATTGCCACTATTTTTCACTGAGCACTAAACTGGTACACATTTATTGTCTGAATTATTTCTTGCAACTTCCCTGTAAGGAAGATATGATTAACCCCCTTGATAGGTACCTTTGGGCTTGGTGAGATGAAGCAGCTTGCCCAAAGTTGCCAGGTCAGGGAGCAGAGCCAAAATATGCAAACAGGTCTGTCTGACTCTGAAGCCAGTGTTCTCATCCTGTCCTCCACTGCTGTACAGCACCCTTCTCCTTCCTGCACTGCCCTTTCTCTCCCTGACACAGCCCCCCAACTTTCTTCTCTTACCTTTGTTTCTCCCATCTTGCCATTGTTAATACGGAATTTTCGATTATTATAAACAGAAAATAGAAGCTATAGACTATTCGAGCAGAAAGAATTTAAGTGGTGGACTCAACATAAAAGCAGATCACTATAGCTTCCACTCCACAAAATCACTGTTCCTAATGTACAGAGACAGATTGAGGCAGAAACCATATATTTCACTGTCACCCATGTGGGTCCTGACTCAGCTGTCACACTGAAAGCCATGCTGTTTACAGAGAGTCTACTCCTCCTGCCCTGACCTCCAGTTCATTTCCTCTGCATTTATGGAACATTTGTCACATGCTCAACCAGGCTTATAACCACAAGATCATTTTGCATCTTTTTAAAAAAATGATTATCCTACAACTCTTTTATGCTTCCATATCTCAACTTCACTCCCAAAAAAAAAAAAAAAAAAACTTGTACCTCTCTGATTTGCTATTGTCCCAAGCATGGGCTTAATCCAACTTTTGGTTAATAGGGAACACAATGAACACAGCTAGGAAATGGCTAGGGGCAGGTTTAGGAAAGGAGTAGCAGTGTATACATTTAAAGAAGAATGAAAGGGAAATTAATAAACTTACACAAACTCACTCTTAGCTAGATAGATGTTAAGTCATTCACGTGTAGTTCTTAAATAAACATTTTAGATCAATACTCATACTACTCCTATTCTTCCTATAAAGCAGTTGAGTTTCTGGGATAGCAAACAGGGTTTGAATGTGGTTCTGTGGTCTCTGCAGCCTGACTGAACTTTTTACCCCATGTACATCCTGCCTTGAAAATAGAGTGGATGACTGAATGTGATGGCTCATGCCTGTAATCCTAATACTTCAGGAGGCTGAGGCAGGAGGATCATTTGAACCCAGGAGTGTAAGACCAGTCTGGGCAACATAAGGAGACCCCATCACTACCAAGAAAAAAAAAAAAAAAGAGTGGATACTATCCTTTACAAATATTTTATACATTAAAACGTTTAGATGACTATGGCATTATTGTATTAACTCATTTCTCTTCTTTTTTTTTTTTTAGACAGACTCTCGCTCTGTTCCCTGGAGTGTAGTGGTACAATCTTGGCTCCCTGCAACCTCCGCCTCCTAGTTTATATATACAACAAGCTACTCTAGATAACCTTATGCCTCTAGTTTTCTTTTATTTTTAGTGTCTTTATAAGTCACTCCTTCGGGTAATATAAATTTCTTTTTTTTCTTTTTGTTTTTGAAACGGAGTTTCACTCTTGTTGCCCAGGCTGGAGCGCAATGGTGCGATCTCGGCTCCACCGTAACCTCCGTCTCCTGGGTTCGAGCGATTCTCCTGCCTCAGCCTCCTGAGTAGCTGGGATCACAAGCATGTGCCACCACGCCTGGCTAATTTTGTATTTTTAGTAGAAATGGATTTTCTCCATCTTGGTCAGGCTGGTCTCAAATTCCTGACTTCAGGTGATCTGCCCACCTCGACCTCCCAAACTACTGGGATTACAGGTGTGAGCCAACGCTCCCGGATGACATATTTTTAAAAATGAAACACAGATGAATTTATCTTTGAGGTGGCCTTAGGCTTTAAATGTGTACTTTAGAATTTGCAGCCCACGAGCCATTGTACATAACAGATAAATCTACAGGAGTTTTCTGTGCCACAAGGGAGGAATTCATCAAGGACGATGCCATGTATGATCACTGAATTTAAATTTCCATGTTCATTGGTTGTAGCCATTTCTCAAGTACATCAAAAGGTCAATGGCAGGTGCCAAGCATTCCTCTGCTAGACCTAACAAACATTCCTATCAGATACAGAAATCCAACCAGGACGCCAAAGGTTTGAACTATAATGAATGGAGGGTGGGAAGAAAGCATGGAAAGAAGAAAGAGTAGAAAACTTTCTGTCTTTATTCAAGCAGAGAAAAGTGAGACCTTAAAGAGTATAGGAAGCTGTAAAGGGCATCCTGGGGCCTGTTTTACTTCCTCATAATAAAATGAAAGCTTTTCAACCAGTAACCAAAAAAGCAGGTTCCTTTCCTCTGTTACCTACATGATCTCCTGAGAATGTACCTGAAGCTACAGAAGCAGTTCTGTGGGGATGCCGTATTGCATCTTGTTTAAAACGAGTGAGCAGTGCAACTATAGTTCTTTTTCATAGCTTACTTTGTATTCATGAAGAACTGACATGTGTCATAGCTTCTGTGAAATGGGGACACATTCTGAGCATGTAGTGAGAATTTCTAATTGCAAACAGTGATTGGGACATAAAAGACATTTGTGTAAAGGTGCCATAAACAGACTCAAAGAGTGATAAATCTTAAGTCTTTCTTTGCTGTGTATCCAGGTATATTGGTTGTATATTTTAAGAGACAAAGTACCATAGATACTTTTAAAATAACACAAACTAGTTATTTAAAAGGTCAAAACTTTCAGAATTTCCATGTATTTTAGATTTAGTAATAAGTTATGATATACATATAATGTGCTTAAATAAGCAATTCATCTGATCCAATTACCACAGAATTTTAATTCTATGTTCATTATTCAAATTAGTGATTTAACACTTGAATTGTGTGCTCAACGTTCAAATTAGTGATTTAATGATATGGTTTCATGAACATTCATAGTATTTGGTAAAGACAAGTAGAAACAACCCTTGTGGGAAGAATACATTAGAAAAAATGAAAAACAATTTAAAGTACACATGCACTGAGAAGAGTCTTTTTGAACAAGCCTTCATTGGCTTGTGTAGAAAAATGCTAAATATTTCCCCCTTATAACTCAAAACTTGTCTCCATTCAGGTCATATTTTCATTGTCTCCACAGATTTATATGGTTTGCATTATCACTTATTATTTATAGAAAAACACACCAGCTACCTTGACACAGAACTTGCAAACTTTTCCCTCTGCACAGTAACTCATGGTTGGTGCTTTCCTGACCCCAGCAAAGCTGGGTAGAACAGTGGTGGGTGTGCAGTGCAGCCTACAGGAGAATCAAAAATCTCAAACATGCATTTGGTATATGTGTGAAGAAGCTAAGTTCCCTGTACACTGAATAGAATATAGCACCTTTTATACTCATGTGATGAATTATGTGTTCCTGGTGTAGGGATGGTCCTGAAAACAAAGCAGCCTTTGAAAAACTCTCAACACTTTTCCAAATTGGCCTGGGGGTTTCTGCAGTCAGAGCTAACGTTTAAAAGGAGCTGGTGTAAGTAACTCTTTCAGACTTGGTGGAGAAAGACTCAAAACTCCCTTTAACAGTCTTCTAACTACCAAATTCCTCTCCACCAAAGAACATGACATTGACAACTCTGCAGTAAGGGAAATCTCAGCAATCATAGGTTTCTTTAATCATGAATTAATACCTACAGAAATAGCACAGCTCGTGTAATATAGCTGCAGCTCAAAAATTACAGACTTGTATCTTATGGTGTCTATGCTATCGTTTATTTAAGGTGAAAACCCATTTTGATTAACTGAGAAAACACAGCTTTAAAATCCTCAATACACTCAAAGCACGACAGTCAGGGATTGTACTTTGTGTTTTTGAGATGGAGCCTTGCTCTGTCTCCCAGGCTGGAGTGCAGGGGTATGGTCTTGGCTCACTGCAAACTCTACCTTCCCGGCTCCAGAGGTTCTCCTGCCTCAGCCTCTCAAGTAGCTGGGATTACAGGCATGTGTCAACATGCTCAGCTAATTTTTGTATTTTTAATAGAGACCGGGTTTTGCCATGTTGGCCAGGCTGGTCTCAAACTCCTGGCCTTAAGTGATCCGCCTGCCTCAGCCAGGGATTGTACTGCGTTCAAGAATATCTATCTAATGCTTTTGCTCTACCTTTGTAAGCTAGAAACACAATGCAAAAGAGAGGAAGCATTCGTTTATTTTTCAATTTTTCATTTTCTAGAATTTTCTGGTTGCAGTTGTGATCTGAGTTCAAGCATAGAAATAACACTTTTCCAGAGGAATTCTCTCTTCAAAAAAACTTTCAATACCTTATACATTTAACATCTTCCACAATCAGTTTTAATTTGCCTTGTCCACTTTATCTCTTATCACCCACTTGGCTGTTCATTTGTTCATTTACTGCTTAGTCAACAAAGTTCCCAATGGCTAAACCCAGGTCCTAGCTCACACTAGGGCCTCAAACATTTGTCAGCTGACTAATTCATTTCTGCTATCTCCCTGCCCACCACCCAGAATACCTAGGGAAGACGTATCAGTCACTGTCACTCTTATCCCAGGAGAATATCCAGGAGACATGTAGCATTCTCTTCTGAGAGTTTGGTTTTCATGTCTTTCCATGGATTTGTTCATCTTGCCTGCATTTTACAGATGGAAGCCACAATCTCATCGTTAAATGGCTGAACTAACCTGCACGTCCTGCATGTGTATCCTGGAACTTAAAATTCAATTTAATTTAATTTAAAAAAAAAAGAAAAGAAAAGAAACCAAAAAAACCTGCAGGTGAGAACATGAGAAGTTTGCATCCTCTGACTTTGGAGAAAATTAGTAACTTATTGCTCATCTCCTGCATCCAATCATCCAACTTTGACATAACTACTGTTTACAGAAAAGAAAAAAGAGGAATCTGGTACTCTGACAAAAACTCAAGAGAAATATCCACAATTATGCTCATCTATCATAAGCTATTTAATTCTACCCAATAGTCATGATGCAAAACTGTTCCTCCTCCATTCTTCCTCATCACAAAAATAAATGACTAATAAATACTATTCTCTCATTGCTGATGTCCCAAACTTAGGAATCTACAATCCTTTCCCACAACTTCTAATCCAAGGTTTCTCAGCCTTGGCACTGCTGACATTTTAGGGGGCTAGTAATTCCTGTCGTAGGGGGCTCTCCTGTTCACTTTAGGATATTTAGCAACATCTCTGGCCTCTGTATGCTAGTAGCACCTCCACAGTTATCACCAAAAAATGTCAGCATACATTTTCAAATATCCACTGGGGTTGAAAATCACCCCCTGTTGAGAACCACTGAATCTAATAGCAAGTCCTGAAAGCTGAAATTCCAAAGTTTATCCTGAATCTGAATGTCTCCCACAGAATCCATCATGTGAACTAGATCTAAGCCCCAGCTTCTCTCACTTGGACCACCACAGTCATTTTCCATTGCATCCCGTCAGTCCATCCTCTACTCTGTAGGCAGTGTGATATTTTTAAAACTGCAATCAAGTTATGTCCTTTCTCTTCTTAAAACCTTCCAATGGTTTCTTGCTACATTGGAAAGTGCTCACTCTACCACCACCTAGAACCAACCTCCTCCTATCCATGATTCTCTAGTTTCACTGGTTTCACCCCGTGTTAATTTTTGGTGTGATTACATTCATCATCTCTATTTGAAATTATGTTACTTGTTCATTTTTCACCTGTCTCACCTGCTATGCTGTAAGCTCCGTGACAGGAAATATCATATCCATATTATTTACTGTAATATTACCCATGGGCTAGGGCAGTCACCTGTCACATAGTAAGTACTTAATGAATATTTGCTGGATGAATAAATTATTAAATGTTAGAAATAATAATAAATGCGGCCGGGCGCGGTGGCTCAAGCCTGTAATCCCAGCACTTTGGGAGGCCGAGGCGGGTGGATCACGAGGTCAGGAGATCGAGACCCTCCTGGCTAATACGGTGAAACCCCGTCTCTACTAAAAATACAACAAACTAGCCGGGCGCGGTGGCGGGCGCCTGTAGTCCCAGCTACTCCGAGGCTGAGGCGGGAGAATGGTGGGAACCCGGGAGGCGGAGCTTGCAGTGAGCCGAGATCGCGCCACTGCACTCCAGCCTGGGCGACACAGCGAGACTCCGCTCTCAAAAAAAAAAAAAAGAAATAATAATAAATGTTATCTGTTTGCAGGAGAGCATATTCTTTACTTAAAATAATATCTTGTTTTTATATTACCAAATCTATTCAAAATAATCCAAAGTTTTCTTATCTCACCTCGAATTAAAGCATAAGCTGTTTCAATCACCTGCAAGACCCCCTTGAGCTGGACAACTACTACCATCCTGACATGATTTTCTAACCCTCCCATGCCACACACTTCACTCTAGCCATATGCGGATCTTCTTTTGTTCCCAAACATGCTACATTCCCATTTCAGAACCTTGCATCTGCTGCTTCCCAAGCCTGAATGTTGTGCCCCAGATATCCTAGAACTCATTCTTTCATGTCCTCCAGGTTTCTGGTCAAGCATCTTCTTGTCATAAGGACTGTCATCAATTACTTTATAGACAGTAATAAGAAAGAAAAAGCAACTACTGCCTACTGTCAGCTTGGAGCGGCCCTGGCTCTAATGGCTAGGTATGGCATTCCCCTTTTGAATATAAACAATTTTATACAACAACAACATTTGACAAATTTACTCTGTAATATGATGGACCAAGACAAAAACAAGACAGCTCTGTAATTGTGTCTGAGCAGAGAAAAATGAATGAAACACTGAAATATTTTCCTTTTTCCTGCTAATATGAGTGACTGCTTTATCTTTATCAATTTTAGCTTCAGTACACTTTGCTCCTTCCATCTTCCACATAACAGTCTGGTACATCATGTCATGGGATACCACTCTGCGATGAAAACAAAGTATAAGCTATTGATACTTGCAAATTCAGGTACATGTCCAGGCTGGGATGAAATCTTCCAGGCTGACGCAGCCCAAGCAGGCAACAGAGCTTTATGAATTAGTAGGGCTGGATTTTAATCCCAACTGTCCTCTTGGTTGAGCACTCAATGGTAAGACATACTCTTAGCAAAAAAGGGCATACAATTTACTCTGGATATTATTTGTGTAAAACACTTGTGGCTCATTTGACTTGAATAAAATTTAAGTCAAAATTCATATAAGCCTTTTTAAAAACAGAAATGTGAGAGAGGTTTTGTTTTATTTGTCGTTGTTGTATGTGTTTGTTTGTTGCTAAAGTATGATTCTCAACAACACGTAAAATCAGCTGGTGTTAGACATATATTCAGAAAACCACAAAGGCTCTAAAAATTTTGCATGAAATTTTCCCTTTAATCACTAAGCATTTTTTTTTATCTCACACCACTGGAGTTCTCATGAAAGCTTTTAGTCTGAATGCTACTCATACCTTGCTTAGAGAGAAAACAAAAAATGATTTTCATAATATTTCTTCTTCAATTCTATGGTTAAGTGCTGAAATGATGACCTAGAATCAATACCAAATTCACAATTGATAAAAGAAAAAAATACAACTTTTTTTTTTGTAATTAGTAGTGATGTATCTGTTGATGAGGGATTGTACGCAACTATGTGTTCATTCAAGTATGGGAAAAATAAAGACTGTTTTCTTACGCCAAGGAGGCCACTATTAAAACCCAGGAATGTCTTTGAAGGCCTCTCCAAGTTATTTAAAGTCAATAAACTTAATTGGAAATAATATTATCAGAATGTTCATTGACATTACTCCATAAATTCTGGGTTTCTGATCAATATCGTTGGTAAAATTCCATGAAGAAAACAATATTGTGGGGGAATTCTCTGCATTTTCATCCACACACATTGACTTCCAAACTCTGCACAGCATGTGAAACACCAGCTTATTTGCCTCCCTTGATACAGATCTAACCACTATTCACAGAGTTCTATTTATAGACATAGAATATATCTGTATCGAAATATTTCATTCCATGTAAAAATTGTTAAGGGAAAATATGATTGATTAGATCTGCAAGATAAGAACTAAAGTGTATGCATTATTAAAACAAGAGAAAAAGTTCAATTACCTAACATATAAAAAGTAATTTTCAGAAGCTTGGCAAATTTTCTAGGATATTTGAAGTTTTAATGTACTAATAGAGGGAGCAAACATCAATATCATTGCTTACATTGCTTAAAAGGATTGATGTATATTCTGAAGTTATGATTAAGATTAAAGACTTAACAATCAAAGAAATCTAGATTCAAGTTTAGACTATGTTATTTGCTTGGTGTGTGACCTTGGGCAAGTTACTTAATCTCTAGAAACTTCAGTTACTAAACCTTACTATGCCTCAACTCTAAAATGAAGATAATGTTAACTCTTTATTCAGTTGTTTTGAGAATTAAATTAGAAAATTCAGAGATGTTAAAGTTCTGTATCTTTTAAAACTAATGCAAAATGCTTAGCACAATGGCCACATGGCAAGTATTTAATTAAGACATTATTTTTATTAGTATTGTCCAAAACTCACTATTACTATGAAAATTTATGCTAATATAGCTGTCCATCTTCTGTGTTAAATCTTTTCAAGGAGAACATTAAATCATGTTTAATTTTCTGTAACTTAAAATCAGACAATAATTTCCCATTATGATGCTGAAATTTCCAATTTTGAATTTAAAATGGAGCCACATACTTAATGATTTTCAATCTTTTCCAGACTCTAAGAAGTTATGAAATTAACTTTGACTTGATCATCTTAGATAATTTCTAGAACATCACTATAGAGATATTTTTAACCCCTGAAACAAGGGATATATAAAGTCACTATTTCATTTTCAGAAATATTTGTTTCTCTTTTTACAACAAGCTTAACACTGCAAGTGATCCATAATCTGCTCAAACTTCAATACTTCCTTGGATCAAAAGCTTGTGACAAGCAAGCAAATCCAAAGCTCAAACTCATATCCCATGGTAAAGTCAAGAAGTGTATCTTTTGATGTAATTTTTTTACCATTACCTTAGTCTTTAAGTCATGTTATTTCTGTTTTTCTAAATTTTACATAAGAGGAAGCCATATTTTATTTACACAAAGTAATACAGATTTTAAAAGCTGAGAAAACTGATCTGAACCTATGAATATGGTGATAATCCACAAAAACCTGTATCTGTTTATTCTAACAATAGCCTTCTCCTACTTATGCTATATGTAGTTTTTGGCCTGTGAGCTTTCAAAGCTGAAAGCACAGGCAAAACAATGAGTATTTTATATCAGAAAATGAAGTCTCCCCAAGTTCTATATGCTTAAATACTAAGAACAAACTTGACATTAGTCAAATATAGTCCCCAACCATATTCACAACACCTGGAAAATATTAAACTGATATAGCATTGAAAACCAAAGTACACATATATTTGTGTGTATGTATATATTCTTTGAGGATTTTTCCCAGATACATACCTTTTTATGTCAATGGCCATCTCTATTAAATGTGGAGCTGCTGTATTTCTCAAATCATATTTTCCAAATCAAAACCATTTGGTAACAGATATTTCTATTCACTCCGGAGGACAATTCCATTAGGCCTATTTTCCTGGCAATGACCTAGAATTTACAAGTCTGAATACAACTTAAGATCTAAATATTTGTAAATTGTGAACAACTCTTGTTATAGCAGATTTTTCCATGATTACATGAACCATTAATATGTGTAATTCAACCAAGAGAAAGCTGTAGAATTCCAGGTGTTACATTCTGGAGGTATTTTTACAATATAACGTGTGTCTGTGTTTTGCTAGTCGTGAATTCTTCAACAGAGTAATTACTGCAAATTGACTGTACTGATATTAGCATCAAGGGACACATTCATAAAACACACGTCAGCACTTTTACAGAAATCACACATTTGTTAGCACAGCAAATCCAAGGACAACAGAATGGAAAATTTATTTATAGGTGAGAGCCCAGGAAAACCTATTGTGAACACATAAAGCATCTTGAATAACTATTAAGGGGCATTATTTTATTTAAAAAAAATTATTCAAGACCATATTTTACACAAATTAAAGAGGGCTTTTAGAATAATTCAAGGACAGGTTTTTCATATGCTATCAAAGCAAACAAGGGTTATGTGGATATTTTGAGTCATTTCATATGCATTTAGGAATAACCCAAGATATGCATAATCCTTAAAAATCATTATCTCAAATATTATTCACAAGGTCATCTTTTGATGAACAGCAACAAGCAGGATTACAGTTCTCTTTGAATTTTAGTTTGCAAAGGAAAATTGTCACATTCAGAAATGAAATTAGATTCCTCCAGAAGCTCATACAGGGACATAATTAGTAGTACAAAGACTGAGACAAATTATACCCCAATGGCAGTATTGGGTTTCATATTGGACTACCAAGGGTTATTTTATTGATGAGAATAGTTGCTGCCTCACAATTTGGGTAATCCCAAAGTTGCCTTTAACTCTGTTCATCTTTTAAGAAATTCTTGCCAACTCGTCATCAACACACATAAGCTGCACACACACACACAAATTTATCCCTAAGGACCTAGTTATGGAAAACTACCACAGCCCATCAGGATCCCTAATTATGGTCCAACTTTTATATGTTCCCATCAAATGGTATCAATTTGTAGTCCATTTTTTCAGAATTTCACTTTTTACTGCATGGTATTATAACTGGTGATAATTGGTTACTCTATTAATTAAATCAATTAATGGATTACTTTGCCAAGCAACCACAACTTCTAATATGCACCCTAATAGGAAATATCGACCTATAATATAGGTATTATTGTTACTATTCCCATTTGATATGAGAAAACTGAAAGACTCAGAGAACTAACATGCAAATCCAGGTGCTGATTCAAAAATCCCATGTACTTTCATCAATTACATCATTCTTCCCAAAGGGAGTATTGAGACATTACTAGGTGTTTTGTTCAACTAAACCAGGGAAATTCTGGGCTAAATAAAGATTAACATTTCTTCACCACTGGAATTCCTAGATCTGATGTGTTGTACAAAGCAAGAAGAGTATAATATTTATAATACTTCTGAAAACTTTTAACATGTGGTTGCCCTTTCTCTCCCTGCTCAGATTATCATGTAGGACTAGTATTTTCCTAAACACACTTTGGAAAAAAAACATATTAAAGTTTATGGTTCTTTCCCATATTCATTAATTTATTGTATTTAAAGGACCTGTACATTTTTGTAACCTTGTGTCCTCCTTCAACTCAGCAAAATTTCTCTATTTTCTTGCTTTTTTTTTTTTTTTTTTTTGAGACTCCGTCTCACCCTGTCACCCAGGCTGGAGTGCAGTGGCACGATCTCAGCTCACTGCAAGCTCTGCCTACCGGGTTCATGCCATTCTCCATTTGTTATCTTTGTTTGATCCCCTTATTTTCTGTATCTTTTGGAGATTCTTATTATATATCTATCTTTTCTCTCATCTTTTTTATTGTGTTAATATTTTTGGCATCATCTACAGATTTCTTGCATTCGTCATTAATGTTGCTAAGTCAATTTGAGGGAAGAATCTAACTTTTTGTTTACTACCCCAAGATCTCTTTAAATTTCTTATTGTGGTAAAATATATATAACAAATAACATTTTAGCATTTCATCCAATTATAAGTGTACAGTATATGGCATTAAATACATTCAGATGGTTGTGCAAGCATCTACCATCATACATCTACAGAATTTTTTCATCTTCTTCAACTGAAACTCTGTACCTGTTGACCACTAACTCTGTTCCTCCCTCTCCCAAACCCATGGCAACCACCATTCTACTTTCTGTCTCTATGATTTTGACTACTCAAGGTATCTCATATAAGTGCAGTTGTATTTGTCCTTTGGTGAATGGCTTGTTTCACTTAGCATAATGTTCTTATGATTCACCAATGTCATAGTATGTGTCAGAATTTCCTTCCTTTTGAAGGCTGAATAATATTCCATTGTATGCATATACCACATTTTGTTTATCACCCATCTGCTGATGGACATTTGGGTTGGTTTCACCTTTTGGCTATGGTGAATAATGCTGTTATAAACATGGTGTACAAATATCGGTTTGAGTCCCTGCTTTCAAATCTTTTGGCTGTATACCTAGAAATGAAATTGCTGGATCAATGGCAATCTTATGTTTAATTTTTTGAGGAACTACCATGCTGTTTTTCATAGCAGCTATGTTTTACAGTTTCACCAGCAGTGCACAATCATTCCAGTTTCTCCACATCTTCTCAAACACTTCTTATTTTTTGCTTTTTTTTCCCTCTAATAACCATCTAAGAAGTCACTTGCATTGTAAGAAGTGATTTGAATATTGACTGCTAGACCTGTGAGGGCACATACTGGTTTATCACATGCTCATGGGCACCTGGAGAGTAGGGAATACATAGTGGTGCATAGCAATAAACACAGTAAATGTTTGTTATACAGTATCATAAGAGATAACATTAAATTCAATAAGAGAGCCTAGAATGAAAGGATACATTGGCATTTTTTCTTGTGGGTAAGTAGGAGCCATTGTTAATTTGGAAAAAGTTAATTAGGCTAACACACAGGTATTTGCAAAAATTTTTCTGGAAGTAGCCCACTTAGGAAATGGCAAGATAAGTCAGGATTTTATGAGAGAATAAAGTAGGTACATCAACCCAAGAGGGTTTGTAAAATGAGAGGCAGGATGTGATAAAAGAGGGAGAAGTAAAAGGTGACGCTAAGTTTAGTGTCTTGGATAAGCATCACGCAATAGTGCCAGTGACTGAAATTTTAAAATGTGATTCTAAAAACAGAGTGTTTGTTCTTTCTACTCTTCTACTCTTATTCTTAGTCAAATTAGTTCAGTGCTTCCTTTGTCTACTCATTTTTCTTCTGCTGATGCCCTTTCTCAAAGTTGTATTTGGACCAGAATATGTTCTTTGTTTCCACAAATCATCAGGCCATTTTGACTTTATCACTGACCCATCCTATGACACTCTACTTCCTCCATGAACCTTACCAAGTTTCTTTTCCTACCCCTTGTTTTCTTAACCAGGGTCTCCAATGACAACACCCTGTCTGGGCAACCCACATCTGCAAAATGCAACTGAATGATTTGTTCAGTCCTTGTGCCCTTGATCTTATGTCCTATGTGTTTCTGCATTTGCTTAGCAAACATCTTATAGCATCTGATAGGGCTTGGCTGTGTCCCCATCCAAATCTCACCTTGAATTATAGCTCCCATGATTCCCACGAGTTATGGGAAGGAACCAGTGGGAGGTCACTGAATCATGGGGGCAGGTTTTTCCTGTGTTATTTTTGTGATAGTTAATAAGTCTCATGAGATCTGATAGTTTTATAAGGGAGAGTTCTCCTGCAGATGCTCTCTTGGCTGCCACCATGTAAGATGTGACTTTGCTCCTCCTTCACCTTTTGCCATGATTGTGAGGCCTTCCTGGCCACTTGGAACTGTGTGTCCATTAAACCTCTTTTTCTTTATAAATTACCCAGTCTCAGGTATTTCTTCATAGCAGTATGAAAATGGACTAATACAGTATCCAACCTGATAGTCAATGACAAAATTATGTGTAACAGGCTGTGCCCTTTCCTTAAGTTACACACCTGAAAATATAGCTTGTAATCTCATTGGCTCACCTGAAAATCATCAATGGTAAAAATGATGTCTTAATTTTGTGCATAATCCAGGCACATATAAATTAAATAATTCAACACATATTTTAAGGACAAATATCTGAGTTTAAAATTCAACATTTTCAGCAAACTAATATCAAGATCTGAGTACATATGATTTTCTTGAGTGTCACATTAAGGTAGAGATATATGAATCCCAGAAAGTTTCCCAACCTCATTTTAAGAAAAAGTTAAGTTGGCCTTTCCTATCACTGTGGATCAGAATTGCTCACAAGAAACAAAACTTACCAACACTTGACTTGTACCTCATTTTATACCTCTGAGCTCCTCTCACCAGCTAACTATGTGTTAGCACATACTATGTACCAGGCACTCTGTTATGAACTTTATGTGTACTATTATATTTAATTTTTACTGCAACTTCTGGAAGTGGCTTTTATTATCCTCAGTTTATAGACAGGAAAACTGAGGCTTAGTGAAGAAAATTTACTTACTCTAAATAAATTGCTAAGAAGTGGCAGAGCCGCTTACTTAATCTCAAAAAAGAAAAAAAGAAAAGGAAAAAGGAAATGAGGTATAGTCTTCTAAGAAAGAGTTTGGTTTCTGACACATTGAGTGCTGATGCTGGACATCTAATGATTTTCCTTATTCTAGCCAGAAATAAGATGGTAGATGAAGAGGAGAAGAGTGAAACATAAGAATGCAAAAGTTTAAAAGGCAGTGAAGCCTTGGGTCTGAAGTCCCATGCTGTGGCCTGAAGTTCCCATTCAGATCTTCTTTGCTTGGCTAGCTCAAGCTGGGGAGCGACTAAAGAGTACTCCACACAGAGCATGGTTCCTTCACATTTGCCAAACACAGAAGTTGCCCAATCGGCAGTTTCCTGTCAAAGGTTGGATTTGAATCTCAAACAGCCTTCAGAATTTGACATGTCTGTTGCATAATGCTTTCGGGCATTGAAAGCTGATAGCTGGATGAGTCTCAGTTACAGATGTGAGAACTGGTTTGCTCAAGACCTCATAGCTAGCAAGTGGCCACACTGTATCTAAACTCACAAAGCACTTCCTACTACATCATGCCGGTTCACAGAGGCAGTCTTCACTTCTAGTGATAGCCACTTACCTGCTTCACAAGCAGTTACTTCCATTAACTGGAAGTAACTCTGTTTCTATTAAGCCCAGGATCCCCATTAGTCACATAGTTACATAAATTGAGGCTCTGAAGGAATAATTATCTTTCCTAATATCACACGGTTACTTAGAAGCTAAGCTACATCTGGTGTAACCCTAATGAATAATGTCTTTAAAGTCCAACTGGCCTAGGCTCAGATTCCATCTTGCCATTGAACTAGGAGTGTGACCTTGGGCAAGTTATGCAACCTCTCTAATCATCTGTTTTGTCATCTGTAAAGTGGAAACAATAGTATTATTTGTCTTACGGACATATTTTAAGAATTAATGGTAAGAGCAGATGTTATATAACACTGTGCTTTACAACAAGCTTCTAAGGCTGATAGAAAATTATGTTCTTATTAGATAAGGGTACAAAGCAGAGATAACTCACCTAACATCCCATAATGCTAAGTGGGGAGTTCACATCCAACCCAGACTACCTGGCTCAAAAGCCTGTGACCATGGTGCCACTGTAATGTAATGTAAAGTACTTAGCACAGGAACTGAAATACATTAAAACCTCAATCCAGAGCTCCTTCTCTTATACCATGCTCATCCCTCCCCACTTGTAAAAATGTCCAAAGAATGGCATTCCATAATATTCTGCAAAGTGGCACTTCCAGATTGCTCGGTCTCCAGTTAATTGTAATTCACTGTAGAAATTCCACTCTCCTGGAAGGCAATAAACAATGATAGAAAAAGCCTTCATTCATCCCTCCTCTGTCCCAAGCACCTAGATCTCAGGATGTTCAGGGAAGATGAGTTCTCCAGGATGTAAATAAAAATTTATTAGAAAGCAAATTGTATGCGATGGCAAAGATCCAAGTTCTGAACTATCCACAGTCTAAATTGGGAAAAGTACTTGTAGAAAAACAATTTAAAGAGACAAAGTGTTTAAATAGTGCATTTAAAAAATTGTGTTTTGTTTCTGAGGATAATGTTAATGGTATTCTGAAGTCATAAAGTGTTAGATCTTCCCTGTCTCCTCTCTAAGTTTTGTGATTACGTTTATATTTCAATTGAGTTCCTCTATGAAATTACAAAATAGCTTACCTTCAAGTTACTTGTCTTCAATATCCAATACTATGTTATTTGGCAATGATTCTTTTCTAGTTTGGAATATAATGGAAACATAACTGTAAATGGGGTTTAGTGCAAAACTAGAAAAAAGATTCTCTCAAGTGGAGGTGCTGAGGAAATTATTACATAACTCAGTGACTTCTGTGATAAGTGGCTGATCGAGCTATCCTTTCATCTTTCAAGATTAATTTTGTTTTTCAAGATTAGCTTGTTAAAAGAGGAGTATATTCAAGTTGGAGTAATTTTTTTTAAGTCAATGTAATTGATAAAGACCAATCAGGTTACCAAATGGCACTCTCTTGTTAGCTTTAGTATATGGCTTTAGTATACAGGCAAGACTTACAAAATGATTCCAAATTTGATTTTGCATTCTTATAGATAGTCTTAAAACAAAATGAATAGTTAGTATCTAATTCGTATCTTCTTTTCCTTCAGGTACTAATAGTAGGCACCTTTTCATTTCTCCAACATTGTCAGTCCAACCTAAATTCTACCCGAACTGAAATCTTCATTCTTTTCTTTTTGATAGCATAATTGCTTCCATGGCAACAACAAATGTGAGTATTATCTGCTGCAGGTAAAAATGATCATAACATATTGATAAACCACCTTAAGATTCAATTTTTATGTAAATGACCTTATAATAGAAGAGAGAGAGAGGAGAAATAGAAGCAAATAAAGTGGCATCCAAAAAGCAGAAGTGCTGGGAATAAAATGTTTTTCAGTGGTTTCAGTGATGTTTAAAGAAGGATCAAACTGAGAGAAAATTTCAGATAATCATACACATTTACCATTAATGAAGAACATTTCTTCAAAATATACCAAAACTGCCGGGCGCGGTGGCTCACGCCTGTAATCCCAGCACTTTGGGAGGCCGAGGCGGGCGGATCACAAGGTCAGGAGATCGAGACCATGGTGAAACCCCGTCTCTACTAAAAATACAAAAAAATTAGTCGGGCGCTTTTGCGGGCGCCTGTATCCCAGCTACTCAGGAGGCTGAGGCAGGAGAATGGCGTGAACCCGGGAGGCGGAGCTTGCAGTGAGCCGAGATCCGGCCACAGCACTCCAGCCTGGGCGGCAGAGCGAGACTCCGCCTCAAAAAAAAAAAAAAAAAAAAAAAAATACCAAAGAACAAAGGAAAAGGATTCCCTGTTCTAGAAGTACAATCTCTTGGTTCTGTTTTTACTACCCTTTGCAAATTCATTGGGGACAAAGTTAGATATATAGATTAAAAACAAGGAGTGATTCCAGAGCTTGTTTTTAATGCTGGAAATATTGGGTGAATCTTTAGACAGAACTTTCTAGACAGTGTTCACAAATTTAAATTTAGGGAATAAAGTTTGAGCCCAGAAAATCGAAGGAGCTATCCCCTGAACGTACTATCTCCATTCACTCTCAACTCTTACCAAAATTCTCTATCTTCTGAAAGCCCAGCAGCTGCTGGAAACAGCAGGGAAGACGTTCCTAGATGATATAAACAAAAGAGTTGTGAACTTCCTTCATGTGGGACCTGACTAAAGCTCAGAGGATAATACTGATGAGCCCTAAGGCAAGGAACTGAAGGAGGACTATTATAGGGGAGGCTTACTTGCTGAGATTCTTAAAGCCCTGGAGGGGATTGGTGGGTCTACAATGTTCCTAATGGGATTCAGGGTCTCTAATCTCTAAAGACATGAAGATAAAAATAAAGATAAAGAGGTAGACTGACTTTTCTGCTCTTGCCCCCAGATTAGGAGAACATAAGGAGACTGAAGAGCTAGAAGCTTCTTCCTTGTATCTTGGAAGAAGACTGACAACCTGCATCACTGAACACACCAGCTGCCTTCTACCACCTAAGGTGTATTTCAAGAAAAATAGAAAATATAAATAACCATAATTATGAATAAAGGAGATTATTATAGATTCTACAAGTCTTAAAAAGATAATAAGGGCATACTTTTAAAAAAACAATGCCAATCAGTTTGATAGAACTGGCAAATTCTCTGAATAACACAAATTATTAAGACTTACAGGAAAAAACTAGATAATCTTAATATTAATTATATTACTATCTTAATATTCATTATTAATTGTTAAATAATTAAATTCACAATTTAAAACCTCCCACAAGGAAAAGTCTAAGCTCAGGTAACTTCACTGGTGAATTCTGTCAAACACTTAGTAAGAAATAATACAACTCTTTCAGAAAATAATGGAGAAGGGAATTTTAATATATTCTATGAGGTCAAGATAACCCTTATCAAAATCTTGCAATGACGTTATAAAAAAGAAGATGTGAAATCAATATCCCTAATAAACTTAGACCTATAAATCCTTAACAAAATATGAATAACTCAAACCCAGAAATATATAATAAAGTCAATCCATCACAACCAATCAGAGTTTATTTCAGGAGCATACAATTGGCTTAACATTTGAAAATCTATCAGTATAACTCACCTCATTGAAATAATAAAGGAGAAAATAAAATTATATGATCATTGGAATAGATATAGAAAAATCTTTTCATCAATCATTCATAATTACAAAGAAAAAGCTCTCAGCAATTTTCTGAACCAGATAAGTAATCGACTACGAAAAGGAAACAAACAAGAAACACCAAAACCTTATGGCTCATAGCACACTTAATGATGAAATATTGAATAATAAATGCTTTGCCCTTCTAAGATCAGGCGCAAGATGAGGATATTCATTCTTACCACTTCAATATTGGACTGGGATTTTAGCAAGTGCAATAAGGCAAGAAAAGGAATAAAAGGCATTAAGAATGAAAATAAAGAAGTAAAATAAATCTACAGATGGCATCATTTAGTACATTCTAAGGCATCTACAAAGCAAATATTAGAACAAATAAGTGAATATATCAAGGTTGCAGGATACAAGCTCAAAACATAAAATCAGTGTAATTTCTATATACTAGTACAATTGGAAAATCAAATTAACTAAGCAATACCATACACAAAAACATCAAAATATATAAAATACCAAGGGAAAATCTAATGAAATGTTTGTAAAATCTGTACATTGAATACTAAAAAACATTGTTGATAGACATTAAAGATTTAAGTAAATGAAGAGTTATAACATATTCAAAGATTAGACTATTCAATCCTGTTGACATAAATATTCTCCCTAAATTGATCTACAGATTTAATACATGTCAATTCAAAATCTAACCAGGCATACTGAAGAAATTGATAAGCTGATTCTAAAATATATTTTAAAATCCAAAATATATAGAATAGCTATAACAAGTTTTAAAAAGAACAAAATTGGAGAATTTAAAACTAATGTTAAAACTTTGTATGAAGTGAATGTTAAGATGGTGTCATGCTGATGTAAAGATAGAAAAATAGATCAATGGAACAGAATAGAAAGTTCAAATATAGAATTACACATAGATAGATGACTGGTTTCACCAAAGGCATCAAAGAATTTCAATGAAGGAAGGGAATGTCTTTTCACCAAATAGTGCTGGAACAACTGGATATCCACATGGAAAAGAAATGAATCACGACATTTATCTCACCATACACACACACAAAAAAATCAGTTTGAGGAGTATTATAAAGTAAAAGCTAAAATTGCAAATTTTCTAGGAAAAACAAAAACAACACACATGAGAGTGTCTTCACAAACTTGAAGTAGGCAAAGATTTTTTACACAGTAAACAGAGAGCACTAACCATAAAAAAATTATAAATTGAAATTCATGAAAATTAAAACCTTCTGCAAATCAAAAGACATTGGTGAGAAAATGAATAGACAAACAGCAGACTAGTAAAATGTGTTTATTATGCATATATCTGATAAAGGGCAAATACCCAGAATATATTTAAAAAAAAAAAAAACTGAAAACCAATCAAAATCCGCAATGCCAAAGGCTGATGAAGATGCAGAGCAATAGAAACTCTCATTCACTGCTGTTGGAAATGTGAAATGCACAGCTGGGTTCGAATGTAACTTAATATTTTCTTATAAATTTAAACCTATACTTACCATGGAAACCAGCAATCTCACTTCTACCTATTTTCGCAAGTGAACTGAAAACTTATGTTCATACAAAAATGCGCCCACCAATGTTTATGGCAGCTTCATTCAAATATCAAAAAACTGGAAACAACCAAGATTTCATTCAACAGGTGAATGTATAAAAAAAATATGGTATAGCTATACAATGGGTTACTACTCAGGTGATTTGTGCAACAACGCACATGAACCTTAAGTATATTTCACCAGGGGAAAGAAGGCAGACCAAAAGAATACATATGTAAGATTCAATCATATGACATTATGAAAAGGGCAAAACTATAGGAAAGGAGAACAGATCAGTAGTTTCCAGGAATTGGGAGATGAAAAAGACGACAACGAAGGAGCTACATACAGGAATTTGTAGAGTGATTGAACTATTCTGTATGGCACAGAGGTGGTAGATTCATAACTCTATGTACTTGTCAAATTCCCATTGAACTGTACAGTACAAAAAGTAAACTCTGCAAACTTACAAAAATTAACCAGGCTGTCAGGGGTTGACAGGATAGCATGTGGACTGTAACAAACAAGTCTTACAAATGTTTGGATTACACCACTGAAAGGTAAAAAGGTTTTGACTTAACTTTGGGAAACTGATTTTACTGGATACTATAAGTACAAAGACAAAATTATGTGCACACAAACACTAACTCGAGTTGGTAAATTTGTTTCTCACAGTGGTAGGAGTTAGCAAATTTGAAACTATTTGTGTACTAGAATTGAACAAATAAGTAAATAAACTGTAGATAATGGAAGCCAGGATTTTCACTACAAGAGAAAAAATGTTATAAATAAGCAATAGGTGAGGACAATTAGAATCCGTGATGCTGGATTGGGATAATCAATACAAACATGAATGCATGCATATTTTAAAATATTACAGATAAGTAGATACAGAAATGTAGATATTTGTATGTAAATGGGTTAGTAAACATTCATACATTCCCTTGTTCTGTCCAAAGATAAAGAAATATTAATGTAAAGATAAAAAATGGATCAATGAAACAGAATAGAGAGTTCAAATACAAACTTACACATAGATGACTGGTTTCAACAAAGACATCAAAGAATTTCAGTTGAGGAAGGAAATGTCTTTTCAACAAATGGTGCTGGAACAACGAGACATTAGAATGACTTGAACTACAGAGACTGACAGCACAAAATATTGGCATGCATGTAAAGCAACCAGAACTTTGAAGCCCTCTGGTGATACTGCAAAATGATAAAAACCCCTTCAAAAAAAACAAACAGTTATTTATAAAGTTAAATATATGCTTACATTAAGATTCAACAACTCCATTCTTCATATTGAATTATGAGAAATCAATAAATAAGGCCATAAAAAGCTTGTACAAAACAGTAACTGCATTCACACTAGAAAAAAAATGGAAACAACATAAATGTCCATCAATGGGGGAGAGTATAAACAAATTTTGGTATATAGATACAGTAGAATACTACTCATCAATGAAAAGTATTGAATTACTGAGCGATTTTAAAACATGAACTTCTAGTTTCTGTTCTTGGCATATACGAAACTTGGAAGTCACTACTCCATTCTAACCAGTAAAAAGCTGAACAAACTAAAAATATCAACAACTCTTTT
This sequence comes from Trachypithecus francoisi, assembly GCF_009764315.1. NCBI lineage: Eukaryota > Metazoa > Chordata > Mammalia > Primates > Cercopithecidae > Trachypithecus > Trachypithecus francoisi. Next base: position 72,093,104 of record NW_022681470.1, on the reverse strand, counting down.
TAGATCCATCAAAGAATTGAGATCATGGAACAAACCAATTCCCCCTAAATTGGAGAGAACAACAGGAGAATACAAAGAAGGGCAACTCACTGGATCAGAAACCACCAAGGAAACCATGTAGGGAAACCTGAAATGTAATTGATGAATTCCTGAAGACATATAAGCCCAAGAGATACAACTTGCAAAGGACCCAGTTACTGGAGGTCCCCACAGTTTTTTGAGGGGAGTCACAACAGTGAATACTGTTATGACTATCCGGGGCTCACAACAGTGAATACTGGGAGAAATTCCCTCATGCTTCAGATAGGGAAAAGGTAAATAAGGAATCATGTTGAAATATATCAGAGCATTCTATTCTTATTAGGGAAGATCTGCCTTCAGGAGAAATTATTTAACCAGAGCCTACCTGCTGGGGTTTTATCAGAGTCAAACTCATCTGGGATGGGAAATATTCAACTCCAGTCCCCTCTATCCTTCCACATGGAAGAAGAGGAGTAAGCAACTCCACGCCTCTAGCCATCCTGTCCCACCTAATGGGGTGGGGAGTTACTGAGGTACTGAGAAACAGGTGTGAAGTTCACAGTCACAGTTGGAAGCACAGGCTCACTAAAAGACTGAAATGGAATCATAGTGATGTAAAATACTTCTCCTCCCCTCATACCTTACCACCACATTACTAAAAGCCTATTTACAACAGCTATTTGTACCCAGTACATTATGTCTGGCTTTCAAGAAAAAAAATCACATACCAAAAGGCCAAAAAAAAATTTTTTTTAAATAAACACAGTTAAAAGAGACAGAGTAAGCATCAGAACCAAACTCAAGTATTGCAAGGATGCTGAAATGATCAAATTGGGAATTTGAACAACTATGACTAATATGCTGAGGACTGTAATTGATGAAGTAGATACCATGTAAGAACAGAGGCAATGTAAGCAGAGAGATGAAAATTTTTAGAAAGAACCACAAATAAAAAAGAAAGAAAAAGAAAGAAAAGAAAAGAAACTGCTAGAGATCAAAACCACTGTAACAGAAGTGAAGAATGCCTTTGACTGGATTATTAATAGACTGGACATGTCTGAGGAAGGAATTTCTGAGCTTGAGAGTATGTTAATAAAAACCTAGAAACCCGAAAAGTTAAGATTAAAAAAAAAAGTCTGAAAAGCAGAACAGAAAATTCAAGAATTGTGGGACGACTGTAAAAAGTGTAACTGCATATAATGGGAATACTGGAAGAATAAAGAAAGAAAGGAAATGGAGACATATATGAAACAATAATGACAGAGAATTTCTTCAAACTAATGGAATCACAGAGAACACCATTCAAGATAAATGTCAAAAAAACCTACACCTAGGCATACTATTTTCAAACTACAAAAAATTTAAGGTAAAGAAAAATTCTTAGAGCGGATAGAGGGAGAAAGAACACTTTACCTACAGAGGAGCAAAAATAATAATTACATCCAACTTCTCGAAAACCATGCAAACAAGAAGAAAGTGGAGTGAAATATTTAAAATACTGAGAGAAAAAACCCCCACCAACCTCAATTTCATACCCTGGGAAATTATTCTTCAAAGGTAAAGGAGAAATATTTTTCTGACAAACAAAAATTGAAGAAATTTGTTGTTAGTTGGCCTTCCTTGCAAGTGTTAAAAGAAGTTTCATAGAGAGAAGAGAAATGATATGGATCAGAAACTAGAATCTACATACAGAAAGGCAGAGTTTAAGTGAAAGAATAAGTGAAGGTAAAATTATTTTTAAATTTTTTACTGTTTTTGGTTTTTGTTTTGAGACAGGATCTCACTCAGTTGCCCAGACTGGAGTACAATGGTTTGATCACAGCTCACTGCAGCCTTGAAATACTGAGCCCAACCGATTCTCCACCTCTGCCTTCCTAGTAACTGGGACCACAGACATGTGCCACCATACCCACCTAATTTTTAAACATTTTTCGTAGACACAGGGTCTCCCTATGCTGCCCAGGCTGGTTTCAAACTCCTGGGCTCAAGTGATCCTCCTGCTTCTGCCTCCCAATGTGCTAGGATTATAGGCATGAACCACTGTGCCTGTCTAAAAAAAAAAAAAAAAAATCCTTAATTAATCTAACAGATAACAGTTTGTTCAAAATAATAATAGCATCAATATACTGTACTTGATTGTGTATGCTTACATGCAATTGAAATGATTGACAGTAATGATACAAAAACAGGAGAGAAAATTTAGAATTATGTTATATTATTATAAGGTACTGGCACTACCAGTGAAGTAGTATAATGTTATTTGAAAGTTGACTTGGATTAACTGTAAACATATATTGGAAACTCTAGGACAAGCATTTTGAAAAGTACAATAAGAAATGTAATAAGAAATGTAATAAAAGAATCCAAAAGAATTAACAAAGTAACTCCTGGAACTACTGAACAATCATAGCAAGGTTGCAGAATATAAGTTAATACACAAAAATCAATTGGCGTCCTATATATCAGTAATGAACAAGTGGAATTTGAAATTAAAAACACAATACAGGTTTAATATCCTTTATTTTAAATCTTTGGACTGAAATATTTAGGATTTCATATTGTTTCAGATTTTGTAGAATTTGCATTATGCCAATTCAGCACCCTAATCCAAAACTGAGAAGCATCTTGGTGCTCAAAATGTTTTGGATTTTAGAACATTTTGGATTTCAGCTTTTCAGATTAGGGTTACTCAACCTGTACTATTTGTATTAGCACCACAAAATATTTAGATGTAAACCTAAAACACGGTATGAGATCTCTAGGAAGAAAATGGCAAAACTTGTGAAAGAAATCAAAATGCTAAATAAATGGAAAGATATTGCATGTTCATGGCTAGGAAGATTTGATATTGTCAAGATGTCAGTCCTGCACAGCTTCTTAATTTATAGATTCAATGCCATTCTGACCAAAATCCCAGCAAATTATTATGTGGCTATCAACAAACTGATACTAAAGTTTATATGGCGATGCAAAAGACCTAGAATAGTCAACATAATACTGCAGGGAAAAAAGTCAGAGGACTGATAATACCTCACTTCAAGACTTACTATAAAGCTACAGTAATCAAGACGATGTGGAGAAAGAATAGACAAATCAATCAATGAACAGGAAAGAAAGCCCAGAAACAGACCCCTATAAATAGGTCAACTGTTCTTCGACAATGAAGCAAAAGAAATACAATGGAGAAAAAAAAAAAAAAAGGTCTTTTCAACAAATGATGCTGGACAACTGAGTATCCGCATGTAAAAAAAAGTGAATCTGGATACAGATCTCACATCCTTCATAAAAACCCCAAAAAATCACAGAACTGAATGTAAAACACAAAACTACAAAACTTGTAAAGGATAACACAAGAGGCCGGATGTAGTCACTCATGCCTATAATCCCAGCACTTTGGGAGGCTGAGGTGGACAGATCACTTGAGCCCAGGAGTTTGAGGTCAGCCTGGGCAACATGACAAAACCCAGTCTCTACAAAAAAAAAAAAAAAAAAAAAAAAAAACACAAAAATTAGCTTGATATGGTGGCGAACACATGTAGTCCCAGCTACTCAGGAGGCTGAGGTGGGAGGATCACTTGAGCCTGGGAGATCAAGGCTGCAGTGATCCATGATCACACCACTACACTCCAGCATGGGTCACAGAGTGAAACTGTGCCTCAAAAAAAGTATATACAGATAACAGAAAATTTGTTATTATTATCATCAAAACACTAAGCAGGCTGGCTGTGGCTTTGGTGATGACTTTTTAGATACAATTCCAAAGGCACAATCCATAATAGAAAGTATTTGTAAACAATAAAGATTATTCAATTAAAATTTTCTGCTTGGCAAAAGAGACTGTCAAGAGAAGGGAAAGACAGGCCACAAGCTGGGAGAAAATATTTGCAATGGACATATCTGATAAAGGACTGTATTCCAAAATATAAAAAGAACTCTTAAAACTCAGCAATGAGAAAACAAACAACCCAATTAAAAAATGGGTCAAAGACCATAACAGACACCTCATCAAAGAAGATATACAAATGACAAATAAGCTTATGAAAAGATGCTTCACATCACATGTCATCAGGAAAATGCAAATTAAGATAGCGATAAGATACTACCTCTTAGAATGGCCCAAATCCAGAACACTGACAGCACCAAATGCTAGCAAGGATGTGAAATAATAAGAACTCTTGCTCATTTCTGGTGTGAAAAACTGTACAGCCACTTTGGAAGACAGTTTGGCAATTTCTCACAAAGCTAAACATACTCCTACCATATGATCCAGTAATTGTGCTCCTTCTTATTATCCAAAAGAATCAAAAACATGTCCATACAAAAACCTACACAGAGGTTTATAGAGGTTTTATTTGTTATTGTCAAAACTTGCAAGCAACCAAGGTGTCCTTCATGAGGTGAATGGAAATACACTGTGGAATCATACGGTCTGGAGTTTATTTAGATTGGCTTCTTTCACTTAATGATATTACATTAAGTTTTATATTAATAATATTAATAATCATATTAAGTGCTAGTAATTTAATTTTTAAAATAATATTCTGCTACTGAAATTTAAATATATTCAAATATATTAAATATATCAAATATTTATATTTACATATTATATATTTTTAATATATATTTTGATATATTTTGATATATTTATACTTAAATATCTAAGTATATTCTGTTATTTATATAAATATCTAAATAACAGTATATTATTCAGCACTAAGGAGAAATGAGCCATCAAGCCATGAAAAGACATGAGTGACACAGAAATAAATATCACTAAGTGAAAGAAACCAATCCAAATAGACTATACACTATGTGATTCCAAGTATATGACATCTCGAAAAAGCAAAACTATGGGGATAGGAAAAAGATCAGAGGTTGCCATGGGGTCGGGGAGGGAGGGATGAATAGATGAAATACAGAGAATTTTCAGGGCAGTGAAAATGAAACTTCTGTATATGATTACTATGCTGGTGGATTTTGTTCAAAGTCATAGGAGATACAACACCAAAAGTGAACCCTAATTTAAATTATCAACTCTGGGAGATAATGATGTATCAATGTAGGTTTGTCAATTTTTTAAAAACTCTGGTGGCAGGGGTAAGGAGTATGTGAGAAATTTCTGTACCCTTCAGTCGATTTTGCTGTGAACTTAAAACTGTTCTACAAAAAAAGAGCCTGTTTTTAAAACTAAATGAATTTCAAAAACATTATTCTAAATGAAATAAAGCTTACATTTGAATGAATTATTATTATATTATTATATTATATTATTATTATTATATATTAATTATTATATTAATTATATTAATTATTAATTATATAATTATATTATTATTATATTATATTAATTATTATATTATTCAATTTATATGAAATTCAAACTCAGCAAGATCTGTCTATGGTATACAGAAATCAGAACAATGTTGCCTAGGAGTGGGAAGGGATTTCCTAGAAAAGGTCATGAGTGGACTCTTTGAGGTGGTGAAAATTTTCTTTATCTTAAGGGGGTACAAGTCACATGGTAAATGCATTTATCAAAACTGAACTCTACATTTGTGATTTGTGCATTTCACTGAATATAATGAAAATTTTATTCAAAGAAATATGCATAGTTTTTAAATGTCCCTGTATTAAAGAGGAAGAACTAAAAGTAATTTAGGTTAGTAGACTTCATAAGAATTAAAATGACAATGACAAAACAAGAGAAAGCAGAAAGAGGAAATTAAGAAAGATGATGCTAAGATTAAAAGTACAAGCATTTTGTAAAATAATAATAATAAAACTGAGACAGAATCCCAAAAGTTATTCTTTTATTTTTTTATTTTTTATCTTTTTTGAGATGGAGTTTTGCCCTTGTTGCCCAGGCTGGAGTGCAATGGCATAATCTCAGCTCACTGCAACCTCCACCTCCCAGGTTCAAATGATTCCCCTGCCTCAGCCTCCTGAGTAGCTGGGATTACAGACCCGCCACCACAGCTGGCTGATTTTTGTATTTTTAGTAGAGACCCAGGGTTTCACCTCGTTGGCCAGGCTGGTCTCAAACTCTTGACTTCAGGTGATTCACCCACCTTGGCCTCCCAAAGTGCTGGGATTACAGGTGGGAGCCACCAAGCCCAGCCCAAGCTATTTTTAAAGAACATTAAATTAGATAAATATGTTAATCCTAGATCCAAAAAAGAAGAAAAAAATATTAATATTTTTAGGAATGAGAAATGAGACAATCACACACAACCCCAGAAAGAATTAAAATAATATAAAGATATATTGTGAACATATCTATGGCATTTAACTTGAAATGCTAGCAGGAAAGGATCACATTTAGTGAAATTCAAAGTTATCAATGTAAACCAAAGAAATTTTGTTGGCCAATTTCTACAGAAATGACTGGAAGGCAAGTAAGAGCCATCAGATATTCTCATAGATGAGGTCTATCAAACCTCTTTTTTGAAAATGAAATTTATTCTCTCTATACTGCAGAAAATATGGAAAGCTTCCCAATATTATATACATCTAGCATAAATTAAGTATCAACATGATTGAAATAGATCAATCACATGTAGGAATGTACACGTGAATATTTTAAATAGAATATTAACAAATAGAACCCAACTATATGTCAACAGAAAACCCCAAACTGGCCAAGTAGGGTTTACTCTGGGTGTGCAAGAAGAGGTTCAAAATAGCATCCACATAATTTAGTATTTCAGCAAACTCAAGAATATCTCATATGATCACATTAACAGATGTTGGAATGACATTTGATAATATTTAATAGCTAATCCCAATAAAAATGTTTAGGTAAGAGAGAAAAGTTAATAATGGAAATATTTCCAATATTTACCAAAACCACAAGTCAATGTATTCTCAACATCGAAACAATAGAAAGAATCCAGTAAAACCCAAGAATCAAGCAGAAAGCTTGTTATCACTATATTTATTCAATATTAATTTGTAAACTCCAATGAAAACAATGAGATGGGGAAATGTGTTGTTAGAAATATTGTAAATGAATAGATAAAATTATCTCTGGGGGATGCACCCAAGATGGCCGAATAGGAACAGCTCCAGCCTCCCGCTCCCAGCGTGAGTGACACAGAAGACGGGTAATTTCTGTATTTTCAACTGAGGTACTGGGTTCATCTCGCTGGAGAGTGCTGGACAATGGGTGCTGGTCAGCTGGTGCAGCCTGACTAGCGAGAGCTGAAGCAGGGCAAGGCATCGCCTCACCTGGGAAGCGCAAGGGGGAGGAGAATCCCTTTTCCTAGCCAAGGGAAACTGAGACACACAACACCTGGAAAATCGGGTAGTTCCCACCCTAATACTGCACTTTACCAAGGGTCTTAGCAAATGGCACATCAGGAGATTATATCCCACACCTGTCCCAGAGGGTACCACGTCCACGGAGCCTCCCTCATTGCTAGCTCAGCAGTCAGAGATCTAACTGCATGGCGGCAGTGAGTCTGGGGGAGAGGCGCCGCCATTGCTGAGGCTTAAGTAGGTAAACAAAGCCTCCAGGAAGCTCGAACTGGGTGGAGCACACCACAGCTCAAGGAGGCCTGCCTGCCTCTGTAGACTCCTCCTCTGGGGACAAGGCATAGCTAAACAAAAAGCAGCAGAAACCTCAGCAGAGGTAAATGCCCCTGTCTGATAGCTTTGAAGAGAGCAGTGGATCTCCCAGCATGGAGGTTGAGATCTGAGAACGGACAGACTGCCTGCTCAAGTTGGTCCCTGACCCCTGAGTAGCCTAACTGGGAGACATCCCCTACTAGGTGCAGACCTACACCTCACAACTCTCATGGCAGAGTACACCCCTGAGACGAAGCTTCCAGTGCAAGAATCAAACAGCAACACTAGCTGTTCAGCAATATTCTATCTTCTGCAGCCTCTGCTGTTGATACCCAGGCAAACAGGGTCTGGAGTGGACCTCAAGCAAATTCCAACAGACCTGCAGCTGAGGGTCTTGACTGTTAGAAGGAAAACTAACAAACAGGAAGGACACCCACACCAAAACCCATCAGTACATCACCATCATCAAAGACCAAAGGCAGATAAAACCACAAAGATGGGGGAAAAGCAGTGCAGAAAAGCTGGAAATTCAAAAAATCAGAGCGCATCTCCCCCTCCAAAGGAACGCAGCTCATCGCCAGCAACGGAACAAATCTGGATGGAGAATGACTTTGATAGTTGAGAGAAGAAGGCTTCAGTTGATCATACTTCTTAGAGCTAAAGGAGGAACTATGTAACTAGTGCAAAGCAACTAAAAAACTTGAAAAAAGAATGGATGAATGGATAACTAGAATAATCAATGCAGAGAAGGCCTTAGAAGAATGGATAGAGATGAAAACCATAACAGGAGAACTATGTGACAAATGCACAAGCTTCAGTAACCGACTCGATCAACTGGAATAAAGAGTATCAGCAATTGAAGATTAAATGAATGAAATGAAGCGAAAAGAGAAGCATGGAGAAAAAAGAGTAAAAAGAAATGAACAAAGCCTCCAAGAAGTATGGGATTATGTGAAAAGACCAAATCTACGTCGGATTGGTGTGCCTGAAAGTAACAGGGAAAATGGAACCAAGTTGGAAAACACTCTGCGGGATATCATCCAGGAGAACTTCCCCAACCTAGTAAGGCAGGCCAACATTCAAATTCAGGAAATACAGAGAACACCACAAAGATACTCCTCAAGAAGAGTAACTCTAAGACACATAATTGTCAGATTCACCACAAAGTTGAAATGAAGGAAAAAATGTTAAGGGCAGCCAGAGAGAAAGGTCGGATTACCCACAAAGGGAAGTCCATCAGACTAACAGCAGCTCTCTTGACAGAAACTCTACAAGCCAGAAGAGAATGGGGGCCAATATTCAACATTTTTAAAGAAAAGAATTTTCAAAGCAGAATTTCATATCCAGCCAAACTAAGTTTCATAAGTGAAGGAGAAATAAAATCCTTTATGACAAACAAATGCTTAGAGATTTTGTCACCACCAGGCCTGCCCTGCAAGAGATCCTGAAGGAAGCACTAAACATGGAAAGGAACAACAGGTACCAGCCATTGCAAAAACATGTCAAAATGTAAAGTCCATCGATGCTAGGAAGAAACTGCATCAACTTAGTGAGCAAAATAACCAGCTAATATCATAATGACAGGATCAAGTTCACACATAACAATATTAACCTTAAATGTAAATGGACTAAATGGTCCAATTAAAAAGACACAGACTGGCAAACTGGATAAAGAGTCAAGACCCATCAGTTTGCTGTTTTCAGGAGACCCATCTCACATGCAAAGACACATATAGGCTCAACATAAAGGGATAGAGGAAGATCTACCAAGCAAATGGAAAACAAAAAAAAGCAGGGGTTGCAATCCTAGTCTCTGATAAAACAGACTTTAAACCATCAAAGATCAAAAGAGACAAAGAAGGCCATTACATAATGGTAAAGGGATCAATTCATTAGGAAGAGCTAACTATCATAAATATATATGCACCCAATTCAGGAGTACTCAGATTCATAAAGCAAGTCCTTAGAGACTTACAAAGAGACTTAGACTCCCATACAATAATAATGGGAGACTTTAACACCCCACTGTCAACATTAGAAAGATCAACGAGACAGAAAATTAACAAGGATACCCAGGAATTGAACTCAACTCTGCACCAAACGGACCTAATGGACATCTACAGAACTCTCCACCCCAAATCAACAGAATATACATTCTTCTCAGCACCACATCACACTTATTCCAAAATTGACCACATAGTTGGAAATAAAGCACTCCTCAGCAAATGTAAAAGAACAGAAATTATAACAAACTGTCTCTCAGACCACACTGCAATCAAACTAGAACTCAGGACTAAGAAACTCAATCCAAATCGCTCAACTACATGGAAACTGAACAACCTGCTCCTGAATGACTACTGAGTACATAACGAAATGAAGGCAGAAATAAAGATATTCTTTGAAACCAATGAGAACAAAGATACAACATACCAGAATCTCTCAGACACATTTAAAGCAGTGTGTAGAGGGAAATTTATAGCACTAAATGCCCACAAGAGAAAGCAGGAAATCTAAAATTGACACACTAATATCACAATTAAAAGAACTGGAGAAGCAAGAGCAAACACATTCAAAAGCTAGCAGAAGGCAAGAAATAACTAAGATCAGAGCAGAACTGAAGGAGATAGAGACACAAAAAACCCTCCAAAAAATCAATGAATCCAGGAGCTGGTTTTTTGAAAAGATCAACAAAATTGGTAGACCACTAGCAAGACTAATAAAGAAGAAAAGAGAGAAGAATCAAATAGACGCAATAAAAAATGATAAAGGGGATATCACCACCGACCCCACAGAAATACAAACTACCATCAGAGAATATCATAAACACCTCTATGCAAATCAACTAGAAAACCTAAAAGAAATGGATAATTTCCTGGACACTTACACTCTCCCAAGACTAAACGAGCAAGAAGTTGAATCCCTGAATAGACCAATAGCAGGCTCTGAAATTGAGGCAATAATTAACAGCCTACCAACCAAAAAAAGTCCAGGACCAGACGGATTCACAGTCGAATTCTACCAGAGGTACAAGGAGGAGTTGGGTACCACTCCTTCTGAAATGATTCCAATCAATAGAAAAAGAGGGAATCCTCCCTAACTCATTTTATGAGGCCAGCATCATCCTGATAACCAAAGCCTGGCAGAGACACAACAAAAAAAGAGAATTTTAGACCAATATCCCTGATGAACATTGAAGCAAACATCCTCCATAAAATACTGGCAAACCAAATTCAGCAGCACATGAAAAAGTTTATCCACCACGATCAAGTTGGCTTCATCCCTGGAATACAAGGCTGGTTCAACATTCGCAAATCAATAAACGAAATCCAGCATATAAACAGAACCAAAGACAAGAACCACATGATTATCTCAATAGATGCAGAAAAGGCTTTTGACAAAATTCAACAGCCCTTCACGCTAAAAACTCTCAATAAATTCGGTGTTGATGGAACATATCTCAAAATAATAAGAGCTATTTATGACAAACCCATAGCCAATATCATACTGAATGGGCAAAAACTGGAAAAATTCCCTTTGAAAACTGGCACAAGACAGGGATGTCCTCTCTCATCACTCCTATTCAACATAGTGTTGGAAGTTCTGGCTAGGGCAATCAGGCAAGAGAAAGAAAGAAAGGGTATTCAGTTAGGAAAAGAAGAAGTCAAATTGTCCCTGTTTGCAGATGACATGATGGTATATTTAGAAAACCCCATTGTCTCAGCCGAAAATCTCCTTAAGCTGATAAGCAACTTCAGCAAAGTCTCAGGATACAAAATCAATGTGTAAAAATCACAAGCATTCTTATACACCAGTAACAGACAAGCAGAGATCCAAATCATGAATGAACTCCCATTCATAATTGCCTCAAAGAGAATAAAATACCTAGGAATCCAAATTACAAGGGATGTAAAGGACCTCTTCAAGGAGAACTACAAACCACTGCTCAGTGAAATAAAAGAGGACACAAAGAAATGGAAGAATATACCATGCTCATGGATAGGAAGAATCAATATGTGAAAATGGCCATACTGCCCAAGGTAATGTATAGATTCAATGCCATCCCCATTAAGCTACCAATGACTTTCTTCACAGAATTGGAAAAAACTGCTTTAAAGTTCATATGAAACCAAAAAAGAGCCTGCATTGCCAAGACAATCCTAAACCAAAAGAAAAAAGCTAGAGACATCACGCTACCTGACTTCAAACTATACTACAAGGCTACAGTAACCAAAACAGCATGGTATTGGTAGCAAACAGAGATATAAAACAATGGAACACAACAGAGCCCTCAGAAGTAACACCACACATCTACAGCCATCTGATCTTTGACAAACCTGACAAAAACAAGAAATGGGGAAAGGATTCCCTATTTAATAAATGGTGCTGGGAAAATTGGCTAGCCATAAGTAGAAAGCTGAAACTGGATCCTTTCCTTACTCCTTATACGAAAATTAATTCAAGATGGATTAGAGACTTAAATGTTAGACCTAAAACCATAAAAACCCCAGAAGAAAACCTAGGTAATACCATTCAGGACATAGGCATGGGCAAGGACTTCATGTCCAAAACACCAAAAGCAAAGGCAACAAAAGCCAAAATTGACAAATGGGATCTAATTAAACTAAAGAACTTCTGCACAGCAAAAGAAACTACCATCAGAGTGAGCAGGCAACCTACAGAATGGGAGAAAATTTATGCAATCTACCCATCTGACAAAGGGCTAATATCTAGAACCTATAAAGAACTCAATCAAATTTACAAGAAAAAAACAAACAACCCCATCAAAAAGTGGGCAAAGGATAAGAACAGACACTTCTCAAAAGAAGACATTCATACAGACAACAGACACATGAAAAAATGCTTATCATCACTGGCCATGAGAGAAATGCAAATCAAAACCACAATGAGATACCATCTCACACCAGTAACAATGGCAAGCATTAAAATGTCAGGGAACAACAGGTGCTGGAGAGGATGTGGAGAAATAGGAACACTTTTACACTGTTGGTGGTACTGTAAACTAGTTCAACCATTGTGGAAGACAGAGTGGCAATTCCTCGAGAATCTAGAACTAGAAATACCATTCGACCCAGCCATCCTATTACTCGGGATATACCCAAAGGATTATAAGTCATGTTGCTGTAAAGACACATGCACAGGTATGTTTATTGTGGCACTATCCACAATAGCAAAGACTTGGAATCAACCCAAATGTCCATCAGTGACAGACTGGATTAAGAAAATATGGCACATACACACCATGGAATACTATGCAGCCATAAAAATGGATGAGTTCGTGTCCTTTGTAGGGACATGGATGCAGCTGGAAACCATCATTCTCAGCAAACTATCGCAAGAACAGAAAACCAAACCCTGCATGTTCTCACTCATAGGTGGGAATTGAACAATGAGATCACTTGGACATAGGAAGGGGAACATCACACATCAGGGCCTATTGTGGGGAGGGGTAGGGGAGAGGGATAGCATTAGGAGATATACCTAATGTGAATGACGAGTTAATGGGTGCAGCACACCAACATGGCACATGTATACGTATGTAAGAAACCTGCACGTTGTGCACATGTACCCTAGAACTTAAAGTATAATAAAAAAATAAAGAAATAAAAATAAAATAAAATAAAATTATCTCTGTTTTGCTGATATTATTATGTACTTAAAAATCCAAGAGATTTACAAAGAGAAAATAACTACTGGCACTGATAAGAATATTTGATAGAATGACTGTGTATGAACAAGGAAAGTAGACTTAATAAATTTTTCCTTCCTAATAACATACTTGGAAAAAGAAAGAGGAGAAAAAAAAATGCCTTGAAAATGATAATATAAACTAAATAGAATAAGCAAGGGATAGAGCCCATGAAAGCTATAAATCCTATTGTAAGAATGAAAAATGTTCTGAAAAAATAAAATTACATGCCCTGTTTCCAAATGGAACAAGTTAATATAAAAAATTAGTCTTCCTAAGGTAAGGATTTATGTATATGTTTGTTTACACATACACATACACATACACATGATGCCATTCTCAGTAGAATCCCATGATTCAGTTACGCTTCATTTCAACTTGAATTGCATAAAAATTTAAAGTCCATATGGAATGAAAATGCCTATGAATAAACTAAAATTAAAATAAGGGGATATTTACCTAACCAGGTATCAGGATATACCATAAAACTACTGAAATCAAAACAATATAGGGAAGGCAGACATATGAAAAAGTAAATCAGTGGAACAGAGGGATAATCCAGAAAAGAGTGTATACATTAGAATTGAATATTGGTCCAGGGGTTATTCATTTTCAGGGAGAAAAAAAGGCGACCTATTTACAAAATTTGTCCCCAAACTGAGTATTCATTCTAAAAACATTAATAAGCCTATCTCATGTTATTTACAAAAAATCAAATGGATTAAAGGGTTAAATATAAATATGATATTACTGTTTTACTAGGATTTCTGGGAAAGACTAGGAAAGAAACTAATAAAAACTTGTGTAGCAGAAGATACTATTAACAAAGACAGTAAACAAATGGTAGATTTAGGAAACATGTTTGCAATGCAGATGACAGATAAGAGTTTAAAAGCTATAATTACATGAAGAGAACTTTAAAAATTGATAAGAAACAACCAACCACCTGACGGGAAAAAATGAGCAATAGATATAAATAAGCTATTCACAGTTGAGCAAATCCAAAGAGTCAAAAAATATGTGTATATACATTTTAAATTCACTAACAGGGAAACAGAAACTGAAGTAATAATAAATGATCACTTTAACCCTATGAGGCCAACACAAATTTTAAATAGTGATAACGCTGTTGGTAGGGATTTGTGGAACAAAGCATTTTCTACATTGCTGCTAAAAATGTAAATTGGTACAGCTTTTTAAGAAAGCAATTGAGCAACATTTATTAAAATGTAAAAATACATAAACCTTTTGACCAAGCAATCCTACTCCTTGCTATATATTCCGTAGAAATACAGCTGCCAGTAAGTAAGGACATGTGAATCCAGATGTTTATTGCAGCACCCTTTGTAGTGACAAAAATATGCACACAAAGGAATAAACCATGGTAATCCACAGCACAGAATATTATTCAGCTACACTTTCAGACCTAATGGATTTCCAGAAGTTATTACTGATTCAGAAAAAAGTAAGATGCATGAAAAATTGTGTACAATATGGTTTATTTCTGTAGTGCAAATAATGACAAAAACATATCCACATATATGTGTATACGTATGCACATAAGTATATCATGTGACATAAATTTAGGTAATCATTTGAAATAATACAGAATAATACATATTAGGCCACACTAGTTAAGGGGGTTTACAGTTATCAATATTTATATTACTTAAAGTAAATGGTGTGGCAGAGGTAAATATAGGAGAGTGAAGACAGGGAATAAGGTGAAAATAAGGAAACACAAAAAGGAAAGAAAACGTTATACTGTAAAGAAAGCCTTATAATAGTATCACTTACATAAAAGTATAAAAGTCTGTGTGTATGCGTATTTTCTGACCTGAAGGAGCAATGTATAGCACCTTTATTGAGTGTGCTCTTCTGGAGTACTTTATATGTCTAAACTTAGTTAACCGTCACCATAATCCCACAATAATATTCAAAATATTATCCTCATTTAACCAATGAGAAAACTAAGAGGTTAAATAAGTAAATTTATCAAGAGTTACATGATTATTTAGCTCCAGGGTTTGGATTTGAACCCAGGTACTATGACCCTAAAACCTTGGTACTTAACCATCGGATAGCTCAGCTTTTAACGAATTTATGTCCAAGAGATATTATAAGACTAAATTCACAAATTGCAACATAATATGTATAATACAGCTTTATTTCAGTAAAAAAAAAAAAAACTCCTGTGGATATGTAATGAACATATGTTTTATAGACATATGTTTGAGCAAGAGAAAGATGTAGTTTAGTCCATAGGCTATTAAATTTGTTAGTTCTGGTGGGTGGAGATGGATATAAAGACAAGAGTGGGGCAATTGGTTTTGGTTTTATACACCACTAAAACATGTTTAATAAGTACCCAGATAAGACAGATAAGTACTGTCTCCTACACAGTGTATAAAAATTAATTGCTGAGATGTTTTGGTTTATTTTTCTCATTTAGGGCTCTTTGATATTTAAGCAATATTTGTTCAATGGGAATTTCAGGCATGAAAAGCTTTATAAAGGAGGTGGCACTTAGTACATAGGTAAGATTTTGAGATGTCAGAACAATAACATGAGAAAAAAAACTATGGCAAAATATTGCAAGACATCTTTTTTTTTTTTTTTTTTTTTTTTTTTTTTAGACGGAGTCTTGTCCTGTCACCCAGGCTGGAGTGCAGTGGCGCGATATCGGCTCACTGAAAGTTTCGCCTCCCGGGTTCGCACCATTCTCCTGACTCAGCCTCCCAAGTAGCTGGGACTACAGGCGCCTGCCACCACGCTGGCTAAGTTTTTGTATTTTTAGTGGAGACAGGATTTCATGGTGTTAGCCAGGATGGTCGCTTTAAGCCTACTCCTTCAATAACCTGGGCTAGAGCAAGTGTTTTTGTATGAAAGCAATGTTAGAAGTCAGAAAGACTGCATAGACTTACACAGCCTTGAATGCTAGGATTAGAAACATATTATTCACTGCATAAGTGAACTGGGCTTCTGCAAAACTGGACCTCTTAAAACTGTGCACTAACCCTGTGAGAGGCTGATATGGATGCAGCCTTGACACCTGGGATGCTCCTAGACTTGACTCCAGCCTGGAAGTCCTTGACCAAATACTGACCCCATTCAAAGGTTGTTTTATTCCATGTGTCTCTTGTCACCCTTGTTCCACAGATGCCTATGGAACATCTGGTAGTTCCAGTGAGTCCACAGGGTGTCAGGTATCAGTGCAGAAGCACTTGCTCCACTCAAATCCCTATACCTGCCTTAGGAAGTTCATGCCACCTTACTCTGCCAGAAGCAAAATAAATGCCCCATCCATAAAGCCCACGTTTCCTTTCTCCTGCCTACTCCTTGGCAGCAGCTTTACTTCTGCACGCTGCTGGATTTTCCTGGCAATGTTTAGGAAAATCCTTAGAGCTAGGTATGCAGATTTCATCCTTCTCCTCTTTTGTGTCCTAATGACAAGAACATTAAAGGGAGCAAGGTGAAGTGGAGGGGAGACAAAGCAAAACAAATAAAATAGAGCATAATGTAGGATTTAGGTTGGACACATCTCAGATAAAAGCTGTATCTAAACCAATATAGCTTTGAGCCACCTCTCATGCAAATTTCTTCACCTGAAAAGCCAAATGTTTTACAAACCAAAAATTTTATTTTTAAAATTGTGCAATTGTTCTGCATCATTGCCATTATTGATGAGAATATATATCAAAACAAATTCAGGAATTTGGTGCTTATGCAAAGATGTTCGTCTGGTTGCTGGACTTTAGCTAGATGAGTCTTCAGTGCCAAATCAGTTTATAACATGGTCAGGTTCACTAACTAGGGCACTCAACGGTTGATTATGATTGTTATCCAATAATTTAATGTAAAATACTTTTGCCTCTTTCCATGCTTTAACTGCTTTAATGTAACTCAATTCACAGTATAAAATGATGTTGAAGTGACATACTTATGGCTGAGGGGCAGATTTTAAAAGGTGATTCATTAAAGGATTACTGAACTGGCACATTCAGTTATGCACAGCTGGATTATATGGCAGGGTTCTCTTTGTCAAGAAGAGTGCACAGGAAGATACCTTTGTAGTAAAGGGCTGACCAGAGCCCAAAGAGCTTATGTATTTCCAAGAATAAATTTCCTTCTCTCACCATACAGGAAAAAAGATACAAAAAAAATACAATAAGCCTTAGAGAAAGTTCCTAAATGCAAGAAGGGATTTTTTTGGAAAGGATTTATACAGTTGTTTTACAGTAGCAAAAGCTCCATTAAAACAAAAAGCTAGTATTTCAGGGCCACCTACTTCAGTTTTAAAATCTGCAGGCTATGGAAATCCATGTGTCAACAGGCATACTGTTCATACTGTTCATATTGTATCACTGAATTGTTTCTTTTCATTTCTAGTAATTCTTTTTAACGCATGTGATTCTAATCGACTAATAAAGTCTCTTTTAGATTCACCCCCTCTGGGAAGGAAAGAAAAAGGAAGAAGTAAATCACTGACTTTCACTTTAAAATTCAAAGTCCTTGCATAAACATTAAAGTGGTGAAATCCAGGGTTTGTTTTTTTCTTTTCCATTTTAGATAAGATAACGATTATCTGGGCTGTAAAAGAAGAGAAAAATCAGGGAGAGGCAGATTAGATGTTCCTGGGTTTTTGGGAAAGGGCCATGTACCTTCCCCAAACCCTAGGCCAAGTTAGGCAGAAGGAAGGTTGCACATCTTCAGACAAGTTTAGGGATTTGAATGGAGGCCGTGACCTGGAACTTAGTAAGGGAATGCATTTAAAGATAATATCCCATGCCCTCCTTGGCATGATAGCATTTGAATAGTAATGGCTCCATAAGGTATTCAGCCAAAAAAAAGCTGAGACAACTTTGAAAATCCCCTGTGGACCTGGAATGGCACAAGAGGAGAGCCACACATGTCTCTTGTCTCACAAGAGAAGCTCATAAATTGCCAAGCAGATTTGAAGAGATCTGATACATAGGGCAAGGAAGACATGGTTACAACCTGTGGAGGACTCAAAAACAAATGATGTCACAGCAAATACTTCCAAGGCAGATGTAAAAACAGCCACACCAAGATCTTGGGCTTCTTAGAGCTCTACAACCCAGAAGAAAACATTGGATTTGGGAAGATCCTGAATTGACTTGGAAAAGACCTTGAAACAATGGAAGAAACTCCAAATTGACTGTATTAGGGTGCTCCAAAGAAAGATAAACAAGAGGATAAATGGATTAGACAAAGAGATGATAGGTAGGTAGATAGATAGAGAGAGAGAGAGAGAGAGATAGATAGATAGATAGATAGATAGATAGATGAGAGAATAGATAGATACATAGATAGATAGATAGATAGATAGATAGATAGATAGATAGATAGATGATAGGAGGGGATTTATTATGGCAATTGGCTCACGTGATTATGGAGGCCAAGTCCCACAGTGTGTCATCTGCAAGCTGGAGAAGCAAGGAAATGGTGGTGTAATACAGTTGAGTTCAAATGCCTGAGAACCAGTGTAGCCAATGCTGCAAGTCTCAGCCTGAGGCTGAGGCCTAAGAAACTGAGTGCTGCTGGTATAAGTGTCAGAACCCAAAGGTCTAAGACCCTGGAATTCTGATATTCAAGGGCAGATAAAGATGGTTGTCCCAGTTCCAGAAGAGAGGCCAAATCCATCTTTCCTCTGCCTTTTTGTTCTAGCAAGGACCTCAACAAATAGAATGGTGCCTGCCCACCTTGGGTAAGGGCAGATCTTCCTTACTCAGCCCACTGATTCAGATGCCAACCTCTTCTGGAAACACCCTTACAGATGTGTCCAGAGATAGTGCTTTACCAGCTATCTGGTAAAGCATCAGTGAGCAAAGGGTCTTTTTTGGGTGGGTTTTTTTTTCCATATTGAAAAAGAATTGCACCCTACAAGTGTTTACCACGTCTAGCCAGCTTCATCTTTCACCTGCAGTGGCCCTGAGCTCTTCCTCTCTATAATTCTGCTCTTGACCCCCTCAACCCATTGACCACTTAGCAGGCAGGGTAATCTTTTAAGAATGCTATCTGGGTAACACTTAACCCAGTCAAGCTGACACCTGAAATCAACCATCACATTGACCAAGACTGAATTTCAACCAGATGAAACGGGGAACTTGAAATATAACTTAAGCTCACTTGTAGGGAAATGAAATCATATTTCTTAAACAGTTGCATTTGTAAGCTGAGAATTGCAGGTACTTAACATGACTACCTGAAGCATAATTTCTCACTGTCTGAACATAGATGAAAATTACTGTAAAGTTAAAAAATGTGTTCTTAATATCTAATATCCAACTCTCATCCATCATTGAAAATATAAACTCTGTGTGATTTAAAAACAATTAATTATTTAAAATAATTGAAATTATTGTCTTCCCACCATGACTGAATTTTTTTATTATTTTATTATTATACTAGAAGATTAGAGGTAGGCAGACCAGGAGATTTATAAAATGAAATTGAAAGGTGATATCCTATGTATGACATTCTATAATTTACACAACCAACTAAGCATTATTTTTCAGTTGTCACATTGGAAAACCATTGAGATCTAAAGTCATTGAGGTTTGGCCCAGCATAGGGTCTCACTCCTGTAATCCTAACACTGAGAGGCTGAAGTGGGTGGACTGCCTGAGCTCAGGAGTTCAAAACCAACCTGGGCAACATGGTGAAATCTCGTGCCTACTAAAATATAAAAAATTAGCTGGGCATGGAGGCGCATATCTGTAGCCCCAGCTACTCAAGAGGCTGAGGCACAATAATCGCTTGAACCCAGGAGGCAGAGGTTGCAATGAGCCAAGATTGTGCCACTGCACTCCAGCCTAAGCAACAGAGTCAGATCCTGTGTCAAAAAATAAATTAAATAAATAAATATACTGAGGCTCAACATATTTTTGGGATTCTTCTTTCGAAGTTTGCTTCTGAGACAGTATATGAGACCCACAAGAAAATAAGGGTTATCACAAATTTAGAAGTCACTCAAGAAGTCTAAACATCTTTGTAGCCAGACTTTATCTTTGATTTTTAATAATATTTTTAAGCTTGATACATTTATTCAATAGATTTGGTCCAAAGCATTATTAACAGAGTTCACAGCACAAAGCCATCCTTAAAGAATGTTTGAAAACATCCAAAGCACCACACCTCTAAAAGAAACCTAAAGAATTACCAAAGGTTTGGCAGAAATGGTAGAAAATGGACAGTCACTCAACAAGGGAAAAAAGGGATAATTAATGCTATGAACTTTGATGAATAGATCTATAATGACTCGGGGTGAAATAAATTATCTTGTTTATTCTTTTTTTCTCTTAAATACAATATGGTAAAATTAAATACAATGTATATATTGTGGTCCCCCTGCTTATGTACCCTTTATATCTGAAATACAACTTGAAATTTTTGAAAACTTGAAATTTTTGAAAAAGTCTCCTTTTTAAAAACAGAACAATAATTTTGTGCCAAAGAAAGGAGGAAAAGCATAAGAGTGGCAAGGCAGCTAGAATGTTTCTTCATGGAGAATAACCAAGCATACCAAAAACCAGAGAATGCAAGAGGAGACGATCTATAACATGTCTACAATAAATCTCTTTAACAATCTTTCCTTGCCTCTCCAAAGAAGGGATTGTATGTGGCACTTCTGAATGTTGTCTATTCTCTCCCTCTAATTCCAATCACATAGAAGGTGAATGAATTGAAATGTAATCCAAATGAAAACAGTAAATATGATTCAATATTCATGAACAGGATGAGTTTTAAATATTTAACAACCATAGACACTGACCATTTGGAACAGATGCGGCAACTAATGGACACTAGCCATTAACTGACATTGTCATGAACAACTGACATTGTCATATTGGGTGTCTCAGCTGATTATTGGCCCTGTTCATCGGTGTTTCTCTAGGGGAGAATAACTCCTTTTTACATACAAACAGATTTTTTTCTTTATATGTGAACTCAGTAAGAAACACAAAATCTCTATTGCAACATGCTTTTTTCGAAGGTCTATAGCTTGCATCAGAAAAGGTAAAAGCAAAGTATAATAGTAAGCAATTTTATCTGCTCAGAAGACTTTAAAAGCAAAGTGATATTACTCTACTAGAAAGCTGTTCTTTGAAGAGGACCTACCAATTTTTATTTTAAGTATAAACATTACATAGAGTCTAGCTTCTGTTGGAGAAAACCAGTTGTTGATAACAGTGGAACAAGGACAAGTGGGCTCATTTTACCAGATATGTAGGACATGGCAAGTTATGTAGTTACTCCAGACAGCAAAGGGTCTTTCTTGGATTGGTCTTTTTTTTTCCATGTTGAGAGAGAATTGCATCCCACAAGTGTTTACCAGGTCTAGACAGCTTCATCTCTCACCTGTAGTGGCCCTGAGCTCTCCCTGTCTATGATTCTGCTCTTGACCCCCTCAATCTATTGGCCACTTAGCAGGCAGGGTAATCATGACCCTTACTTGCAGGAAACTTTCCAGGAAGTTCTCATTATGTTTTTTTTTTTATTTTTTTTTGAGATAGAGTCTCGCTCTGTTGACCAGGCTGGAGTGCAGTGGCATGATCTCAGCTCACTGCAAGCTCCGCCTCCAGGGTTCATGCCATTCTGCCGCCTCAGCCTCCCGAGTAGCTGGGACTACAGGCACCCGCCCCCACGCCCAGCTACTTTTTTGTATTTTTAGTAGAGATGGGGTTTCACCATTCACGGGATGGTCTTGATCTCCTGACCTCGTGATCCACCCGCCTCGGCCTCCCAAAGTGCTGGATTACAGGCATGAGCCACTGCGCCCAACCTCTCATTATGTTTAGAATTGACTAAGTTCTAATTCTCTCATTATGTTTAGCATGACTAAATGATCCTGAAATGACTGGCCATGCGTAATTCCCCAACCTCGTTTTGACCCCCTCTCCTGTGCACTCACTTGTCTCTCAACACACAGGACTGAATTCTTTGATCTTCAGACTGTGCACATATACTATCTGTGGCATTCTCACTGGCTCTATCCTACTTACCCTTCATTTCCATTTAACTATCGTTTTTAAAGAGGAGTTGCCTGAGTCTCTAGTTAATTATTTTCTTATCATCATGAACTCGTGTATTTAAATATTTGATATATTTCTATTTATTGCAGTTATTATCCTGCTCAAATCGTCCCACTAATAGCGGCCTTTTAAAATTAGTTCCATAGGCACGAACCAATCACAAGAACCTATAATTAGTCATGAGAGCTTCTTTACTATCCAATGTAAGGTGTTCCAGGCTGATATTCTACATTTCTTGATCCACAATTGCACCCATGCATTTCTCAAAGATGTTTGGATTCTTTCAGTGGGAAAATGACAAAACCACAACTCTGATGCTAAAGATTCTCATTCGCAATCAAAAAAGATTTATTTTGCTACTGGATGTCTGGTAAATTTTTTCTAGACCTTTATAGTGGACATAGCTGGGAAATATATCAATATCTACATCATACATATTATTACATACATACTTTATTATATGTGTTCTTAATTGTGCATATGCAATTTATGTAAAATTATTAGCCACTAATTATTTGCAGACTACTTTTCTTTCATTCTCTCAAAATGCACCTCCAATTGAATACTTGATGTGTGTTATTTTTTCATTCTTTACCAGTTTTCCAAGGAGTATTTCACATGTATCTGCTCACCGTTTTTGGCATTTCATGTTGTGTCTATTGAACACTATTTATTTACTTCAATTGATGAGTAAAAATTATACATATGTGGTGTATAACATAATGTTTTGATGTATGTATACATTGTGGAAGGGCTATTCAGGCTAATTAATATATGCATTACCTCACATATTTGTTTTGTGGTGAGAACACAAAATCTCCTAGTAATTTTTGAGTATACATTATTAGCTATAGTCACTACGTTGTACAATAGATCTCTTGAATTTATTCCACCCGTCTAGCTGAAATTTTGTGTCCTTTGACCAACATCTCTCTAATCTTCCCAAACCCCAGTCTCTGGTAACCATCATTCTATTTTCTGTTTCTATGAGCTTGATGTTTTGAGATTCCACATATAAGTGAAATCATGTAATAGTTACCATCTCTGCCTGGCTTCTTTTATATAACACAGTGTCCTTAAGTTTCATCCATGTTGCACAAATGATAGGATTTCCTACTTTTTAACAGCTAAACAGTGTTCTATTGTACATATACCACATTTATTTTATCCATTCATCTGCTGATGGACACTTACGTTGATTTCATACCTTGGCGATTATGAATAATGCTGCAATAAACATGGGAATGCAGCTCTTTGATAAAATGATTGTCTTTCTTTGGGGCATACACCCAGCAGTGGGATTGCTGGATCATATGATAGCTTTATTTTTATATTTTTGAGGAACCACAATACTGTTTCCAAAAGGACTGTACTTATACACATTCCCTCCAACAGTCTATAAGAGTTCCCCTTTCTTCACATCTTCACCAACACTTGTTATTTTTCATCTTTTTTGATAATAACCATTCTGATAGGGCAAGGTGATATCTCATTGTGGTTTTAATTTGCATTTCCCTAATGATTAGTGGTGTTAAGCATATTTTTATATACCTGTCTGCATGTCTTCCTTTGAGAAATGTCTACTCAGATCCTTTGCCTATTTGTTAATTGGGTTATTTGTTTTTTTGCTCTTGAGTTCCTTACATATTTTGAATATTAACCCCTTACTAGTGCATGGTTTGCAAATATATTCTTCTCTTCCTTACATTAACTCTTCATTCTGTTAACTGTTTCCTTTGCTGTTCAGAAGCTTTTGGTTTGATGTAATTCCATTTGTCTGTTTTTGCTTTCATTTGCCTGTGCTTTGGGGTTCATATACAAAACATTGTCCAGACCAATGTCATGGAGTTTTCCCATGTTTTATTCCAGAGGTTTTACAATTTCAGGTCTTATATTTAAATCTTTAATCCATTTGAATTAATTTTTATATATTATGTGAGATGAGGGTCTAATTTTATCCTTCTGTATGTGAATATTCCATTTTCCCAACATGATTTACTAAAGTAACTGGCCCTTTCCTTGTTGTGCGTTCTTGGCATCTGTTAAAAATCAGTTGACCATAAATTGATAGATTTATTTCTAGGCTTTGTATTCTGTTCCACTGGTGTATGTGTCTCTTTTTATGCCAGTACCATGCCGTTTTATAATTACTATAGCTTTATAGTAGATTCTGAAATCAAGGAGTGTGATGCCTCCAGTTTTGCTCAAGATTGCTTATGCATTCTTATTGCATCCTCTATATCTCTTAACTCTTGTATTTTTCATTTTTCTTGTCTCCATATGCTCCATGCTCTGAATAGTTTCTTTAGACATACTTTCCAATTCATTAATCCTCTCTTTAGTGTTCAACCTATTAATTGAGTTTTGTATTTCAACTATTATATTTTAGTTGCTAGATCCCTAATTTGTTGTTCGTTGTTTTTATTGACTTTCAGTCATGCGGTTTGTTGCCTTGGGTATTCAGTAAGTTTTGATTATACATACACATTTTGATAGTGAAACTTAGTTTCACTTGATTGTGGGGGCCTAACCTGGAAATGCTTTTCTCTAGAAAGAGGCTAGAGGGATTACTGATCTGAAACTACCTTAGCTTCCTTCCAAGGCTTTTGCTCAAGGGAGAGATTTCCAATTGAGACAGAGACCAAGCTCATTATCTCTGCAGTGGTATTGGTATTTGCCTCCAAGCTAACCCTCAGTTTTACATTTGCTCAGTATTATCGTTTCAGTTCACAGTTATTTTTCTTTGCTTTTACTTGTTCCCCTTGGATCTCATCTAGTTTCTGCTAACCCTTCAATACATTAAAGATCCTTTTTGTAACTTTTTCAGCTGTAACACAACAAAGAATCTACAAGTGCTGTCAACTGAGAGGGAGTCAAAGGTGATAAGAAAGAATTGATGCTCCATGGGCAAAATGATGCCGGGAGCGCACGTCTCTGTCACTGAGATTTTTATAGAGAAGAAAAAGTTTCCACCCGGTAACCATGGGCTCATCTAGAAATTAATTATCCATCTCAGGTCATGAATGGATACAGAATTACCTGCCAAAGACCCCAGAGCCTGTATGGTTTATGTGGAAGCCTCAATTTTATGTGGTTCAGACATCTCAAGCTAAAAAGCTGACATGAAAAATGGCTTAGAACCTGCTAATTCAATCAGATATGATCTGGGGTTATCAAAAATCACTCCATAGAGAGGTAACCACAGCCAGTGCACACAACGGACTAGAGAGGAAATTTTTCCTAGCAAAGTGAGGAATTTAAGGATATAACATGAGGGAGTCTGATATAGAAAAGAAATTCCAAAGACCCAGACCCCCAAAAAACAGAGAATTAACATCTGAGACACTAGAGGTAAGAGAGAAATTGGAAAGGAGCTTTAAAATAGTTATGTTTAAAATGTTCAATATAATGTTTAGTGACTTACCTGATGTCAGCCAGCTCACAAGTTCAAACCAGACAATCTAAGTGCAGAGTTTACCTTCATAACCAGTATGATATGCTTTCCTGACCTCTCACATTGTGTCTGGATGAAAGGGGCTGACTTCTACAATACTAGCCTATCTTACTCTAATTTTGGAGTTTAGAGCTCTCTCCCTTTAGCTAATATTCTTATATTTGACATCATAATATCATTAAAACAACTTACGGTTGTATTTTCAACTGGACGGAAAGATAAATATGGATTTCCACCAACAGTGGAAAATTCATCTCTCTATGGAACTTACCTGTTATGCTGCTCAGGATAGATGGAAACGCCAAAGGATCACACCCTTACCAGTTCATGGAAAAATCACCAGATGGACTCCTTGTATAAGTAAAATGTGATTATAGTGGGGTGGGAATGAGCAGTCTTCCTGGCTGGATATGGTTTCTTAATTCACATCACATTTGGATTATCATGATAAACAATCAATTTTTTGAACCCAGTTCATTAAACTTCATCAATTATGTGTTTCACTTGTTTTCCTTTATTACATATTTCTAGACTACTATCCTCTCGATGGAACAGTATTGTTTCATAGATGATCATTTATTTCTCTCTGTTAATTTAAATTTAACACTACAATACCATCAGTACATTCTGAGAGCCTTAAATTGAGAATTTTTGACATTTTTGAGGCCATCAATACACTGACACCAAGCAGGAGAAAGGCAGTACAGAAAAAGAAAACTACAGATGAATGCCTCTCGTGTACATATATGTAGAATTTCTCAACAAAGTATTAGCAAATTTAATCCAACAGTAGGCAAAAAAGAGAAATGTCTTACAGTTAAGTGGGGTTAATCCTGGAAATGGAAGCCTGGCTCTACATTCAAAATTCAGTCAATATCATTCACCATACTAACAAACGACAGGAGAAAAAAATCACATGATCATATTAAATGAGGCAGGAAAAGCATTTGAAAAAACTGAAACTCATCTATAATAAACAGTCTCAGCAAACTAAGAATAAAAGAGAATTTCCTTAACCTAATAAAGAGTATCTATTTAAAAAACTATAGCTAACACATGTAATAATGAAGACTACATCTTTTCCCACCAATATAAGGAAGAACACAAAGACATTTGCTCCCACAACTCCTATTTGGCATAGTACTGGAACCCTAGCCAGTTCAACAAGGTAAGTAAAAGAAATAAAAGGCACACTGACTGGCAATGAAGAAATAAAATTATCCTATTCATAGATGTCATGATTGATATAGAAAAGCTAAATAGTTTTGCAAAAACCTTCTAGAACTAAGAAATGAGTTTAGTAAATTTATAGGACACATGTCAATATGCAAAAATCAATCCCACATATATGTATATACTAGCAATGAAAATTGGAGACAGACATTTTTCAAAGTTCCATTTATAATGGCCCTAAAAATGACATGCCTAGATGTTAATCTAACAAAAGTATGCAAAATCTGGTGGTTTTCAAAGGGAAATCAAAGGAGAGCCAAATAAGAGAAATCAAGGAAGAGCTAAATAAGGCTCACTATCTTCTGGAAGGCTCAGTATTGTTTAGATATCAATTTTTTCCAAATTTGGCTACAGATTTAACACTTATCCCAGTTAAAATCCTGGCAGGGTTTTCATAAATACTGTCAAGTTGATTCTAAAATTTGTGTGGAAAGATAAATGACCTAGAAAACATTTTTTTTTAAAGAAGAACAAATTTAGAAGATTCACACTATTTGATTTCGTGACCTACTCTAAAGTTATATCAGTCAAGACAATATGGTATTAGTGGTACTAAATTATGGTATACAGGTCAACTGATTTTTAGTACAAATGTAAAGGCAGTTTTATAGAAAAAGGATAATATTTCCAACAGATTGTGTTAATACAATCGGACATTCATATGCCAAAAAAATACATACCTTGACCCACACCTCATATGTTATACAAAATTAACTTGAAGTGAATCACAGATCTAAATGTAAAACACAAAATTACAAATATTCTGAAAAAAGAAAACACAAAAGAAATTTTTCATAAATTTGAATTACACAAAATTAACTTGAAGTGAATCATAGACCTAAATGTAAAACATAAAATGACAAATATTCTGAAAAAAGAAAACACAAAAGAAATTTTCATAAATTTGAATTAGGAAAAAATTCTTAACTATGACACCAAGAGTATGACCCATAACAGAAAAAAGTTGATCAATTGTACTTCATCAAAACTAAAATCTTTTTCTCCATAAAAGATGGCTAAGGGAATGAAAAACACAACCTAGTGAAAATACCTGAATCACAAATCTAATAAAGGGCTTAAATCCTTAATTTAAAATGAACTCTCAAAACCAACAATAAGAAAGCAAATGTCCAGTAAAAAAAAATAATAATGATGAAGGAAACTGGGCAACATAGCCAGACACTAACTCTACAGAAAAAACAAACAAACAAACAAACTAAAAGATTAGCTGGGTATGGTGGTGTGCACCAGTAGTCCCAGCTACTTGGCAGGCTGAGGCAGGAGGATAACTTGAGCCCAGGAGTTAGAGGCTGCTGCTGTGAACTATAATTGTTCACTTCACTCCAATCTGGGTGACAGAGTGAGACCCTGTCTCAAAAAAAAAAAAAGAAAGAAAGAAAAACAAAAAAGATTTGAACAGATATTTTACTAAAGAAGATAATCAGATTGCAAATAACACATGAAAAGATATTCAACATGTTAAAACCACAATGAGATTCCACTCTACACCTATTAGAATGGGTAAGAAAAAAAAAAAAAACACACATCAATACCAAGCACTGGCAAAAACGCAAAGTAACTAGGACCCTCATACCCTGCTGGTGGACATGCACAATGGTCAAGCCACTATGGAAAACAATTTGGTAGTTTCTTATAAGTTATATGTACATTTATCTTACGATCTTCAATCCCACTCCTAGTTATTTAGAAGAACGAAAACTCACATTTATACAAAAAAACTATGTTCAGAGCACATTATGTTAAGAGCAGCATTGTTCCTAATCATAAAAAACTGGAAACAGCCTGAATGTTCTTCACTGGTGTTTTATTGTACCAGAGTTTCTCTGGTACAACAAAATACTTCTCAGCAATACAAAGAAACAAACTACTGATATACACACAACAACAACAAGGATGAATGTAAACGCTTTCCTTTAAGTGAAAAAAAATCAGACTCAAGGCCGGGCCTGGTGACTCACGCCTGTAATCCCAGCACTTTGGGAGGCCAAGGTGGGTGGATCACAAGGTCAGGAGATCAAGACGGTCCTGACCAACATGGGGAAATCCGTCTCTACTAAACATTCAAAAAAAATAGCTGGGCGTTGTAACACACGCCTGTAGTCCCAGCTACTCGGGAAGCTGAAGCAGGAGAATCGCTTTAACCCAGGAGGCAGAGGTTGCAGTGAGCCGAGATGGGGCCACTGCACTCCAGCCTGGGCAACAGAGTGAGAGTCCATCTAAAAAAAAAAAAAAAAATCAGACTCAAGGCCGGGCATGGTGACTCAGGCCTGTAATCCCAGCACTCTGAGAGGCCAAGGCGGGTAGATTGCTTGAGTCCAGGAATTTGAGACCAACCTGGGCAACATAGCAAAACCCCATCTCTACTAAAAATATAATAAATTAGCCAATGTGATGGTGCGTGCCTGTAATCCCAGCTACTCGGGAAGCTGAGATGGGAGAATCACCTGAGCCCAGGAGGTCGAGGATGCAGTGAGCCAAGGCAGTGCCACTGCACTCCAGCCTAGACAACCAGTGTGAGACCCTGCCTCAACAAAAAAAGAAATCAGACTCAAAAGATTGTAAACGGTATGATTTCATTTATACTAAAATTCTGGAAAAGGCAAAACTATAAAGACAAAAAACAAATAAATTGTCCCAAGAATTTGGGATAGGAGAGGTTTTGATCACAAAGGGGCAGCACAAAGGAATATTTTTGGAGTGAAGGAATGGTTCTATATCTTGATCGTGGTTACAAGACTCTATTTCAAAACTCATAGAACTATATGCACAAAAAATAGTGAATTTTACTTGATGTAAATTTAAAAGTAACTTAAATATATATATAATACAATATTATATATAAGTATATTTTATTATTCTATTTATATTATGTAATGTATATTAGTTAATATAAAGTAACTTAAATATATGTGTATACACACATACACACACACACAAAAACAAAAAACAAAAATCTGTGTCCTAGGAGCAGAAAATCCTACCCTGAGGGAGTGAGCTTCCTATACCCTTCTCAAAAATAAAACCAACCTTAAAAACATGAAGGAAAAGAAGTGAGAACTCAGGCTCACACTACTCAGAACTCTTGAAAGCCAGGTATGAAAAGTTACTGGTTGCTTTTTACACATTGCAGTTCAATTCACCTTGACCTCTTACCTCGGGTTTCAAAAGAACAAAAGCAGCCTAATGGAAACAAAGCACTTTGGCATCAGGATATTTAGTGACTTGTAATCGCACCTCTATTAGCTCTGCTGCACTTAGTCTAACCTTAGAGTCTGTTTCTCTCACAGGAGGGAGGAATAATAAGGATAATACAGTCTGAGCTACGCACATGTCTTCTCTAAGATTCATTCAATGAAATTCAAAATGCATCTAAGCCCTCTATTCTGTGATTTCCTGTTTAAGCCTACGTTCTTACGAAATGCCACCAATCGGAAGCATTGTACAGAATGCGTAATGTTAAGCTTTAAATGAAAAGAAAATTAAAAACTGAACTAAAAGAATATTGCAAATACATAGCTACTCATGTAAAAAATTCAACACTTCTCTTTTAAATAACCTGGTGACTAACTGGTGAAAAATATCTGGACCTGCTGCTTCATAGTTTAATGTTTTTCTCTTGTACCTGGCTGACACTCTCATTCATACCAAGGGAGATATTTGATTACTAGACTCAAATCAACAGATGTAACTGTGCCCCAAACCTCAAAATCTATTCCTATTAAGAGTTAGTTTATCAGCTTTTGAGGAACTGTGAAGCATTGTTTTAGCGGATGGTGTCACTGTTAATTTGAGACACACACACATAAAATACAGTTGTCCAAGTCCATGTTATCCCAGCAGCCAGGAAAGGTAGCCAAAAGCACGTTTGCAACTGACTCCTTCGTAAAATGAAAAATATAATAGAATAAATATGAATACCTTCATTTCTTGAAGTGTCTGGGATATACTTATAGTAGAGAAGACAGAGAATTCCAGACACTCAGGTTTTTCTGCGTACCTAATTGGGCCTGTACTCAAGTATACTATATCTTTTTTTGTGCCAGATTGCTTGGTCCTCTGTGGATGACACAATGTAAAGTGAGAGTTAATTAGTTCTCAAGTTTAAGACCACTATTAAAGCATTAGAGAAGCAGGTGAATCATATATTTCTGGATAAAAATCAGAGATGGCCATAAGA
The DNA here is from genome assembly GCF_009764315.1 of Trachypithecus francoisi. Classification (NCBI taxonomy): domain Eukaryota; kingdom Metazoa; phylum Chordata; class Mammalia; order Primates; family Cercopithecidae; genus Trachypithecus; species Trachypithecus francoisi. Next base: position 72,061,869 of record NW_022681470.1, on the reverse strand, counting down.
CTCTTAAACAAATTATACTAGACGCAAAGTCTCATTACTCCGTGTCCATTTTCATTGGACAACTCTGCTTAATTTCTGGGTTTATTATTCACATTATGCAGCAAATGAAGTAAACATAGCTTCTCTCTCCACTTCAAAGTGAGATAGAATGAAATGATATATACATATGTAAATGGTTTTGTAAAGAAAATGGCACTATATCTGTGCAAGATATTATTTTCTTTAATAGCTGCTGCTGACACTCTCACAAATACATAGTAATTTTCCAGATAGCAAATCTAACAGCTAGATTGTTATTTCATGTATGTGATGTGTAAACGCTGCTTAAACCAGTTTCAGTAGTAGTGTAAAAACAGTGGTTCTACCCAAGTGCTTTGCATACATGTTTGGAACAAATTGACACAATAAACTAAAACATCAAAATACACTCCCCATCTAATACTGATTTTTGCAGACACCATAGAAAGCTACCATAGGAGACATTTTAAAGATGAACAGTTTCAGCACTTAAACTTTCAAAAAAAAACATTTCTTCTGAGAATGACTGTTGGCTACAGTGGCTTTTCTGAGATGATTAGACATGGTTATATACCAAAGATGAAAGGGAAAATCAATTAGCAATGGCCAACCCGGTGTTTCCACTGTCTTAATCATCAAGGACTATAGAATGGCAAATCAAATTGATTTAGATCACCTACACATCTAAAGCATCTAAAGCAAAAAGAACACATTACTTTCTTTTTTTAAAAAAAAATGCATTCTGATTGACTTATCATTTTTTACTGAATGTGTAGATTTGATTTACAATTTTCTGTTAGAAATCTAGTAGGTGGAGAATAGATATTTCTGTTGAGTTGCAACTTTGAATAGTATTGAGCACAAATGAGGAATTTAGGTTACTTTAAACAGCTAGAATTTCTTGGGCCTCAAAGTTAGAAAGGTCCCTAAAGCCCATGTAGTTTAACCATCTTATCGCATGCTTACTACCTACCAAAAAGTTGACATTAATTATCTCATTTAATCTTCACAAAAAGTAGAGGAGGGGAGAACTATTAATCCTGTTTTATAGATGGGGAACCACAATCTTGGTAGTTAGGTAATTTGCCCAAGGTCACTCTGTTTATAAGTAGGGGGTCTGGAATTCCATCACTAATTTGACTCAAAATACTTGCTTTTTCCTCCTTGCTGAGCCTCCTTATCTACAACATTTCACTAGTGGCAGGGAACTCATTCCTCCTGGTGCAACAAATTTTTAGATAGCTCTGGCTATAGATATTTTGATGTCAAACAAGTAACCAGAAAAAAATATAGCATGCCATAAAAACTAAAGTTATCATTTGTCATCAATAACTACATCCTGATCCTGCTGGTGGGAGGATCTAAACCTACACTTTTCCTTTTGAAGACAATCCTCAAAATCATAATCATTCTACCATACCTTACTTGGCTTTCAATTATAATCAGATGGCTTCCTTTTCCTTAAAAAAAAAAAAAAAAAAAAAAAGACTTAGGACTTCTGTAATACTACGTCATTTCTTGATCAAGGTCCCAGAATTTTGCATAATAAATCCAGATGCTTTTAGCCTGAAAAAGTGTTCATGCAGATTATCAACCAACTTCCTAATTCTTGAAAGAACTTCCGAGCTATTCCTATAGAATGCCTTATTTTAATTAGAATTGCATCTGAAAGATTTGCCTGGATTATTTTACTTGTAAATAGACTGAACAGAACTGTTAACGGGATAATTTAAATTTATCTATTGTTATATGTGATGTTATATACATTTATAATATAAACTTATCCAACATTAAGCGTATACCCAATGTTATAGATGATTGTCCAAAACTAGTTTACCTTAATGATAACCATTGCTTAGTTGAAGTTGAGGTCAGTTTCTACCCAAAGGATTTCACCACTACTTCTAATCAGATGCAATCAAATCACATATACAGCATTTTCGTTTCCTACTTATGGTAGCAGAAGGACATGTGTTCAGTTTAGTACATGTCTATGCTAAGTGACATGAGAAGAAATTAGAGTACTAGAACAGTGTTAGCTGGCACACGATAAGATGGAGATGGCATCTGTAGCTTGACCTACCTTCTCCAGCTCTCTCCATACCTTTTGTTTCTCTTCTGCCACTCTAGAAATTTGGCTCCAAGAGCTACTCAATTTAACTCCAAGAGCCTTTTGATCGCTCACCTTCACCTCTGAGTTTATTTTCATGCCCCTCGGACCTAAAAAGGAGTCTTCATCCCATGAGGACTTGGCCAGTGTCTTGTCCAACCCATCAACCTTCAGCAAAGGGGGCTCCAGAAGTGCTGATTCCAAGTCCCAATGCCACAAACCAGAACCTGGACATGACATACTAATTGGAAATAAGCATATACATATATATATATATATATATATATATATATATATAGTGAATTGTTCCCAAATAATATGTGGAACAAATTCTTGTGATACCCTTCCAAATAATATGTGAAATGAATTCTTCTGATTTCAAGAGAAAAACAACCAAGAATAGCAATTAACCAGAAATTTGATTTTTGAGAAAATTCCTTATTGAAAAAAAGCGATATAATGTAATGCCATTATTATATAAATTTTGTTAAATAGAATTCAATCATACTCAAAGACAAATTCATAAAATTAAACCCTGCTGTAAAATGATTACTGTACCAACACAAAACGTGTCCTATTACCCAACACCAGCATTTATTCAGCATTCAAAAAATATTTATTTAGTACATGCTATATGACAGGCACCCTAAAGATGGACTTTGCTACATTTAATATGTACATAGGATTATGCTTTTGATGAGTTTTATTCACATTTCTAAGACCACAACAGTATTCTTGTGAGATGAGAAGTCTTACATAGAGACATCTAAATAATTTCAAATAAAACTACTTACTAAATAAACTATGGAAATGTAAAAAGAACTTAGGTCTTAGTTCTCAAGATTTAAACTATCGTACCTTTTCTTCCCCATTTCCAAGATTCTAAGCCACCTCTTTCCCACTATATACACGAGATTCCCTCAGGAAATAACTAATATTCTAAGTAAACTACAAATAATATGTGTAAATCTGTATATGAACAAATTGATTACAGGACTAACCACAGCATGAAACCAAAGTAAACATAAATTACCAGAATCTAAATGCAATGGAATTTATAGATACACATGTTGATCAATTTTTACATTGCCAGAAGTAATACATCACAAATAAAAGCCTGATGTAACATGCCTGTTGTATAAAACATGCCCGAATTAACGTGCAATTTATTTTGGTATTGCAAGGTCATGGAAAAAATTCCAGAAACTAACCCTCTGTTGGAACCACCCAATGAGTTTAATTATAGACTTTTATATAATGAAGACTCCTTACATCAAATACTTGCTTGGAAATCTACTCAGCATAATCTAGAAATTTTGAAAACAAATAAGGTACTTGATTATTGCAAAGATACTCACAGTAGAAATTCCTTTTTGCTCGTGGGTTCATCATTTGGTGATGTTTTCATCAGGAGTCATCATGCTTTTGATCTTTAATGCCGTTCTTCCTCCAAGGTTTCTTGTCCGTAATTTCCAAAACAGAGTCACTTGTACTAACAAGCCATCGTCCCATACTGTTTCCTTTTTGTATGTGAATGTTACCCTGTAGATCAGTTTCCTGTACAAAAACACTCAAAATGAACAAACTCTGCTGTGTGCAAGTGAAATGTGCTACTCAAATCCTCTGTTTTTACAGTTTGGTTCAGGAAGAAATTCCCTGATTAAAATGAGGAACTATATCCCAGTTGTTCCAGAGAATTTAAAAGACAGAAGTTTCTTCCTTATGAATGAGCATATCAAAGTTGCCAGCCTCACGTATTCTTACAAGTTTGTGGCTCAAGCATTTACACACGAAGCATCCATGTACTGTGTGCAGGCTAAAGACTCTCCCAATTGCTACAGTAACAATATCCCAACTATATTTTCAAATCAGGCTTAGTATGCTTTGAAGTACATAATGTTTTCCATTCCTGAAAGGACAAAGAGATCTGCATTGTCAAAGTTTATTTTTAAGCTCATGTGCTTGCTAAGTGCAGTGGCAAACCGGCTTGGCTTTCCGTGCCTGTAGTACCATTGCTGGAACCTATTAATGCAAACAGATGAATCCTTGGCTGCATTCCACATAGGCTTTTATTTTTTATCTTACCTTATCTAAATTGCATTGATTATCATTTTTTAAATCAGAAATGTTATCAGTTTTCTGAGCATGCTTGTTTTATCAGTACAGAAGTCATGTAAAAAAGTCAAATAAGAGGAAAGTTTTAAATAGCTTTTGCTGAGATAAGAAAGTTAGTAATTAGAGGTAGATTCTGCCTCTGGAAGAACTTTGAGGGACATTTGGAGACAGTAAAAACGACAACAAATCTTAAATTAAGGAGTAAAAGATGAATAAAAGAGACAGAAGAGAAGAGAAAAAGAGAGACAGCAAAAGTGAGAGCAACACAGAGAGAGAGAGAGAGGCCTTGACTATTAGCAATAATTTTTCACATATTTTCTTATTGTTGCTCTGGTTTGTATAACCCCCTACCAGTCTGCTCAACCCACCAAATTTAGCCACATGTCATCTAATACCAGACTAAGGCTTGTGGAAACACATTATTGCTCTATTAAAGCCATAACAAAATACAGTTGAACATTAGGTAGTGGGGTAGCCCTGAAGTAGTAACACAATCTGTATGATGGAATTTCAAGCCCAAATTTTATACATCTGGTTTTGATATGCTAATAAATGTGATAATGTACATTAAATATCAGTGTTCAAGTAACATAATCCTTCCATCTGACTGAAATAATGAAGACTTTTCAGATCATATGAGAAATACTTATTTTTGTGCAAATGCAAAAAATTACTCTCCTATGAGCACACACTCATGTGCACACACACACATACGCACACAGACACAGCAATAGCACATAAAATGTCAGCTGTCTTTTTCCAATAATAGGTTTTTACTAGACCCTTCCTGTGCCTTCTTTTCTGGACACCCCTTTACTCAATTGTACTAATTTGTGGGAAATTTGGCTGAGATTGAGAGGAATGGAAAGAGAATTGAAAAATAATAATAAGACTTGGACCAGAGATATGAACCCCTGACCTTTGCCTCATCAGTACTATCTCACACTATAATCTGAAGTACTCGGTCACTGGCAACCTGAAAAGGAAACTAAATCAAATTATCCTTCTCCTGTTATAACTTCATGGGAAAGAGTTTCTGTATTGTAAATCCAAATATTACCATAATATAAGACATCAAGTAATGCAGTGCTATAAATGGTGCTAGAGTCTGGAAGTTAAGATTGCTTTAAATTAGCACCTTAGAATTGGGCCAACTGATGGAAAAGTACTATTTCATGAGCATTTGCTGACTTTTTGTATTTGTACATGAGAAAGTTGACAGAGGGACTTGAAGGACTGAGAAAGTGTGTGGAAGCTGCTGAGACAACAGTCATGTCGGGAATGACAAATGGTAGATTAGTATTAGGTTGAGAGATAAGGATGAGGCTAATGTTGACTGAGGGCTCCTGTGTTACAGAAAGGGAAAAGTTTTTATGGTGGTGTATGGCGCAATCCATCTCTATTTATAAACATCTACTACGCCCCAGGCACTGTGTAAAGAATGCAATGTTGTGTGTTAAATGCAATAATATAAATACGTACAAAGTACGGAAGTAGCAAAGATGAAGGAGAAGTTAATTACATTTGACAAGATTAAGGATGAATCTTAACTGGGCTTGGGAGAGAAACTGGAATTTTCCAAGCAGACAACAGGTGGTAGAACATTATAGGCTATGGAGTTAGCGTATGCAATAGTGAGACGAGTGAAATTATTCTTAAAACCACAAATAATGTGCATTACTGGATTCTAAAATTCCAAAACGGGTCCTGGTGCAGTGGCTCAAGCTTATAATCCCAGCACTTTGGAAGTGTGAGGTCGGTGGATCACCTGAGGTCAGGAGTTCGAGACCAGGATGGCCAACGAGGTAAAACCCTGTCTCTACTAAAAATAAATTAAAAAAAAAAAATTAGCCAGGTATGGTGGCGCAGGCCTGTAATCACAGTTACTCGGGGGACTGAGGCAGGAGAATCTCTTGAACCCAGGAGGCAGAGGTTGCAGTGAGCCAAGATTGTACCACCGCACTCCAGTCTGGGCAACAAGAGCAAAACTCCGTCTCAAAAACAGCAAAACAAAACAAAAACAAAAACAAACAAAAAGCAATGAAATTTCAGAGGAATTCTGAAAATGGCAGGATAATCCAGGTTAGTCCCTCTTACTCATGTGATCTATCTAAAGGGAAAAACTAAGTCTTGTACACCTTGATCTCACCTCTATTACTGGTACATAATGAGTTCACTGATAAACAAATTGCATTGTCACTCTGACCCCCAGCAAGTGGGGGATGAACACATCTTGCTCCAACGGTATTCTGTTCTTATCCCAGCAAGGAGTCTTGTTCCGAGTATGCTTGAACCCCAAGAATATTGAAAATTTATTCACTCCCTTGTTTCTTCCTGATGTTCAAAGCTTCATGAGTCAGGTAAATGGTATTTGAAAAAGCTGGCACAAAATAAAAACCCCAAGTGCTTTTTCTTCATTTGAGCCAAACCCAAACCTTTTCAAAGGCGTGAAAACATGCAGCCACATTGGTTTGGTTTTCCTTTCCTGGGCTGCTCTCCTTCCTGGTGCTGGCCAGCACCACACAGAAGTCTTGTGACATGAGCCATTTCCACGGAATTTTAAATTCTGCCAAAAACAAGAGGGATTGGAAATTTCGTGAGCATGGTTATTCTTAGGAGATTTCCATCCCAGATTCCTAACTCGTGTGGCTCAGATGAGCATCTAAAATGGACTGCCAAACCTTCTGAGGTCCCCCAATGCACTTATTTCCATTTGCATTTCTACATAAAGACCTCAAAGTAACAGGACATGCAATGGTTTGTCGGAAATATTTTCTGTATGCCAGCCCACAATCCTTCTACCTTTGTGGAAACGGGTTTGGAATGCCACTTACAACACAAACATTGGGTTTGAATATCCCCAGAATATGTTGAGTTTTTAGATGAGACATGTTTACATTCTCCAGAATCTAAACAACCTACCCCAAAGCAACCTTCAATTATTTTCTGTTCTTTTTCTTCTGGGTGACTTCAAAATATAATGAGAATTATTTTTGGCATATTGTTAAGTGTGTAACTGCACAAGCTCTTCCAACAGGCTCATTTCTCACGAGAAAATTATGTCATAAATATAACCAAAATCTCACTAATTGGGACACTGTATCAGACATTGCTATGCAACACACCTACTCCAAAATGGAATGGCTTAGAACAGTAGACATTTATTATTGTTCGCTGTTCTGCAGGTCAACATGACAATTCTTGTATCATCTGGGCTCATTCGGGCAGTGAGCTGCAGTTTGTGTAGATGATTGCTGATCTTGGCCAAACTCATTAACATGAAACTGAGCTGACTGCAGGTTGATATAACATGGCCTCAGCTGAGACCAGTGAGATCTTCTGTTTGTGTCCCTCACTTGTACAGGTCTTTCATTTTCCTTGAACAGGCAAGCCCAAGCATATTCTTAACCTAACTTAAGTATGATTTCAAGGCAACCAGAGCCAAGAGGGGAAGTGAAAATGTGCAAGTACATTTCAAAGCCTCTGTTTGGGTCAATTTGCTAAGGTCATATTGGCCAAAGCAAGATCCAAGGTCAATCTCAGAGTCAGTGTGGGAAGGTACTCACTACCAAAGAATGTGGGCATATATGGAGGCATGGAGAGTTAGAGCTATTCATGCAACCAATTAACCACAGGCACGTTGATGGTAGGAAGCGAGTCATATTCAGTCAGCTGGATGGACCCAGGACAGTATCAAATGCCTCAACATGTGAAACTAGAGTTAGCTTTCAGTACCAGGGCAGAAAAGAGAAATCAAACCCCAGGTTGGAGTGGGTGGGATGTGTCCTAAGAAAGCACAGACAAAACACCAATCTATGGCACCTGTGTCAGAAGCTGAGTTAGAGATATGACCAGAGACCACAATGAAGAACATATAATTAGAGCCAAATAAAACCACTCAGAATAGTAGAAGCAAAGTTGACAAACACTAACAAGCAGTTAAAAGATGACATTTCTCTGGGGTAATTTTAAGAAGGACGGTTGTTTGGGTAAGAGAGCAGTCACAACATCAATTGCCTACAGGAGACAAGAATGATTGAATGGATTTGATTCAATATAAAAGAGTGGTGAGAATAAGGTCACTGGAGAGCGTTGTATTAAGCGCACTCGGGCTACTCAACTCCAGCCAATGGTTTCCCTGAAGGACTGAGTGCATAGAATGGCCAGATCTTAAGTTTTTTTAAAGAAGCCTGAAATTTTATGTAGTATTTCCTGATTTTTAAAACACTTTGAAAAACACCTGTAGGCATGATTTATCCCATAGGCCACCAGTCTGGAACTCCAGACTGTAGAGGTTTCATTTCCATGGGGCAACCTCTATCTATCTTAAACTGGCTCTCCAAATTCCTGTTCTAGGACTGACATCAATAAATAAAAACAGTGATCGCGGCATTCTTGAGTACCAAACACACAATTAAAGACTTCTAAAAGCACTTTTATCTCCCCAAAGCTTTTGCATTTCAAGAGTTTGCATTCTTCCATTCTCTATATGAAACTTGGTTGGGTCCTTCCGGAACTCCACCCCAAACCTAATTGCCTTTTATTTTTAAAATCAACTTACTTTTGACATTTGCTCACATATTAAATTTCTGTTTGTAAGTATATTGGTCTAACAAGTTTTTTTGATCTCTTACAGTTTTAATTTCCAGAATGCAAACTTTTTCCTACATAGATCTCTTCCTATAGCATCTGGAAAATATATTTATAATTAAGTATTCACAATTCTTGGTCTTGTATACCAAAAGTCTATTGTCTACGTTGCAGTTTTCTGGATTTTAAGTTTATTGACTCAGCTTCTCCACTTGCATGGTTGGCTCCTTGGTTCTTTTTGTTTATTCTCTCAGCAACCTGGAAGGAAGCTCTTAAAATCCAAAGATCTATTTCTTCTGCTCTGTGAAGAAATCTCATCCTAGGCATTTTATTCTTGGCATTTTGGGGAAGACTATCCTGCCTATTTCCAGGAAAGCATGATTTTACTGCAAGTGGTTAACCGAAGGGCAAAAATAGGGAGGTTAAGATAGCTTTCGTTAGCTTCCTAAACCAGGTCATCTAAATACATCTTTATTATTCTGTATTTAGGCTTTTGTTTGGATCTCAGTAATAACAAACACAAATTTCAAAGCTTGATATATTTTATATTCTATTCTATACAAGCTTATATACAGCTCTTTCTTCACCATTAATGCAGATATTTGAAAATACATATTATGTTGATACTATAGTTATTGCTGTGTCTAGATACATACATTTGTGTTGTGTCAAACACAGCTTATGGTCCTATATATTCTCTTGACCTCACCTACTTCTCAGACCCTCAGCAACTTCCTCCATCTCAGCCACTGACCTGACACCTACCTTTGAGACTGCTGCATGGTTTTATGCCTGAGGCCAAACAAGCAACATTTCTGGAGTCCCTGGTTCCTCCAATCACTTCCAAACTTAGATTTCAGAAATACACACCACATGGAGTAGTATCTGCCTTCCCCAAAGCTGCCAAAGGACAAAGTAATGCAACTTCTTAAGTGTTGGGGAGACAACTTCCAGGCACACTTTCACCCACAGCAAGCAGAAGATGGAATAGAGATGGCATACAAGTGTCATCTCACTTCTTCCCCTAGATAGCTGTTTAGATGCAGTTTTGCCACACCATTTGTACAAACAATGCCACACAGGTCAAGCAGGGATGCAGCTGACGATGGCAGGACTATGTCTCTCTCTGGATCTTTGTGAAGTCATGGTCAGCATGATAACAAACTGTCTTGTATTTGCCTCCCACTTTTCTCTGTCTCATTTTCCTTTCCCTTACTCTGGTCATCTTGGAATTCTTTTCCCAATAAAGCATTAGCACTTAACTCTTGTCTCAAGCTCAATTTTCGAGGGAGTCTAGGTAAGACATCTGTGTGTATATATGTATGTGTATAATTCTATACATATGGTTAGACATAAGTACTTTTATATAAAGAGAGGTATGTATTTGTATGTAATTATATAGGGTTATATATAGATATGTGATGTTTTATATGTATAATCATTTATTTCCCTTTGCTATTGTATATGAAATTTATACCATGTAAAATTGTTAAGTACTGTATGGTGACGTTATGAAGTAAGACATTAAAATGAAGAATTTATGAACTACTGAAGCTCCAGAGTTTGGGTTTTTGTTTTTTTGTTGTTGTTTGTTTTTTGTTTTTTTGTGTTTTTTGTTTTTTGTTTTTTGTTTTTTGTTTTGACAGAGTCTTGCTCTGTTGCTCAGGCTGGAGTGCAGTGGTGCAATCTTGGCTCACTGCAACCTCCGCCTCCGGGGTTCAAGCGATTCTCCTGCCTCAGCCTCCTGAGTAGCTGCGACTAGAGGCGCATGGCACCAGGCCTAGCTAATTTTTGTATTTTTAGTAGAGACAGGGTTTCACAATGTTGCTCAGGCAGGTCTGGAACTCCTGACCTCAAGTGATCTGTCCGCCTTGGCCTTCCAAAGTGCTGGGATTACAGGCATGAGCCACCGTGCCTGGCCAGTGATTTGATTTTCATCCTTCTTATTTCTCATTTCTAAAAAAGGGCAGACATATTAGTTTGCCGGCTGGTAGTTCAGTATTATTGACCCACATCAGGATCATTTACTTAAATTTTATGCCACATTTATGGATCATTTTTAGGAATTGGACCACTTGTACTTGGTTGCTCCCTGTCTATGGTTTAAGAATAACTTAACATTCATTCATAACCTACAGTAGAGTCAACACACTTCAAAACAATTAGGCCTGTAATCCCAGCTACTTGGGAGGCTGAGGCAGGAGAATCGCATGAACCTGGGAGGCAGAGGTTGCAGTGAGCCGAGATCACACCATTGCACTCCAGCCTGGGCAGCAAGAGTGAAACTCCATCCCCCACAGAAAACAAAAACAAAAACAAAACAGTTAGGAGTGAACTATGATCTACACACCTTGAGATAAATTCCATCATCTAATTTCAATCACAACATTTTAACATTTACCAACCAGAGGAATTAGAAAAGGAAAGCTACCAAGACAACCCTTTTGATGAGGAGTCTTTTTAGAATTGTTGATCCTAGGCTGTCAACCTGAGAGTGCCTTAAAGAGTAAAATCAAGGCAGAAGCAAAGCCACCCCTGAGGTAAAGGAAGAAGGAATTGGGTCTCTGGCCCTCTGAGGACAGAAGCATCACTGGGAAGATGGCACCCTGAGTGTCCTAACACTTAGTGCTTCTAGGGGCTGGAGTCTTCTGAGCCCAGTGTGTCCCTTATTTTCTGGACTTGGTCTAGGGCAGCCCAACGAAAGAAGAGAACCTATGACATAGAGAGAGAGGGTCCAGGGGGAAGAGATAGCGTCTGCAGCTAGATCAGGGCCTGGTGCATAATAGGCATGTCATGAAGGTTGCATTGAATGGATTACCTAATCTTAGGTCTATGTGGGCAAATTCCACGTGCCGTTGAGCAAGTCACGTGTCACTTTCTCACTTTGAGCCTTAGTTTCTCCATCTATACAATGAGGATAATAATAATTCTTACTCAGGATAATTTCAAGGATGAAATGCAATAATAATATGATATCACCTTGTGAATTCCAAAGGACTTAACAAATTCAGAGGTCAAAAGATCAAAAGCTGCATCCAGGTTGCTTTCTTCCAAATAATGCATAGATTTTATTATTTGTCATACTTTGGCTTTATCCCCAGAGCAAATCCTGAGATAAGGACTTGTCTGTAGATAGTCAATTTGAGGAGTAATTCCAAGGAGCAGGAGAGAAGGCCTGGAAAGAATCATGAAAAAGGGAAAACCTAATTTTTTAGTAAGCCACTGCTGTGGGTAAAGAACACTTGGTCTTGCTGGAGGCCTTACGAAAAATTGATTATTGCCTCTTAGAATGGTTCACCTGAGGATCAGCTTGGGAAGTTATTCATCTGTTCCCACATTCCACCAGGGATGCCCCGAGGTGTTCATCTGCTCACTTCTAGGTACAGACAAATGTTTGACAAGTGAGCAGTCCTCTATCTGTGAAAATAAATGTACACGTAAGAGAAAATACTATTGTCATGAGGTATGTTAAAGTCCACATTGAAGTAAAGCTGAGAGGATGTGAATACAGGCATCAGAGAAACCAGATACCATTTCAGTACTTAAAAACCAGGGTCGATTTTCTCTTTATCACCCTTCTACTTAATATGGTATTTTATTTATTTATTTTTCTTTGTTCGAGATGGAGTTTCGCTCTAGTTGCCCAGACTGGAGTGCAATGGTGCAATCTTGGCTCACTGTAACCTCTGCCTCCCAGGTTCAAGTGATTCTCCTGCCTCAGCCTCCCAAGTAGCTGGGATTACAGGCACGCAGCACTACTCCCAGCTAATTTTTTGTATTTAATAGAGATGGGGTTTCATCATGTTGGTCAGGCTGGTCTCGAACTCCTGACCTCCGGTGATCCACCTGCCTTGGCCTCCTAAAGTGCTGAGATTACAAGCATGAGCCACCACGCCGGACCATATTATTTATTTATTTATTTATTTATTTTATTTTATTTTATTTTTTATTTATTTATTTTTTTTTTGAGACGGAGTCTTGCTCTGCCGCCCAGGCTGGAGTGCAGTGGCCGGCTCTCAGCTCACTGCAAGCTCCGCCTCCCGGGTTCACGCCATTCTCCTGTCTCAGCCTCCCGAGTAGCTGGGACTACAGGCACCCGCCTCGTCGCCCGGCTAGTTTTTTTTGTATTTTTTAGTAGAGACGGGGTTTCACCGTATTAGCCAGGATGGTCTCGATCTCCTGACCTCGTGATCCGCCCGTCTCGGCCTCCCAAAGTGCTGGGATTACAGGCTTGAGCCACCGCGCCCGGCCTGGACCATATAATTTAAATTATGGTATAATTCAGATGTTTTCTGGACCCACTTCCCCACAGAAATTTTACTGAACTTTACCTCCAATCCAATGCTATACTTTTGTGAAAGCCCAAAGACACACAGCCTTGATGTGTGGGAGTTAGTAGCTCTAATGCCTAAAGGATCAGAAGACGGGCACATCTCACATTGCTTCACCATCTGTCATCTCAGCCACTCCCCTCCAGACATTGCCTCTCCTTATCCTACATCTTCAGTGCTGTGAAGAAATGTGCCCCATTTTCTCTCTCATCTATACGTAGGCTTTGAGAGCTTGGTTTTTCCTAATGAAATTGTATTTTTACCTATAAGAAGTTCAGTTCTTATACATGCTATTAAAATATTTGTTCTCCCTATTATGAAATAAGAACATAAATTTTATTCTATGAAATTTAGCAAAACTATTTTTGAGTGAAAAAAATATGATCATAAACACTTTATTTTTCCGAAATTATCCCTTGCACAAAATCTAACACCCATGGTAGACTAGCTCAATTTCCTCTTTTATTAATACTTTCAGAGCCCAAAGCATTTTCCCCCTTTGAAGTTATTACATTTATAACTTTCCTTTCAAATGATGTTTGATTAATGTAAGTCTTTCCTCACTAAATTCTAAACTCTAGTTTGCTCCTAGTTGTCACTGAATTATCAGCACCTGGTCATAGCCTGGTACCAAAGTAGATGATCAATATACATTTATTTGTTCAGCAAATGGATGAATGAAATTATATGTGCAAACTTATTAATTTCATCTTACACATATGTGAGAAAAAATTATAAAGGGAAGAAAAACCCCACAAAACTCCAAGTCCCAGAAAAGAGAAACATCTTGCCCAAGGCCACACAACTAATTTATAGCAGAGTGATTTTAGCAAGTTTACCTCAGCCCTCTTACAGCCTGTAACTTAGGACTGCAATCTATTTTGATATTGCCTAACAGAACCGCTATTATAAATCTCTTGCTTTTTCTTAGAGCCATACGCTTAGTTGAAGAAATATCAAAGAAACCTGGTCTCAGCATTCCCTGAATCTTACTTTCCTGCTGAGAGATGCTAAGTTAGTTTACATCTTACACTGAAAAACGTCACTGTGGGCCTATGTTCCTCTTTTGAAATCACTGCTTTAAAATGTGTCTACTTCCACGAGAGCTTTTAGTGACTCTGGACAAGAATCATTCCCTGCATCTAGCAAAAAATCAACAAATCTGACTTTCACTTCCCAAGAACACATGGCAAAAAATTGGTGCTGGTGGGTAAGCACCCACAGAGTCTTGTGAAAACCACCAAGCACTGTGTCAATCCCCTTGGACTCCCAAAGGGCCCCAGAAATTCGTGTAAAAATAAAAGGGGAGTAAAGAAAATCTGACTTTATTTTAACACATGTTAAAATAAGTTAGATTAAAATACAAACTTTCACTTGGAGACCAAGGTTGGAAACGCTCTCTTTTATATTCTTGTTACGATTTTCTTATTTTCTTATTTTTTTCTAGTGCAAATACATAGGTGGCACTGCCAGTGTGCATAGTTTTGGCACCAGGAGGGTGAGCCTGTGGCTACAGGTCCAAGTTGAATATACATCTGCAGGCAAGGTTTGGGAAGGGTCAGGAAATGGAATCAAAAGCTTTTGCTGAAGACCTGGAATTCAAATTCATGTGACTACTCAAGTATTTTGCCACTTGTTTCAAAATATAGACTGCAAATAGGAAAGTACTCCCACATTTGTTTATCCTTAATGTGTTTCTGTAAGACTTATATCTGTTATCACCCAACATTCAAGAAATGCAATAAAACTTCACTATTTCATGCACAGCAAGGGAGGCCATGCTCTGATAAGGGTATAGAGATTATATTAGATTAAATACGCCAATGTTACTTCCTAAAAACTTGCTTACACATTTTGAATGGTAAGTCTTCTATAGGATAATAAACCTCAGCAGAACCTCTGTAGCATAAATTCCAAGTTAGTGTGGCTAAAGTCAATGGCATTTGCTATGAATAGACTGGTAAATAATCTCTAGCAAGTGATCTCCACCTGTGATCTCACCATTTATATACAAAACCATTTAGAGCATAGTGAGGTGCTTGCATTCTCCTATGGATGCCATAAATAATTTCTCACTGGGAAAGATAGCTTAAGGCAGAGGTCCCCAACTTTTTTGGCACCAGGGACTGGTTTTATGGAAGACTGTTTTTCCACTGACCATTTGGCGGGGGGGTGGTTTTGGATTGATTCAAGCACATTACATTTATCATGCACGTTATTTCTATTATTATTACATTGTAATATACAATGAAAGAATTATACAACTCACCATAATGTAAAATCAGTGGGAGCCCTGAGCCTGTTTTCCTGCAACTAGACGGTCCCATCTGGGGGTGATGGGAGACAGTGACAGATCATCAGGCATTAGATTCTCATAAGGAGTGTGCAACCTAGAACCCTCACATACACAGTTTACAATAAGGCTCAGACTCTTATGAGAATCTAATGCCACCGCTGATCTGACAGGAGGCAGAGCTCAGGCAGTAACACAAGTGATGGGAAGCGGCTGTAAATATAGATATAGATGAAGTATATATAGATATAAATATAGTAATATAGTAAATATAGATATAGATGAAGTAAATATTGATGAAGCTCACTCACCCACTGCTCACCTTCTGCTTTGTGGCCCAGTTCTTAACAGGCAATGGACCAATATTGGTCCATGGCCCAGGGGGTTGAGAACCCCTGGTTTAAAGTTTATAATGAAAAAAAGAAAATCAGAGCAACCTCTGTCTGCTACTACAGTGGATAGAATAATTTCTCTTTCCTTCTTTTTTTTTTCTTTTTCTATACTATACCTTGGCTCATGAAGCCAGTGGTACTTAAAAAACAAAACAAAGCAAAACAACTATAATGGCCCTACTTTGTAATGTCTTCCATATGTTTGACATGCTTCATAAAATAATTCCACATTAGTTTCTCCAGCCTAGTGTTTGGATCATGACATCTGCTTTTTCGTATGTTTTCATGATTTATTTTGGTGTCTGTACAAACTTACTGTATAATGTTAAAAGTAATTTGCTTAGATTTCCTTTTCCTGGAATGTCTCCTGGTGTCTTGCAGACCCATCATGTTTCCTATCCACAGAAGACCTGACAATGTTACTACCAAGTCTAGCTCTGACACTTACTAGCGTATGAACTCACACAAGTTGTTTTATCTCTCTGGACCTCAGTTTCTGTATCTGTAAAATGGGGATGCTAATAATAATAACTATTTATAGGGTTTGGGGAGGGTTTACACAAGTTGTCATATGTGTATGACACTTTGATCAGTGCCTGAGCCATAGTCAGTGTCACTTGCTCTGGTTATTAAAGTCAAAGCACAAGAGATATCCTCTTACCTTACCGCACTTTGTTGGGTTTATTTATTCATTCAGCAAATGATTATCAGGTGACAATGGATACAATCAACACCAAACAGAGTCATATTGGGATTTGAGGTGAAGGAAATTGGTAATACTGATCCAGTTTTACTCAAAATTTGGGTATGATGTTATCACAGATTTTTGCATGAATTTTGACTTTTTAAAAATCCTTCATTAAAATTATAACCTATCTTGATTACAGAGTCCTTTGCGCTTTTCTTCTATGCATCACCAACCCTAAATTTATTTTTATGCCCAAAGCAAGCACTTTGCTTCCCTCACTTAGTCCTGACCCTAGACAGTTGTAAGCAAAACAGACCCAGTTGCAGTCCTCATGCTGCTAACAAACAAGAGGGAGGCATAATCTTTAATAAAGTTATCACGGCCGGGCGCGGTGGCTCAAGCCTGTAATCCCAGCACTTTGGGAGGCCGAGGCGGGCGGATCACAAGGTCAGGAGATCGAGACCATCCTGGCGAACACGGTGAAACCCCGTCTCTACTAAAAAATACAAAAAACTAGCCGGGCGAGGTGGCGGCCGCCTGTAGTCCCAGCTACTGGGGAGGCTGAGGCCGGAGAATGGCGTGAACCCAGGAGGCGGAGCTTGCAGTGAGCTGAGATCTGGCCAGTGCACTCCAGCTTGGGTGACAGAGCGAGACTCCGTCTCAAAAAATAATAATAATAATAATAATAATAAAGTTATCACAAAAACATGTAAATTCTTTGTTAAAAGTACAAGAATTTTATATTATTTCTTAGACCTGTACATGAGTGGAAATACTTTTTTTGAAATGAAGAGCTCACATTTTTCATTTTTGTTTTCCAATAAATGCATGTGAAGTCCCTACCGTGTGCCAGGTACTGCTGTAGATGCTGGGATACAGCAAAAGTGGCACGATTTCCAGATTCCTCAATTTTATATTCTAGTAAGGAAGAGAGACAATGAGCAACACAAGTAGATAACATGAACCGAATGTTGTATAGTGCTGAGTTGTAAGGCAAGAAGAAAATAAATGAAAGGCAGTAGGCTGGGCATGGTGGCTCACACCTTTAATCCCAGCATGTTGGTAGGCTAGAGCAGGCAGATCACTTGAGACCAGGAGTTCGAGACCAGCCTGGTCAATATGGTGAAACCCTGTCTCTACTAAAAATGCAAAAATTAGCCAGGCGTGGTGGTGGGCGCCTGTAATCTCAGCTACCTGGGAGGCTGAGGCAGGAGAATCCCTTGAGCCTGGGAGGGTGGAGGTTGCAGTGAGCCAAGATTGCATTACTGCACTCCAGCCTAGGCGACAGAGTAACTCAGTCTCAAAAAAAAAAAAAAAAAAAAAAAATGAAAAGGAGAGTGAAACTGCAGGGGAGAGAATTATAATGTAAGATAACATGCCACCAGAATTGTGATCTTTGACTAATGACTTCAGGGACTTCAGGACTTCAGCGTGAATACCTGGAGGAAAACACTCCAGGCAAAGAGAGCAGCAGCAAGTGTAGGGAAAACCACCTGCAGTGGAACTATATGCCTGGAGTGTTTAAGCAAATGGCAAAGAAATCAGTGTGGCAAGAACAGAGTGAGTAGGAATTTATATCCAAAAGATGATCATAGGCTCATCATGGAAGAGTTTCTAAATCATTATAAGAACGCTGTTTTGTACTCTGAGCTACAGAGGAAATCACTGGAAGGATTTGAGTAGAGGAGTGATGAGATCTAACTAAGGTGTAGCAGGATCAGTCTCAAATAAACTTCATGGGCCAAGAGAAGAGGCAAAATCAGCTAGGAGGCTCCTACATGATCCAGGTGACATTGATAATGGCATGGAGCAGAGTAATGGCAGTGGAGAGGATGTTAAGTGGTCAAATTCTGGATGTGTTTTGATGTAGAGCCAACAGAGCTTGCTGTCAGCTTGGATGTGGTGTGAAAGAGAAAAAAAATAGTCAATGGTAACTCAAGGTTTCTGGCCATTGCTCATGGACGAATGAGGTTACCATCAACTCAAACAGGAATGACCATAAAGAAGTAGGTATGGGTTAGAATATACAGGAGCTCCACTTTGGATGCCTATTAATCATCAAAATGAATACGGTGAGTAAATATTTGAGTATCTGTTTGAACTCTAGAATTCAGCGTGCCATTTGGGTCTAGGGACAGAAATTTGGGAGTCATCAACATATAGATGGTATTTAAAGCCATGGTAGTAAACAAAACCATGTAGGAATGGGCATAGAATGAAATAGAACATGTTTAGTACTGAAATACATGAGAAGGTACTAGCAAAAATGACTGAGTTGAAGAAAAATCGAGAGAGTGTGGTGACTTGAAGTTATGAGAGAAAGAAAGTGTGATAAATTATCAGATGCTGCTGGCAGTTCAGGTAGGATGAAGGACAAACATTGCTCACTGGATTTAACAAAGTGAAGTGATGGTAAAAGCAGTTTTAGGAAAGAAGTGTCAGTAAAAGTCTAATTTAGTAGGTTCACAAAAAAACAAACAAACAAACAAAAAAAAAACCAAGGGAGAATTAGGGAGAATTTTTGGAGAATGTCTTAAGAGTTCTGCTGCAAAAGGAAGGGGAGACACGGGATAGTGAGTAGAAGGAAAAGGAAGTTCAAGAGAGGGATTTTTTTGAATTTTTGTTTTGTGTTTTAAGATGGGGAAAATATTACTTTGTATAGGGAGCAGAGGATAATGGATAATGGTAAATAAGATGTGATTGGTAGTAAGACTGGTCCAGTAATGATGATGATGATGGTGATGATGATGATGATGTGTGTGTGTATACATTATGAGGAGAGAGAAAAAATGCCTACGAGAGGCAGTGATGAGTAAGAAAAACACTCCACACCCACCAAGCCAATGGTTCAAGGAATGCAAGTGAGACACCCCCAGAGTTTCTGACACAGCAGATTGGAGTGTGGTCTGAGAACTAGCATTTCTAGCAAACTTCCAGGTGATGTTCATGCTCATCTTCCTTGAGACCAAATCCACTGCACTGATGCAAAAAAAAAAAAAAAAAAAAAAAAAAGCCAAAGTACTATTCACAGAAAAGTTTCTTTAAGTTTGTGGCTTTTACAATTTGGAATCCGCTAAACTCTGGTCCATGTAAAAGTAACTCCAATTTTCATTGACTTTTAAAACAATGTTTAAAAATTAATGTCTAGAGGATGGGTACAGTGGTTCCCATCATCTATAATCCCAGGGGGCTGAAGTAGGAAGATCACTTGAGCCCAAGAGTTGGAGACCAATCTAGGCAACATAATGATAACCTGTCTCTACCAAAAAAAAGCAAAAAAATTAAAAAATGAGCCAGGCACAGTGGCATGAGCTTGTGGTCCCAGCTACTAGAGATGCTAAAATGGGAGGATAACTTGAGCCCAGGAGGTTGAGGTTACAGTGAGCTGTGATCACGCCACTATACTCCAGCCTGGATGACAGGGTGAGACCCTGTCTCTTTTAAAAAAAAAAAAAAATCACCAAACAAAATTGTTTTTATTTTTCCATGTTCCTTTATACTACTTGTTTGTAAGAATGTTCACTACATAGTGTAGATATAACTATATGTTATTTCAAATTGAGAGAAGAAATGCATGCCTTTTTAACCATATTCCTAATATTCTTCAGCACTTCACTTGTTTTATTCATTTCTTTTAATCTATTCCATTCATCTTGAACATTTTACTTGAAGCCAATGTATTTGTTCAACAATTTATTCAGCAGATATTTACTGAGCACCTATTAAGTATCAGCAACCATTCTAAAGCTTAGGGTGCAGCAACAAACAAAAACTTCTGGCCTTTGGAAGACTACATCTCAGTTTGCGTAGGAAGAGACGGTGAGCCAGTACATAAGTAAATTTATATAGTAATTCAGGTAGTGATAATATTGACAAAGGTTTAAAAAAAAAAGGAGGGAAGGGGAATAGGGATGCAAGGAAAACTAAGATGGGTGGTCAGGGAAGGCTTCACCAAGAAGGTGATATCTCAGCAAGAACAGGAAGGAGGTAGGGAGGTGATATACTCAGGGAAAGAGAATCCAGGCAGGAAATACAAAGCCTCAGAGCTGGGAGCATACCTCCCTCACATGCTTGAAGAAAAGCAAGGCATCTACTGGAATGGACAGAGGAGAGGGGGAGGAATAGGCAAGATCAGAGAGGCAATGGAGGTCACCTCAAGGGATCATGTAAAGTTTTGCTGGCCATTGAGATGGTTTTGGCTGCCACACTCTGGGTGACTTAGGAAGCCAGTGGAGGGTTTTAAGCATAACATGATCTGGTTTGCCTTTTAAGATGATCCCTCTGGCAGTTGCCTTGTGAATAGAACATGAGAAGCAAAGTGCACACACAGGGTGACTGTGAGGAGAAGGTTGTGATAATTCCAGCAGGAGATGATAGTGGCTTGGAGGGTAATAGCAGTGAAGATGCTGAGAAATATTCAGACCCTGGATAGTTTTCGAGGGTACAGTCAGCAAGATTTGCTAAGGAATTAGATGTGAGATGTGGAAGAAAGAGTCAGGGATGACTGCACATTTTAAAGCCTTGCTGAGTGAGGTTGTCATTTACTGAAAGTTTCTGTAGTTGCATTTTGGATGTGTCAAGAGGGTGCTATCTAATATGCCCACCAAACAAACATGAGGCAGACAGTTGGATAAACAAGTCTGAAATTTGGGGAACATTCTGAAATGAAAATATTAATTTCAGATTAATCTGTATTGAGATGGTATCAAAAGCCACGAGATGAGATGAAATCACCCAGGGAGTGAGTATAGCGTGATGAGTACAGATAGAGAAAAGAAGCAATATAAGAATTGTGTCCTGGATCTTCCATCATTTTAGAGAATGAAACAACAAGAAGTAACCAGCAAAGGAGTCTGAGAAGGAGTGGCTACGAGGTACTTGGACAACCAGGAAGGCATGGTGCTCTTGAAGCAAAGTCAAAATTATGCTTCAGTGGTAAGGGAGTAATAGGCTGCCAATAAGAATATGAATCATTTTGAGAATACATGGACACAAAGAGGGGAAAAACAGACAAGGGCCCACCTGAGGATGGAGGTTGGGAGGAGGGAGAGGATCAGAAAAAATAATCTATTGGGTATGAAATAATCAGTACAACACATGAAATAATCTGTACAACAAACCCCTGTGACACGAGTTTATTTATATAACAAACCTGCACAGGTACCCTTGATCCTAAAATAAAAGTCTAAAAAACTGTTGAATCATTTGCTTTTCACATGTATTGCACATAATGTTTTTTTCCTTGGCTACGCAGAAAACACACCATTACTCAATGACTGGGGTCCAAAAAATGCAATCGCAAAAAATATAGGATTGCATTATTCTATGGTAAATGAAAAATACTACATATTAATTTGTGTGTACTTCCACAAAATGCACAAGAGTTAAGATAGTATAATTTGCTTGCTATGAAATTGACTAAACATAGAACTCAAGAAGTCCCTGAAGATCTAGAGGTTTCACTTCCTAACTGTTCCTCTTTCTCACATTAAGAGAAGGAATATACCTGCCCATATTTAGGGGTGGGGAATCTAGAGCCAATCCCCAATGTCATTATCATAGAAATGTACTTTATTTTCATTGAGTCCCTGAGTTAGATCCACTGATTCTTGTTCCCCCTTTTTGTTTTGTTTTTTTTTTTTTTAGTTATTTTTTGTTTTTTCTGGAGAACATTCTCAGTGAAGTCTCCAGGATACAAACTTTCTGAGTACTTGCCCGTATGTCTGAAAAGGACATCTGCTTATTAATTTGTCATACCTGATTTCTTACTTTACAGGCCATCACATTTTAAATTTCAAATAATTCTTCAGAAACTGAAGGACTGCTGCTGACAGTGAGAAAGATGAGGTACTTTTTGTTTTAAGTGATGTTTTACTTTCCTGATCCTCTTTCAATGGTCCTCTTTCAAATTAAAAATTCATGTCATTCTTGAGTCTTGAGAAACTGTCTTCTATTATTTCCTCAATAATTTTCTCTCTTTGCTTTTCTCTATTCCATTCTTCTGGAATTCCTATGAATTGGATATGGAAGTTCAATACTGATCCTGTGTACCTCATATCTTTACCCATTATAATATTTTCTATTTCTCTATGCTTCTTACTTTGTGGGTGATGTTTGTGCTTTTTATGCAAATAAGCTCAATACGGCATTTTGGGTAGATTGTCTGCATTGAGGTAGACATGATTTTACACAATTGAGACAAATTATTGTCAATCACAAACGATAATCTAACTCATTTCTCTGTGAACATATTTTATAGATATTTGGTGAACTCCCAGGGAGAAAACATGACTCTATACATACTTAATGTGGTTTTCACATATGCCACTGTTTTGCTCATATGTCATCATATCAACAAAACATATGTCTTCTTTAAAAATGTTTAAAGTAAAGCTAAAAAACGGCAAACAATTGACTCTCACCTTGAAGTGGAGGGTGAAAAAAAAAGACATCAAATACCTACTAAATAGATAATTGCCGAGAACACACTTTAACAAATTCTAATTATACCCTAAATGTTGGCATCCATTTCTCCTCAAGAGAACCTAGGAAGATTCCATTTCTATTTCCAAGGCTCTGAGAAATTTGTGTTTCTGCAAGGACAACGTGATATACATACACACACACACACACACATGCACACACACTCCATCTCATTCTGCTGCCCCACTGAAGTTTCAGCAGGGTTTTCCAGTTTCCTGCAAAGTCTTCTACATGAAGGTATCTTTGTGTCTTTTTGGTAATTATTTGTAGATTATTTGTAGTGTCAACCAGCGTTTTTGCATCAGACAATAGTTAACATTCAAATATAGAAACAATTCTCCCACTTGTGGAGAAATGTGTCCCAGCCTCTTCTCTGAAGGTCCTGAGGCTCCTTTGTGTAGGCGACCAGTGAGCTCAGGAAAAGGCACTGTCATCTCCAGGGCATCCTGCAGCTGTTTGTCATCAGCCTTCCAAAGTCCCAATGCCACTGACAGTATCATGCTACTTATGGTTTGTGTTTGTCACAACTCATTTTTTTAAATTCATCTCTAGTCCCATTTAGCTAGCATAAGAATTCTGTCTTCTTTCCTCTGTAAATCTAGAGAAGAGAATTGAAAGCAGGGCCCCCTCAGCCTGTACATTTTAGTTACTTATAGTGAGGCCATGGATACACAGCTTAGCTCCATATAGTGAGGCCATGAATCCACAGCTAGAAGAAGAAAGAAACATCATTCATTTCCCAAGCACATGTCAGTGAGACTCCTGCATGGCAGGACTGTTCCTGTCCAGTACTAAAAACAAAGCAAATGGGCTTTGTCTTGTTTTTTAATGATAGTGTATTAGTCCATTTTCACACTGCTGATAAAGACATACCTGAGACTGGGAAGAAAAAGAGATTTAATTGGATTTACAGTTCCACATGGCAGGGGAGACCTCAGAATCATAGTGGGATGTGAAAGGCACTTCTTACATGACAGCAGCAAGAGAAAATGAGGAGGATGCAAAAGTGGAAACCCCTGATATAACCATCAGATCTCGTGAGACTTATTTACTACCACAAGAACAGTATGTGGGAAACTGCTCCATGATTCAAATTACCTCCTACCAGGTGCTTCCCACAACACATGCGAATTATGGGAGTACAATTCAAGATGAGATTTGGGTGGGGACACAGAGCCAAACCATTGCATTCTACCCCAGCCCCTCCAAATCTCATGTCCTTACATTTCAAAACCAATCATGCCTTCCCAACAGTCCTTCAAAGTCTTAACTCATTTCAGCATTAACCCAAAAGTCCACAGTCCAAAATCTTATCTGAGACAAGGCAAGTCCCTTCCACCTATGAGTCAGTAAAATCAAAAGCAAGCTATTACTTCCTGGATAAAATGGGGGTACAGGTATTGGGTAAATACAGCCATTCCAAATGGGAAAAACTGGCCAAAACAAAGGGGTTACAGGGTCCATGCGAGTCTGAAATCCAACGGGCTGTCAAATTCTAAAGTTCCAAAATGATCTTCTTTGACTCCAGATCTCACACCCAGGTCATGCTGATGCAAGAGGTGAGTTTCCATGGTTTGGGGCAGCTCTGCCCCTGTGGCTTTGCAGGGTATAATCCCCCTCCTGGGTGCTTTGACAGGCTGGCATTGAGTGTCTATGGCTTTGACAGTGCAGGCTGTCAGTGGAGCTACCATTTGGGGGTGTAGAGGACAGTGACCCTCTTCTCACAGCTCCACTAGGCAGTGCCCCAGTTGGGACTCTGTGTGGGGGCTCTGGCCCCACATTTCCCTTTTGCACTGCCCTAGCAGAGATTCTCCATGAGGGTCCCACTCCTGCAGCAAACTTTTACCTGGGCATCCATACATCTTCTGAAATCTAGGTGGAGGTTCTAAACCTCAGTTCTTGATTTCTGTGCACCCTCAGACTCAACACCATGTGGAAGCACCAAGGCTTAGGGCTTCCACCCTCTGAAGCAACAGTCTGAGCTGTACCTTGATCCCTTTTAGTCATGGCTAGAGTGGCTAGGGTGCAGGGCACCAAGTCGCTAGATTGCACACAGCACAGGGATCCTGGGCCCAACCCACACAACCATTTTCTCCTAGGCCTCCAGGCCTGTGATAGAAGGGGCTGCCAGGAAGATTTCTGACATGCCCTGGAGATATTTTCCCTATTGTCTTGGGGATTAACATTCGAGTGCACGTTACTCATGCAAATTTCTGCAGCTGATTTGAATTTCTTCTCAGAAAAATGGATTTTTCTTTTCTATCACATTGTCAGGCTCCAAATTTTCTGAACTGTTATGCTCTACTTCCCTTTTAAAACAGAATGCTCTTAACAGCACCCAAGTCACCTCTTGAATGTTTTGCTGCTTAGAAATTTCTTCTGCCAGATACCTAAATTGTCTCTCTCAAGTTCAAAGTTCCACATATCTCTAGGGCAGAGGCAAAATCCCACCAGTCTCTTTGCTAAAACATAACAAGAGTCATCTTTGCTCTAGCTCCCAACAAGTTCCTTATCTCCATCTGAGACCACCTCATCCTGGACCTTATGGTCCATATCACGTATCAGCATTTTTGTCAAAGCCATTCAACAAGTCTCTAGGAAGTCCCAAATTTCCCCCACATTTTCCTGTCTTCTTCTGAGCCCTCTAAACTGTTCCAACCTCTGCCTGTTATCCAGTTCCAAAGTCGCTTCCATATTTTTATGTATCTTTTCAGCAATGCCCCACTCCACAGTAGAGTCTCAAATTTGAGTGTGCATCAGAATCCCCAGGAAGTCTTATTAAACACGAACATTTCTGGGCTTTATCCCTAGAGTTTCTAATTCAATAAGTCTGATGGAGAGCCTGAGAATCTGCATTTCTAATAAGTTCCCTGGTGACACTGATGCTGCTGACCCAGGGACCACACATTGAGAACCACTATATTAAAACACTGTGTACTCCAGGAGTGATGAAAACCTAGGGAAGGAGAAAGGACAAGCCTTCCCTCAACATTTCCTTCATGATTTCTAGTGTGGTATAAGGAGAGCTCAGGCCAATACAAGAAAGAAAGAACAGAAAAAGAAAGGGATGCAGAATAGGTAAAAGAAGGACTGGATAAATCAAGAGACACGCACCTATTTCCACTTAGGTGTACTTAATATGAAGGCCAGTGTATTAATTTGCTATGGTGGCCATAACCAAGTAGCACAGACTGGGTGGTTAAATGAGAGTAGTCTATTGGCTCTCCGTTCTGGAGGCTGGAAGTCTGAGATCAAGCTGTCAGCGGGGTTGGTTCCCTCTGAGGCCTCTCTCTTTGCTTATACATGGCAATCTTCTCCCTGTGTCTCCACATGGTCTTCTCTCTGTGTTTGTGTTCTAATTCCCTCTTCTTGTAAGGACACCAATCATATTAATTAGGGCCCACCTATCTGGCCTCATTTTAACTTAATTATGTCTTGAAAGACCCTGGCTCCAAATACCAAAGTACTAGGGGTTAAGACTCCAACATATGAATTGCAGGGGGATTGGAAATTCAGCCCATAATAGACCAGTAAACTGAGGGTGGTGAGTAAACTCTTCCAACAAAATGACACCATAATTACAGCAAGCCAGGAGCCAGAAAGCAGATGCCACATGAGCAGACACCGTACACATCACACCATGGAGAGCGTCCAAGGATGAACACTGGTATGAGGAGATATTCTGCAGGATTTTGTGAGACCATAAGAAGATAGCACAGGTTTCAGATCTGAGGAATATCATGGCTCTTTGAATCACTAAAATAGAGTTGTTACAGAACATATAAAATTTAAATCTTAGTTCCACCTAATTTTAAGAGATTAAAGCCCAAATCATTTTTAAATGGGGAGCACTGGTTGGCTGGTGGTTTTCTAAAGAGGGCTTTACTTAAAGAGAATGAGGCTGCAAACTTTCTAGAAATCAAATCCATGAGCTTCTGCACAGGGCTAGAGCAGGAGTGGTCTCCAGCAGGGTTCTCAGTCTCAGCACTACTAACGTTTGAGCTGGACACCTCTTTCTTAGGAGGAGGTGACCTGTGCATTGTAGGATGTTGAGCAGCATCTCTAGTCTCTACCTTCTAGATGCCAGCAACACCCACCTCCAGTTCTGACAGACAAAAATGTCTCTAGACATTGCCAAAAACCCCCAGAGTGAGGTGTTACAAAATTGTTCCAGCTGAGAACCATTGCTCTATGAGATCCATTTCATAAACTCCAGTCTTGTTACCTCCAGTCTCACAACAATTCTGTGAAACAAGTGTCATACACACTTCTTATTGACAGACTCATGAATGCATTGATATTTGCTTACTTTCACACACCTAAAAGTGTCTTTCTGATTCTCAAATCTATATCTCTTTTAGTAGGCTGTCTCCAGGCAGTAGAATTTAAGGACAGGCAAGTTTCTCTCACTGCAACTGACTTTAAATCCCAGAGACCCACCTTTCTAACAAATTGGGATAATGAAAACATCTCAGGTTTCAGACCCAGAAAAAAAGATCGTATCATTGTGAAAAAAAGGCCAATTTTCATACCCAGCCGGGCTTTCGGGAGCAGCACTGGGTCTCCCTGGGGCCCGTTCTTGCTGCAGCTTGACAGACAGCTGTCAGATAGAAGCTTAAAACTGGCAGGGTATGAAAAACACCCGCAGTCCTCTGTGATTTATCAGGCAAAGCACGGCTTGTTAGC
This sequence comes from Trachypithecus francoisi, assembly GCF_009764315.1. Lineage (NCBI taxonomy): Eukaryota > Metazoa > Chordata > Mammalia > Primates > Cercopithecidae > Trachypithecus > Trachypithecus francoisi. The sequence continues at coordinate 72,034,163 of NW_022681470.1, read as the reverse complement.
CTGTCAATTATTGTCACTAAGGTGCCAGACTGATTTTGATTCTCTCCTCACACACATGAAACACTTTTTGTTAGTAGAGAAATCCTTTTGGAAATCAAAGTCTTGTGACTTTGTATTTCCTTTTTTTTTTTTTTTTTGGAATGTTTCTTGGATTTCAGAGGTAATTCACTCATTGAGAGGACATAAAAGAAAAAACAGACTGTCTAAAGAGTACTCAAGGAAGTGGGCTGAAAGCGTGATTGGTCAGGCAAAGGGACACTCAGTTATTCATTCATATGACAATTTTTGCAGAACACCTAATTCATGCCCAGTCTTGAGCCAGGCACAGGACACCCAACATGACATGTTTCATGCCCTCAAAGTTCTCACTGGAAAGCTGAAATGAGATGCTTAATCAACTTACTATAATACAATGGTGCTCAACATCAGAAAAAAAAAACAAGGCTAAGAAGCCATAGTAGGAACATAAACGGCAGGAAATAAAAATTCAGTGATGCCTTGACTAATTAAATCATCTGAGCTCTTCTATCTGCTGGTAATTCAAAATAAAAGTAACCCACCAGAATGCGTAATTCCATTTGATTCCTCCTCCTATAATCAATCCCTTCGACTCGATGGCTTCTATCTCATTTAGTTCAGAAAAGACATTCCCCAATATTGGTGTACCATTGTCCTTGCAATAATTCTTTACGATTTGTCTTATTTGTGGACTATTCACCTGTCGTGAACGATTCTTCTATCCTACTTTTTGTTTTTGTTCTTTTGTTTTACAGAATACGTTCACTTTCTTCCTGGCTTTGGTTATTTCTATTACAACTATCAAATGTCTGACTCCAACTGATAATTCTGGGCTTGTCTTTCTTAGATTTTTCTGGGATAAGTTTGCATTATTTCAGCAAAGAGACATTAAGAACTAAACAGAACCAGATACATTATTTCTGGTTCTGATCCTGCTAATATCACTTTATTTTATTTCCAACAGCAACTTGGATGAGATTTCAACAAGGACTTGTTTGAAGCATGTGTATGAAGAATCTAAATTAAAGAGAAATGCAGGTGTTGATCTGTTTTGTCCTTTCAGTGTAAAATGTCATCACTTTGAAGTTGTCATTTATGTGGCACTACAATTGATTTTGAGTTTAAAGTGATTGGAATGAAACTGATTAGAAGCAAACAGTAGGATTGAGCAAGTTCAGTTGGTCAGTAAAATTTATTTTTCTACAAATAAATGGTTAAGACAAAATTGGAGCAAATAAAGCAGAGTGCTTAGAAATTGGTGTTTTAAGAGGGGAAGGAGAAACATAGAGCCCTATTTATTAATAGCTTTTTAAATTCAAGTGACTAAACTTGATATTCTGACATGACAGTGATATGGTCAGATCACCTTAAAATCTACAATAGTCTACCCTCCTTAGTGCCCCCAGCTTTGCTAGGCAAGGAAAGAGCACTGGGAGAAAAGGAGTCTCCTTCCCCAGCCTCCAGCTTGTCCAGGATGTGTCTTGTTCTGTGCACAAACAGAATCAGCCTCAGTAATTCAAGTTCTTAACACATGAGAGGTTGAAAGAAGTTAAAGAAAATAGTCCATTTCCCTCACTTATTTTTTCATCTGATATTTTTTTCTCCTCTTGTGGGAAACAAAGCAGAGAGTGTTTCTTAGTCATTTTCACCCACTCAACAGCAATGGGTAAACTCTGAAAAAAGAAATACAAAATGAGTAATACTTCTTTTGCCCTACGTGCATCATCTGCTTCACCAAACTGGCAATACCCATAAGGTTTTGAGCACTTACTACATGCTAGACACTATTATTTGTGTTTTGTTTCTATTTATAGACTTTGTACTCTTAGAATCCTTGTGAAAACCCATGAAGTAGGTCTTGATATCCTTATTTTGCAGATGAGGAAATTGAGGCTCAGAGAATTTAATGAACTAGCTTACGGTTATGCATCCATACAGGTGACCAAACTAAGATGTGAATCAAGGTCAGTGTGACTCCATATGTCCTGAGCATCCTTCCCGACGTGCATGTGTGCTAGATGGTGTCTCTCTTCTTGGACCTGCCATATGCATTTTTCTGAGAATGCCATTCCTTTCCAGACATCTAGTCTTCTCTTTCCCTCAAGTTTCAATTCTCTTCTCCTTCACAAAATGTAGTCCAGCCTTTCCAGTAATTGATTGTTTCTCTACAATCCTATGACACCTCTTTCTTTGGCATTTAACAAATGCAACCTTATGTTCGTCTATTCTGCAGCAGAGGTTAGAAGCCAACATAAGCTGTTTATCCACTAAATATGCAGACATTTGGAGCTGTAATCTTTCCTGCTAAGATACATGATGTCAGAAACTGAGACTCTTTCATCACCACCATATCCCCAAGCCCTAGCATGGTAACTGATATGCAGTAGGTACTTGATATAATTTTATTAAATAAATAGATGTGTAGAGAGTCATTGAGGTAAGAGAGCAGGAGACCTATATGCCTAAAAGGAAAAGAAGCAGCTTATGAAAGTAATTTATTATTAACAAAGATTCATTCAAGCACAGTGGGTCCATGTGGGAGAGGAGGGTAGTTTTAAGTGCCACCTCAGGTATGTTATTTTCATTGTCCCCTGGCCCAGCTGTCCAATAACTAGCAGAACTTACTCAAAAGTTTGGGGCCTTAGAGTTTATAAAGTAAATAAATAAAAGTGCTGCTCCATTAGGATCTCTGTAACACACAGAGTATACAAAGCAATGCTTCTTTTTAGCCCAGGCAATAAACCATAACAACAAGCGGGCATGGAAAGCATTTTCCCCTCTTAAGCAGGAGGCAGGGATCCATGAGACATCAAAAGAGAGAGAATCATAGAAGCCTGATTAGGAAGCCAGATTGATCTACACATGGAAAGAAGAAGAGAGGATGACATTACAGATAAATGCTGGCAGGACATCCAGGAAAAACCAAAAGCAAAAGAGAGAACATGTTAGGCTTTCCAACTGGCCAGAAGACCTTCCCCAGTGAGGCATGATGAGACCCTTGGACTCTACTAAATAAACAAAAAGTCGATGTTGATTATTACAAGTGAGATCCTTTCTCGGGGATTCCTAAACTAGTTGCGAGAAATTCAAGGTGGAAATAGTAAACCACTCTCCATAGTAGATGAGCTAGAGTAAATATTGCTAGTTTTGGTATTTGCTTTTCACTATTGTTGTGACCTTTTTTCCTGTGTAGCCTGGGGATGCTCTGGTTATACCAAACTGTGTTCTGCTTTCTGTATAGGACTGTAATCCCTTAGAAGTTGAGAAATATATTCATTTTGATGTCCCCAAATCTTGGCAAAATGTTCTTTATTAGACCCTACTAAATCAATGTTTGATGCAAATGATGATAATATAAATCTTAAGAGATCATTGAAAGACATCCTAGCGTTCTTGCATGGATTTATTAATGCTGGATTATTTTTAATGTTTTGCGTCTACTTCAAAATATTCCCGTAATAGTGTATTCATTCTGGCAAATAATTACCCCTTAGCCAATCAAGGGCCTCCTGAAAGCTTTTTGTTTTTTGAAAGAATCTTCAGTACATATTCTGTTGCTTCAGAGAACGACACTTTGAGGAATTCAGGGTCAAGCAAACTTGCCAAAAACCACATAAACACAATACCCCTAGACATCACAAAACAAAGTAGAGGGTTCAACCTTTTCCAAAGGAAAACAGATAAAACATGAAAACAATCTGGCCACCACAGGGGTCCTTTTGTCCCCTTGTAGAATGTCAGATGCACCTAAAGCAACAAGAGCCTATTGGAACCCGAGTTGCCAGGAAACAGATTCTCTTTTCTACACTCTAAAGCCTTTTTTTTTTAAACCACACTGAGAAAGCTGATATTCAGACCCAGTGCGAGAAAATGACTCTTAATGACACTATATTTCTAGAAGTTGAGGGATTGGTGCCCTAATGTAGACCATCCTAACAATGGTTGGGCATTCTTTTGAATCAGAGACATTGATAATAGTAGAAAGTGAGAACTGATTAGCCCTCATTTTAGTCTCCTGACAGTATAAAGTCCCTTTTATCATTCTGTGAATCTTAAGTCATTCAGCTACCCAGGTCAGTTTCTGCTGCAAATGACAGAAACCCAACTGAACCTTGCATAGCAAAAGGGAGAATTTTTTGGCCAAGAAGTCTGCCGCGGATAGCGCCAGGCATCAGCTGGATTTAAAGTAAGTAGGTGGTGCTCATTACCTTCAGAATGAGCATGACCAGGATGCTCTGCAATCTCTCACGTCTTCTCTCTGGAGTTTCAGCTTCTTTCATTCAGACTGCCCTTGTTTAGAGGGTCAGAAATAGGTCAGTTTACTGCTCCTCACTTCTTATCTCAGAGCTTCACATATCACCAAAAGTGATTACCTCTCTTCTCTTAGTCCATTATGGAAAGATCCTGGAATGAACTGATCCAGCTTGGGTCCCGTGTCCACCCCTATGTCCAGACAAGGGATCACTAATATTCAAATCTTCCAGCAGGAACACAAGGTACAAATGGGGATTGGAGAGGCTTTCAAAAGGAAGGGGAATGCTGTTCTGGAAGCAAGGAGGGCAGTTCAGGAGACATTAATGATGGTTCACTGTACCAGCTTATACCAAAATTCTGCTTTAAAACAAGAAACATTATGCATTTAAAATTAATTTAATGTAATGTCCAAGAGATTCTATCTGAACTTTAATTTTTTTTCCTTTTTCTCCTACCACCTCCCATTAATCCAGGTAATCAAGAAATTGCTGACCAAGTACCTTATAAGCACAAAATAGATCTTTAAAAACTAAATATAAGCAAGTACAAATATAAGCATTTATAAATATTAAATGTTCTCTTAACTACCTATAGTCTCACCAATTTGTTTCTCATGCCCTAAGCATAATTCTGACCTCTGCATATGAACTGCTTTTCAGGGGATGTTTTTCTCCTTGCTTTGACTTGTCATTTTTCACCTGTCCCTCTTTGAAAATCTAGCTTGAAGCGTACCTTCTCCATGAAGCTTTCTATGACCAATCTGACTTCTTTACTCCGCTCCTCAGTGCTTTTGCCATCATATTTGCTCTATTATATTAAGTTTGTTCTTATCATCAAGTAGCTTACCCCTCTACAAATATCAGAATCCCACACCTTGGAAATGCTAAGTATAGAGTCTAGATGATTAGCATGAATAAATAAATTACACATAGCTTTCACCTGTTGTTCAAAAGGAAAGAAGCTATTAAGGCAAAAATCTAAAGGTGCACTAAGGAGAAATAACAACTATATTATTTGTCAGTAACAAATGCCACTTATTATGCATTTGTTACATAATTTACAATGCACATTGTGTACTGAATATCCCTCAATAACAAATATATCTCCCAACTTTAACTTATTTCAGGGAATATTAGGTATAATGTTCTAATTCAGTCAAGGGTTGCCGTGTGCCACCATGTGCCAGAACTGTGTTAGGAAATGCTGGGAATAAAAGATGAGAAAGAGGAATCTGCTAATCAAGAAGTTCACAGTCTAGCAGATGTAAAAGAACATGCACATGGAGCAGCTGAATTAAAGCATGCATTGGAGAAGGAAAGTAAGTAGTAGGGGAAGATGAGCCTTTCCCAACTTTCTTGGAAGAATTTGTCCAACATTTCCCCTGTATCTTTTGCATTATTCCATATATCTTTCCCTTCTGCCTACTTCTCACTTATGCCCCCACTCCCACCTGGACTGAAACTGTATCCATTTATATTTGTCTATATTTCCATAAAGCATTGAATAAATATCTATTGAATGAATGAATACATATCTACATGCTGACACAGGTTGGACACAAAAAGAAAACTGCTTGCACACTCTGCTCAGAGATTGGCGTTTTACTTTGTAAATGGCAGAGAATGATCACAGTTTCTAAAGGAGGCAGTAAATATCAGGTTTGTATTTTACAAAGAATACCTCATATAAGCAGAGGGTGGACTGGGTGAAGCAGGAAAAGTCAGGTGACCACTATAATATTCTAAGCAAGCGATGATGAAGGTCTAAACTAAGGTAGCATTAATGTGGATTGAAAAGCCAGGACAAATATTTGGAGATAGAATTTGGTTTCTGCTTGAATGTGGAAATGAGAGAAGAGTCCAGGATAAGACCATTTAAAAGAGGACAAAAGAATCTGGACAATTCCTTGAGGATCACGTAACAGGGATTTTTATTGTGCATACAGGGATGATTGATGGTATACGTTGCACAGGCCTACATAATCAGCATCCTTTGTCAATGCTAACTTTTTCTTACCCTTGAATTCCCAACACCTGCACTAAGACAGACTTAGTTCAGATATCTCATGAACTGCCACAGTACTTGTTAATTTTATGACTTACATAACTATTCCCTTTTATTTGCCTCAAATGTCAAGGTTCCTGAATAGCAGAGCAGCACATTAAGTAACTTTTGCTAAATTTATAATGTCCTAAGTATTTAGGCAAATTTTCAACATCAGCAACTTCTATAAAATATTATGAATTCTTGGTAATTCCCCCCCAAAAGTATGTCTCTAACATGGTGTAATTATTTCACTTAAATTACAAAATGACATGCAAGCACTAACTGTACTGTTCTGTCTCTATCCTTCACGGAAGTGGCCCTCCCCTACTTAGGCTGGGATCCCAGAGGCCATTTTGCCTTAAGAGAGTGTCTTACAAAGAAACAACTGGGCAAGGAATTTCAAAAGTTTTTAGATCCACAAATAAGACTAAAGGATTAGGAAGCAGATGTTGTCAGACTGATTCTCCACCCCAACCCCAGTCTAGATAGAGAATTGCTGTGAGAGTTAACAATTCATGAGACGGGTTGGGGGCAAGGAGGCTGTTTCCTAATTCCTTGCATCCTCAGGCTCAGGTTCCTTGGGGAGCCAAAAATGCCTTCAGCACTTCAATTAAATATTTGTATCCCAAGTTAGGAGGACCAGGGCATCCATTTTCAGGCGAAGTCTTTGGAAAGCATTTGGCTCTGCCAATGGGATGTGGCCATCACAGAGTAGAAAAGGGGAGATGTGGGGGCACCTAGCCCCAGAAGCAGTAGGAAACCATGCAAAGGTTGCTGAGGTTCCCTAGCAGTTGTCTGAAAGACAGAAAGCTAGTGGGTTGCAGGAAATGACAACAGGAGTGCTGATGCAGGGCCTGCAAAGTGGCCTGTGCCATAGGGGTTCAGTTGAAAATGCTGCCAAAATGTCACAGGCACCATTACGGTAGAAACAAGCCTTAGAGCCAAATGAATGGGCCCCAGCAGGCCACCAAGACAAGTCCAAATCATGAAATCAACATCTATCTCTTCACCATTTGCATAGCCGTCTGAGGACAGCATTAACTCCAGGGAAAAGAAAGGTGCCGTCGAACAACTTCAAACCTGAAATGACAGACAACAAACATAAACGTGACGGAGACTCCCTGATGATGACTAAATTAAAATGTTTGCATCAGAAACGAGGGCTTGAGATAGAAATGAAGTTTTTATAGAAAAACGAATGAATTTACATATTTGCTCAGCTGAGTAAAAGTAACTATTATTTGTACATAAATTAATAACATAGAGATCAAGGGAAGGAGCTCTAGTGTAAGACAGATACATATTTGAGTCCAGCTCTGCAAATTACTAGCTATGTGGCCACTGACACATAAGTTATGTTCTCAAAGCTTCAGTTTCCTCATCTGATGTCCTGATCTGACTCACATTTTAGATGTTTATTGGTTTACGAAACTTAATTCCTTGCCCATGTATCCAACTGTGCTTGGCAAACAGATCCTATCTTATGCTTCTGACCTCTTTTCCTGTTATTTTCCAGTTTCCAGTTCTAATTTCCAATTGCTCCTTCTCTAGGCCTTCCTAACCCAGAGCCATGCTTTCACAGCAATTAACTCAGGCAAGCCAGCTCAGCCAAGTCCTATACCTAAAAATGCATTCCTTGACATCACTGCTGAGTATCCTTCTTGGAGAGGATAGACTTTCAATTTAGTTGATTCTGCTCTGATTCTGAGAATAGAATCCACAAAAAATTTAGGAGGAGAAAATAAAGATATTTAAGTAGTGATTGAATTAGATGGTGCTTGTAAAGCATTTGGTGTTAACAACTTTAGATGTCAAAGCTGTTAATAGAACCTTTGTATGTACAGAGAGTTCCCAGAAAATAAAATAATGACAGAAAATATTCATACCAGCAAGGAACATTAGCACTATCAGAAAGTTCAAGCTGAAGCACAGAGAACAAATCACACATGCAGAAGTCAACTATGCTTCAGAGCCCTCATCATCTTTGGATTGATAATATTAGTATTGTTAGTCAACCTTTATACCAACTCTCCCAGGATCATAGAAAGTGAAGATCGTGTCATTTTATCCAAGCCTACACTCCACTGATGTCCCTATATCCACTCAAAACATTACCAAGATAGCTAAAGTCCTCTGGATTCTCTTTCCCAAATTCCCTTTTCTTCCCCCAGGAAGAAATCAGCATCCTGAATTTGCTATTTTTCATCGACATGAATTTCTTTATTCTTTGATGCCACAAGCATATATTCTTTTTTTTTTTTTTCCGCAGAGACAAAGTCTTGGTCTGTCACCCAGGCTGGAGTGCAGTGGCAAAATCTTGGCTTGATGCAAACTCTGCCTCCCAGATTCAAGTGATTCTCCTGCCTTGGCCTCCTGAGTAGCTGGGAAACAGGCACCTGCAACCACACCCAGCTAATTTTTGTATTTTTATTAGAGATGGGGTTTCACCATGTTAGCCAGGCTGGTCTTGAACTCTTCACTTCAGATGATCCGCCCACCTCGGCCTCCCGCAGTGCTGGGATTACAGGCATCAGCCACCACTCCTGGCTGCATATATACTTAAACAATATGTATAACTATGTTTTACAAGTTTTTAAACTATGTATATTTCATTTATTTGTTTATATCCTAACTTGTTTCATAAAGGATTTTAGATAACTTATAAGACCAGGAAATACAAAGTCATAGTAAAATATAAATTAGAAACTGAAAAATCAGTAACAGAAAGAATACAAATAAAGCTAGAAAATTAAGAGTCAGGAAAAGAAGAAAAATGAGCACATCAATTATACATAATGAAATATTATAAAACTAAATTCCTATTAGAATATTTTAATTGAGGCATGTCAGGTTTTTCAGATTTTAGTTTAAACCATGGAGGATTTACAGTAACATAGACAATGTAAAATAGCCCATGCCTTCTCATAGACTGATGAGAATCTCTTCTCTCCCGGATCCACCTCCCCAGTGACCCATGACTGACACTCACCTATTGAAGATGTGTGGCCAAAGTGAGGAGGACATAGACTGTAGGGCTCATAACAACAATTACAAAGACTTAGTGAGCTATGAATCAGGCGCTGCACTGAGCTCACTACATACAATCTTGAATATAATCCTCACAACAACCCTAGAGCTGCCCTACTTTACAGAAGGAGAAACTGAGGCTTGGAAAGTTTAGGCACTTGTCTGAAATGAAACAGTTATGTACACCCTGAATTTCAAGGTGTGTTGGGTTTGTGGTGTTGACTGACATCCAAGTATATCTGTTAAGTCATTGTGCCACCCTGCCTGGAATTTCTGAATTTCCTCCTGCCCTATCTCAGGTCACTTGTAGCCTCTGTCTTGGCAGTCAAATCCTAGCATCATCATGCCAACATATTTCATTAATATTTTTCAATTCTAGACTTTCCCAACTTCTGAATGAAACCAGATGGCTCATAAAAGGGGACAAAGTGCATTCAGGCCTGAACCACTAGTGGCAAAGCTCTGGCAGTGATTTTTCTCAATCTCCCCCAGATCCCCAAGACACACTTTCCAGAGAGAAACTAGAACCCCTTCTGTGGCTTTACAACCAATTATACTAGGTTTAGGATACATTTTTCTAAAGATCTGGACCTCAAAATCCAATCACTTGCCCCTGCAAACAAAATGTATCCTTTAAAAATCCTTCTGAGCTTTTGCTTCTTTTGCTTTTTTATTTAAGCTTAAAAATATTAAGAATCTATCCATTTTACTAGAAAATATTTAACATTGAAAGCGCCTCAGGAGGCACATCTGAAAAAAATCCAGAAATAGATGTTTTATATTTCATATTCAGCCTATTTTCCTCTAGCTAATTGATTCCATTATTCATGTTTCCACACCCAAAATCTCACTGATTTTTTTCTTAGTGCTTATGCACTTCGAGAATGCATAGTTATTAATCAAAGGATCTATGTTCTCCACTTAGTCAAGCTATCCATGTTAAAAATCTTTTCATCTTCCTTCATAAATCAGTTTTTCCACCTCCTTCATCATTTTCATCACTCAGGTCTAAGTTCTTTTCAATTTATCTGAGTTGTTCAAAACTTCCCGTTGTCAAAAATTTCATGAAAAGGGACGCCTCACTTCCAAAGTAACATCATTATGATTCTCTGATTAAAGTTACAGTGACATGGACATTTTTTGCTATCTATTGATCAACTGACATTTAATTTGCTAGCTTTCAAGATGGCAGCTTTTCAGGTTTGATTTCATCAGTAAGAGTCTCTTTCTGGTTACTCATTGTCTGCCTGAATTAGGATGATGAAACCTTAGTAATAAGATTCTAGCTGGATAGTTAAGAGCCAAAAAGAGCTAGAGATCTGAAAGATTTGATTAAACTTATTCACCGTAGTCTACTTGAATACAAGAGCAGTAACTCTAGAACATCCAGATCCAGGCCTTCTCAGCACAAATGTATAAACAAGTCACAAGATTGTTTTCAGACTGCATTAATTCAGGCATCCTTGTACAGTCATGTTCTCATCTCGTTATTTTCAAGATACCTAGGCCCAAATGACTTTTATAGGTTTCAAGGGTTGGCGGCAAAGGTAGTTTTATGTGAAAAGTTAGTAGAATATCCTTGGCAAAATTTGGTTAGCAGTGCCAAAATGTATATAATTGTTAGTTAGTTCTCCACTATTTAGACATTGATTGTTCAGTGGATGTACCATCCTATTTTCTCCTTCTTGTTCTTCTTTCCTTGGCCTGTTGTGTAGACATTATTATCTGAACCAAAGAATGGGGGTGAGAAATAAAAGGTATTGAAACAGGAAATCACTCTTTCTCGAGTTTCTACTCTGTTTCTGAACCCTATGCCAATAGATAGTATCCTTTATTATCAGTCCTGGTTCTCAAATATTGAAGCCAGCTTTATTTGCTTCTGCATCTAACACAAGGCACTCTGCAAAGTACAAAGAAAACTCTGTAAGTGAACACCAAACAAACTATAGTTTGATGTCGGTTGTATATTTTATCTGCCAAAGTTAGTATTACAGTGCTCAGCTATGTACAATCAAGAGTGAACTATAAAGTGGCAGGATAGAGAATTAAGTATCATCTTCTAGAATCAACCTAAGAAAGGAACCACAGTGGCTTAGTAATAAAGAATGTTGTCTTAATTCATTTTGTGCTGCTATAAAATACCTGAGATTGAGTAATTTATAATGAACAGAAATTACTGGCTCACAGTTCTAGAGACTGGGAAGTCTGAGAACAAGACAGTGTCATCTTATAAAGGCCTTCTTGCTCCTTCATGACCTGACAGAAGGCAGAAAGGTAAGGGTGAGAAAGGGCAAACCCACTCCCAAGAGCCCTTTTTATAACGGTATTAACATATTCATGAGCGCTCTGCCTTCATGACCAAAACACCTCCCATGAGGCCCCACCTCCCAACACTGTCACACTGGGAATTAAGCTGCCATTGCATAAATTTTGAGGGACACATTCAAATCATAGCAGGTGTTTTCTACTGATACTTCATACACAAGTCTAATTGCTACTAAATATGCTAAATTTTGAGGCAGAACTTTGGTCTCTTATTGATAAATTTGCCAATCCATTGAAAATCATTATGGATATACCCTGATGAAATCCTGCCATCTCAGAAAATATAAGACTTAGTATTATAATTTTTTAATAAATTGACTCTCCACTGAATTGGAAATAATATAGCAATGCATCAGTGATCTTGCAGGCATAGTTTTGCCTTGTCATCTATTATATTACTATTTCTTACATTTTAACACTAAATTACTAAAAATTATAGCCAAATTACTAACACTTATATTTAAATCAGAAAGATATTTAAATGAAGCTGAATTTTCTAATGGGATCTTGGGTGTAATTAGCTGTTACTCTCTTACTAGAAGCTTCTGGATTTTTTTTTTATCGTGGCCTTGAAATAAGTTATATGAGAGTCATTATCCACTTCTGGCAACCAATCTTCATCTCTAAGTGAAGCAGTGGTTGCTAGTGCTAATTGGACATTTATTTAACCAAACCTTAGTTAACTGGAAGTTCAAGAATTTGGAATCCTCTGATTGTCAGAATCATCTAGGCCAATCAAATATGAGAGTGAATAATGAATGTGATGTTTATTTGGTAATTAGGAATCTAAGTGTGTTCAGAGTCAATACTCAAAACATTCACTGGTGACCCCAGTACAATACTATGCACACAACTGAGATCATTCCGAACACAAGCTCTCAGTGTGCGCCTTAAAATTGCCTTTTCATTTCAGCTGATATGACAATCATTTGTTAATCACTTTTATTTGTCTTGTTCTACAAAAGCATGGGGCTGAAAAAAATCTAGTTAACTAACAGGTCTTATTAATTTTTTACTGGACAACACTGCTGAATTGTTCAGTATGTAATTCAGCACCATCTCCCTTAGCATGACACATACAGAAAACAGATGGTGGAGTCATTCCTAAGGGGGACAGATTGTAATCATTCTAAACATGGAGAGAAGGGAACTCACATTTCTTGGGTGCCTAAGACATATCAAGTGATTTCAAACCATTATTGTATGTAATCTCCAAAGCAATCCTGTGAGATAGAAGACATTATCCCCATTTTTGAGATGCTAAAACTGAGGCTTGGGGAAACTGATTAAGCCCCAAGTTCACAAAGCTTGTAAGAAGCAGAATTGGTAATCAAATCTGGGACTGCATAATTCCAAAGTATTCATTACTTCAAGTGGTCTCTTTGGGAGAACCTCAATATAACTTGAAGGAGAAGATGGATAACTTTACCTGCAGATAAATGAGAATCAGTACCAGCTTGTAAAAATGCTTCAAATGCCCAGTTAGGTGTTGTATCCTATATGAAAGCAGATCTCCTGATGAAAGCAAGGAAATCTGGTTGAAGGGGGGAAATACAAGTAGTCCAGGAGGGGAAGAGAAGGTGGGCAGCTCAGTGGTATAGCCGTAAGAAAGGAGCATCTCTGTCCCTGAATGAGCTCTTCAAGTAGCTGCCTTGCCCCTGACTGAACATTCAGATAGTTAGAAATCTCAGGTAGGGATCTGAATACTGAAGCCTTTCTGAGGTGCCTAACTCAGAGGAACTCCAGAATAACTCCAAGGAAGCCCCCTCCTTCACAGGCAAGAGAAGCCACTTGAGCCAGGCACATCTACTGCTGTGGTTTAAATGTGTTCCCTAAAGTGCAAGCATTGGAAACTTAGTCCCCATGCAACAATGTTGACAAGTGGAACCTTTAAGAAGTGATTAGGCCATCAGAGCTCTGTCCTCCTGAATGGATTAATGTTGTTATCCTAAGAGCAGGTTTGTTATAAAAGTGAGCTTGCCGGGGGAAGGGGGGGAAGCATAAACAAAAACTGAGATTTTAAAAAAGTGAGTTTGGCTTCCTCTTGCTGCCCTTCTGTCACTCTCTCAACTTCTTGCCTTCCATCATGAGATGGCACTGCAAGAAGGCCCTCACCAGATGCCAGCACTTGATATGGGACTTCCCAGCCTCCAGAATGGTGGGAAATACATTTCTTTTCTTTGTAAATTACTCAGTCTGTGGTGTTCTGTAATAGCAGCCCCAAACAGACCAAGATATCCATGCTAGTTGAGTTGAAGCTCTGTGAACAGCAAATATTCCCACTCACAGAACTAATGAGATACCTGAAGGTTTGTGCCTGATGCTGTGGAGCAAGACTTCCCTTGCTATTCTTCAACAACTTTTGTTTTATTAGAATTCCAGGCAGAAGATGAAGAATCTCATCCCCCAACAAAACAGTTCTCACGAGAGATTGTCAAGAAAACTGAAATAGCCTGAACAAGACTGTACTAAGAAAAATTAATAACTTAAGAGTGCAATGAAGCACTGCTGTGACAAACCTGTCTCAGAATGCTGGGAGACAGCACTAACAATAGCAGCCTGGCAGGAGGAGCTAGGAGCTGGCCCTCGTCAAGCAAAGGCTTCAAGCCAGCATTACACAATGAGAAGCCCTAGGAATAACTCTGGCCACACAACAAAGCACAAGCAAATACCCTTCTCGAAGACAGTTCATGTAACACGCACATCTATCAACCATTCAAACTCAAAGGGGTTTCTCAAGATAATAGCAGCTCTTCAATGTTCTCAGCTCTTTAATGCTTCCAACTTGTAACTGCGATTCCTTCTCGATGTGTGTGCAGGTTTAGAATCAGTAATTGCAAGCTGTAGGACAGTAGCAAATTGTTCCTGTGCTTTGGGAGAGAAGATAGGAAGGGAGTGCTGATCCATACTGCTTGTGTAGTGTTGCTGCTCAGAAGCAGAAAACAAAGACACAAATATAAGATTGCTCCTCCTTTTCGGCTACCCCTCACTTCCCGTGCCACCTTCCCTCCAACCCCTAAGAAACAAATTTAGGCCTATGTAGTCCCAATTCTTTATAATCTGAATCTTGTCTTCCTGTAGCTCCAGTCCCTCTATTCCCATAGCAGGAATAGCTATGAGATTCCGCTCCCTTATAATGAAGACTTAGAACAATAGGTTTGTGTTCATTTGTTAAGATTATGAGAAAATACAACTAGCAAAAAGAACATTTTTTTGAAAATCTACGTTAATTGCAATACAGAAGAACCTTACATTTCTCCCTTGTACTATATAAAATATTTGGTCTATTACTCACCATCAATGATTTCAGAATAGTTTCAGAATCAAAATCAACTCATCCTCTCAAGACAATGAGAGGACAAGCCACAAACTGGGAGAGAATATTTGCAAAAGACATATTTGGTAAAGGACTATTCTCCAAAGTGTACAGAGAACTTAATAAGACTCAACAATAAGAAAATGAAAGATCCAAATAAGAAATGGACTAAAGTTCTGAACATGTATGTCATCAAAATAGTTATACAGATGGCAAATAAGAAAAGATGTTTAACATCCAAGTGTCATTAGGGAATTGCAAATTAAAACAACGAATGAGATACCACCACACACCTATTTGAATGGCTAAAATAGAAAATGCTAAAAATACCAAACACTGGCAAGGATGTGGAAAAACAAGAACTCTCATTCATTGCTAGTGGGAATGCAAAATGGTACATCCACTGTGGAAAACTGTCAGTTTTTCATAAAAGTAGGCAAGCTTTTAATATATGATCCAGCAGTCTCACTCCTTGGTACTTACTCAAGTGAGTTGAAAACTTAGGTCCACACAAAATCTACACATGGATATTTATAGCAGCTTTATTTCTAATTGCCAAAACTTGGAAGCAACCAGTATGTTCTTCAGTTGGTGAACTGATAAATAAAATGTGGTACATCCAGACAATGGAATATTATTCAGTGCTAAAAGTGAGCTATCAAGACATAAATACATATGGGGGGATCTTAAATGCATATCACTAGAGGAAAGAAGCTAATCTGAAAAGGCAACATGTTGTATGATTCCAACTATACGACCTTCTGGAAAAGGCAAAACAATGGAGACAGTAAAATGGCCAATGGACACCAGGAGTTAGTCGGGAGGGAGAGATGAACAGGCAGAGCACAGAGGACTTTTAGGGCAGTGAAACTACTCTGTATGATACTAAAATGGTGGATATGTGTCATGATACATTTGTCCAAACCTATAGAATTTACAACACCAAGAGTGAAGCCTAATGTGAACTATGGAATTGGGTGATAATGATGTGTCAATGTAGGTTCATCAATTGTAACAAATGTGCCACTCTGGCACTGGAAATCGACACTGGGAGGGGTTGTGCATGTGTGGGGAAGGAAGTAAACAGGAATTTTATGTGCTTTCCCCTCCATTTTACTGTGAACTTAAATCTCCATTTTACTGTAAACTGAAAATTAAAGTCTATTTAAAAAAAAAAATCAACTTAGGCTGGGCACAGTGGCTCACGCCTATAATCCCAGCACTTTGGGAGGCCGAGGAGGATCACCTGAGGTCAGGAGTTTGAGACGAGCCTGACCAACATGCAGAAACCCTGTCTCTACTAAAAATACAAAATAAGCCGGGCATGGTGTCACATGCCTGTAATCCCAGCTACTCAGGAGGCTGAGGCAGGAGAATCACTTGAACCAGGGAGGTGGAGGTTGTGGTGAGCTGAGATCGTGCCACTGCACTCCAGGCTGGGCAATAAGAGCAAAACTTCCTCTCAAAAAAAAAAAAAAATCAACTTACTCTCTTTGAAAACCTCCTATATCAATCCCCACGCAGGGCTTATCATAAACATGATCTCAGGTATCATATCCTTACAACCCTATGAAGTAGGTATTGTTACCCACTCTCACAAATGGGGAAACTGAGGCAAGGAGGGTATAAGCATCCTCCTATCTATTGTAGAGCTGGGGAGTAGGCGAGTTAGGGGAGAAGAAATTAGAGACTCATGTGTCTAAGTCCAGGGCTCTAAAAGACTCCTTGTCTCTCATTTTTACATCCCAATTTCTCTAAAGCTGAATTGTGTAGATTTTTTATAGTTTATTATTTTTTGTAGTGTTAGAGAATTTAGAAAGTCTTTAAAAGCAAAATTAAAAGCTAACTCTGCACATAAAGTTTTATACTTATGATCAGGGAACCTAAACACTTCCACCCCAAAATGCATAGTTTGGTGCAAATGTTGGGCAATTTGAGAACTTTTGTAAGTGCTTCCATTTCAGTGGAGTTACTGATGTGTCCCCCAAACTGGCTGCCCCTTCCTGCTTAAATGGCAGCATTTCGTACCTACTGGACATCCTTTGTCCACACTTCCCTGGCAAATGAACGGTACCTTTGATTCTCAGCATTAAGTCAGACCAAATGCTAGAAGAAACAAAGTCAAAAGAAAGAACATATGTGTTTGCCTGAATCATAGAAGACTGTCCCATTCTCATCTTTCAGAACCAAATAATTGTGTGCAATGCTTATAATATTAGCCATTTAAGGCTCCAGGCTCAGGGCTTGGCAGGAAGCTTCCTAATCCAGCCTTAACCTAATCCTATGAGCCTGACTTTCACTTGCCAAACCCATTGGACCTGCATAAACTGGAGTGATGCATCTGCTGAGTACTGTATCACTCAAGGTTTTCAAAAGAAGCTGACTTGGACTCAGTAGGCAGAAAACGAAATTCAAGGTATCAAGTAGCTCTCAGAATCAGCGGGAGTGTAGAGAACCAAGCTGAATGTGTTTCCAGAAATGATCACCAAAACTATGCTGCAGGACTGATGTGATGAGGAAAGGGTTGCTGCCACCATTAAGCATTGGACACTATCCTGTCACTTCTGTGCTGAGACCTACGCCTCATAATCATGGTTACTGACTACTTCAACAGAAAGAGGAACAGAGAGGAAGCACGTTGTATCACTAGTGACTATATTGTGTCATTAATTACAGAGTCAAAAACTGGAGTGGGTGAACCTGCCTGACAGATCCTCTGTTACATCCCTGTGCCTTAGTATAAAGGTGATCTCCAACTTTCTAGGGGAAGGAGGTCTCCACCACCCCCAAAACACAAGGTAGAGAATTTCCCCAATGTTAAGCCAAAGGATGTTGTGTTTCCCAAACAAATGACAAATGCTCATTTCCTGGCACAATAAAACAAGTATAATATTCCTATTTTTGAGTTGAAGAAAACAAGAGGTACAGCTTATCTGAATTCACAATGACCAAGGCAAAATTGAAATCCTAGTGTTTCCAATCCAAAGCCCATTCACTTTCAACAAAGCTATGATGCCACACTTTAAAATCAAAACAGTTTGAGCTAAATATTTTAAACAGTGGAGTAATAAATAAAACAAATAATTTAAAAATGTCGGATACATTAAAAAAATTTAAAAACTAAGCTATTGGTCACATTTACTTGATTTGATAATCTCAAGTCAAACAGTTGCTGCTATCCAAATAAGCTAGCTACTTTTCCACTTTCAGTTAAGTATGCATGAAACACCGAATCAAAGTGACATAATTTTAGATATTTTAATTCATTTATCTCTTTTCTTACAGGACATTAGGAAATGAGCTGCAAAAGCAGTTTACTGTCTTAAGACTGCTTTTGGATAAAAGCAGTTTTATCCATAATTTGGATAAAACTATGGAGTTTTAGATCTGTATTGATAAAAATCCATATTCACTAAACTGCTACTCTGTACAAGGCATTGTTTTAGCCACTGGGAAAGAAATGATGACTCTGCTATGGAGATGCTTCAAATCTGGTAGACGATTCAGAGAAGTAAAGACATTGCAGTTGTGCAGGGATTATAATGCTAGGAGGCCTCCCAAAGGAGGTTCTAAGCCATTAGGGAGGCCTCGATCGTAGTCCCTCCTAATTCAACAAGCTTCTATGGTACAGCTCAGATAGACTTTGCAAAGAGTTATGTGTTTATGACACAAAATAAATATGGTCTCTATTGGCAAGTAATTTAGAACCTAGTGAGGAGATAGAAATAAAACAAATAATTGCACTAACATTTTTCTAAATATAATTGTAGAAAGCGCTATCAAGAAATAAAGTTTTGTAAAAGTTTATTACAAGGTAAACCTACTGTAATATAGACAGTGTAGTGGAGAGGTGTTGGAAGACTGTCTTGTGGGGGTCTTTTACGTTTCCGCACATCCTGTCTCACCTTTTGTTCAAAACTTTCTTTTTAAGGATGTTTGTATAATAAACAGCCTTGAATGATAATGATAATGCCTCTTTCTGAAGAACAGGGAAGCTTTATTTCCTGACTAGTACAGTAAAAACAATGTCTCCTTCCAGGGAAAAGACTGGACAGATTTGCCGGCATTTCCCTCCAGAATATCAGGGTTTCTTAAGCTCAAGTTTCCTCAACTTTGATGCAACCCCACTTGTGTGCAGCATTGACTTGGGCTGCTCTACATCACCCTAATGAGACTTCAGGGACGAGGGGAACTGACGAGAACACGCAGCTCGGCTGCCTGCTGTATTGTGAGTAATAAAGTTATATCTGACCCAGGAGGCTCATGTCTTCTGCCGGCATCTGTGAACTAGCAGAGTAACTTGTTAGCTTACACATAAGGTAAAAGTTCAAATAATTCAAGGCACCAAGCGTTGGTGGGAAGTCAGAAATTTTCCTAAAGAACTTAGGTTGAAGCTGGGACCTGAAGAATAAGGAGCCGAGGGTGGAGGTTGATTGCTTCTAGACAGAGAAAACCCTGTGGCAGACGTCAGAAAGAATGGAGCATGGCACAACTCAATAGCTAAAAAAAGGACTGGAGTGCCCAGAGCACAGCAAGTGCTGCTGGAAGGATCTCTAAAGGAGGCTGCAGAGGTAAGGAACAGCTTGATTATGTAAATACGTACGGAATTGAGACTATATTCCCAGACAGTCCTCCATGAATTGTCTTTGAGTTGCAAGTACACACCTTGCAAGCTGCCTAACTGGCCTTTGTTCTGGACTATCATTTCAAGGATGTTTATAAGTAAACAATTTTGGAAGATAAAGACAGTGTCTCCCTCTGGAGCAAAGAGCAAGCATGCTTACTGACCACTATAAAAGATTTAGGTAATCCTGGGTTCAGGGTTCCCCTTCTACAATGCAACCCATTACATGTGCAGTTGTTATCTGGCCCTCTTGGCAGTGCTCTCTAAGAATTGAGGCTCTGGGAAATAGCACAAGAAATGCTGATGCTTTGGCTACTGCTACTGTTCTAAGGAATCTGTGTCTTCTACCAGCTTCCAGGAAGCTGTGATAGACTAACTTGATAGCTTACAAGTAGGATGAAATCTCGGGCCCTTCACAGTTCTTGACAGTACTTTATTCAAAGAACACGAGATGTTAGACAGTGGGTTTTTATAGTTTTGTATTTTGACTTTTTTTGGTATAGTAACCTACAAATCCCTAGAAAGTAGTGTCATAAATTGAGGAAATCAAACCATCCACTCCCAGAGTGGTACTTGGCACAAAATGAAACATAAATGTTAAAAATAATCATTGTTTTCAAGGAGCCTAGAATATTCCTGGCATAACCATAGGCTGGTAGAATGGAAACCACATGGAGTTAGTATATTCATTCCTGGTTCTGCCCCCATGCCAGCTGTCTGAGATTGTACAAACTACCTGATCTCATTTGCTCTTAAATCCATCATTCACTAAACAAGGGTAATAGAACCTTTGTCACATAATTCACATAAAGGTGGAATGAGATGATAACACTTTAATACAAATAATATATTTATCTACCAAACACCCTTTAAATCAGCCAACAGTGTCTCCCTTTGAGAAACTTAGCTATTGATGGGCACTGATAAAAATATTCAAGATAAATTTGCTCTTGATCTAAAACTTTTTATTGCGGGTCACTGGCAAGCCATCTGTCTATTTGTGACAACTTTGGTTTTCTCTTTCTAAAAGCTTTGACAAACTTAGGAAAAATGGTAAGACCAGATGCATTAGATGTATAAAAATATGACCCACTTCCCAATTTCAGGTACTCGATACTTGAAAAACTATTTCAGTAAAGCCACAGGGACTGTCTACATCTCCAGAGGCACAACTACTGAAATGTTGAACATGAAGCCATCTGTCAATTCCCCCAAAACATGTTGAATGCCAGTTTCTTAAAACATAAGGAGCAGGTAAGTTTTTTTTTTTTCTGTTTTTAAAAGTAGTGAAACATCCTCATTCTCAAATTGATGAAACCTAAGTACTCACCAAAGCCAGGTCTAAGCTGCCTCTTTGTGGATTTCAATCTTCTACCAATTCCGAGCAAAGAAATTTGCTTTCCATTCTACTATGATGTTTTCTGACATTTGCTTAAGATTATAATAAATTGTAAAGACCTGATTAATTAAAGCCTCAATTTGGAGATAACAGAACACTTTGGAAGTGATTGTTTCTTTGCTGTTTTGTAAATGAGAATGATAAATCCAAGAGAAGATAAAGGACTTTGTTAAGGGAGGCAAGTCTGGCCTGACACCAGTGTTGGAGCCAATACAAAACGGGCATTGAAATTGACTTACAGGACTTTCATAACTCACCCAAAAGTCATTGCAACTATAGTACCTGATCCTTCTCCCTTTTGCCTCCACTTTATCCTATACATACTTTTTTCACAGCGTCTGTATCACTTTATGCCACTTAGTAATTCATCTGTTGGTTTTCCTCCTTAAAACTAGAGATTGAATTGTATTTTACTATTTACCCTCAACAATTAGCATAGTTGCTTGACAAGTGTTTCTCTTTTTAAATTGAATTACTCAATGACTAAAATATAATAACTAGACTGATACATAATAACTAGACTGATACATCAGAGTCCAAAATAGAAGTAAAGAAATTGTTATAAGAAAGCCATGGGATAGTGTTCAGAAAGGAAACTAAGGCAATATTGCAGCAAGTTGGGGTTGCATTGTAAAACTCTAATTAAAATTCCTTTCTCTTTCTTCCAAAAAAGGGAGTGTGTCCCCCAACGCTATTTAGGAGAGGGAAGAACAAAAAGTTAAAGCTTTTATGAATGAATTAACAGCATTTGCAGTGACCTGGGTGAGACTGGAGACTATTATTCTAAGTGATGTAACTCAGGAATGGAAAACCAAATATCATATGTCCTTACTGATATGTGGGAGCTGAACTACGAGGAAGCAAAGGCATAAGAATGATACAATGGACTTTGGAGACTTGGAGAAAAGAGTGGGAGGGGGCAAGGGATAAAAAGCTACAAATATGGGGCAGTTTATACTGCTCGGGTGAAGAGTGCACCAAAATCTCACAAATCACCACTAAAGAACTTACTCATGTAACCAAATACTACCTGTACCCAATACCCCAATAACTTATGGAAAGTAAAAATTAATAATAAAATAAAATAATAAAACAAACAAAGCTAAAGCTTCTTCCTTTTACCTCTAATTATGAGGAGCACAACATGGCTTTACAATTGCAAAAGGCCAGAGAACCCCCAAGGGTTTCAAGACAGGTTCCAGTAGGGCAGAGTTACTGGACTCTAGACAAGTAGAAAATGGCAGGTTTGTTCCTCACAGAATTCCAAGAGGTTTTCTCAAAGTATTTGCTTATTCCTCTGAGAGCCGCAGCTGGCCTGTGGGTCTATGGTCAGAGTTTGGGTCTGGGCTGAGCATCACATGCTCTTTGTGTGCCCCTGTGCCCAACTGTCCTCGTGTTCTCAGTGTTCTGGAGCCCCCTCCCTTGACAGATGGTTGTTACTCCCAATTTATTCTCAAGCTTGTCAACTAGTATTCTTTTCCTCTATCATCTTAGACAGTCCAAGAGGTGATCTTAGCAAATGTGTTATCTGATCAATACAATCACTTCCAACTTTATGATTTGCATACACAGTGATCCTTATTCCTAGTTAATATTTCTACAACCCCACTGCTATGTTCTGAATGTTTGTGACCCCCAAAAATTCATATGTTGAAATTCTGACCCCCAGTGTAATGGTATTAGGAGGTGAGGGCTTTGGGAGGTGAGTAGATCATAGGCCCAGAGCCCTCATGAATAAGAGACTGAGAGAGACCCCCATCCCTTCTATGTGAGGTTAGAGTGAGACGATGGCTGTCTATGAGGAAGGGCCCTCACTAGACACCAAATCTGCAGGTATCTTGATCTTGAACTCCCCAGACTTCAGAACAGTGAGAAACAAATGCCTACTGTTGTAAGCCACACAGTCTATGGTAGTTCATAATAGCAGCCTAAACTGACTGTGACAGCCACAGAACCAGAGTTAGCATGATTACAAGCTGAATACAAATGAGAGAAGGTCGCTGATGAGTCAAGAATTATCCCCCAAATCCCTCTTTACCAAACAAGGGCTGAAATGTAGGCAGCATTCCATATTAGTGAGACAGAGTAGGATGTCAGGGGGTCGTTCCGACATACAAAAAACCCACAGCTGAGAGGCAGTGAGCATCGGGGAACCTCATGGGAGGAAACAATGGCCAGTTATGGGAAGTGGTTCAAAGGGGAGAGGAGGAAAGAGTCCCAGGAGCAAGCTAGGATCCAATGAACTGAAATACTAGACAAGTGTTAAGTCCAGGGTCTCATTACAAGTAAGGGTTTGGACACAAGAGACAAGGAAGGGGAAGGAGCCTATTTAACAAAAAAGGCATGGGTAAGAGCTCACGTCTCTCTAAGCAGGAAGCCTGGGTTTGGAGACGGGAGTTTGACTCAGTCTGCAACTGAGTATGAAGAAGGTGCAGCAGGAGACATTTGAGCTCTTGCAGAGACAGAATGTTGCACAACTTGCCACATGATACTCAAAATATGCATCACTATCTTGCCAAGGGCCAAACACCACAGGCAAATGAAAAACATATACCCATCTGTCTTAGTCTGTTCATGCTGCTATCACAAAATACCTGAGATTGAATAATTTATAAGGAATAGAACTTTATTGTTCACAGTTCTGGAAGCTGGGAAGCCCCAGATCAATACACCAGTAGATTCTGCATCTGATGAAGACTTGCTCTCTGCTCTCAAAATGGCACTTTGGTGCTGTGTCCTCAAATGGCCAAAGTGGAAGGTCAAAGGGCCTAACTAGTTCCCTTGACCTTTTCTTATAAGGGCACTAATCTTCAGACTTAATCACCTCCTAAAGACCCTCCTCTTAATACTTCATATTGGGTCTTAGGTTCCAGCATATGATTTTCAGGGGGAAACATACATTTAAACCATAACACCATCTGTTTTCAGCATACACACCCACAGACACTGCCCATGCACCTCTGCATAGAACCTCTACCTCATTGATCCTTTACCTCTCCCTTGAGCTTTGATGCATTTTACTGTTATTCCCTTTTTCAGACCTGTGCCCCTCTTCAGCATACTAGCACTCAGTACATAAGAAATGGACCCTCTACCTAAACCACCACTGAAAGCGAGATGTTTGTCTCACCTCTGATGTATCTCCATAAACTCTTTCTTAAAACTTCCTGAAATTTTAAGGCAGAGAAAACATGAATGTTGTCCACACTTGCTGATGGGATTAGAGAAAATGCTTCTCCTTTTCCACACTTCAAAATAGTAGCAAACCTCAGAGAACAGGGAAAACTCCTTGCTGAATTTAATGAGATAAAGCCTCAGAATTTGGAAGTAGCAATTTAATTGGGGACCTGTCTATTTATTAGAATATTCACGAAGATGAAATAGTTTCTGAAAACCTATAAGATAAATAAAGCCAATGACAGTCTCAATCTTATCAATAGAAGCACACCCAGTGCCCACACAGTACCTCATACACAATACATACTTAACAAATAATAGTTAAATTAATTAAATGGTTAAATGAGCCAATGAACGATATATCTTTATTAACCTTTTCCTGGATTTTGCAACTTTAAAGTTGGGAAATTGTTTACAACTAATTAAAACCTGCAATTTAAACACATAGCTAACTCATCCATGTTGGGAGCGAGGAAATCTTATTCCTTCATAACACTTTTTATACTGCTCTCTTCTCTTACACTGTTGGGCAAGTAAGCCAAAACCTTCATGTTCTTCTTAAGAATCTTGAGGCCGGGCAGGGTGGTTCATGCCTGTAATTCCAGCACTTTGGGAGGCCGAGGCGGGCAGATCACGAGGTCAGGAGATTGAGACCATCCCGGCTAACATGGTGAAACCCCGTCTCTACTAAAAATACAAAATATTAGCCAGGCATGGTGGCAGACGCCTATAGTCCCAGCTACTAGGGAGGCTGAGGCAGGAGAATGGCATGAACCCAGGAGGCAGAGCCTGCAATGAGCCGAGATCGTGCCACTGCACTCCAATCTGGGCAACAGAGTGAGACTCCGTCTCCAAAAAAAAAAAAAGACTCTTGAAATACTGAGCTCCTAGTACAGAATCTCAAGCCTCAAATCATTTCCACATTCTCTCCCATTTCATCCCTCATAATTTTCTTTACTTTCATTTTATACCTTCCTCCCCATAGTCTTTGCTCAAGTATGTAAATCATTGCATTAATGTGTACTTTTCAAATTCCTGATTAAAATTTAATTACTAATAAGATAATAGTAAAGTGGCAACAGATATTTTCTGCATTGCTTTTAAAGAAAGATGAAGTAATTTATGGGACTTGGAGTTCACATGAATAGCTTACTTTGTTATAAATAAAGTTAATTATTCATCTTTTTATAAATAAAATCTAAAAATAAAATATGCCAGGAAAATGACAAATTGATTTGATTAATTTTGTAATTTATTCCATTTCAATGGGTCTGTCAAGACCTTTTTTATTTTTTGCTCACTAATGCAATTATATGCAAAGTCCAAACCATAGCACATGGAATTAATTTCCACCATTTCACTGTCATTATGATTATCATCATCAAAATTATTAGACTGGCCATTTTCCTTTCTGGAAAGGAAAACAATCCTTAAATGTGGAAAAAAGTCTATGTCCATTGAAATTCTTTCCTATCCCGGTAGCTTATATGCCCACTGGCTCTGTCATTTATTGGTATTGTTTTGTAAGGAGTATAAACAAGGGGCAAGGGATGTTGAAGTACAAAGTAAGTGATACTCCTCTCCAAGAAGTGGAACAAAACTCAGAAATCAGAATGGCCCAGTCTCTGCTCCATTTAGTGTGAGGAAGAGAAACTTTCTCTTTCATCTTGCCCTATGCTTAAAAGCCTTAGGACCAAAAGCAGTAATATAAGGTTTGTTACCTCTTCATTGAGTACCATATGGCAACAAGAGGACTCCACCATGGATATCAACAATTATTTCCATGCCAATTCAGGCCACCGTGTACTCTTTTGGTATTCTTCTTCCATTAACTATAAGCAATATCAATCATTAATACCATATAATACACTTAAACACTTTTGCCCAATTTAAATTGAAGATAGTCACTGTTATAATTAGGACTTGGGTCTTAGGGACAGACATTCCTGCCTTCTATTCTTGTCATGACTACCAATGGCCAAGTGACCTTATGCACCTGATCTATACTCTGCAGGTCAGTTTCCTCTTGCATACAGAGACACAGTCAGTGCCTATTTAATCAAGGTCATTAATTTTAGGAAGTGCCAAGCACAAGTGTAGGAGCAGTAAAAGACTGTCTTAAAATAGTAACACGTGTGCTTTTCTTTATATATAATCTTACCAATTAATCATTTCCTCAAGGAAAATTAGATTTTTTCTATAGCAAGGACAAAGAAGGAGAAACAATAAATGTGCTGGTTTTCAACAACTCACAAACAGGCTCTTAAAGCTCAAAGAACTAAGATATAGGGTGTTGTGGGCTGATTTACGCCCCAACACCTCCAATTCATTTGTTAAAGTCCTAATCCCCAGTACCCCAGAATGTGATGATATGTGGAGATAGGATCTCTAAAGAGATAATTTAAGGTTAAATGAGGTCATTAAAGTGGATCCAGTACAACTGACATCCTTATAAAAAGGAGAGATTGGGACATAGACAAGCCCAGAGGAAAGATCATGTGAAAAAACAGAGGGAGAAAATGACTATCTACAAACCAAGAAGAGAAGCCTTAGAAGAAATCCACCCTACTGGCACCTTGACCTTAGACTTCCAGCCTCCAGAATTGTGAGGAAATATATTTCTGTTGTTTAAGCCACTCAGTTGGTGCTATTTTCTTATGGCATCCCTAACAAACTAATATGTATTACAAGATTTACAAGAATAGAGAAAGCCTCAGATTTCTTTGCCTCCAGAAGAAGGGTTGAGGGCCATTCATTTAGGCGGGGACTGGAAGTGTGAGGCAGAACGTACTGGAGCCTGGGAGAAGGAGTCTGAAATGAGGAGACCAGATCTAAGAGAACCACATGGAAGACAGTTCCTTTACAGAGATATTCAACAGAAGCTGACCCTTTTCACCCTCTCTCACCATCACTGCTCCCTCCACAAGCATTCATTTCAATGCCAGCAAAGAACAATTTCAATCAAGGAAGTTCACTCCAGATTTGACTTAATATTTATTTTATCATAAATAGCAAGAAAAGCTTTTGAGTAAAAATTGCAAACAACTCTTAATCAAGAAGAGGAAGAAATAGGCCCTGTCTAGGCAGATGAATTATGTAGTAAGAAGAGCCTGGAAGGAAGTGGAAGTTTCCTTTAAAGACTGAAAAGAATAATTCTTAAGGAAAAGTAAGTTTATTACAGCAGATTCTGCTAAGCAGACATCCAGAGGAAAGCTCAAGAGATTAAGCTGCTGTTCAAATATGGAAGATTTAATGTACTTTTCTGAGAGGAAATCCTGGGAGAGGGCCTGTTTGAGAAGTAAAATCTCTAAACACTTTAAGATCATTCAATTAAAACAAAAATTGTAGAAACAGTTGAAATTTGAATGGGAACATTAAATCTCTCTGAAAATCAAAAGTCACTCTGCTGGTTTTAAGATATGAAAACACAATATGTGCTTCCTCGTGATTAATAAATTGTATCAGAAATAGTATATTTTAAAGTGCTTTTAATGGCATTCCATTTTAAAACATTCAGACTAAAATTACCACTTCATTAACTGATTTTTCAAATATTTTTCATACAGCTTCATGGCAGATCTTCCTCATCATGTGTTCTACATTAAAATTATCTAGTATGTGGAAATTTTTTTAAAATGAGAAACACTCTACACTTTCCTTTTAATTTATGTTCGGGTAGAAAATAAAGGAGAAACGTGCCTAAAAGATCCATCTGTAATGAGAAATACTGCGTGTAGTATGAGGCAAACACTACAGATTCCGAGTCAGCCACCAGGTGGTCAGAACTAGAGAGAATAATTCAGAGTAGACTTCCTCCTACGTTGGGTTTTAGATTATGCTGAAAAAGCAAAATGTTTTAACAAAGATAGTGGAGGTGGGATGGGGGCAGAGAATCACACTCCAAGAAGGATAATAGGAATAGAGGAAGATCTGACAGAGGGAGCTAGAGGACAATGACAGGCAGATGATCAAGTGGGGCTGCCCTCTTAAGACAGAAGCCACAATCTCTTCTGAGGAGGAGTGGAAGGAGCATGCTGTTCACTGTCACGTAGACATTGTCTACTCTACTGTCTCCAGACCACTGAACAAGACAAAGCGGGAGAGGGGGTGTAGTGAGAAAGACCTACCTACACTGACTTCATCTGAGGGGTACCAAGAGTATCAAACCACAGACTTTCCCTCGCTTTTCTCAGGAGACGGGAGCAAATTAGGAACCTGATCCTGCCATATTGCTGGTCCTCAGAGCTGAACTCTTCAAGACTACACTCTTTGCTCAGGGAATTAGGTGGCTTACACTGATTTGACAGGAAGAATTGAAAATAACTTCTCTCTCAAAATTTTTATGAAAATAAAATGGGATTGTGTGCATTCATATAGCATCATAATGTAAATGATCATAATTATCATTTGAGTACAACTAAGAGTAATGAACTGAAACACCCATTTTCCTTTTGGTTAATTCTCAACAGAAAGTAGAGCCATTGCTGTTTGTCTTAATCAATCAGGCTGATGTAACAAAGTACCATAGACAGGATGGCTCATAAACAACAGACATTTATTTCTCACAGTTGTGGAGACTGAAATGTCCAAGATCAAGGCACTAGGAGATCCATGTCTAGTGAGGACCCGTTTCCTCATAGACAGCCATCTAACTTCACATGATGGAAGAAGCAAAGGAGGATCTCTGGGGTCTCTTTTTTAAGGACACTAATTCCATTCATGGACTCCCCATGACTTAATCACCCCCGATTGCCCCAGCTCCTAAGTGCCATCACGTTGGGGGTGAGGATTTCAACATATGAATTTGCCAGTTACATAAATTTTCAGATCATAGCACTGTTTTACACGAGCCTTGAATTTATTACCCAGGTATCTAGATTATCCAATTTCTTGTGCCTTTTCTTTATCTGATAACAGCCTCCTTCAGTTTCTTGATTTCTATTTATTTCATTGATTATTGGTTTTCTCCTTTTTTGATGTCAATCACATGTTATTAGTTTCTGGGCTTGGGAGTTAAATTATCCATATAAAAAACATTTTTAAAACAGCTTATTTAGAACTTCCTTTTTTTCTTTTTTGTGACACAGTCTCACTCTGTCACCCAGGCTGGAGTGCAGTGGTGCAATCTGGACTCACTGCAACCTCTACCTCCTGGGTTCAAGTGATTCTTGTGCCTCAGCCTCCCAAATAGTTGGGATTACAGGGATGTGCCACCACAACTGGCTAATTTTTGTATTTTTAGTAGAAGATGGAATTTCACCATGTTGGCCAGGGTAGCCTTGAACACTTGACCTCAGGTGATCCGTCCGCTGTGGTATCCCAAAATGCTAGGATTACAGGCATGAGCCACTGTGCCCAGCCTTAGAACTTGCATTTTTTACAAGGTCAACAATTGATGTGTACAGAGGTTAAATGTCTGGGAAGACTTTTATCACATATGACAGGACCGTTGACATAAGCAAGCCCAGTTAAGGTCTACTCTCAGAATTGATATGTGCATTTGAGAGAGAGTGGCTTCCTTTTCCCTTTAGATCTCAAGACATAAGGATTTAAGTCTGGGATTGCCAGTGCCATCTTATCTACCACATGGAAGAAAGCCAGCCAGAAAATCATATCCAAGCCACATAAAAAGGAAGAGTTAAAAGACATAAAAGGGTTAAGAGACAGAGTCAGATAGAACCCAAACAACATTACTTGAGTCCCTGCTATGCCTGCAGTCAGAACACCCTTGAAATTCCAAGTTAAATAAGTCAATAATTTCTCTTCTTTGCTTAAAGTGTTTGGAGTTGGGTGATTGTCATTTGAAACAATCACCCTGAAATATAAAATACCAATCTATTATGCCAGCATCGACCATCAAACACCGAAAGACACGTTTACAATTCCGGAGCATCTTTCAGGAAGTACATTTAATTTACTTTCCAGTCTATTTCTAGCTGCAAGCTTCTTAGAGGAAGTAATCATTGGGCAAATGGATAAATATCATATCTCATTGTCAGGAAGTTCTCTTGTCTTCTTTCATATCATGATAGTTTCCCCCTCTGTTCTTTTCCAAGTATCTCCCAACCCCAAGATTTCTAATTAGTTAATAAACTGGCTCCAGCTGTTTCTCCTATTATGCAAAATTCAATAGAAGGAAGAAAATCAATTAGCATGCACCTGAACACATTTAGACAAATTTTCAAGTGGCTTCTTACTATGAAAATCTGGGCAGCCCTATAAAAATAAATCAAGAAGCTTTGGGAATACAATGAGATCAGAAAAGAGAGACTTTCATTTTTACCTGGGTTGACAATATTGCATGTCATATCCCCCTGACATTATGCAAATGATCAGAGTAATGCACAACTGCTAAAGAAAGAGGGGAAGTTCTCTATATAAACTAGACCATTTCATTGTATAGTGTTAAGAATAGGTTTTATTTTCCATAAAGACAAGAATAAGAAGGTCCCTTTGCTACATGATCATGTGAGGCAGAAGAAAATGACTGTTTTTAATCTTTTTGAAGGGAGTTCTTCCAGTAGTATCCTCTTGAAGAACCAATTAATTTTCAGTGGGTGCCACACTGTTTTATCTCTAGTACTTTATCCAGCTTCATGTAGGAAATACTGAGAAGGATGTGTTTGCTCTTGTGGTCTTATCAAAAATGTAAGTCTGGTAAGACAAAGTAGAGAATTCGACAATAATTCAGTGTTCTTGAGTCTTCAAAAATCTTATCTATCTTAATCTGACCTGTAAATATGCCTTAGAATAAATAAGATGTTTTAATTACTTAAAATCCAAATTAGAACACACTTTCCACAAACAAAATAAAATGCAACTATTGCATTAAACAAGCTTTATGTTTCTTCATATCTGTGCCTTGGCCATTGTTGGAGATCACAATGTCCTTCCTTTTATTTATGAACCATACAAAATAATTCTTGCCTTATTATCTAAGCATCCAAAATGCACACCACTGATTAGAATTTGCCATTCCACTTAAAGAATAATCCTAGTAACAAACATTTTTTGCCCAAATTAATTCACTTAATCATCAGAAAAACCTGATAATGCAGATCCTCACTATTTTATGGGTATTTACAGGTATTTTTCATTATCTCTATTTTACAGGTGAGGAAACAGAGGGATAGTAATTTACCCAAGATCACGTAGTGACTAAGCAGCAGACCAGTGGTTCACACTACTACATTGACTCTGTAGCCTAGTGAGGTATTTTTCTCAATAAAGACGAATCTATTTTTCAGAGAAAATTTGGCAAAATTGTTACATAATAAACAGACTGATACCAACACACACACATACACACTTTATTCTTCCCACAAAACTTAATTTGAAAGCCCCCTTCATAATCTTTCTCAGATTTCCCTCATCTATCTCTAATCCTCACTTAGAAATAACCTATAAATTCCTATATCATTCTAAAATTTTACATAAATCTTATGTATTTTATAAAAATCTTATATGATATAATTTTAAGAGTACTTTTCTCAAAAGTCCTTGGATTATAATTGTCTATATGATTTATTGGCCCAACTAAATAAACTACAGATTCTTGAAAGTTGGAGCATTTTAAAATTCTTATTACGAGGCATTTAATGCAGCAATTTACATGGAATAGTTGCTTAGTAATCACTGGTTCGCTGAATTAATTAATACTTCAGCCCAAAATTAACTTTTGCCTGAGGTATTGAGTGCAGGCAGTTTTCTCAAAACTTTTGAAAAAATGAAACAAAGATGATGATAATCAGGATAATGATGAATCATAGGTAAGCAGAAAGAAAAAGGGAATCTGAATACTGGGTACTTTATAGAAAGTAACTGTTTTCCAAAAGAATTTTGATAATTAACTCAATTATCTGCAAATATTGACCACCAGTAATTGTGTAGCCACCTCAATATTTCCTACTTCCACTACAAGGACAATTTTGACTTCTTGAAATCTCTTACTGAGAAAATTTGAGGTAAAATAATGAGATGATACATTCATTGCCTCCTGAGCTCAATAGAAAAACAAGTCACCTGTGCATTAATTCCTAATGCATATTTCTTATTGTACCTTTAGAATAATAAGAGCAAGAAGGAAACATGATGATAATGATCTCAACAGCAAGGCTTATCTCTTTAATTTTTTTGACTACTTGCCAATGATAGTTTCTCATACATTTCTCCGAGTTGGGACAATGGTGAGAAACATGATCTCTAGCATGAAATGCTCAGGCTGAGATCCTGACCCAGCTTTCTGGGCAGCCGCAGGTAAAGCACTTTACCCTCTGGTTCCCGTCCTGTAAGATTGAAACCATCCTTATAAAAATTATAACTGAGAAAATTATGATGGTAAAAGAAATCTGACCTAACTGATTCCATCTTGCTTCTGTAACCTCCAAGCTATCCTTGTTCATTTCTGGGTGAAGGCCAAACTAACTTTGGGAGGAACTTAGTTTATAGTTTAACTGTGAAACAAAGATAACAACCCTTTCCCAAAACAAACCCCCTTCCTGCTTGGGGGACTAGACTGCCTTTACAGGTCTAACAAATTTGCTCAAATTAAAAATTATGGCTTAGGAGTCATGCAGCTGGAAGCTGTAAGATTCTAAACCTCCCAAATTGCTCCTCGGGATAATGTCGCTGTTGTAAAGCCTAAGAGCAGTGCTTGAGATATTTTGCAGACCCTGCACTCGATGGATCAACTGGCACCATCCAGGTTGATAAACTGGCTTCCCTGGTCATGTGGAACCCACCCAGGAACTGACTCAGCCCAAGAGGACAGCTTCAACTCCCTATGATTTCATCTCTGACCCAACCAATCAGCACTGCCCACTTTCTGACCCCCTACCCACCAAATTATCTTTTAAAATCCCAATCCCCAAGCTTTCAGGGAGACTGATTTGAGTCATAATAAAACTCCAGTCTTCCACACAGCTGGGCTTTGCATGAATTACTCTTTCTCTATTGCAATTCCCCTGCATTGACATATTGGCTCTGTCTAGACAGCCGGCAAGGAGAGCCTGTTGGGCAGTTACAAGATTGCAATGACAGTCCCAATCTCACAGAGTCATTGTGAGGCTCAGATGACATGCTAAGGGCCTAGAATAGCAAATTGTATATAGAAAGCACTCAGTGAGTCTTAGACACTATTTAAAAGTTGTTTTATTGGCAATATTCATATCTCCCTGACATTATGCAGTCATTGGAGAAACCCATTTAAAACCTAACTGTAACACAGAATTTACTTGCATGAGTAAAGAGGTTGTCTGTTTAGTAATGTTCTCAAAATGACCTTAGTCCTTTATTTCCCTGTGGACATTTCTAAGAAGGAAATGGCAATGAAAATTGTTTACTTTTTGATGTAATTATTCTGTTACAAATTCATATTTATGTATATGGTTATTTGCCTCATCGGGTCTTTTGTCAATATGGCTATCGTGTTTAATATCCTTCTATTAGTATCCTGATGTAATGCATTTAAGACAGGCATGGTCATTTGTTTTGGTACTTCTAGGCAAGGAGATAATAAAATGAACCACAGAAGAAAAATCAAATGAAGTTTGAAAATCTGTAGATGGAAAAACAGTATCTTTTTTAATTTCTAAAGGGCTGTATTTTTCAATTTAATTCATTCCTCCTGAGATTCTTAATGTGATACAATTTGCATATTAATTGTTGCATCTCAAAGGATTAATTGGTTACTTCAAATAAATTCAGTTGGATTTTCTAATGAATTGTCCTAAGTGATGCAGTGGTGGTGGGGAGAAAAACACGGTAATGAAAATGAGCTACACCCACACAAGAAACTTTCTAAAGAACTCTTGCATGCTTAATGGAAATTAATCCATGGTTTTAAAAGAAATGAGCCTTATTTAGGAGCAGACTCTCAGACACAGTCCAGGATATTTAATACTTCTCTGTGTCAACTCGGATGCTGAGGGAAGTCTCAAAGGCTGGCAGGGTCTCACTAAAGGTCTAGATCAAGCTGTTAGAAGATTCAGATCTTGACCTTAGTTGTCATCTGGTTAAACACAGATTTGTAATTTGGATTACAGCCACATACAAGGCTATATTCCAAAACTATGTGAAAAATTGCTAACGTGGATCCTTTCTCCCTAGTAGCTTCATGTGTCCTGTTAAATCAAAGTTTTCCTTCTTGAAAACCCTAATTTTTTTCTACATTTCATTGAGTGTGTTACCAGCAAAGCTTGAATTCATCTTTCTAATCTGGCCTTCCTTACCCAAACTGCAACAGGTTTCTACAAATCTCAAATCACCTTGCATTCATCAAGCAAACAAGTGTATATCTGAATTGAGACTCTTTGTAATTTTGTTAATTAATGGGTAGTACTCATTTTCTTTCTTATTCATCAAGAAACAAAATGTAGTTGCTTTTGCTGCCATTAACAATACGGCACATTTCCAAGCTTTCTGACAAATGATTCCATAAAGTAAAAACTGATTTTGCCTTTATAATTGGTGACATAAACACTTGACCAAAATAATTACCTCTGTATTTCTGGCATTTTCATGTTTCTTCCTTGCAAAAATAAAATTTTTCCTAGTTAAATACTTCCCAAAAATGTGGAATCACTGAGTGAACAGATTTTTGCTCTAAAACACCTGCAAAAATAGTTATACTTGTGGTCGTCTTCCAAAGAATTTTCATCCTGTGCAGCACTATTTGGCATTTAACACATCAAAGTCATGTCAAATTTTCCAATCTTCTAATCTTCCTTTTACCAGAGGTAGGTGGAATATTGAGTGGCATCACTACAATTCTTTCCTAAATCGGAGGTTCTAAAATCTGCAAATGCCATACATATATAATAACTCTTTCTTTTTCACCCTTTTCTTTAGTAAAAGGCTAAAATTGCATCTGCACAGCAAAGCTAAATCCCAAAAGGATGAAAAGCTTTAAAAAAAAAAAAAAAAAAAAAAAAAACAGAAAAAACCTGTTGCCAGGCACAGTGGCTCACGCCTGTAATCCCAACACTTAGGGAGGCCAAGGCAGGCAGATCACGAGGTCAGAGATTGAGACCATTCTGGCCAACATGGTAAAACCCTGTCTCCACTAGAAATACAAAAATTAGCTGGGCATAGTGGTGTGCGATTGTACAGCTACTTGGGAAGCTGAGGCAAAAGAATTGCTTGAACCCAGGAGACGGAGCTTGCAGTGAGCCAAGATCATGCCACTGCACTCCTGCCTGGTGACAGAGTGAGACTCCATCTCAAAAAAAAAAGACAAGAAAAGAAAAAAACAAAAACAAACAAAAAAACTGCATATTAAAAAAGAAGAAAAACTGCATATTAAAAAAAAAAGAAAAAAACATGGTTTTTGGAACCAAACGAGCATGGATTCTTTGTCAAAAGTCATAGCTTAACTTTTTGAGCCCACTTTTAAACTATGAAATGTGAAATATTAATATGAATTTATAATACCTAACTTCCAGGACTATCGAGAACATTAAAACAATAGAAGATGGGTGCCTTATAAACATTCAGTAAATGGCAGCTGTTTCTATTAAAGTATTTCATGGACAGAATCCATCAGTTTCTTTAAGGCCATTTAATTTGGACTGTATACACAAAAACAGGACCCCAAGTGACAAAAATAAAATAGCCTCATCTCAGCTGGACCAGATCTCACAAAACAGGAAGGGACTATTCAGAGGAAGGAAATAGAGAGTGGAGCTGATTACTCTCCGGATTGAATCCTACAGACAGTCATTTGGATAATTATTTGTTTCATTCATATGTCACCAAGTCAGCAATTCAGCCAATCCACTTAGCCACTTGCCTTTCTTCCATCACTTCCTATATTTTCCAGCTCCATAGGTATGTTTACTGGAAAGCCAGTCAACATCGTAGGAAATATCTTGTGATGTTATGTCAGTTATTTTGAATTAGGCTGGTTTGAAATCAAATAAAAGAATGTGGTTTGCAAATAACCACTGAAAGCCATACCTATGGTGTAAATCTTAGATTTCTTGACTTTTATATCGTTTAATTTCATAGATGGCTTCTTATGTTAGGTTTTTTTCTTCATCTCATTCTATTTATGTTTTCTACTTCTCTCATGTTATTTTCTTTCCCTAGCTCTAGCAATAATGGCTTTCATTCTATTTCTTTCCGAATGTTTCACTTCTTTGCCAATCTTTACCAACTTTTCTTATCTTCTTGAGACAGTTTATTGAAACTACTGGTATTTTAGAGATACTATTTTCTATGCAGCTTTAATTTAAACAGAATTTTTATATTTTCTATAGCCAAATATTAATTTGGATGATAAATATTGATGTGATTCAGAACATACTATCCCCAAAATATGAAACCTTGGCATATTGAATATTTTATGGTGAAGGAATTTGAGAAAAAGGCAGAAGCAGGAAAGTCTCTCTGAGCATCCTTGCCTGAGGTCTCCCCTTTATCAAGCAGGTCATAAACCTAGGAAGAATTTTCTGACCTTCCTCTGAAGCAGACCGCAAGAATCTCAAGTGCAAAGTGCCCTCCCTATACCTGGAGGAAAAGAACATCCTAAAGGAAAAGTCATCTCCAAAGACACAGGGACACAGAGAGGAATCTGAATGAATAGGCTTTGCTGAGTTTCCCCCAGTTTATTACCGTTAGATCAGACACTTTCCACCCAGCCCTGTTCTTCCGCAACTCTCCACTCGTCATCAAACCTACCATAAAAAATTACTCAGGTTTAACTCTTCCTCCGAGTCTTCATTTCCTTACGAAATCTCACGTTATAGGAAACTTACATTAAGTAAATGAGTACACTTTTCTCCTGTTAATCTGTCCTTTATTACATGGTCCAGCCAATTAACCCAGTCGATTAATCCAAAATGAAAGAAGGAAAAGATATCTTTTCCTCCTCTACAATAACACGTTCTTCAAATATTTTTTTTCTGAAGATAGACATAGTAGTTATATTTAATCCTTTAAAATTAAGCAAAAGAGGGAGAAAATTAAGTACATTTTTCCTGAGTTCACCAGGTAATGAGTGTGAAGATTAGAACTGGATGCTGAAGTATCCAGATTGCCAGTTTATAGTGCCTGCCTAAGCCAATGCCAAAATACTTGCTCAAATACTTAATCAGGAAATAGTTACTTCCTACTTGATTGCAAAACTTATGCGGGAGATCAAATGGATGATAATCCTAAACCCACCTGCTTTGGTTATTTAGAAGAGAGTTCATGTAAGAACTCTTCCTATCAGAACTCTGCATTGTTAAACAGGGACCAGGCTTATTAGATTGACTGGAGTATCTGAATGGTGATGGCATGACTGGGCTGGAAGTAATTACAAGGATTTTCAGCAATCTGAGGACAACTGGAACATTTTGCAGAGGCAAATATCGTCAATAGGATATCAACTCCTTCTATTAAACCTAGAGTGCCATTCACCACTGTTGACTCAACCATGACCAGGTTCACGTTTTGCTGCCAATGTGGCCACTGTCTTCACACACTGAGTTTCACAGAGACTTAAGGTCTACTTTCTCTCTAATTTAAACCAAACTGCCATCAAGCCTGGAAAACAGTCCTCTCCAATTTCAAAGCTACTGCCCAACTGTAATGCTCTGGTTTTAATAGATACCAAATTTCTTTGTATTCTGCAGCTTCCTCTCCCTTGTTAATTCTGCAAACCTCTGATTACTTGAAAAATAACACCACATATCGGACTTACAGTGAAGGCCTCACCATAGTCATCCATGATCAACCAAGAGAACTCTTACACTACTTTATTTAGGTTGTGCCAACACCTGAATTAATCATTTTTAATGTTCCCACAAAGACTTCAAAGTTAGATGTGATGACTACATCATATTCCATAGAAGCTGAGAAACAACTACTCCTCTACAGCTAGTCATTTAGATTGCTCTAGCTTTTCCCCTATGTTAAATAAGGCAATCATGATTTTCAATATAAAAGATTATGTGTTTCCAAAATTTTCTTCTTACAAATCAATTATCAGAGAAACGATTTCTGAATCAAAGGTAGTAACTATTAAAGTTTTGATGCCTAACACTAACATTTTTTCTAACAGTGTTGAGCAAGTTTGAACTACCAAGAAGAATTTAAAGTATCAGTTTCACTTTGTGTTCTACAACGTTGGATTCATTTAAATATTTTGCTAATAAGCAAGATATGCTACTTAATAATTTTAAAAATCTATTTTACTTTCATTGTTAATAATGCTCTTTTTCTTCTTTTCTTTATTAATCCTACTGCCTTAAGTGAGGGATAATCATTGTTCAATGAATGATTTAAATCTAGAATTTGAAACACAAAAATAAAAATCACAAAGAAAAGCCTAGGGAAAAAGATTTTCAGTCTATATGACAGGTGAAAAGTGTTAGTCTTTTTAAAATATGAAGATCCGTATAACTGATAGGAAAACCATTAAGACTCCAACGAATAAATGAAAAAAAAAAAATGGCCTTACTGTTTACTAAAAGGACTGAGGGTAGAAAGAGTAGAGAAATGAAGAGTTCAGTTTATGTTAAAATTAAAGCTTCTATGAAATGAAGCAATCAAGTAAGTAGTGTGGAATATAAACCAGAATTCAAAGGAAAAATCTAAACCTATAGATGTGGCAATCAGCAGAATATAGATTACATTTAAAGGCATGAATATCAATAAGATCATATATAGAGAAAGTATGCAAACAAAAATAGAAGACAAGGGAATAAAAATATTTAGCAATGAAAAGAAGGAAGCAAAGAAATAAGATGGAGACTGATGTAGGAGGAAAGCTAGGAGATTCTGGTGTCCTGGGAGTCACAAGTAGAGTGTTTTCAAAAAAAGGAAGAGACAGCTCTTTACAAAGCCCATGGAAAATAAAGCAAGATGAGAATAAAAATGGATCAATTGGATTTGTTTGTTTTTTCTGAATAGCCTAATGATATCAATCCTATCCTCCTACTGTGGTTAGATTATATATGCCTTGAGGACAAAGGCAATGTCCAATTGTCAATGAAGTGTATCAGAGGACTAGCCCAATAAATGCATAGAGGCACAGATCACAGCAGTAACAGAAGCCTTAGAAGCTACCTGATTAAACCACCTCGATTCTACAAACCCACACCACAAAGTGGTTATGCAACTTTTCCATAGTCACCCTGCTCATTAGTGGCTACTTGTAAGGAAACCCAAAATTAGAACCTATACCACCAATACACAATCTAGGGTATTTTTTACTATATTATATGCTAGACTTCATTTTCAAACATGGACATGGAAGGAATATGAAAACACTTTCTTTTCTACAGCCAAACCCATTTTCCTACAGCTAAGCCAGTTTTAGGTCTAAATTAGAGGGAAAATGAAGAGAAAGGAAACGTTAACAATGGATATATCTGTATGGAATCCATGTTGATCTAGATAAAACATATTTCTATACAACAAAATATGGGTGTCTCAGTAGTAATGATTGGGGAAAGGGACAGGGAAAGAGAGAGAGAGAAGAGAAAAATATAGTCCTTGTTTCAGTCACACTGTCTAGTAAATTAAACTACTTACTACTTGATTGCTTCCCAGTCAACCTAAGCCAGTTCAAGAGCTATCTAAAGCTGAAGACTTTACCAAGACAGGTTTAGTATCTGACTTTGATGTGGTTTCACACATCCCTGCTACCGGTCATAAGAGATACCAAAGAAATTGTTCACAAGTTAATGCAACACTATTGTGAAGTAAGTGCCACATTTAATAGTTTGTGATTTCAGCTTTATATGTGAAACAATGTTTCTTTGTGTTTTGCCAATATTTCAACTGCTGACCCTAAAATGATAAGCTACTTGTGAACAAGTCCTTTTTTTTTTTTTTTTTTTTTTTTGAGATGGAGTCTCGCTCTGTCACCCAGGCCGGAGTGCAGTGGCAGGATCTCGGCTCACTGAAACCTCTGCCTCCCAGGTTCAAGTGATTCTTCTGCCTTAGCCTCCCAAGTAGCTGGGACTACAGGCGATTGCCACCACGCCCAGCTAACTTTTGTATTTTTAGTAGAGACGGGGTTTCACCATGTTGGCCAGCCTGGTCTTGAACTCCCGACCTCGTGATCCACCTGCCTTGGCCTCCCGAAGTTCTGGGATTACAGGCGTGAGTCACCACACCTAGCCTACAGTATTTCTTATAATCTTAATGTCTAGTGCCTCCTAACCCCCTCCTGTGTAACCCAGTGCCATGTTCCCTGTACATAGTAAGTCAAATTGACAATTCACAGTAAATCTTTCATGAATCACATAATAAATTCTTAGATTGTTTCTTAGCAAGGTCTCTCCACAAGAGATTAATGTTTTTATCTGATTTTCTTTTGCCCTGGGTATTCACATTCTCGAGACATTATTGAAAAATATGTTCCATAATTATGTATACTGTTATTCGAATTATAAAATGTACTATACAATCTATGCTGGTTTTCAAATTTTCTCATTAGTTAGAAATTAAATAACTTAAAATGCTAAGGCATACCATCGTCTGATGATGAAGACATAAAAGGGCAGATGGTTCCGGGATAATTATCATGATCCCTCAGATAGACACATGTTTAATTTGTGTAAGCAGAACCAAGCAGAGAGATTAATGGCAATGGAAATTAATAATACCTAAATGCAGCATATCATGAGGATATTTTAAGAAATGCATATTGTTATTTCAAGTTAAATTTATTCTATTTCTAGCCAGTGAACACCTCTTGAACATACTTTCATTAGTTATTTTTTGAAAAACTTCCACTTTGAGAAAGACAATTGACACATAATTTTGAAAGCTTTTCCAGTTGGTTTTGTTGTCTCCAGGGAGTTCATTAGCTTTGATAGAATTGGATGACACCTGTCTTTCAGCCACAAAAGACAAACTTACTAGCACAATATCTCAAAGAAGGAGCACAATATAGATAAGAAATATGAAGCACAATTTCCCCAGGCAATACTAACACATTTTGCCAATTTTAGTCCTTAGTTAAAAAGAACTTTATCCAGCCGAGTGCAGTGGCTCACACGTGTATTCCCAACACTCTAGGAGGCCGAGATGGGTGGATCAGCTGCGGTCAGGATTTCTAGGCCAGCCCGGCCGACATGGCGAAATCCCATCTCTACCAAAAAATACAAAAATTAGCTGGGCATTGTGGCAAGTGCCTGTAATCCCAGCTACTCAGGAGGCTGAGGCTGGAGAATCGCTTGAACCTGGGAGCTGGAGATTGCAGTGAGCCGAGATTGTGCCACTGTAGTCCAGCCTGGGAGACAGAGTGAGACTTTGCCTCAAAAAAAGAAGGAAGGAAGGAAAGAAGA
The DNA here is from genome assembly GCF_009764315.1 of Trachypithecus francoisi. NCBI lineage: Eukaryota > Metazoa > Chordata > Mammalia > Primates > Cercopithecidae > Trachypithecus > Trachypithecus francoisi. The sequence goes on along the minus strand of NW_022681470.1, from coordinate 71,992,695 downwards.
AAGAAAGGAAGGGAGGGAGGGAGGGAGGGAGGGAGGGAAAGAAAGAGAGAAAGAGAGAGAGAGAAAGAAAAGAAAAGAAAAGAAAAGAAAGAGCGTTATCCATGAAGACTAAACTCTTTTGTAATATGTGACTATGTCCTATGTAGGACTAGTTATTGTTATATTGCATTTCCACCTTCTCAGTAGTTAGAGATAAATTATTGCTTTGTTTTACTGATGCCATGACAGACTCAGATAACAATGTTTCCTTAGATGGCTCTGGACTCTAGATTAGCTGCAAATAATGATTTGACTGTTATCAGCTCACTCAGGGAGGAATGGTCTACATGTACCTTGCTGTCACTCCTGGTACTGGACATGCCATATAACACAGGCCCTGAGACCTCTGCTATGTTGGGCCAGCTCTATCATTTGTAGCAAATGCTAAGTATGTAGCCATAGTGTTTTGGTAATAACATAAAAAGAGCAGCCTCTGTGTTATCTTCTCTTTTGTTTCCTAAATCTTTGAGTCATCTACACAGAGAAAACTGAAAAATATTTGAATTCAGTTGTCTCCAAATATACCCAGGGTCCTGCAAGAAAGAAATCTAATCTCTTAAGCAGATGGTGAAGGACCGTATCATGGGTCTGATATACAAGATATATCAGTATGTTTTATGCAAAATCATGCAATATACTGTATGCACAAATCATAACGTCAAAAGAAATGAGACACCTCTATCATAGGCTCAGGAATACACTTACCAGACTAATGGTCCTGATGTTGAAATTTAAATCCCTGGACAATGACAGAAATAAGATATTTTCAATAGTTGAGAGGTCTTTTTTATTATTGTTTGTTTGTTTGTTTTTGTTTTGGGATGGAGTCTAATCTGTCACCTAGGCTGGAGTGCAGTGGCACGATCTCGGCTCACTGCAACCTTTGCCTCCTGGGTTCAAGCAACTTTCTGCTTCAGCCTCCTGAGCAGCTGGGACTACAGGCATGCACCACCATGCCCAGCTAATTTTTATGTTTTTAGTAGAGACAGGGTTCCACCATGTTGGCCAGGCTGATCTTAAACTCCTGACCTCAGGTGATCCACCTGCCTTGGCCTCCCAAAGTGCTGGGATTACAGGCATGAGCCACTGAGTCCGGCCTACAGTTGAGAGTTTATCAAACTTTTAATTCTTGAGTAAAAGGTAATTTAGCAGATACATGTTTCTGCTATGGAGTCAGAATGCCTGGACTCAAACCATAGTTCTACTGCAGAGCTTCATAAAATTAGGTGCCTTTGGGCAACGGCTCAATCTCTGGGAAATTTGTTTCTTCATCTGCAAGATGGGACTTACACTGAAGGCTCACGAGGAGAATTAAAGAAGAAAACAGGTAAAGTATTTGGCACAGTGCTTAATGCATAACAAACATGCGGAAAGTTATTAGTAGAGGCAAAAATGAGCTACTAATTAATTGCATGTTTGGGCTCCACAGCTAATTAATGTCAGGATTAGAGCATGTCTCTGTTTAATGTTCTCTCCTTTGTTTGATTTCCTGCAAATGAAAACTCAAGAAACAGACAACTGACATGATTAAATTCTTCAGTGTGTACCAGAACAGCCAGGATAGGAATAGTATAGATATAAGTTCATGTTCAGGGCTACATTCAATTACCAGCAGAAGTTCATAAGAACAAAAATTACAATACTTGTTATCATCCAACTTTCTGTTTGTCAAACCACATTTCATCCTTGTGATCAGAAAATGTAGAGTTTAAGGTGAAGTAACAAAAAGGGTTATTTTGTTTTCAGGTGTGTTCTAGTTTAAAACAAAAATGTTAATGTCCCAAAACCCACATTTGTTTTCCATGTATAAATGTAGATATCCAAAAAGCACAGACTAAAGCATTGCAAAAAACCAAAGCTGAAACCCAACAACCCGCAGTAAGAACAATAGGAGTGTACTTTAAATATAACATAGGCCAGGTGCAGGTGCTCACACCTATAATCCCAGCACTTTGAGAGGCGGAAGTGGGAGGATCACTTGAGCCCAGGAGTTTGAGACCAGCCTGGGCAACACCGGGAAAACCTATCTCTACAAAAATAATAAAAATTGGGAGGCTGAGGTGGGAGGATCATGAGGTCAGGAATTCGAGACCCAAGACCAGCCTGGCCAACACGGTGAAACCCCGCCTCTACTAAAAACTAAATCAATAAATAAAATAAAAAATTATGTAAAAATACAATGCATATATATGTGTATACATATATATATCATGTATAACAGGTATATATATTTATATACCTTATAAATTCATGTTTTATAATTCAAACTGTTTAAAATGTTATAAAAATATAGATAGGATTAGAAGAAAGTTCAGAAAAATAAAAAGCTTCATTTATTGAAAGAGAAGATTGCAAGTAAATAGAGTGATTTTTTAAAATGTTCCACTGTTAATTATAATGTTGTTTAGATGGTATTTTAAGCTGTGCACAAACCATAACGACTTAAATGCTTTTAAAAAGCTAGCTATTTGACTGTGAAAAGTTGCTAATTATTTTTTGTCATACAAGAAAAAAACCAGATAAGTAATCTCATTCTCCAAAAAATTCCTCTGTAATAGTTTACAAAACCCCATTAATAACAAATTCCCAAATAGCTAAAAATGCGTATTACTAGGATTACTAGTGGCAGACAAATGATTGTTTATTAAATGTTGTGAAGAGTCAATGCAAAAGCAATCATAAAAATAATATAAACTAAGCCAATTAGAATGCTTAGTTTTTCTAAAGGGGTCTACAACACACATGGGTATACTCACACACTTAAGATTATCTGTTGTCAGCAATGTTAAGTCATATGAATCTCTAATGTAGAAAATTTACTAAACACTAAAAGTGACAGTCTCATTAAGAAGCTATTTTTAGTGTAACTATTTGTATTGAAATTTTTATCAATATGGGTTACATTTTTATAAGTGAACATTAAGCATGTTTGAGAAATTACCTATTACAATTTACTGAACTTTAAAAATGCACTTATACCTAGTTATTTATAAGAATAAAGCAAAAAGCATCTTTGGCATTGAAAACTACAGTTAAATACAACATTTAATACTATCAAAGACATGTAAGAGACATTCAAATAGAGATTAACATTGGTACCTAATAATCTAAGTACATTAGCTGCAAGATCAATAATATTATTTAGGAGAATGTAGACAGTTTTGTTTTCATTCCCTGCTTCATCTCAACTCTGCCATGAATTTCGATTCAGGTATGCAAAACTACCTGAAGGAAAAGAGTACAAAAATGATTAGCTGAAGAGAGATTCAGCCATGTGGTCCTCCCCTCTGCATGGTAAGGTGTGACGTGCTAAACATTTTCCAATGGGTGCCAGAGTGTCACGTGACTCTCTGGATAGCTACTTTTACACAGATTTGGACCTACACTAAGCATTCAGTGAAGAAAATTACAGTAATAAATCAAGGAACAAAAACTATTCTCTTCCAATGTCCCGCTTATTTTAGGTGAAAGTTTTTCAGGCCTAGGTTATTCAGAAAAGCATCTTAAATCTGCATTTCACTTTGCATCTTTAGTTAATAACATCTTTAGCTAAGACTCTTTATGTTATCTTTCTACAAAAAAAAGACACCTTAAATATTGGTGTGTAAACTATACTCTAAATCAGGTATATTTTTAAAACCTATTTTGACCTCTGGGGACAGGGCATAGCTAAGCAAAAAGCAGCAAAAACCTCGGCAGAGGTAAATGTACCTGTCTGACAGCTTTGAAGAGAGCAGTGGTTTGCCCAGCATGGAGGTTGAGACCTGAGAAGGGACAGACTGCCTGCTCAAGTGGGTCCCTGACCCCTGAGTAGCCTAACTGGGAGACATCCCCCACTAGGTGTAGACTGACACCTCACACCTTGCATGACTGGGTACACCTCTGAGACAAAATTTCCAGAGCAAGAATCAGACAGCAACACTTGCTGCTCAGCAATATTCTATATTCTGCAGCCTCTGCTGCTGATACCCAGGAAAACAGGGTCTGGAGTGGACCTTAAGCAAACTCCAGCAGACCTGCAGCTGAGGGTCCTGACTGTTAGAAGGAAAACTAACAAACAGAAAGGACACCCACACCAAAACCCCATCAGTATGTCACCATCATCAAAGACCAAAGGCAGATAAAACAACAAAGATGGGGAAAAAGCAGTGCAGAAAAGCTGGAATATCAAAAAATCAGAGCACATCTCCCCCTCGAAAGGAACACAGCTCATTGCCAGCAACAGAACAAAGCTGGATGGAGAATGACTTTGAGTAGTTGAGAGAAGAAGGCTTCAGTTGATCAAACTTCTCAGAGCTAAAAGAGTAATTACATGCCCAGTGCAAAGAAATTAAAAACCTTGAAAAAAGAAGGGAAGAATGGATAACTAGAATAACCAAGGCAGAGAAGTCCATAAACAAACGGATAGAGATGAAAACCATGACACAAGAACTACATGACAAATGCACAAGCTTCAGTAACCAACTCAATCAACTGGAAGAAAGATTATCAGCGATTGAAGATCAAATGAATGAAATGAAACGAGAAGAGAAGTTTAGAGAAAAAAGAGCAAAAAGAAATGAACAAAGCCTCCAAGAAATATGAGATTATGTGAAAAGACCAAATCTACGTCTGATCTGTATGCCTGAAAGTGACGGGGAGAATGGAACCAAGTTGGAAAACACTCTGCAGGATATCATCCAGAAGAACTTCCACAACCTAGCAAGGCAGGCCAACATTCAAATTCAGGAAATATAGAGAACACCACAAAGATACTCCTCAAGAAGAGCAGCTCCAAGACACATAATTGTCAGATTCACCACAGTTGAAATGAAGGAAAAAAATGTTAAGGGCAGCCAGAGAGAAAGGTTGGGTTACCCACAAAGGGAAGCCCGTCAGACTAACAGCAGATCTCTTGGCAGAAACGCTACAAGCCAGAAGAGAGTGGGGGCCAATATGCAAAATTCTTTAAGAAACGAATTTTCAGCCCCGAATTACATATCCAGCCAAACTAAGTTTCATAATTGAAGGAGAAATAAAATCCTTTACAGACAAGCAAATGCTTAGAGATTTTGCCACCACCAGGCCTGCCCTGCAAGAGATCCTGAAGGAAGCACTAAACATTGAAAGGAACAACCAGTACCAGCCATTGCAAAAACATGCCAAAATTAAAAGACCATCAATGCTAGGAAGAAACTGCATCAACTGACAAGCAAAATAACCAGCTAATATCATAATGACAGGATCAAGTTCACACATAACAATATTAACCTTAAATGTAAATGGACTAAATGATCCAATTAAAAGACACAGACTGGCAAATTGGATAAAGAGTCAAGATCTATCAGTTTGCTGTATTCAGGAGACCCATCTCACATGCAGAGACACACATATGCTCAAAATGAAGGGACGGAGGAAGATCTACCAAGCAAATGGAAAACAAAAAAAGGCAGGGGTTGCAATCCTAGTCTCTGATAAAACAGACTTTAAACCATCAAAGATCAAAAGAGACAAGGAAGGTCACTACATAATGGTAAAGGGATCAATTCAACAAGAAGAGCTAACTATCCTAAATATATATGCTCCCAATTCAAGAGTACCCAGATTCATAAAGCAAGTCCTTAGAGACTTACAAAGAGACTTAGACTCCCATACAATAATAATGGGAGACTTTAACATCCCACTGTCAACATTAGACAGATCAATGAGACAGAAAGTTAACAAGGATATCCAGGAATTGAACTCAACTCTGCACCAAGCAGACCTAATAGACATCTACAGGCCTCATTTTATGAGGCCAACATCATCCTGATACCAAAGCCTGGCAGAGACACAACAAAAAAAGAGAATTTTAGACTAATATCCCTGATGAACATTGATGCAAAAATCCTCAGTAAAATACTGGCAAACCAAATCCAGCAGCACATCAAAAAGCTTATCCACCATGATCAAGTGGGTTTCATCCCTGGGATGCAAGGCTGGTTCAACAGACAGAAATGTACAAAACTCTCCACCCCAAATCAACAGAATATACATTCTTCTCAGCACCACATTGCATTTATTCCAAAATTGACCACATAGTTGGAAGTAAAGCACTCCTCAGGAAATGTAAAAGAACAGAATAACAAACTGTCTCTCAGACCACAGTGCAATCAAACTAGAACTCAGGACTAAGAAACTCAATCAAAACCGTTCAACTACATGGAAACTGAACAACCTGCTCCTGAATGACTACTGGGTAGATAACAAAATAAAGGCAGAAATAAAGATGTTCTTTGAAACCAATAAGAACAAAGATACGACATGCCAGAATCTCTGGGACACATTTAAAGCAGTGTGTAAGAGGGAAATTTATAGCACTAACTGCCCATAAGCAATAGCAGGAAAGATCTAAAATTGGCACCCTAGCATCACAATTAAAAGAACTAGAGAAGCAAGAGCAAACACATTCAAAAGCTACCAGAAGGCAAGAAATAACTAAGATCAGAGCAGAACTGAAGGAGATAGAAATGCAAAAAACTCTTCAAAAAATCAATGAATCTAGGAACTGTTTTACTGAAAAGATCAACAAAATTGGTAGACCGCTAGCAAGACTAATAAAGAAGAAAAGAGAGAAGAATCAAATAAACGCAATAAAAAATGATAAAGGGAATATCACCACCGACACCACAGAAATACAAACTACCATCATAGAATACCATAAACACCTCTATGCAAATAAACTAGAAAACCTAGAAGACATAGATAATTTATTGGACACATACACTCTCCCAAGACTAAACTAGGAAGAAGTTGAATCCCTGAATAGACCAATAGCAGGCTCTGAAATTGAGGCAATAATTAGTAGCCTACCAACCAAAAAAAGTCCAGGACCAGACAGACTCACAACCAAATTCTACCAGAGGTACAAGGAGGAGCTGGTACCATTCCTTCTGAAACTATTCCAATCAATAGAAAAGAGGGAATCCTCTCTAAACATTTTATGAGGCCAACATCATCCTGATATCAAAGCCTGGCAGTGACACAACAAAAAAAAGAGAATTTTAGACTAATATCCCTGATGAACATCAATGCAAAAATCCTCAATAAAATACTGCCAAACCAAATCCAGCAGCACATCAAAAAGCTTATCCACCATGATCAAGTGGGTTTCATCCCTGGGATGCAAGGCTGGTGTTCAACATATGCAAATCAATAAATGTAATCCAGCATATAAACAGAACCAAAGACAAAAACCACATGATTGTCTCAATAGATGCAGAAAAGGCCTTTGACAAAATTCAACAGCCCTTCATGCTAAAAACTCTCTATAAACTCGGTATTGATGGAAAGTATCTCAAAATAATGAGAGCTATTTATGACAAACCCATAGCCAATATCATACTGAATGGGCAAAAACTGAAACCATTCACTTTGAAAACTGGCACAAGACAGGGATGTCCTCTCTCACCACTCCTATTCAACATAGTGTTGGAAGTTCTGGCTAGGGCAATCAGGCAAGAGAAAGAGATAAAGGGTGTTCAGTTAGGAAAAGAAGAAGTCAAATTGTCCCTGTTTGCAGATGACATGATGGCATATTTAGAAAACCCCATCGTCTCAGCCCAAAATCTCCTTAAGCTGATAAGCAACTTCAACAAAGTCTCAGGATACAAAATCAATGTGCAAAAATCACAAGTATTCTTATACACCAATAACAGACAAACAGAGAGCCAAATCATGAATGAACTTCCATTCACAATTGCTTCAAAGAGAATAAATTATCTAGGAATTCAACTTACAAGGGATGTGAAGGACCTCTTTAAGGAAAACTACAAACCACTGCTCAATGAAATAAAATAGGACACAAACAAACGGAAGAACATACCAGGCTCATGGATAGGAAGAATCAATATCGTGAAAATGGCCATACTGCCCAAGGTAATTTATAGATTCAATGCCATCCCCATTAAGCTACCAATGACTTTCTCCACAGAATTGGAAAAAAAGTGCTTTAAAGTTCATATGGAACCAAAAAAGAGCCCGCATTGCCAAGACAATCCTAAGCCAAAAGAATAAAGCTGGAGGCATCACACTACCTGACTTCAAACTATACTACAAGGCTACAGTAACCAAAACAGCATGGTACTGCTACCAAAACAGAGATATAGACCAATGGAACAGAACAGAGCCCTCAGAAATAATACCACACATCTATAGCCATCTGATCCTTGACAAACCTGAGAAAAAACAAGAAATGGGGAAAGGATTCCCTATTTAATAAATGGTGCTGGGAAAATTGGCTAGCCATAAGTAGAAAGCTGAAACTGGATCCTTTCCTTACTCCTTATACGAAAATTAATTCAAGATGGATTAGAGACTTAAATGTTAGACCTAAAACCATAAAAACCCTAGAAGAAAATCTAGGTAATACCATTCAGGGCATAGGCATGAGCAAGGACTTCATGTTTAAAACACCAAAAGCAACAGCAACAAAAGCCAAAATTGACAAATGGCATCTAATTAAACTAAAGAGCTTCTGCACAGCAAAAGAAACTACCATCAGAGTGAACACGCAACCTATAGAATGGGAGAAAATTTTTACAATCTACTCATCTGACAAAGGGCTAATATCTAGAACCTACAAACAACTCAAACAAATGTACAAGACAAAAACAAACAACCCCATCAAAAAGTGGGCAAAGGAAATGAACAGACACTTCTCAAAAGAAGACATTTATCCAGCCAACAGACACATGAAAAAATGCTCATCATCACTGGCCATCAGAGAAATGCAGATCAAAACCACAATGAGATACCATCTCACACCACTTAGAAGGGTGATCATTAAAAAGTCAGGAAACAACAGGTGCTGGAGAGGATGTGGAGAATAGAAACACTTTTACACTGTTGGTGGGACTGTAAACTAGTTCAACCATTATGGAAAACAGTGTGGCGATTCCTCAAGGATCTAGACCTAGAAATACCATTTGACCCAGCCATCCCATTACTGGGTATATACCCAAAGGATTATAAATCATGCTGCTATAAAGACACATGCACACGTATGTTTATTGCAGCACTATTCACAATAGCAAAGACTTCGGATCAACCCAAATGTCCATTAGTGACAGACTGGATTAAGAAAATGTGGCACATATACACCATGGAATACTATGCAGCCATAAAAAAGGATGAGTTCGTGTCCTTTGTAGGGACATGGATGCAGCTGGAAACCATCATTCTCAGCAAACTACCACAAGGACAGAAAACCAAACATTACTGGGTATATACCCAAAGGATTATAAATCATGCTGCTATAAAGACACATGCACACATATGTTTATCGCATGTTCTCACTCATAGGTGGGAATTGAACAATGAGATCACTTGGACATAGGAAGGGGAACATCACACATCAGGGCCTATTGTGGGGAGGGGTAGGGGAGAGGGATAGCATTAGGAGATATACCTAATGTAAATGATGAATTAATGGGTGCAGCACACCAACGTAGCACATGTATACATATGTAACAAACCTGCATGCTGTGCACATGTACCCTAGAACTTAAAGTATAATACAAATAAATAAATAAAAATAAATAAATAAAACCTACTTTTATTTAATAAAGGAGTGCAGCATAATTGTTAGGTCAACAAGAAGTTAAATAGGCAGTATTTAAAAGGGAAAACAATTAGGACATTAGAATATTTTGGTATTTGACTATTTTCACATAGATTATGCAAGAAAATGAAGAACAGCTAAGAGAAGGTTCCTGAAACTCTGGAAAGTTTTATCCAGGGCAACACTAAACTGTGTCTTGCTTGCTGTTCTTGTTGAAAGTGTTCCTTAATGTTGCTCTGTTTGTTCTTTCAGAATGTTGGTGGGGGGGAAAAACTCAAGCTGATTAATAATGTTTTTCTTTGAGTTTGTTTTTTTTGAGTCCCACAGTTCAGTATTTACATAAATGGATGCCCTGCTGCTGTTAAATCATTCATCTATGTTTGTCTAGAAACTGTTTCCTATAAAGCTAAACCCATATGTTTTGCAAGGATTTTTCTCCCTCTTAAAAATAGACTGAATTTCTCCTTTCCACTACCATTGATAAGTAGTCTAGAATTGATTTTTTGTAAAGTCTTCCCACAAAGGAATATTAGAAAATGAGTAATAATAATTAATATAACATGGTTACAGTTCATTTATTACCAGATTCCAATTCCTGTTTATTTTCTTGAAGCTTCTCTGTTTATGATGAGGGGACAAAAGCCCTCGGTTACTTGACTGTAAGAATAAAAATGCATGGCTATTACAGTTAGAGTTTAGACTACAAAATTGCAACTTGTCTCCTTTTTTTCCCAAGTATCATAAATACTTAACTTTTATTTTTACTAGTTTTAGGAAACACGAGGACAGGCACTTAAAAAAAAAATTCTTTTAAAAGCCATGATCATAAATTTATAAGGTTGAAGCCCAAGCTACTGAAATCATTTGTGAAAAAGTCATTGTCCAGTCTTTTCAATCTTGCCAAAAGAAAGAAAAAAAAACCTACTTGTAAGAGGTATAGTAAATTCTGGGGACTTTTTCAAGTCGTCAATAATATCATCTCCCAAATAAAACTCCAAGGGAATTAATCTTCGTAAAATAAGGCAGAAACTTAGGTTTTGCCAGTGGAGAAAATGTTGAGATCAATGCTGACAGACTTTATAGATCCTTGCTATTACAATATTAGCAGTGGATGGGAGGCACAAAGGCAAATGGCTTGAATAATTTCAGTTCTCTATTTCTACCTTCCCAATTCATTAAGCTTTAGGCTATTTGATTTAAAAACAAGCCGTGTTTTTACTCAATTATTTTCCACCTCAAATTTGGATGATGGGAACAGACCTCTATTTTGTCGGGCGGCACTCCCTAAGGACCTTGCCTATCCACCACTTTTCTTTTCAAAAGAGATAAACACGTTCTTGTCATCCACAGCTGCTCCTCCAGATGTTCCTGAACCAGGACCAAAATCAGCTCATCGGTGCTTTAAACGTGGTCTTCTTAGGAATTCTTGAGAGAGTTGCTGTCTTCCGTAGGTGAGATCTTTCACAATTTCAGTGCACGGCAGGACAGAGAGCATTTCTTCTTAAGAATGTGTGCCTGCCAAGAGAGCAGGAGGAGGCTCCCTGACCAACTCTGCTAGGGAAAAACAGCCCACAGTCAAGTGGGCCATCCAGGAAAAGCAAGAACCACAGCTATCAGCTGGGAGCCAGGCAGAGGAGCTGAAGTGAGAGGGTCTGTTACGGAGAAAATCTGAGAGCTTGTTAGCTGTTGAATTCAGAGTTCATTTATTGTGGACTGTGTAGTCTACATATACAATTTAGTTTTATCAAAATCGTACTCGATGGCATAATTAACCCATCCTCATTTTATAAATTAGAAAACCGAAGGTTAGGGAATATACAAATAAGGAATTTTGGGGGTGCAATTCCCAGAAATCCAACTTAATTTAGTTGGTTCATATACCTGGGAAGTCTACAGGGCTGTCTTCAGTTCTGGCTGAGTCCACAAATTCAAGATTACCATCAAATTTCTGTGGCTTCATTTCTCAGCTCTCTTTCCCATGTGTTGGTGTTATTCTCAGATAGCCTCTCTCTGTGCGTATCAAAAATGACCTCTAAAGTTCCATGCTAACATCGTTCTTACAGCTGGAAATCCCAGGGGGTGAAACGGTGTCTTTTTCCTGATAAATCTAGAGAAAAGTCTTCAGGATTGGTTTGATCATATACTCATACCTGGACCAATCAGTGGAATGGTATACTCTGACAAGGCCTGGGTCACGTGCCATCCACACAGTCAGAGGGTGTCACAGACTCAACAAAGTCACAGGAAGAGTTTCCTACAGAAAAGAAGAGTTCGCTTCCCACACTAAGTGGTGAAAACATGTTTAGCAAATATGTATGTGTGTGTGTGTGTACACACATACATATATACATATGTATGTAGCTACCACACTCTAGTAAAGGAAGGTGAAAATTCTGCCCAAGGCCACATTCCTGGCATTCATATTTACCTGAACTACTCCAAATCCCATACACTCCCACTCTAGAGAAGAGAGAAACACGCAGTCAAACCAACTAAAGACAGAAAACTGACATTATATTCATTAACTACTCCAAAATACTTTGGAAGTAAATTAAGTGGTAGATTCCGATATTCATGGGGTTTGATACACCCTACCAGAGCAAAGCAGGGACCTGTTGGAGACTACGTCTTTCCAAATGATGGATTTCTAGCTTTGAGTTTATTCTCACAATCACAAAAAATGTTTACTATTCAATCCAATTTATAACCAAAGCATACTGTTTTAAAGAGAGCATTTATATGGAACATAATGGCTCAAAATCATCAATATAAACAGCAGACATTATAATGTACTACAATATAATCACACCCTAGGGTACCCTGAGATTGACAGAACTATTTACTCATTTGCCAAATTTACATTTTTATGTCAGCTTCTGTTATTTTTTCTGTTACCTTCCTCACTTGTCAAGAAAATATAAAAACTGAAATAAACTTTTATTTTGAGTAGGATAAAAGAGTTGTCATCTACCACTTCCAGCCTCCCTCAATGTGCTTTTACATCTAGTGTGCTGCTCCAGGAGTATAGTGAGCATAGAAATCAGATAACCAATCTTATTAGGGATCTGTTCAAGTTCGGGGGCTAGAGGAGGGCTAGCATTAGGAGAAATACCTAATGTAGATGACGGGTTGATGGCTGCAGCAAACCACCATGGCACGTGTATAACTATGTAGCAAATCTGCACGTTCTGCACATATGTATCCCAGAATTTAAAGTATATAAAAAGAGTGTATCTTAAATTAATGCTTTGAGAAATTGTTTTTTTGTAAGTGAACTTGTACATAAATTTATTGCTGATGATAATTCTGTTGTATGACTGAAGTATGAAGATATAACGTTCCTCAGGAAAAAAAAATTTGATCAGTAACTACATAGGCAATAACTTAAATATTTAAAGAAAAAATAAAACATGAACTTCATTAAATGAAGTAGGCTTCACAAAATATTGAGGACAAGAGACATACAGATTTGAATGAGATGGCAAATCTGGGTAACGCTTTTACTCACAGAGTGGAAACGTGATCATCTTTTTTTAGAGCTTTGGATTTGGAGTCAGACAGATTTGGGTTTAATTCAAAGACTGACCATCTATTTGCTATGTATCCATGGACAAGTTCCTTGCCCTCTCTGAGTTTCAATTTACTCACTTATAAAACACAGATAGCAGGGCCGGGCGCGGTGGCTCAAGCCTGTAATCCCAGCACTTTGGGAGGCCGAGACGGGCGAATCACGAGGTCAGGAGATCGAGACCATCCTGGCTAACATGGTGAAACCCCGTCTCTACTAAAAATACAAAAAAAAAAAAAACTAGCCGGGCGAGGTGGCGGCGCCTGTAGTCCCAGCTACTTGAGAGGCTGAGGCAGGAGAATGGCGTGAACCCGGGAGGCGGAGCTTGCAGTGAGCTGAGATCTGGCCACTGCACTCCAGCCCGGGTGACAGAGCGAGACTCCGTCTCAAAAAAAATAAATAAATAAATAAATAAAAAATAAAATAAAACACAGATAGTAACAGGTTCTTCTAGGGTAGTTATCAGAATTAAATAAGATAATATTTTGAAGTGCTAGTAACAAGTACTTGGAAAATGATGTCCAAATTATTGTTGTTGTTATTACCACTACTTCGATCCAATAAAACCTAATTACATGATGGGGATAAGGTGGACTGGATTTTAATAATATAGCAACATAGACAGAAAGGCACTAGAAGCTGAAAAACCAAGATTTAGTATTTCAGTCTTAAGTCTTCCTTAACCACTTTCTAATCCTGTTGGAAAAGAGATCAAGGAAATATCAGAACATTTTTTATCTATCTTCAAAATTTTTAAAGTGAAATTTGCAAATGGGTAGAATTCATTTATACTTACTATTTCATTTATCATGATTTTAGTGGGATGGAGGTGGACAGATGATGATAAGTTAATACAGCAATGTTTTATGAAGAAATTTGTACCCTAAGTCAGTGAGTATCACAAAAGCAGCGCAAATGTCCAGTCATCCCGTTTACCAGACCTGCTAGGGCTGCACATAGAAATCTAGCAGGCCTAAAGATCAGATCCTATGAGAGAGACCCCCAATCATTGAGCTATAAGAATCTTACACTGCATGATTAGAGAAGCGTCCCATTTCTCTGGTTGTTCAAAGGTCAATATACAATAGCAATATGAATTGACAGACCCTTGGCTGCAAAACTGTATTTCCATCATAAGCATTCAGTGTTTGATGGTAACTCTAGCATCTCCCTAACATGATGGTGTGGGAATAGGAGGCTGATGTCCCCACTTGCAGTTGACTAGGATTGATCATCTTAAGCATCAACCCAAAGCAGGTTTGCATGGAAATTCATGGGAGAACAGTTTTTGGTTTTTTTTTTTTTTAGATTGGCACCAGTGACCTGTAAGAACAATTTTTTTAATAGAAAGCCAACTTTTAGAAGATGAGGGTTGAGCAAGTTAATTATTACCTCTCAGAAGGTGAGGTCATAACAGTGTATAATCAAAACTGCCCTTGAAAAATCCCTTGTATTTACCTAAATCACAGTATAAATGAATAACATACACAATTCTGCACAGTAGTCTTATGCACACAAAAATGGAAAATCCCTAAGCTACACTAAAGGAGGGCAGGGAAAACAAGAGGGATGTCTATAGGCAAATATCAAGGCATTCAAATCATTTGGCTTTGAAAACAATATTGAAATCCCTAGGTGGATGAAAGCTCAGGGGATAATTCCTACACTCTGTACATGAGTGTCCTAACTCATGTACAGAGCTTACTCCATTCTCTTACAGCAGAAAATCTCCATAGCATTAATTGATAGATTTGTTTGTTATTGGAAGAATTACATCAGTTCCTAAGTTAACTGGGCTTTATTCAGTTTCCACAGGTCACAGCTGATGCAATAAAAACTAATACATTATTTTTGGTTCTATACGGTATTTGAGCTTTGTTTTATTTCCTTGGTCAAGAGGTAGTTTCTAGTCAAATGTAAAACAACATGCAAGGCATTACAATAAAGGAGGAAAACTTGCCATTAGTAAGAAATACAGAGTCAAACCCACCAGTTTTCCTCTGTCACCTTACTAAAGGAAAACTACCATGTGCCAAGAACACTTCTATCCATTATTCAGTTTAATTCCTATAACAATTTTATGATATGTATCCTACTTTTATGGATGAGAAAGCTGAGACTTCAAGAGATGATGTGACTTATCTTAGCAGCTTGTAAATGGAAATGCTGGAAGTAAATCATTGCTCTTTTAAGTCTAAAGTTCTCTGTAATTCTCTTACCTCTGTATCATACCCTAAAAAATAATCTAGTATTTAGGCACCATAATTAAACCTTAAACACAGCATAGAAATTCACTTGCCTCTTTAGTTAAATACACTTGCTAAAAATAAGCATAAAATCAGCCCACCAAGTATTCAGCTAATGCATAAATACTTAGTTGTATCTATGCAAGCCAAATTATTGGCATCACCTGGTTCTAAATATTGTTAGCAATATTATGGCACTACTTGGTTCTACATATCATTAGAAATATCATTGTTAAACTTATCTGATAAGATTACTCATGAGCTTTGGAAATTCAGATTTGCTTAAATCTAACTCAAATAGTTGCCCAGCCAAGAGTTTCCATCCTTGACTTTTCTTAACAGCCTTGGAAATAAGTCTCACTGTGAATTGTTGCAATAGCAAAAAGCCATTTTATTGTGTTCCAATTATTCTGTAGATAATCCTACAATATTATGACAAAGGATGAGACATTTTAATGTAAGAAATTGTAATACAATATTTAGCAAATTAAAAATATTATTTACTGAGTATTAAATACTCTAAAAATATTTATTTGCGATTATTACTGAGTCCTTATTATGTTCAAGACACCTTTTTAGTGCTGAAGATACAACAATGAACAAGGTAGAGAAGATTCCTGCCTCTATGAATCATCATGAAAGAAGCAAGAGACAAACAGTAAGCAAGTAAACAAGTAAATACAGATTATAGATTGTAAGGTAGGCATTGAAGGAAACAGAGAGGTGTTAACACCTGAAGGTGAGAAACAGCCTATCACATTAAGAGCAGGAATAAAAGTTTTCCAAGTAGAGAAAATGGCCAATTCCTGAGGCAAGAAACAATGTGGTTGTTGGAGTAATAGAAAGTCATCCAGTGAAACACAATAGACTAGAATAACCAAAGCAAGTGAGCAGGGTCTAGAGTACACAGGGGCTTGTAGGCCACAGGAAGGAGTTTGGATGTAATTCCAACAGGAATGAGAAGCCATTGAAGGCAGATTCAGCAGGGGAGGGACACAGGTGGGTTTGTGTTTAACCTGCCTGCTGACGAGGAATGCTCACTTTGTGCCAGGCATTGTACAGAGGCCTTTCCTTTCTCTCATTAGGTGGTCTTACCACTATTGTGACGTGAGAAAACAGAACCATACAACCTAGTTATTTAGTATCACTCAACTGTCGGGTTTGAAACTCATACATCTGACTCCCAAGACCAAGTACTTAATTACCACGCCTAGCTCTGGTAATTAATAAACAGCCTAATCAATAACACATTTTACGTGGCTGATACCTTGAGCATTTGATGTTCCATTTCTTGAGACAGACTAGAATCCAAAGTAAATGAATACTCTCTGAGGAATAATATAATTATTCATTTAAAAATAAACATGTGCTGGAATAAAGATTCTTAGTCCAAAGGTGAGTGAAGTAATTAGAACTCAGGAATATAAAAATATTTATGGTTTTGATGCTAAACAGGAGTCTATTTTCACAGAGGAGCAAATAGGAATAAACTAATAAAAAGCATTTAAGAAAACATCATGTAGAATCTCACTATTTAGTGGTTAGTAAAACTTTATACAGCACAAGAACAGACAAGCTATTGTTCTAAATATGAAAATAGATTTGACTGTTACCTGGATGGTTTCAGTTCAGTCCAATTGGACATAGATGTGTTGACCTCCAGGGTATTTCTAGTCTCAGAATCTAGTTCTGACATGTCATGCTCCTCTGATAGCCTGCAGATACTGGGACTTTCCAGGAAAAAATTGAAATAAGTCCTGGGTCTTGGGCCTTCTTTGACTCTTCAGCTATATTATTTTCTCTTTTCTTATTCTTTATTTTATTCTTTTCCAAAACTGCTTGTTATTTCCTTGTAGTTTATAGCATCTTTTCAACAATGATGTGTACAAAGGCTCAAGCCCACGTTGCTAAAGAGCATGGAATTAAGGTAATAGCATGTTGTATAAATTACCTGGTTCCCATAGAGAATTATGGAGAAGGATCTTAACCGTTTTTAGATGTAAATTAATAGGAGCAGTAAACAGTTATATAATGTTTACTATGAGCATTAGGCACTCCTCTAAGTGCTTCACAACTGTTAACTCATTTAATCCTATCAGGTTATACTATTACTACTTCCATTTTACAGATAGGAAAACTAAAGTAAACATAGATTAAGTAGCTGGTCAAGGACTCCTGAACAAGGAAGTGGTGGAGCTTTGACTGAACCCCAGTGATCTGGTCCCAACAATGTATTCTTAGAGATTACTTTCCATGCTGCTTTGATGGCAAGATCGGGGAAATATGTGGAGCCATGAAACTACTGATCTTTTAATAAATGTCTAAAACTTAACAGAGTACTTGAACACCTTAAAGTCAGTGCATTAATAGCTCTGATTGGAAGCAGGATTTTCTAGCAACCTAGGATTATCAACCAGAGACACACAAAATAGGTGTTTTAGTAGAAAGGCACTGAGAAGAACATGAGATAAGCCCTTTCAAAGAGTTCCTGGAATAAAAACCTAAACTAGTATTGAGTGCAAATCTGCTAAAACTGTAGATGTTGATGGATGACTTATCTTAATATCAACCTATAAAAATGAAAAGATTCCTGCAGCTTCATTTCATTTCTTCCCATCAAAACTGGACCTTTGGCAGAAAATGTGAAGATTTCATATTGGGACCAGGCGCGGTGGCTCACCCTGTAATGCCAGCACTGTGGGAGGCCGAGGAGGGTGGATCACGAGGTCAGGAGATGGAGACCATCCTGGCTAACACAGTGAAACTAAAAATACAAAAAATTAGCCAGGCGTGGTGGCGGGCACCTGCAGTCCCAGCTACTTGGGAAGCTGAGGCAGGAGAATGGCATGAACCTGGGAGGCGGAGCTTGCAGTGAGCAGAGATCACACCACTGCACTCCAGCCTGGGCGACAGAGCCAGACTCCGTCTCTCAAAAAAAAACAAACAAACAAAAAAAAGATTTTGTCTTATCTATGCGCTCACTTTCACAGTGTGAATCAAATATTTGTACTCCCTGAATGATGAGATTAATCTTGGAGTGTTTTCCCAATTCTCTAGAAAATAAAGAGCACAAGGTATTAATAATAGCTAAACTGTGGTGGGCCCTTACCATGTCCTCAGGAGTTTACCTACATTAATGTAATCAAACCTTACAACTGCTCCCTGAGGTCAGCAAGTTTGGGTAGACAGCTCCATACACTGCCTCCTGCCTCCTGTCTCCATACCCCTCTGACCCACAAAGCTCCTGCTTAGTTCCCATTTTGGCTATTTTTCCTTATTGTGTAAATGTCTTGGTCAGAAACCTCCATGGGGAATCGGAATGAGTAGCAGTTTACTAAACCCACCCTCCCCTCATTCCCCTAGTCATAAATAATTTTCCCATCTTCAGGATACAAATGAGGAACTGAAGGTTCAATTGGGTTAGGTAAAGTACCACTGGAACACAGTTAAAAGAGCACCCTGGAGTAAGAACTGCTTAATCAAAACCTTTTTTTTTAATAGAAGAAATTTAAAACTCTTAGTTCCATTGCCTGCAGAAAATTTAGAACAAACTCTAGAACTCAGAATGTGCCTTTCCCTAATGGGAAGTGGAGGGAGGGAGGAATTGTTTCAGATTATAAGGCTGTGTTGTTCAATAAAGGGCACAGAATCAGAACTAGGGAGAAGTTTTTCTGGTCCCAGATCTTTACCTGTTAACGTCTCTAGGGTGGGCTTCCTGTGCTGCAAGAGAAAAATATTAACCTAAATGACCTCCAGCTACCTCTCAGCTCTAGAATTTCATGTCTCCTTGCAAAGAGCTGCTAGGAGAGTCAAGATAATTGATGTGAAACCATTTTAAAGATTTTACCATCTGCTCTGGAAATGTATTATTATATGGAAAAATATAGCAAAAAATTTCAAAGTGTCATAAGGCCAAAGGATCTGGGAGATTGTTCCCACTTTGGTCCCACTCTGAGGGCCATCCCACACAAGGGAGTGCACGAGGAAGAGCCAAAGGGCCTGGAATATTTTTCAGAGCAAATGTCTCTGCTTTTGTTTTTTCCCTGATGCTCTTCTCTTCCCCAGCTGGGGTTCCCTTCAATTGATTTCAAAGACAGAGCTCCCATTGTCACAAATGAAAGTTGCACCTGCACTCTGCAGAGAAGCAAATGGAACTCACCAGGAGAATGATAAAACAGACAGGTTTTCCTTAGATCAGAGAAACAAAAAAACAGGTAAATAATAATTTGAAATTACACTTTATCACAGTAGTCACAATAGAAGTCTGAGAAGTAGGCATTCTCCTTAGAGAAATGAGCAGCTATCTGCGTATGAGAAGAAGATACAGTGATAGAGTGAGGCCAGGAGAGTTGGGGGTGGGCATATTTAATATGGCAGTGGGGCATGATCAGGGCAGGCTCACATATTAAGAAAGCATCTATCTACCTCTAAGAGACTTTACCTAAATTAATTTAAAACAAAATAACTGTTAGAATTTCCACTTCATAGAAGAAGAAAGCAGGCCTGGGAGAGATGACTTGCCCAGGTCATATAGGTAAGTGAAAGCTGACCCCTCAGTGGTACCTCCAAAACCTTCAAGTCCCCAAATCCTCCTCTACATTTCTATATTTATTACGAAGTCTGTGTTTTAACTGCAGTTAAGGGATTGGGTGGAAAAATTGTCAAGTTCTAGACACAACTGAGTGTTCATGTATATGTCAACATTAGTGGGGCTGTCACTGCTGGCCCAGGTGCAGAAGCTATAGTCACTGCCCCAATACAGTTGATTCTCATCCATCTTAATAGTGGTGGCAAGCAGATAAGTCTCCTCTGTGATAAACCAAGCAGATAAGTCTCTTCTTTTTCACACTCTCTTGCAAGTTGACCATACTGCCAAGTTAATCAAGTACAAAATGCAAGCTAACCGGACAGGTCTCCCTTGAGTTGCTGTCCAGTGTAATGGAAACGGGGTTATTCTATGGATTAGGATTGAGGAAGCTGACATTTAGATGGGGGTAAAGTATTTGCTTGTGCAGCTTTGCCTCACTGCTTTGGAATGAGCCAAATGTGGAAAGGGAACCAAATCCACTCTGGGAAAGGCAAAGTCCAGCTGAAATGTGCAAATTACTATCATATAAACAAATGCCATTCTTTATCTGGCTCTCAAGGTACAAATTAGGTTCTTAAGTACAGATTTTCTGAGCTTTTCCTGGCACTAAACACCTCTTTTCTTGTCTTTCCACAGAGACTTCATGTTTTCAAAGGTTTTTCTATTTACCAAACTTCATTTAAGTAAATTAATTCATTTGTTGAGTCTTATTCATCAAAGATATAACTACCAATCAAAGCTTCTAATCAGCATGGGATAACTAATATTTCCACAGTGTGCTAATTATAATTCCAGGCTAAAGCAAAAAACTTGACATTTTAATTAGCAAGGGCAGCTTTGCTATACTAAATGAGTCATTTCTATTGGCTGCTGCAAATATGGAAGATAACTTCCAGTGTCCTGTGGATCCAGGGGTCTAAGTTCAAAAATAGTGGAGTTCTCTGGCCTCTAAAAATAGGTCCAGGTCCTTTTTATATAATCCCTAAGACCTCCTGCAAATCCTTTCCAACATAACTTCCACGTTGCATTGTAATTGTCTTTTTAAATATACATAATTAGAGTTTGATTACTTAGGTACCATCCTAATTACATAAGCATACCTACTGAGTTTCCTCCAAACATGTGCTTTCCCCAGGAATCCCAATGAATGTTATTTTCTCCAACTCACATCACTGATGTGTGTTTTGTTACATATCCATTCAGATATTTTGGCACATATACAATGAAATATTACTCAAAGAAATGAAAATCCACTTCTTGTAACTTCCAATTTGATGAATTAGTAAATGTTTCACATATCAGGTGAATAAAAAAAGGAAGAAGGTCACAAGAAGAGTGAAAGGATAGGAAAAACATTTTTAAATTTATCGAAATATGGCCTTACCTAGACAAAGAAGAGGAGGTGGGCATCTGTACACAGAGAATCAGGCTTAGGACACGTTCATTAGCTACACCTAATGATAGTTTAGAGATTGAGAAGAAAATGACAAGAGACAGTGGCACAGAAAGCTGATCATGTGTTCACTGATAAGAAATTTAGATTCTATCCCGACACTTCAATGAAGATTTTTGTAAAAGAGGTATTTGTGCTTTAGAAAGCACAATGGCTCTATGTGACCAAAGCGTAACTCAGGTGTCAGCAGCATTGACTCTGCCTAGCAACACAATAGAAATCCCCCTGAATCACCTCCTCTACCCTACAAAATCCATGCTCCTCCCAAAGAGTGGTGGGAGACAAAAATATGCCACCCCAAAATTTGAAGGGTTGTTGAGCTGAAGACAAGAAGAAGCAGATACAGGACAGCTCTCTGCCTTTTCTGTGTTTGCCCCAAAGCAGGGCATAGACTTATAAAGACAAAAGCTATTGTGTCTCTCCTTTTTTATCAGGGAGAACAAAAGTTAATCGATTAAGATAGCTTTGGACCCTTATCAGCCCAGAAATGATACCAGAGAAACTTGTATTAAGAAGCTTTACTGGCCGGGCGCTGTGGCTCACAACTGTAATCTCAGCACTTTGGGAGGACGAGGCAGGCAGATCACGAGGTCAGGAGATCGAGACCATCCTGGCTAACATAGTGAAATGCCATCTCTACTAAAACTACAACAAAATTAGCCAGGCATGGTGGCAGGTGCCTGTAGTTCCAGCTACTCAGGAGACTGAGGCAGGAGAATGATGTGAACCCGGGAGGCAGAGCTTGCAGTGAGCTGAGATCACGCCACTGCACTCCAGCCTGGGGACAGAACGAGACTCTGTCTTAAAAAAAAAAAAAAAAAAAAAGAGGCTTTATTAACCAGCCTTTAATTTGCCAGTTTTTTGCCTTTCTCCAAATTGCTGCTATAGAGACTCAAAGCCCTTTTCCTCTGTCTTGCCACTTCTCTAAAACCTTACTTTGTTGAAGATGCTATATAAGCTGGAATTCAAAGCCACCTCTTTGATAACTACTCATTTGGGGTGGGGGGGTCTCCCATGTAAACATGAAATATGCAGGTCAATAAATTTCTGTTTTTCTTTTGTTAGTCTGCCTTTTGTTAACAGGGGTTCATTGCAACTACAAACTTACAGGAGTTTTAAAAAAATCCTGCAGCAATTCTAGTAATTTCCAGGGATGTTTTGTTTCCTGGACTCCTGAGTCTCTGAAGCTTCTGATTTCTTTTAACATCAGTCCTAAAAGGAAGTCCAGTTTTCTCTTTCAGTTTCAAACATACACACACAATTTTTTTTTTATTAATACCAAGTCTTTTGCTTTCTGGATTTTTGTTTTGTTTTGTTTTATATATTTGATCATTTTGTCTTGAAAGCTACACTGAAGATTTCTTAGGGAAGACATATCAGGTTAGGGAAAAGTAATTGTGGTTTTTGACATTACCAATCTAATAGAAAGGGTTATATCCCCATGATGCAAATCGATGGCAATGGGAAGCTTTTTTTTTTTTTTTTTTTCAAAATGCCCATTGACCATTCACTTGGGCCATTCACTTATTTCTTGCTCCTTGCTCTCCTTTGTCCCATTGTACCTCGGAAACTTCCACACTTCTTGGAATAGCCTTGAGAGCTGTGAAAGGCTTCCCCTCCATCAGACAGAACAACATGTCCACATCCGTGCTCTGATGTCAGGTTCCTGCCTCCCTGGCCTGGTGTGATTCTGCTGCCCCCAAGCAGGCATACCAAGGCTTATTTCCATAAAAACTATTTCTTCCTTGATGACATTTTTCCATCAACTGTAAAGAGAATTAGATTTTTTTCATCTTCTTAAAAAGTATGGAAAGAAGACACACTTTCAATGAAAAAAATGGTAGTTGGTACAGAAATGTAGTGGAACATGGTAAAACTGAAATAGTGGTAGTGTAAATAGTGAGAGGATTGTTTTAAGAGATAATAAGGAGATAGAATCAACAGTGTCTGAAGATTGATTAGATAACAGCTTTGTGGAGGAAGAGATGGAGTCAAGGTTAATTTTGTTTTCTTACTTGAACAGCTGGGACTATCACATAAATGGTAATGATATTCACCAAGGTAGAGAATAATGGAGGATTATAATATTATTCATTTGTATGTCCTTTTTCACATTGAGATGTCTGTAGAACATGCAGTGATGATGTCCAGAAGGCAATTGGATTTATAGGTCTGAAACTTTGGTGAAACATATTTAGACATCACCAGAATGTCAGTAGATTTAAGCTGTAAAAATAGATTATATCACCCTGGACCAGTGTAATATAAGTTAAGAAGAGACGTGACAACAAAACCAGGAGACATATATGCATAAGAAGTGCAGAAGGAAAGAAAAGCCCTCTTACGGGCTGGAGGAGCCACCAGAATGGAGAAGGAGAATCAGGAAGGAATTGGTATCTTGAGAGCTGAGGGAGGAAAGTCCCAGAAGGACAGACTAATGACGATGTTAATATTGTGCAGAAACTAACATTGGGACCACAATCCTCCACAGGATTTTCTCCTATTTTGTTGAGGGAAGAAAACCATTGTGAGATTTGCCAGATTTGAAATTAAACAGTTGTTTTAATTTCTTATAAGTTCTAATAATCTACTTGTCTTTAACCCACTTCTTATCACTGACAAGTAAATATATTCAAAATATTCCAGAATATAACATTATTTTATTCACAGCTATGGAATAACCATAATGACAGGTGTACATGAGAGACCACACTTCACTTCCATCTTAATTGGTAAGGCTGAGAGTCCCAAGGAAATCAATCCCAACATTAGCACTGCAATTATCTAGCCTAAGCCATTGCCTAGTGAAAACTAGGCATATTCGGTAGCTACATGAAACCTTTCAGGTCATTGGGTCAGATATTATACTAAATTATTACAAATGGTATTGGAAAATAAATAACAGGTTATTAAATATTTAGAGACATATCTATTAGGATAATCTGCCCAAGGAGAGTGGTAATTTAATTTGTTTAATCTTATTTTCTTCCTCTCTATACTATTCTCAGATAGCCATAACAAGATCTCCTTCAGTATAACATGTTTCACTGCCTAATGTTAACAGATATTATTCTTTAGGAGAAAAACATAACATCAAGAAATATTCTTCTACCTAAGAGAAAGTATTTTATAGAAACTGATATGGTAGATGCCGTCATTTCTGCTTCGGGCTGCAGGCACCCATTCCACGGTCTGCTGGCCACTTAGAGCTTGCCCTGAGCCAGAGGGAGCTGCCTCATCCAGGTTGATATCTCATTGACAATGAAAGTCCATGTCCAGTGACTCCTTTGTATGGGCACAAACCCAGAGGCTTTGCCTTGGCTCGTGCCCTAACTATGGAAAACGCTATAGGGTCAAATCAGCTCCATCCTTTTAAAATGGGGTGAAGCCTCTGTGGCAACTGCTTCAAGTTCAACCTCTTCCTTTGTCCCAACCTGCTTCCCTCACTCCCCGACAGGCACTGTTCCTGAGAGCACTCGCTGCTATTTCTTGCACACAGATCTTGGTGTCTCAGTGTCTGTTTTCCAGGGAACTTAATCTAAGACAACTAATAGTATATGTCTATTTAGATACTCGAGATTAGACATGGTCGGGCTCCTAAAAGATTGAGTACTATGGATCTCTGTTTCTAAAACTCTAAAATGCAAAAAGATGAAGTGGTTATATCTGTGACTTTCAATCATCTCTGTTGTGTGCGCTAATAGTTCCATAACAATGAACACAATAATTATTGTGTTCTTCATCATGTTTGTATAAATGCCATATTGAGCAGAGTGGTTTTCATCTCTATTTATTTTTTTAGAGACAGCATCTTGCTCTGTCACCCAGGCTGGAGTGCAGTGGCATGATCATAGCTCACTGCAGTCTCAACCTCCTGAGCTCAAGCCATCCGCTTGTTTCAGCCTCCTAAATTGCTGAGATTATAAACATGAGCCACTGCACTCAGCCTGTTTTTTGTCTCTAACTCTCACCTCTCACCTTCCATTCTTGAAAATTTTAGGAAGTGTGTTATTGTGCTTTTGCTGTTGATGGTGTTGTTGTTGACTATTTCTGCCTTCCTTCTAATAACTTTGATTCTTATTTATTCTCAGATTTTGCTGCCTATTTACAATTATTTAACTTTTTTCTCTGCCTATAATCTTCACTGATTGCATAGGCTTGTAGAAATACCTACCATGTTCCTTAAAGTTGCCGTGACTTTTCTTCACCTTGATTACTTCTCTCCAATTTTGAAACATGTTCTTTGACACTTCTGTAATTTTTAAGAGGAGAAAGACTTCGTTTACTGTAATCATTCCTCTTATGTTTTAAAGTATATCCTATTTGTTAGCAGTTAGAATGATGTTTCAATGAATTTAGAGAATCTAGAGATGCCCTAAGTATGCCTCATCAATTGCCCTATAACCATGAGTTCTTCTCTAAAACCAACATTCTAAGAACGGAGCAAACATCTAAAGAATGAAACACAAAGAATGAGAAACAAGATACCATTTCAGATCAGGCAAAGACAGAATCAGAACACTTCACCTAGACTAAAAGCTTTGTCAGAATGCTACCTAACCTCTTTTTTTATTATTATTTATTTATTTTTAGATGCAGTATTGCTCTATTGGCAGGCTGGAGTGCAGAGAAGTGATCTCAGCTCACTGCAACCTCCGCCTCCCGGATTCAGGCAATTCTCCTGCCTCAGCCTCCCAAGCAGCTGGGACTACAGGTGCACACCATCATGCCTGGCTAAATTTCGTTTTTTTAGTAGAGACAGGATTTCACCATGTTGACCAGGATGGTCTTGATCTCTTGACCTCATGATCCATCCACCTGTCCTCCCAAAGTGCTGGGATTACAGACGTGAGCCACCTAACCTCTTATTATCCTCCAATTGGTTAAGTGGTACAAGTCTTTAAGGAATAGCTAGTGTACTTAGGCCCAGAAGCCAGGAGAAAAGGAGAAAGAGCTGCTGTCCTATGTCTGCTTGCCTGATGGAGGCTGGAATAGGACCAGCTTCCAAGTAGATGCACTACCTTTTCACATGGTGATTTCTGCATTCCCCACACCATAAGGATTCCAGGAGAAGGTCCTCCTGTGGAGGAGGAAGGAAGAAGGTAGGTGGAAGAGGCAGGCAGAGAAAAGCAGCACCCATACCCCAACACACACACATGCACGCATGTGCACACGTGTGCACGCATGCACACACACACACTGAGGTACAGGAAATTTGTTATTATCCTTAAATGTCCATTTCTACTACATTTCCCTGCTTTTGAAGAATTAAGTTAACGAGGCAAAAAGAAGCACCCTTACTACCTGTTTCTATAGGGGTGTTACTTACCTGATTTGCCAACTCTGAAAGTCAGAATTTTTGTTCTAAATTCGTGTAGAATCCACAGGGACCTCAAAACCAAAGCCAGTGGCCACTCTGTTTATTTATCAATGCAGATAATAAATCAGGAGTTAGATATTTTGGATATCAGGCCTAAGTACATAAAGCAATAATCAGAGGAGCGACCTAGGATTCTGTAAAGATGAGAAAGGAATTGATTGAGAATGACCAAATTATTATAATACCAACAGGTAATATTTCCTATGTGCTGACACTCTTCTAAGGGCTTTGCATGCCCAGTGTACTCAGGAGGTGTGCCTTACTATTATCTATATTTTACAGCTGAAAAAATCAAGGCTTAGAGATGATTAGTATCACTCCCAAAACTGTATTGTTAGCAGCTAAAATGAAGAATATATACAGTTTTTATGCAGTGGATTCTAACAACTTCCCACATCTTCTTGCCCATGGGGTTAAGGGAAGTAGAATGGGTCTTCCTGGATCCCATAGAGTCTCTGCCTTGTTCTTGTCCCACATGGTCTAATCAGCCCTAAGATGCTGGCTTCTTCCTTTAAGTCCTCCTTACTAATCCTCAGTCTTAAACTTTACTTAGGTATTTAGCCACTATTGTTTTGAAGATCTCACAGTTTATTTTCACTCTTCTCTAGTGTGCTTTACATACATACTCTGACTTCTTCCATCTTCAAATAATTTCTCTTGAAAGCACTCTACTTGCCAGCTACTGCCTCTACTTTGTAGCAAAATTCATCCAAACAATTATCTACACTCATTGTCTCCGATCTTTCTCCTAAACCTACCTGAGCAGAATTTTGTTCCTACCACTGTGTTGAAACTGGTCTTGTAAAGGTCTTCAATAACATCACATTAATAAATCCAGTATTCAATTCCCAGTCCATGCCTAATTGAATATCCGACAGTGTTTGGTACATTGGATCACTGTGTTATCTGTGACACTACCTATCTGTGATTTCCTTTGAAATTTCCAGGTCTCCCCACTTCTCTGGCTGTCCTTCCATTCACTGGTTGCCCGTTCTCTGTTTCTTCTGCCAGAAGCTGTTTTCCTGTCAGTCCTTTTAATGTTGGAGTACTTCCATGGCTCAGTCCTCAGTCCTCTTCACTTCTGTATCTATACTCAGCCCTCTGGTGATGTCATCCAGTCTTGTGGCTTTAAATACCATTTGCATCCCTACAACTCCTGAATTTATACATCCAAGCTCAGACCTCTCTCCTGAGCTTCACCTTCATATGTGTAACAGCCTGTATGACATCTCCATCTGATATCTAAAAGATATCTTACACCTAACATGTCCAAAATTCTGTCCCTGATCTTCCTTCCCAAACCTACCCCACCTTGGTTGGTTCACTGTCACTCATCTTTCCAGTTTTCAGTTCGACACTTTCAAGTCATCCCTGACTTTTTCTTTCTCTCACACAGTATAGCCAAACCAGCAACCAAATCCTTTCAGCTCCATCTGCGACATACATCCAGAATCTGACTACATCCCTACCTCTACTCTTGCCATCCTGGTCCCACACACTCTCATCTCTCACCAGAGCAACTGCAGGAGACACCTAACTGGTCTCCCTGTTTTCACTTTTGTCACTTGTTAGTCTGTTCCTGACTTAGCAGCCAGAGTTCATCTTTATAAAACGTAAAGTCAGGTCACCCACTCCTCTACTCCACTGCAAGAACTTTTCACGTGACCCATAGTGAGAGTCCAAATCCTATAATGGTCTGTGGGATTCCACAGGGTTTAACCTCCCTGATGCCTTCTGACCACCCTTCCCACTGTTCACTCCCTTATTCCTTTCCAGCCTTCTTGCTGTTTGTAGAAGATACCAAGTGCAGTGTTCCTTTTTGGAACACTCTTTCCCCAGATAGCTACGCAGTTACTATCTCATCCCCTTTAAATCTTTGCTCAAAAACACCTGCTTAAGAAGACTTCCTCCAATTTCAGATTACAAACTCCCCAATACTCCTGCTCTAGGTTTTTAGTTGTTTTTGCTGTTGCTCTTTATAGCACTTAACACTTTTGACTGTCCTAAACACATTTTCTCTTATTATATGTCTCACTCCATTAGAACATAAATTTCATGCAAGGGAGGGGTCTTGCCTGCTCTTTTCACTGATGTATCCCAAATACGTGGAATAAGCC
This sequence comes from Trachypithecus francoisi, assembly GCF_009764315.1. Lineage (NCBI taxonomy): Eukaryota > Metazoa > Chordata > Mammalia > Primates > Cercopithecidae > Trachypithecus > Trachypithecus francoisi. The sequence continues at coordinate 71,963,724 of NW_022681470.1, read as the reverse complement.
TGGCACATAATAGATGCTCAATAAATATCTGTTGAATGTCTGAGTTTGGGGGTGTGGTGCCATAGCACTATCTTTCTAATCTGAGCATTGCGTTCCTTTTCTGTCTTCCTTTAGTAGTTGACTTCTCCCAAGAGATTCTTGTGCTTCTGTGCATCCTGCCAAAAATGCGGAGAGATTTTGTTGTTATTTTTACGGAGGTGAGATTCATAAAACATAAAATTAATCATTTTAAACTGAACAGTATAGTGACATTTAACATCTTCACAATGTTGCACAATCGGCACCTCCATCTAGTTCCAAAATGTTTTCATCACTCCAAAAGAAAAACCCGTACACAACGAGTGGTCACATTCAGTTCTCCCCTGACCCCAGCCGCAGGCACCACCAATCTGCATTCTTTCTCTATGGACTTACCTATTCTGGATATTTTATATAAATGGAATCATCCAATATGTGAACTTTTATGTTCGGCTTCTTTCACTGAACATAATGTTTTGAGATTCATCCACGTCATACCATGTATCCCTATTTCATTTCTTTTATATCTGAAGAGTATCCCATTGTATGTATATACCACAATGTATTTATCCATTCATCCATTGATGGACTTTTGGAGCTGTTTCTATCTTTTTGCTATTATGAGTAATGCTGTTATGAACATTCATGTACATTTGTGTATTTGAATACCTGTTTTTTAATTCTTTGAGGTATATATCTAGGAGTGGAATGGTAACTCTGTGTTTAGCTTTTTGAGGGACTACCAAACTGTTTTCCACAGCAGCTGAACCATTTTACTTTCCCATCAGCAATGTGCAGAAGTTCCAATTTCTCCACATCCTTGCCAACACTTGTTATTTTCCGTGTGTGTATGTGTGTTTTATTATATTATAGCCATCCTAATGGGTGTGAAGGAACACTTCACTGTGATTTTGATTTGCATTTCCTGAAAAGCTAATGATATTAACCATTTTTTAATGTACTTGTTGGCCATTTGAATATCTTCTTTGGAGAAAAGTCTTTAAAGTCATTGACCCACTTCTTAATTGGATTTTGTTTTTTTTGTTGTTGAGTTATAAGAGTTCTTTACATATTCTGAACAGTAGTCCTTTATCAGATATATTACCTACAAGTATTTTCTTCCTTTCTGTGGGTTGTCTTTTCACCTTCTTGATGATGTCTTTCAATGCGTATAGGTTTTAATTTTTATGAAGTCCAATTTGCATGTATATTTTTTGTTGTTCCTTGTGCTTTTAGTAAAAGGAAAGTTTTAAAGTCACATTAGTGGAAAGAGTTTTCTCCTGCTTGGAGTCCAAACCTTAAATCCATTACTAAATGTGAACAGCATTATGATCCATAACTGCATTCAGCTTTGCCCAGACAGCAGTAAATCTGGACATCACCACCCGTTATCATGGGACATTTTTCTTAGCTCCTGATATTACTCACTTTGTGAGGAAAGTTTACTGTCTAACACTCCTGGGCTCTGCCAGGCCCCTCACTCACTGTTTCTCCTAATCAGTAAGTAGATTTGGGAGTGATTAACTAGCAGAGTTAGTGCTGCTCCTCCCTGTTTCTCTTGACAGTTTGTCTGCCTATGGAGACAATGTGTATTGCTCTGCTCTCTATCATGTGAGGAAGAAAGCTCACAACTGAGTGTATTACTCAGCTCATGGATATAATCTTATATCTGTAATGAAGTTGATGTTTTTGCTTTCATATGCCTTGCTCATTCGCTGACGTGTGCATTCATTCATCAGCAAATAATTATTGAATGACTGTTTGAAACTAGGCACTGTCTTATGTGCTCATGACACAACTGGAACAAAACAGATAAAAAAATCCTTGTGTTCATGGAGTTATGGTGCTAATATTAAGGTCGAAACAAACAGGATAAATAAGTAAAATTATATTGGTCGGAACTTGAGCAAAAAATACAGAGGTACCCTTTATTGGCCCCCTCAGAGCCTAACAACAACCAGTGTCATAGGGTTTCTAATCACATAACTCAAAAAGTTTACCATTTTCTCTGGCCTGCATTCTTGGTTACAAGCAGTAGACAGGAACTCCAATTATTTTACATATAGATGAAATTACCATGTAGAGGAGCAGTTTTGAAACGTAAGTAGGAAACAAAGTGGCTCTGGAAACCAATTGTATGGTGTAATCCCTGAGCACACCTTGCCACAGCCATCCTTTTAAGCCTCACAGCTCCACATCCGCTGCTTAAGGGGCAAGATCCCAGGCAGGAGTCTCCTAATGGTGGAGCTGAAATCATGTGCACATGCTCTGGCTGCCATAGATGGGGTGAAGAAATAACTGGTTTTCCTGGATTTCCATACTGAAAGGTAGGGATCAGCTTCTTACTGGCAGCCACCTAATGAGATAATCTGAAAATAAAACATGTTGGATGTTAGGTTGCCTGCATGGCCAAAGGGGATCTATATCCATTATATGAGCACCCTATTACTACACGCACTCTAAGTCCTACTCATCTTACTTTTTCTACTTCCCATTTTATAAAGAAATTTTGGTAGGATTTTTTTTTCTTTTAATATTATGGCCTGAAAGTGAAAAAAACTGTCATTTTAAAACTGCAAGTACTTGGCGGGGCACGGTGGCTCACGCCTGTAATCCCAGCACTTTGGGAGGCTGAGGCGGCAGATCACGAGGTCAGGATATGGAGACCATCCTGGCTAACACGATGAAATCCTGACGCTACTAAAAAAAAAAAAAAAATACAAAAAAAAATTAGCTGGGCGTGGTGGCGGGCACCTGTAGTCCCAGCTTCTCAGGAGGCTGAGACAGGAGAATGGCTTGAACCCTAGAGGTGGAGCTTGCCGAGAGTGGAGATTGCGCCACTGCACTCCAGCCTGGGTGACAGAGTGAGATGCCTCTAAAAAAAGAGAAAAAAAATGCAAGTACTGTTGTCTCCTGACAGATGGAAAATCGAATTAATCTTTGAGGCAAATTGCTCCCTCATTTTGGTGGGGAAAAAAAAAAAAAAACTGCCACTGTTTAACAACACAGCATCCATCCTGAGTACAGGTGTTTCTAGCAGAGCTATGCCTCTGAAGATATAGTCAGTTTGTTAAGATCAACGTTTCTTAAGGATAGGAACTACCCCATGTTTTTGCATTATTGTTTTTGTGGAGGGCTGTGTGTATGTGTGTGTGTGTGTGTGTGTGTGTGTGTGTACAGAAATTCAAGCACTTGCTGATAGGAAATTTATGAACAAAGACTCTAAAGACTCGAGAAAGATGATATTTACTGCCAGCAGATAAGAAACTGTAAAAAGGAACTGGAAATAAAATATTGCACACATGATATTGTTCAAAAGAGAATAACACAGAGTTTGGAAAATATACTTATTTTGGACAATGTTCAGATGTGATTATCTTTTGGAGGCCCTAGGACAAAACCGTCATGGGGTGGATTGTGAGTAGGATCCCCTCAGGAGAGGGAACATCCCACCATCACTAATTCAGTACCCACTTCATGTTGCTGCCCCTGTTTCCATAGCTACATGCCCTTCCACATTCAGGAGCCTGACCTTACTGCTGTCACTGTCTCTGCCATGACCACGGTGAGAACTGCCGACCTGCTTGCCTCATGCCATCCTGGCTGCTGAGACAGCCTGACATGAGAGTTGCTGAGTGGTGGAGACTGGGCAATGTGCCTGTATTCTAACTGTAAGGCAGACTGAGCAAGCTGCTAAGGAACGTTTACAGCTCCTTTAGAGGGAGAAGATCTTTGCCAACACTGCCCCCTCCCCATCCGCCAAGGTGCTGGGAAAGAGTTTGAGTAGGCAAAGTAACAAAAAATGCCCACTACACGTCCCAACATCTTTTTAAATATAGTATTTTTTGTAATGCAATAAGCTGCTAATTAGGTTTGGTACCATTGCCCTCATTTTCTACCTCAGGACCAATAAATAATTATTACTTGATAAATAGGAATTTAAATTTGCTGGTATCCAAAATTTTTTAACATGTATTCATTCAATTCACTCAATAAGTACTTATTGAATACCACATCTTCCTTTTGTTTTTTTTAAGACAGGATCTCACTCTGTCACCCAAGCTGGTGTGATCATAGCTCACTACAGCCTTGAACTCCTGGGCTAAAACAATCCTCCAGCTTCAACCTCCCAAGTAGGTAGAACCACAGTGCATGCTAACATGACTGGCTAATTAAAAAATAAAATAAAATAAAAAGATATAGAGTCTCAACATTTTGCCTAGGCTGGTCTCAATCTCATGGGCTCAAGCGATCCTCCTGCCTCGGCCTCCCAAAGTACTGAGATAACAGGCATGAGCCAACATGCCTTGCTAAATCCTAATTTGTAGTACTCAGAAGCAATGTAGGGTTACAAAAGCTGGAAAGTTATATAGAATGCCTTACCTTAAATATTTTATTAAATATTCTAAAATTATTCATGAAAATGTTTTAGTTCTTTAGAAAAAAAATTACAATTCTATCTTCTCCCTGAAATTTTCCATATTTACTTTCTATTTCAACTCTTTTCATATCCTTGACTTTTTAAATCTTAAATTCTTATGGAATTATATATGAAATATCACAAATTTAAAATTTGAGGCAGTAGAAAAATATTAAAGTGTTGCTTTTTTAAAAAGAGCTCTAGAAATGGAAAGACATCTTCCCTGAATCTCACATCGTATTTCCACACATTATGTAATGAGTACATGCGTTGCAGCAGGAAACACAGTCTAGCATTGAGGCAGACCTAATAAAATAATTACAAAATAGAGAACATATTTTACCTTTCACATTTGTATAGTTAACCTATCTCAAACTAAATGTTGCTTATAATGTGAAGGACACATTTTCGTTTCCCTCAATATAAAAAACTGTCCCAGAACCATTTATTGAGGCATCTATGCCTCCCTCCCTGATGTACAAGGTGACTCTCGTCATATATTGAGCTGAAATTGAGACTGATTCTCCATTATGCTCCATTGTGCAGTTCAACTTTTCCTGTATGTACACCAGGCTTTCCAAGCACAGTAATTCTGTTCCAGGACAGTCTGATCTTGAGGAGGTCAGATGGGCTTAACACCCCTCTGTCCCAGGGATGTAGGCAGGGAGACCATCTGAAGGCATCCCCACAGGGTGGACCTATTTCTGGGTGGGTTCTGTGAGTCCTGAAAGTGGTCATCCCTAAAACTAACTATAAATTATTTTCTGTGTTGTGCTTCCCTTCCACTACCCCCAAACATCCATTAAAATGCTCCTAAGTGTTATAGCCTTGTCTCTTCTTTCACCAAGGGAGACGAGAGAAGGTATAATGATGTAGTGAGAAAAAAAATGGTGCGAGGGAGGGCAGCTGTTGGGAGCTAATGCTCCATAAATTGTTTCATGTTTCTGCAGTCAAGGTTTTCTGAGCAAAGAACACTGGCACCTGGGGATAGATATCTCTGGGGAGATAGGTCTCTCTGGGGAGATGTAGAGATTCATCTCCCTGGTGCTATTTGTTTACATTCTGGGGTGACGAAGTAGAGACGTTTTCCTCCTTTCTCTAGAGAGATTTGTTTACATGTCAGAATAAAAATCTCTCTCTTCCACCCTCCCTTCCTCTCACTCCATGTAAGCACCTAGAGGGGAGGATGGACAGATATGTCAGTGACACCTGTATAAACTCTGAGTTTCGTAATTTGGGGCTTCCTCCTCTGTGATGCAAACCTCTGAATATGCAGGTACCTCTAGCACTCACTGCACTACCCCATGAAGAACTAGGCCTTGAGAAACTGATGAAAGCTGCTCTGTGAATAAAAGCTGCTCGTTTCCTGATCTTGAGATCTTGATACATGATATACAGGTATAGATATATAGACATAGATTTAGATAGATAAAGATACAGATACTATGGTAGGATGACTAGTTAGCTTGCAAACAGGGTAACATCTCTGCTAACCTTTCACAGCTTCAGACATAACAACAGCTGAAGTCCAAGTAAACTAATTTGAAGACCATAGAAGATGATCCTGGAGTGGACTAAACAGTAGTTCCCAGACCCATGGAGACCAGAAATCTAGGACTGGATGGTATTGTGTCTGCAAGAGGCATTCAGGACAGATCTGTTCTCAAGTGTTCCAGAAATTCTGTGGGGAGTGGAAATTGGTAATAGACTTAACTTTCTGTAATTAAGGGGATTGGAAGAGATGAGGTTAGAAAGGCAGGCAGGTGTCACAGGCCCAAAAGGACCAATGTTACATCAGAGAATTTGGACTTTATTCTATAGGTAATAAACACTTTTAAGCAATGGTCAGTACTCTGTGTGTGTGTGTGTGTGTTTTAAGAAAACTGACAGCAGCAGGCCAGGCGCGGTGGCTCACACCTGTAATCCCAGCACTTTGGGAGGCCGAGGCGGGTGGATCACGAGGTCAGGAGATCGAGACCATCCTGGCTAACGTGGTGAAACCCTGTCTCTACTAAGAATACAAAAAATTAGCCGGGCGTGGTGGCGGGCACCTGTAGTCCCAGCTACTCGGGACGCTGAGGCAGGAGAATGACGTGAACCCGGGAGGTGAAGCTTGCAGTGAGCCGAGATCGCGCCACTGCACTCCAGTCTGGGAGACACAGCAAGACTCCGTCTCGAAAAAAAAAGAAAAAAGAAAAAAAGAAAAAGAAAACTGACAGCAATGTCCAGTATAAATTATAAGAGGTGACTAGCAGCAGGAAGAGAAAACATGGTACCAGTCGAGGTGACAGATGATGAGGTCTTCAAATAAGAAAGGTCTAGCAATTCTCATCTTCTTTTTCTTAAATTGAAGTTAAAATTAAGATTAGCTTCTCTGCTGATCTAAAATGCATTTGTTCCTGGCTCCAGAATTTGGATTACAGCAAATATACTTCTTTCACTCATCCAAACTGAATATGTAATCAGTCCTCCATTACATATTCTCTTGATGCATTGTTCCTTATAAGTAAATGTTCAGCAGATTCTTGAGTCAAAACATTCCCTGAAAGGGTCTTCATACGCAGAAGCCATGCATGCCTTCTTTCCTCCTTCTTCCTTCTCTTCCTCCTGTCATTCTGCAGCCCTTGCAAAAAACAAAATGGGAATACCAGAAATATCTGTTTTCTTCCCTTGTGAATTTCTTTCTTCCTCTTTCTGCTTACCCTCCACCCCCAACTTTTCAGTTTTCTTCCTGTCATTCCATCCCTGAAATCTCCCATTTGTACCTGATAGTTGACTCTGACAATGTCCCTTACTAAGGCCAAGGACAGAATATTTGGAACTTCTGATGCCTAAACTCCTACGTGTCTGTGATTCTATCACCTACTGCTATTGTCCTTGGATCTCTTTCTACAGCAAGTTCTGTATAATTTGAGCCCATATCTTCTCTATTCCCTGACTCCTGATCCTCTTAGTGTCTGAGTCCCTGTGGGTTCTACATTCATTCATTCACTTTCCTTCCTCTTCTCACTGCTGGTATCCAAGGAGTCTTCATTCCAGGAAGCACTAAACCCTCAGAGAGAAGCTCAACTTACAAGCATAATGACCATGCCAGGCAGGCATAAAAAAAGACTCTTATCTCCAACTTACAGATGGGAAAACTAAGTCACAAAGACATGAAGTGCCTTATTTCAGAGCTGCATCATTAATTAGTGATAGTGCCAAGATAAACAGTGCACTGATATTTCTAAAATGGCCACCTATTTCTAGTACATTGATAACTCTAAATTGACATCCTAACCAGTCAGAAATATTCTTCCTAACCAAAATCTTCCATTTATATTCAAGGATTTAATTCAAGTTTTCCACAGTACTCACAGGAAAAAATAATGACATCCTAACCAGTTAAAAATATTTTTTCTAACCAAAGGTTTCCATTCATACCCAAGGATTTAATTGAAGGTTTCCACAATACTCACAGAAAAAAGAAAAAAAAAAAAAAAAAAAGCTTAGACTTGCCTACAATACCATGATTCAGATTGCCTTTCTATTAAAAAAAAATAGGCCAAAAGCTGTGTTAAAACACTCGAGCTACATTTTTTCAGACACAAACTGGGGAATTTAAACAGTGACTAGAGTTCAAGATAATGCTTTTTAAAATTATTTCCAACTGTCCAGATAATAGAGGGAAAATGTTTAATGATTTTATTAGTATAATGGAAATAGCTCAATTTCCATCTGATTATACACATACAAGAACTAAGAAAACTAAAGCTAAAGAATATTTTAATCATGTTATTATATGATTATATTATTTACTCCTCAAAACATAAACACTTGAATCAATAATCTAAGAGATGGGTAAATGCCTAATAGACAACTTGATGCTTTTCCCAAAGACATTAAATACTACTGAAATCCAACCAAAAAGAATTTCTGTTGAATTTACATTAATAGTTTCTGTTGCTCACATGATCTCTCTAGATAAAAATAGATGCCCTTCTTTCTACATCCACCATAGAAATTCCTTCAGTTACTTTCATAAAGTGAATGTTTTATTTTAAGTATTTCATATGTATTTAAATAAGAAAGTGTAGAAGATAGATTAAATAGAAATAGAAGAAATAGAAATAGAATAAAAATAGAAGAATAGATGAACAATTTTTAGTTACCCTCTAAGATATAATTTCAATATTCAATTAATGTTTAAATTTTACATGTTTTAATGATATAAATTGGCTCCATGTACCTTCAATGTAACATGAATGTAAGAACTGTCCACTGTCTTTAGAGTATTTCTAATTCCAGTCTGTATTTGAGCATTAAGTGTTCACACTCATTGCTTCGTCCACTATGTTAATCCACTAGATTATGGAAAATGATGAAGCCTCGTGTGATTTCAGGAAATTGAAGTTCAGCATGGTCTTTGGTGTGTGGTGGTTTCCCTATTTGTGGCTTTTCTTTCTGCTAGACATGGTGCCACTATTGAACATCTGTCGGACACTGCTACTCAGGGCAAACTAGAGAGATGCCCCTCACAGAAGGAGTCTGCACAGTCTGCCAGCTTGACCACATCAGCCCTCCAGTATCCATAAGCCACACCCATCAGTGCCTTCTGAGGAACTGTGCTGGTCTCTGTCATCCATGGAAGCCATTTCCCATTAACCCAGCCTAGTGGGATGGATCCCTCCTTAGTCCACTCTCTTCTTCTTTCCAAGCATCAACCTCTCTCCCCTCATTTTCTCTCTTTTGGAGCCACTTTTACTCCATCTTTCATTGAGCTTAACTTCCCCAACAAAGGCTGTATGTCTAAAACTGAAGTTGATGCAAAGGAAAAAGGGAAGTGATCATTGATTAGCTGGTCTCAAAACATGCTGTACATGACAATCACTGGGAGTGCCCTTTTAGCATACATGTCTTATCTAGTCAGTTTTGAGTGGAAGCGAGAAATTGACAGGAGAGGCCCTGAACAAATCTAAGGCAGGTGGTTCTAGGACCACACTTGGAGAAACACTGGCCTAAGTCCTACAATACAAATGCCTGGCTGACCCCTAGGAGGGACAGGAAGGGGAAAATGCCAGTCAGTCTTTTATGATACATTTACGATCAGCCTTCAATCGGGCAAATAAGAGAGTTGATTTCTCAATCTGCTTATCTTGCAGCATGTTTTGTAAATTTTTTCTGTGATATAGAGACTCTGGATGTCAGGATGAGAATCTGTCCCTCTGAATTGACAATAGCTGACAGATCAAGTCAACTAACATGCAAGAAGCAGAAGAGGTACTAACATGATACATATTGGAATATTTTACGTGTGTGAAGAAATTATACATTCATATTTCCACATTTTGCTTTTGGAAACAGTTTTATCATCAGCTAATTTTTTTCTCATAGAAAAATTTTGGCTTATTTTACTTTAACCTCCCAGTATAAGTCCAGTCTTAAAATGATAACCATTTCTACCTAAGAAAGAGAAGCAGTATTACAAAGCATAGTAATGCAGCACCTTTCAAAGTTGCAACTTGCAAAGTGAATATTGCTTTTCTCTTTTTTCTCCCTCTCAATAAATGCTCCCAGAGATCCATTAGCTGTTCCTAGAGAAAAAGTTACTTTTATGAAATATGGAAAATTGGAAGCTAGACAAATGTAAAAATAATGATAAAAATGTAAGTAGTAGCCTCTGGAGGGAAAAAGGTGGATCCAATAGTTTTGTTATTTTCCTACCACCACTATACGTAAAATATAAGGCCTCATAGTGAGTAATAGCAAAACCCCCAATTACTTTTGCATCAGCCTATTACCTTTAATTTCGGTTATATAATTTCTCTCTTTGAACATCTATCCTAGGAATTTTTGTGTTATGCTAATGACAGAAAAAGGTTAAAAATGTGAATTAGATGTAAAATACAATTGCATCTAAATAACTTTAAGATTGTTTTCTCTTTTGTGATATAACACATTATCATTACTATTTACCAGATTAAAAAAAATCAATATATACTTGGCTTAAGAACCACCACATTTAAGGTACTTTGAGTCTTTTCATTACAGCAAGAGAAAAATTTCAGAATACCTAGATGCAAAGACTGGCCAAAAGTTTTTATTCTCCCTTTACTCCCTATCAGGTATAGTACAAGGATACTCATATAATTAAATGCTACACAGCTGCTGCCTCCTGTTGGGAGAAGGATTTTTTCAACTACCTGAATGGTCTCATAATCCACAGCAGGATAGCCTTCTGAATAGTGGCCAGACACCAGAGGGACTGCTTCAGAAGCAACCAAGGATTTGTAAAGTATGCCCATGTGACCATTATATGCAACAGAGGTATAATATTAATCTCCCAATAGAACTTATGATCCTTTGTGGCAATCTGTGTTTCACATGTTCGACTGTGTTTTGAATTATTTTAAGACACTGATGGGCAAGTTTTATCTTATTTTTTAATAAAAAAATGAAAACAAAATAAGATTTCCAAAGAGAACGTTTAACAAAGGATGATCAGATTCCATGTAGTCTCCTTCCTTTTGTTTCGTTATGTATAGTCACCATTCATTCATTCATTCATTCATTGGCTTCTTGTGAGAAGAAAAATGGTTACAAGGTAGTATAAAGAATCTTGGGTCTCAAGTAGGGTATTTTCTCGGGAGTGTCATAGAACTACACTCAAACAAGAAGAGACAAAAACTCTGTAAGATTCAACAGCAGCGGAAAAGTAAAAAAGAATTTATTGAAAGATATATTTCTGAAAACATGTGAAACCTATTAATAAAACTTACCTTTTATTGCCTAAAAATTATAACGTTAGTTTCATTTCCAAATGATTTTATTTAGCAAAGGCTCATAAAGGTATAGTTTTCAGAATTTCTGCCTTTCCTCCATTTCACTTTTGCAAAGCAGTTACTGACTTGTTACCCAAGACTGATGTGTATCAAGGGAAGCAGTTAATGATTTTGCAAAATGAGGTCATACTTTTTGTAATGTAAATACTCACAGTTTATGTAATTGTTTAGCCAATTTATGTTTACTTCACATCGATATGACTATACAGAAACGTAATTTACCTTTTATTCATTTCAGATACCATAATCTTAAAATTATACTTCGACTTTTTTACCAAAATGAGTTTGGTATTTCAGAAAAATTAAACATCTAGACAGCTGTTCATGCTAGCCTCTAATGTATGGAAACAATTTCTATGAACAGCTCATTTTGGATCTATTTTATTTCTCTTGGGAACTTAATATATATAATATAAGCTACTTTTGAATCTTCTTAATTTTATTCTATTATTGAAAAACAATTAAGTCTTCTCTCCTATGTGGAGCCCATTAGTATTTTCAATGTTTGTGAGTTTCTGTGGGCGGGGGTTGTGGGGGGTGGGGTTCGTATGTGTGTCAGTTTGCATTTTAAAAAGAATTAGGGAAGCAGAAAATAATTAAGAATAACTTTAGAAATAGAACATTCACTTCTGAGTTATGGGCAAAGAGGTGATGTCTGGAAAACACACAATAAGACTTTAAGCAAGTTATGTCTTCTTTGATGTTGTTTTTAAAGACTCCAACTTTTCTACTGCTAGATATGATTTTTAAGAGCTTTGCTCAAGGGAAGTTTAGGGATGTGAAATAAAACCATCAAGGCAACAGCATACATAACTTACACTGTATTATTTCAAGGTGTACAAAAAGCTAGTGTTTTTATTTAGTTAGCCTTAACAACACAGAGTATATGCTGTTCTCTTTGAAAACTTTAGTGCAGAAAAAGCATTAAATATTATACCAAATAGCAATTTGTATTCCATCTATCCTAACTTTTATTGCTTGTTGGGTTTTTTGTTGTTGTTGTTGTAAGGCCATTGTATTATGATGTCAATTGCATTCATCACCAGCACTTAGGTTGTCATAAGAAAAAAAATCATCTGAGAATTAATGGACAAAGGAATCACAGACGCACAGAAAGACTGCGTTTTAGATATAGAGAAGTCGTAGCTTAATTTCCCAAATAAATTGAGTTAGTTATTTAATTCTGAGACAGATCTAGTTTGATTAAAAATCAAAAACATGATCCAGAAGAGCAAGTGAATTTAATATTACAGAATGATGTCACTATATTTTGTAAATAGCTTTTAAAAATCCTAAGAGCTAGACAACTAATTATTTGTGTACTTACTCATGTGCAAATGTTGATCACTTACCCCATTTTTGTTAACATACCACATAATTGGCCAATGTCTAAGTCCATTTGTGCTGCTATAACAAAATACTTGAGACTAGTTAATTTACAAATAACAGACATTTATTTCTTACAGTTCTGGAAGCTGGGAAATTGAAGATCTAGACACTGGCAGAATTGGTGTCTGGTGTAGGCTCTGTGCTTCTAAGATGGTGCCTTATTGCTGAGTTCTCACACATCAGAAGGCAGAAGGGCAAAAGGGACTAAGGCACTTCCTTCAATCCATTCATAAGGTCACACATATCATTCATGAGTGTTCTACCCTCATTACTTAACCATATCTTAAAGGCCCAACCTCTTAATATTGTTGTACTGGTGATTAAGTTTCAATATGTAAACTTTGGGGGCACAATCAGATCACAGCATTGAATATAAATCTTATTCCATATTTTTTCACATATCATGAATAACCACTGAATTGTTGAGAAAATAGCCATTAACTATGATGGGGATATCCTAATTGAAAGAATTTGTTTTCAAACACAAGGAATCCTTGACTTGGATTTGGTATCTCCTAGCCAACTAGCTGAGTCAACTCTGACTAACTATTTAGCCTCTTTAAGTCACAGTTTCTATATTGCACAAATTAAACAGTACAAACTAGTCAGGAAAATGAATTAAAAATTCTAGGTGAATTTCATGGAGTTTTGGTTTGTTTGTTTTTCTGGTGTTTGTTGGTATTGGAGTTATTGTTGTTTTGGTGTATCTTCCAAAATAAATCTCCTTAAGACCACTCTTACCTTTCCTGTGTTCACAGTATGTCTATGGGTGTGTTACATGGCAGACTCACGATATTTCATATTTGTTATCAGAGCTATACATTTCATTGATGAGTAATACAACTTCAAGAACATGGTTTCCTCTTTTAAGCAGGGAAATTTTTACCAGTGTTTTCCCATCCTGGACATCAAGCCACTTTATCTACAAGCATTTTCTCTTCACTTATTCATTAATGATATCTTCTTTGAATGTTGTTTGCTGAGTTTGGTGATGGTTTTTATTATACCTATAAAAATTGTGAGAGTTTTCTTCAGAAAAACAGGTTGAGACATTGAATAGAACATTGAAGACATGGATTCCAATAAACCTTGTGCAGTAATTTCAAGAATACAAGAACTTCTACTAAATTTTATCCTTGCCTTACAGGAATCATCAAAACTTCAAAATCAGTTAACAGCAAACTAAAAAACAAATCAAAATAAAAGAATTAGAATATAGGCTAACCAAAGCCATTTGAATTCATTGTCTTTCTATTTCATTATGTTTTCTCCTAATCACCAATTTTTACAGAACAGTAGAGACATATTTTGCCATTAAAATGTATTTCAATATTTTCCAATTCATTGCATTTATTGTAATCAATTACAGTAAATACTACCCAGCCTTTATTTCTCATGAGTATTTGTTTCTCCACAATCTATGAAAATTCCAAGGTACAATACAATTTTGAAATTCTATCACCATATTTCTTTCTTGGTCTCTAGTCAGTAGAAAAAAAATATCCACAGAATTGAGCAAAATTGAACAAATTATCAGCTTTATTTAGGGATCTCTGGGAACAACTAGACTGAACACTACAGCAGTGCTGCCTCTTTCCACTCAAGTTTTAGAATTCAGGATCCACACTATTCTGACTCAAACATTAAGTCAGAAGTGAGTAAGTCACAAGTGAGGAAGTTATAACTGAGACAATAAAGATCTGACCTAGCTTACTCATTTCATGATACAGAAATGCAGAAATGTTTGAATGCAGGTCTTTCCAATAGATTGACAGAGAGCTAAGAAAGAACTGACAAAGTCACCCTGCTTTGGGCCCACCCTCTGATTAATGTAGTTGATATGCAAGTCAAACTTCTCTCTCTTAAACAGAGAAGACACTTCTATGGGGAGACAGGAGGGAGAGTTACAGAGAGAAATTTCAATTGTTCCTTCCCAACTTGTCATCTTCCTCCACTTCCCTAGCTGCATGGTGGAATGTATTTTCTCTAATGAAAAATATTTGTACAATTAAATCATTCGTATATGCTTCCATGCACACAAACGCACACATACACATACACACTATTATCCTTAGTTTCAAAAGGTGGTTCTTAGGTGTCAATATGTGGAGGCTTGATTTGAATGATTAACAACTAAATATCCCTTTTATTAACTCAAGCAGCATACACTAAGAGTTTCAAGACAAAGTTCTCAGTACTCTGGAGAAGAGAAAAGCAGAAAGGGAGAAAATTATGCACAGCTAAATAACACACAAATGACTTCAAAGAGATTACAGTAAGTGTTTCAGACATAGGAACACTGACCAATTAGTCTTTTGTTTGATTTTTAGTGCCTAGAGCTCATTGAGGTAAATTCTTAAATTATGAATGACACCATAGGAAGAAGTAAATAATCGTGAGCAATTCAAATGTACATCTAATGAAAATTTTAGAAGGAAAGAAAATAAATAATAAGACAGAGGCAGTATTTGAAAACATTGTTGCCACAAAGTAACGAAAGTCACCAATTCAATAGATTTAATAATACACTAAATCCTGCACAGGCAAAATACAAAGAAATCCTATTTGGTCATATTATATTGAAAGTTTAGAACACCAAAAAAGTGAGAAGAAGTGAAAAGCAACCCTGAGAAAAGAAGGCAAATCAGACTGCCAATTACATATCAAAAAGAACAGCAGAAGTTGGAAGATGGTATAATAGCATTTTCAGTGTTGAGAGAAAATAATTGTCAATTTATTGTATCCAGCAAAAATACCTACAAATAACAAGGATGAAATAAAAAATATTTTCTTTTTTCTTTTTCTTTTTCTTTTTTTTTTTTTTGAGACAGAATCTCGCTCTGTCACCCAGGCTGTAGTACAATGGCGTGATCTCAGTTCACTGCAACTGAACCTCTGCCTCCCGGGTTCAAGCAATCCTCCTGTCTCAGCCTCCTGAGTAGCTGGTATTACAGGCATGCACCACCATGCCCAGCTAACTTTTGTATTTTTAGTAGAGACAGGTAGTTTGACCAGGCTGGTCTCAAACTCCTGACCTGAAGTGACCTGCCTGCCTTGGATACCCAAAGGGCTGGGATTATGGGTGTGAGCCACCACACCTAGCCTAAAAAATATTTTCTGATAAGTAAAACTAAAAAATTTACCTTCAGAAGGAATTTAGACCTTCACTAAGAACATTCTATTAGGAGTTCTTCAGGCAGCTGGACATCCTTATAAAAAGGAAAGTCTGAAAACCAAAAAGGTAGAAAGAAAAACCTAGTTTGTAATAATAAAAGGTATAATTCTCCAGGAAAATATTCAAATTCTAAACTTGTATGCATAAAATAATATATCTTCAAGATACATAAAGCAAAATTTTACAGAATTACAAAGGAAAAAAGAAAAATCTACCATTGTGAGGGCAATTTTAGTACAACTCTCTCTGTAACTGATAAACAAACAATGACAGGTTTCAAAGTCGGCCACAGATTCCTCTCATTCCAGGATGCATATCCCTTTGCAATGTGATGTTGTTACTTTTCCCATGAAAATGTGGAGTTTATTTTTCCATCATTTGAATGGGAGTTTAGGCATGTAATTTACTTTGGTCAAGGAATCATTAGCAAATAGGATACATAAGCTTCCAATTTGGGGCTTGCTATCTTGCTGGTCTTGGGAACCTGGAAACCACTACCAAATGAATCAGCCTGGGCTACCCTGCTGGATAAAGAATGCCTTTGGGCTTAAGGTAGTGGTCACCCCTGCTGCTCACAATATATGGTCACTATAGATACTCTGTGGAGTAGCTGACCATTAATGCATGAGTGTATCTAATAAACCCTTGGAGCAGAGATGAGCCTTTCTTGCTGAACTCAGGCCAAACTGTTGACCTAAAAAAATATGAGCATGGCCGGGCATGGCGGCTCACGCCTATAATCCCAGCACTTTGGGAGCCTGAGGCGGGTGGATCACGAGGTCAGGAGATTGAGACCATTCTGGCTAACATGGTGAAACCCCATCTCTACTAAAACTACAAAAAATTAGCTGGGCGTGGTGGCAGGCACCTGTAGTCCCAGCTACTCAGGAGGTTAAGGTAGGAGAATGGCAGGAACCCGGGAGGCAGAGCTTGCAGTGAGCTGAGATGGCACCACAGCACTCCAGCCTGGGTGACAAAGAGAGACTCCGTCTCAAAAAAAAAAAAAAATTATAAGCAAATAATTATGATTTTAAAACAATACATTTTTGGAGTGGTTTGTTTTATAGCACAAGCTAACTGATAGAATTTTCAATTATAGAAAGTTCAAAGGTAAAATTTAATATATTGCTTATAGACACATAATACAAAATTAGTAAAACTATTTCAAAAAGCAAGAGAATTATTAAAGCAAAAATCAAAGCAATGCCTAGGATGAAGATAGAAATGGGAAAGAGCATATGGAGAATTCGTAAAGTAGCCATGATATTCTGTTTTTGACTTGGGTCATCAGTATACATTATTTGGCTTTTTAAATTATTATCCTTTAAAAGGTACATACGTGTATATTTACATAGACTTCTAGAAATATATTTCACATTTTTACAAAAAAGAATAGTATAAAGAACAAACAGCAAAACCAAAAGCATGTATAGGGGAGAGGCTATAGGGAATAATAAATAGGATGGAAAAAAGAGTCCTCCATAAGAGGCTGGAAATTATATTCAATCTATCAGTAAAGAAACAAAGCCAAAGCCATCTGACTGAGTGGAAAAAGTCAGTATCTGAAAGTAAGGAAAAAGAATTTCCCTTGTCTTTGAAATATTTGTGAATTGCACCCAACTGGAGAATCACAGGCTACTGAGAAAGTGATGCAGACCAGTTAAACAATTCCAAAAACTCCTGATGTTGCCAAAAGATCCTAGGCAGGGAAAGAGCAGAACTTTACAGAAAATCAAACTATGAGCATCAGGAAGGCTAAAGTGGAAAAATGTAAAGAAGCAAAAATGGAAAGTTTCCCCATGTGTTTATCTATCTTATGTATAAACTGAACAAAGAAATAATTTATTACCAATTGGAACTTCAAGCTCAAATCTCAGTGCAGGACCTTGGTAGACTAAACTGACCCATGTGGAAAATTATTTTTGCACAGGCTCAGGCTTACTTACATCAGTCCAGAAGAAAGAATAGGGTATTTGGACTATATCCCTGAACTCAGGACTTCCCCTTGGACCTCTAGTGAGTAAAATCCTGTCTAGAACACATGTGTCCGCAAAAAGAGAATAGTTTGCAGAGAGAGCTCTCAGACCAAGACTGGGAGAGCTACTCCTTTACATGACCACACTAATCTAGAGCATTTACAGAGGCAGAAGGAGCCAAAGAATATAAAGGAAAAGGAGATGGTTGGGGTTTCTCTCTCTCTCTCTTTTTTTTTTTTTTTTTTTAGACTAAGTATCCCTCTGTTGCCAGGCTGAAGTGCAGTGGCCCAATCTCAGCTCACCCTAACCTCCGCCCCCGGGTTCAAGCGATTCTCCTGCCTCAGCCTCCCGAGTAGCAGGGACTACAAGTGCACACCACCACGGCCAACTAATTTTGTATTTTTAGTAGAGATGCGGTTTCACCATGTTGGCCAGGATGGTCTCTATTTCCTGACCTAGTGATCCACCTGCTTCGACCTCCCAAAGTGCTGGGATTACAGGCGTGAGGAGTTTCTCTTAAGAGGGAGCAGCTCTGGCCAGCCTCTTTAGGTTCTGTGCTATGAGAGGAATAAAGGAAACAAAGATGGGATATTCACCCTTTTCGGAGCGAGTGCACGATTGAGAATACTGATCAGATTCTCATGGTATCTGCAAGAGACATTAATTAGCATCTCCAGATGCTAATCACGGAAGTTTGCACTCACAGCTACAAGGACCAAGAGGTAGAGTGGCGTTCATGCCTGTTTCCCAAGGAAAGTCGGATTGATACCATTGTTCTGGCATGATGATTCACAGCACTCCCTCTCACCTTTTTTTTATTTTATTTATTTATTTATTTATTATTTATTTATTTATTTTTTGAGATGGAGTCTCACTCTGTCGCCCAGGCTGGAGTGCAGTGGCGCAATCTCGGCTCACTGCAATCTCCGCCTCCCGAGTTCAAACGATTCTCCTGCCTTAGCAGTGGCACGCGGCCACCACGCCCAGCTAATTTTTGTATTTTTAGTAGAGACAGGATTTCACCGTGCTGGCCAGGCTGGTCTCGAACTCCTAACCTCGTAAGCCACCCGCCTCGACTTCCCCGCCCACTCTTAAAAGTGTCTCTGTATCAACAATAAATTATACAGTCATCCTAATTATAAGGAAAGTGTTTTGAGGGAAGTTCAGGGCAATGAAGCAGAACGCAAACACCTGTGTTTTGGTACCATCCCTCGCTAACACCCATTGTTGATAAGCACTTCTTTTCCAGGACATGAAACCCAATCCCTGGATCCTGCCCAGTCAGTACTCATTTCCTTCCTTTTTCCCTGTTTCTCTAACAATAGAAATCATGCCATCACTATCTTTATTTCAAAAGAATGGAAATCTCTAACCATTTTTGGTAGAGTAATTCAATGAGTCACAAGAATTGTAGGAAGCCCTAAATTACAAGATTCAAAGTGGAGAAAAAGATGAAACTATGGGAAAAGACAATTTGAAAATTTCTGCTCTGGGAATTTCTTGATTTTCATTTTAGTCCTCTCTTTTATTATAAAATGCTGGCTCCAAAATCAATAGATGCTGTTTTCAATAGAGTTAGACATTTACATTTTTCCTCAGGGAAGTATATTAAGACACATTTTCAGCCCAGTGATTCTCACTTCATTTGCTTATACTTACTTTCATTCATCCTTGTGTGCTAGGTGTATTTTCAGCAGCTAGATGTTTTTTCTTTTCTTTCTTAGAGATTATATGGCTCTTCATTTACAAAATTTATAGACTTGCTACTGAAGATGATTGACAAGTTCAGTTGTCGTTGTGCAGAATTGTAAAATATCCACAATGCGTCTCCTAGATCCCAGCTTTGCTTCCTTAATTTCCATTCTTATGTGATTTTAGCAGCAGACTTCTAAAAGCTCCTGTTTGCATTTTTTTAAAAAAGGTGCAAACTCTACCATCTGTCTCTACAATGATCAAATTTTTCCCTAAAATAAATATAGTACCAAACTGATGTTCTAATTTAAAATTTTAGTCCTATTAAGGTAGTTGGTATTTTATAATTCAAGCAGAGACCAATTATTTGAGAGAGATGCTTTAGAAGGAAGACAAACATTAGATTGTAAGCTGGACAGGAAGTACTGATTGGTTCAATGGGCATTTATGGAGTGAAAACAATGATCCATAATAGATTCTGAGCCTAACTTTATTGCTGTTTAAAGGAAATAAAGCCAACGACAGTGGAATGCCCCAATAATTCTGCGCTACTCATCTCTCCTCCTTAAAGGATTTCATATCAATAGCCCTCTACCCAAGGAATAGAAGAACAAGTATCAAAACATCAATGTATTGATTGTTTAATGTTCTTCAGTCAAAAGTGATCAAGTCTCAAGCTTAGCCTAAGCTGGCACATTTTATTTTCCACTCTCACCCCTATTTCTAATCCAAATTAAGGGTTCATCATGCATTAGTTTCCTTCAGCGAAAAAGAGATGGCCATGTTACAGGAGGGGCCTTGAATCCACTCAGCCATCTAGCTACAAAGAATAGGAGAACAAAAAATGAGGAACTTCCATCTTTGACCGTGACCACCCTAGAAAAGAGACAGGAAGGCAATTTTTAGAAAAGGAGAGGAGTTATCAGTGAGTGCTGGGTTGTAATGCTCTTTAACTCAAGCATGTAATAAAAGGTTGCTCTGACGAATTGATTTACCATTGGTTCCTCTATTTTTTAAGCAAAATGAGACTGAACTGAAGAAGTCCCCTCCCAGAAAGGTATCAGGCGATGTGCTGGGCATTGGTGATACAGAGACCAGCATTACAACCCCCAAAGAGCTCATATTGTTGGAGAGAGTAGCAAATGAATCAACTCTCAGGTTCCCTCAAAGACTAGGACTCCATGGTTCTAATAAATATGCTTTAATCTAATTAATAGCTAGATAAATCATTTTAAAATTTTGATCTGTATAATTACAGGGCTCTGTGAGGCAACTCTAATAATTCACTGAAATTAAATGTCCTGTTCAACTTCTTTGATTCTAATAGTTTCAGAGCCTATGCAATCCCCAGACAAGAATAGATTTAGGTTTCTGATCAATGAAAAGCAACACATAAAGGAACCATGGCTTCAAAAAAGATGTGAAAATTAAGTAGACTTTCACTCATTCAATAAATACTGATTGAACACCTAATATATGCCGGCAGTGGGAATGCAGCAGTGAATAAGAGGCCAAAGACTTTCAAGAGATTTATTTTATAACACACACACATGTGCATGAAAAGTATACATAACTCACAAAATTAGTTTTGAAATAAGGATGAATCTCATACAAGTTTCTTAGACTAGAATAAATTTATGCCATAAATTAAAAAGCACTAGAAAGAGAAACTGCTTTTAAAAAATCAGATAAGGAATTCAAAAGCAAAACACAAATTGTACACGATTATTCTCTTCGTTAGCATAAATATGTGGTCTTCCCATCCCTAAATGCAAATGTCACTCATCCAATCAACACATTCTTTCCAACTGAGCCCAGATGCAACCTCAGAACCATTCTCATAGTCCCCTGGGCAGCCATTACCAATCAATTGTGGTAATCACTCAAGGGGAAACCTTTGTCCTCACTGATGTAGGGCATCTATCACAAAGCGTTTTGCGAGTAGCCACCAGGTACCTCCAATTCTTGCTAAATGCTAAAAGGAGAAAATAGGACCAGAAGACATGTACCTTGACTAGGAGTCTTATACACATAAACAATTAATTAACAAGACTTTAATTGGTTTGGGAAGAGTTCCAAAGTTACAGTTGATGTTCTTTTCCTGGTCTCAGTACTCACTAACTGTATAATCTCAGACTTGTTTCTTATGCTTCTGTATCTCAACTTCTACATCAATGAAATGAGAAAAATGAATGGCTATTCTGCCTATTTCTCAGAGTTGTTGTAAGGATAGGATAAAACAAGATACTACATAAGCAAGCACTTTAAAAAATGTAAAATGCCACACAGTATTTACACTGCTAAAATAATGAGCTACAATTATAAGACTTGGACTAATTTTGTGAGTTATATATACTTTTCATGCATGTGTGTGTGCATGAAACAGTGTTTAATATGGCATTAAGCCATAGAATGTATAAAGAATAGATTGATGTATACCAAATTTTAAAACTTTGTTGTGAAAATGTATGTATATGAAATAAGAGGCAAAAGACAAACTGGGTAGGATGGAGTGATATTTATAACTTATTAAAGTCAAAGATTGATATGCTTTCTATGTAAAATACTCGTAGTAATGCAAACAGACTAGGAAAATCACCACCACAATGAAAATATGAGCAAATACTATAACGTGGCCAGGGAATAAATCCTAATTTACCACAACCAACTGAAAAATAATATGTAACGAAATAAATGTAAACATATTTTTCACTGATCACATGAGTAACTACCATAAAATAAAATGCTGGCAAGAATTTGGAGAAATGGGCACTCTTATATTCTACCAACAAGAATATAGATTGGTACAATGTTTCTGAAGGATAATTTGTCACTTGACATCACAATTTTTATTGTATAGAATATCCTTTAATATGGTTGTCCACAACAATGATTATAACGGGAAAAATTGGAAATTGTTAAAACATCCATCAATAGGAGATTTGCTAAATAAATGATTTTCCTACCAATGTAATACTCTGCAGCTAATATAATAAATAAAATAGACCTTACTTATTAGCTTGGGAAAATGTCCATAATCCATCATGGCTTTGTCATTTTGCTGTAAATCCATCTTTGTTAAAAAAAAAAAAAAAAAGTTTGAGTATGTATGTATGTGTATGGGCATGTACATGCACAGAAAGAAAATCTTGAAATATAATCATCAAAATTTTCATTGTGATTATCTCTATGATAGAAGTGGTAGAACTTTTCTCCTTAAATACACACACACACGCGCGCGTGCACACACACACACATATATATATTACTTTTTATTTGTGTGAGTACATAGTAGGTGTATATATTTACGGAGTACATGAGATCTTTCCAAATAGGCATGCAATGCATAATAATCACATTATGGGAAATGAGGTATCCATTCTCTCAAGCATTTATCCTTTGTGTTATCAACAACCCAATCATACTATTTTAGCTATTTTAAAGTGTACAATTAAGTTATTATTGACTATAGTCGCCTTATTGTGCTATCAAATAGTAAATAGGTCTTCCTCATTTTTTCTTTTTTTTTTTTTTTTTGGACCAATTAACCAACCCCATCTCCTCCCCACCCCACCCAACCCACTACCTTTCTCAGCCTCGGGTAACCATCTTTCTATCATCTATGTCCATTAGTTCAATTTTTTTATTTTTAGATCCCACCAATAAGTGAAAACATATGATGTTTGTCTTTCTGTGCCTGGCTTATTTCACTTAACATAATGATCTGAAGTTCCATCCATGTTGTTGCAAATGACTGAATCTCATTCTTTTTTATGGCTGAATAGTACTCCATTTTGTATATCTATCACATTTTCTTTATCCATTCATCTGTTGATGGACACTTAGGTTGCTTCCAAATCTTGGCTTTTGTGAACAGTGCTGCAACAAATGCGGGAGTGCAGATATCTCTTTGATAAACTGATATCCTTTCTTTTTGGTATACACAGAGCAGTGGGATTGCTGGATCATATGGCAACTATATTTTTAGTTTTTTGAAGAACCTCCAACTGTTCTCCACAGTGGTTGTACTAGTTTACATTCCCATCAACAGTGTACAAGAGTTCCCTTTTCTCCATATCCTCACCAGCATTTCCTATTGTCTGTCTTTTGGATATAAGATATTTTAACTGGGGTAAGATGATGTCTTACGGTAGTTTTATTTGCTTTTCTCTGATGATCAATGATGTTGAGCATTTTTCTTAAGCCTGTTTGCCATTTGTGTGACTTCCTTTGAGAAATGTCTATGAAAATCTTTTGCCCACTTTTTGATTGGATTATTAGATTTTTCCCCAT
This sequence comes from Trachypithecus francoisi, assembly GCF_009764315.1. Lineage (NCBI taxonomy): Eukaryota > Metazoa > Chordata > Mammalia > Primates > Cercopithecidae > Trachypithecus > Trachypithecus francoisi. Next base: position 71,939,940 of record NW_022681470.1, on the reverse strand, counting down.
ATAGTTGATTAAGTTCCTTATATATTCTGGTTATTAATCCCTTGTCAGATGAGCAGTTTGCAAATATTTTCTCCCATTACCAACAAAGTGAAAAGAAACTTATCTTCACTTTGTTGGTTGTTTCCTTTACTGTGTAGAAGCTTTTTAACTTGATGTGATCCCATTTGTCCATTTTTTGCTTTAGTTGCCTGTGCTTGTGGGTTGTTGCTCAGGAAATTTTTGCCCAGACTAATGTCATGGAGATTTTTCCCCTATGTTTTCTTGTAGTAGCTTCACAGTTTGAGGTCTTAGGTTTAAGTCTTTAATTCATTTTGATTTGATTTTTGTATATGGTGAGAAATAAGGGTCTAAGTTCCTTCTTCTACATATGGCTGTCCAGTTTTCCCAGCACTATTTATTCAAGAGACTGTCTTTCCCCAGTGTATGTTCTTAGCACCTTTGTTGAAAATGAGTTCCTGTAGGTATGTGGATTTGTTTGTAGGTTCTCTATTCTGTTCCATTGGTCTGTGTGTCTGTTTCTATGCCAGTACCATGCTGTTTTGGTTAGGATAGCTCAGTAGCATAATTTGAAGTCAGGTGATGTGATTCCTCCAGTTCTGTTTTGTCTAGGATAGCTTTGGTTATTCTAAGTCTTTTGTGGTTTTATATAAATCTTAAGATTGTTTTTTCTATTTCTGAGAAGAAGGGCATTGGTATTTTGATAGGGATTGAATCTGTAGATTGCTTTGGGTAGTATGGATGTTTTAACAATATTGATTCTTCCAATCCATGAACATGAAATATCTTTTCATTTTTTTGTGTCCTGTAAAATTCTTTCATCTGTGTTTTACAGTTTTCATTATAGAGATCTTGTACTTGTTTGGTTAATTCCTAGGTATTTAATTTCATGTGTGGCTATTGTAAATGGGATTATGTTTTTATGTCTTTTTCAGATTGTTCAGTGTTGGCATATAGAAATACTACCGATTTTTGTATGTTGATTTTGTATGCTGTAACTTTACTGAATTCGTTTATCAGTTCAAATAGTTTTTTGGTGGAGTCTTTAGTTTTTTTCTCCTCCTTATATTTTTACAGTAAGTGAATTTTACGATGGTTGTGTTTCATTTCATAATCAGGAAAATCAATAGAACTTTTAAAATATATAATCATAAAAAGTAAGTACAGGTATATGGTTCAGACTGTTATGTGAAACAGAGTATCAACTTTTAAAACAATGGAATTGAATTCTATATACCTTGGTGATTTAAAAACAAGTTTTATACTTTTTCTCCCAAAAAAAAAACAAATGAGAAAAGTAGAAGATACCACATTCTCTTTATTTCCTGAACATAGTAACTGCCATGGATGTGGTATGGCATAAAAACATGGGTCCTGAAAAAGAGAGACCTGGCTTCAAATTCAGATTTCACCATTCACTGCTTTACACCCTTTGCAAATCATGAATGCTTTTCAGATTCCTTTCACATTCTTGGAAAAGGGTACACTTTGATTTTCATTTTTTAAATGGAACTAATTTTAAGGCTTTCTACTTTCAATTCTTAAAGTAAAAAATGAGCCTTTAGAAAAGGCTTATTTTGAAATCTAATTGCATCTAAAATATCTGAAACCCTTTAAATAATTATCTTACATCTACTAAATTTTCAAAAGAATCCTTAGCTCTTGGAATAAAATTAGCTCCTGACATACATACTTCTTGTCACTTGGAATTTTTCTATGTGATAGTAGAGTGCCTCATTGGAAATTGAAGAACATATTATTTAATGCTTACCAGAATAAAAACAGTGATAAAAAAGAAAATCCTGTGATGTCTTCCAGTCTCCTAGCTTTAAACACCAACTAATCAGGATGTTTTCTAAATTCCCATCTCTAGCCCTGACATATGTATACAACTATCTTAGTGGCAGGTCCACTTTTTGTTTAATTGGCATCTCATATTAATATATCCAAAACTAGACTTTTTATCTTTCCTCCCCAGACCCTGTGCTCTCCATTTCAGTAAATGACTCCTCCTTTCATCCAGCTGTTCAGGCCAATTATATTGGAGGCATGTTTGACTTTTCTTTCTCTTGCACTTCTAGTCCAATCCCTCAGCAAATTTTGATGGCTGCCACTAAAATACATCCAGACTTGGGATATATGGACGTGGCTCCAGAGACTTCCTACCATGCCCACCTTCTCAGGCCACATGCCATCATCATTGCTTACCCAAAATCTTTTAATAGCTTCCTACTTGTATCCTTGCTTTCTCTCTTGCCCTCCTCCTCCCAACTCTGTTTGTGTCACACAATACCTAGAGCAATCTTTCTAAAATGTGCACCTTATTCCATCCTGACCTTGCTCAGAATCATCTAGGTGCTTCCCACCCCCTCTAAAGTAAAATTGAAAGTCCTCACCATGAATAACAAGGCCTGACAGGATCTGGGCCCTGAATACAGTACAAAATACTTTACCTACCACTCTTCCCCTCATTTATTCAACTCAGTTACACTGATCTCTTGGCTCTTCTTTCAATATATGGGCCCACTCAGCTCAGGGCCTTACACTTGCTCTTCCCTCTGCCTGAGGTAGGCCTTAGCTCAAATGTCTTCTCATTGAAGAAGCACTCCCTAACCAACCTATCTCTAATGACAGCTTCACTGCTCACCCATCATTCGGTATCCATTTACATGATATAGTTTTCTGCAAAGCACATTTCACTATATTATGCTTTCTAATGTGTTTGTCTGAATATTGTTTACTGTCTGTTTCAAACCAGTTCCCATTCCATGTGAGATCTATGACTTTACACATGTTGTTGGTTACTATACCTCCAGGGTCCAGAACAGTGCCCAGCACATGTTGACATTTTGTTAAAAATGTATTAGTTGAAAAAACGGTAAATGAGTAAAGTGCTCCTGGTCTCCATTCTGTTCCACATTTCCGTGAATTTTTTCCTACAACCTTTCATAGAGAGACTTCCATTTTTTAATCCAATTTATGTTTTTCTTCAGTAATAAATGATAGTATTAGGACCATAAAACACAAGGCAGCAGTGTTATGACATTCAAATGAAAATTTCTCTTTAATCAAAAAAGAAATGAGCTATGCTCTGTATCTTCTACATACAGACACACAGATATTGTACTGTGTTTTAAAAAAACTTCACATGAGCAAGTTACAATTAAACTGAATTTATGATTTGAAATATTCTATTTTATTTATATACAACTTTCCATGGAATATTCAAATTTATAAATAGGTCCCATCAACATAGTCTAGTTTTTCATTAGCTCTGAGGGAGTTTTGTAGATCATCTTTTCACCAAAAAAAAAACACTATTACAACTTTACCAAAGTGATTTTCCACTGTCATGTTCTTTTTAAAATGGCAGATATCTGTATATGCTATTAGGCTGGTGCAAAAGTAATTGCAGTTTTTGCCATTACTTTTAACCACAATTTCTTTTGCCCCAACCTAATAATAGAATACACTCATGTGAGTATTTTTATACCTCTAGTTGTATGAAATGTATATATTGTAGCATATTTTTGCAGTTTATATCAAAAGAGATAAAATAAATCTTATGTCAAAGTAGCATTATAATACCCATTGCCCTTTTATAACAGAATAATTTTGTTAATAAAAACAGATATAAATCAATACATGATTTAATATTTCAATAATTGAAAAAGAGAGCAGCAGTATATATGTATACATGTTATATCAGAAATACATAGAATATCTTAAAACATTTAGTAACAGTTCATCAGAAGGAATATTTTAAGTTGAATAGCATTTAATACCTAATAGATGCTCAGTGTGCTACTAGATATCTTTGCATACAATACCTTCTTTAATTATTGTAAAACCACAAATAGTAACTATTATTTCCATTTTACACCTACCACACTTGAGGCCTGGAGTTTATGCTCCAAGTCATTCCTTCAGAATCATGTTTAGAGCCCAGGTTGTGTTGATGCTCTTAAACCTCTATAAAAGATTTCTAAAGCATGTGTTGAAGATGGAGTGTGAAGAAAAATGGTAACTTCTATTTACATTTATTTTGATAATTCATCTTATTTTGTATTGTTTATTGTAGCTTATATTGCATGCATATTTGTGTTTTTATATACACATACATATACAAATATATTTACTCGAAGTTTTTTTACAAATGAGATACACAATCAAAAAAGTTCAGGGACTTTTTCTTAATAATTTAATACCTCTCACACTACCAAAACTATACTGCAAGGCTACAGTAATCAAAACAGCGTGGTACTGGTACAAAAACAGACACATAGAACAATGGAACAGAACAGAAAACTCAGAAATAAGACTGCACATCTACAATCATCTGATCTTCAACAATCCTGACAAAAACATTCAATGGGGAAAGAATTTCCTAATTAATAAATGGTGCTGGGAGAATTGGCTAGCCACATGCAGAAAACAGAAACTGGACTCTTTCCTTGCATCTTATGCAAAAATTAACTCAAGATGGATTAAAGACTTAAATGTAAAACCCAAAACTATAAAAACCCTAGAAGAAAATCTAGGCAATATCATTCAGGACATAGGCACAGGCAAAGATTTCATGACAAAAACATCAAAAGTAATTGCAACAAAAGCAAAAATTGACAAAAGGGATCTAATTAAGCTAAAGAGCTTCTGCACAGCAAAAGAAACTATCAGTGCAGTAAACAGACAACCTACAGAATGGGAGAAAATTTTTGCAATCTCTCCACCTGACAAAGGTCTAATGTCCAGAATCTATAGGGAATTAAACAAATTTACCAGGAAAAAAAAAAAAAAAAAACATTAAAAAATGGGCAAAGGACATGAACAGACACTTCTCAAAAGAAGACATTTATGCAGCCAACAAACATATGAAAAAAAAGGTCAACATCACTGATTATCAGAGAAATGCACATCAAAACCACAATGAGATACCACCTCACACCAGTTAGAATGGCGATTATTAAAAAGTCAAGAAACAACAGATGCTGGTGAAGCTATGATGAAATAGGAATGCTTGTACACTGTTGGTGGGAATGTAAATTGGTTCAACCATTGAGGAAGACAGAGTGGTGATTCCTCAAAGACCTAGAACCAGAAATACAATGTGACCTAGCAATCCCATTACTGAGTATATACCCAAAGAAATGTAAATCATTCTATTATAAAGACACACGCACATTTATGTTCATTGTAGCACTATTCACAATAGTAAAGACGTGGAATCAACCCAAATGCCCATAATGGTAGACTGGATAAAGAAAATGTGGCACATATACACTATGGAATACTATGCAGCCATAAAAGGAACAAGACCATGTCCATTGCAGGGACATGGATGGAGTTCAAAGCTATTAACCTCAGCAAACTAATGCAGGAACATAAAACCAAGCACTGCGTGTTCTCACTTGTAAGTGGGAACTGAACAATGTGAACACATAGACACAGGGAGGGGAACAACACACACTGGGACCTGTTGGGATGGGCGAGGGGAGGAAAAGCATCAGGATAAACAGCTAATCCATACTAGGCTTAATACCTAGGTGATGGGATGATAGCTGCAGCAAACCACCATGGCACATGTTTACCTGTGTACAAACCTGCACAACCTGCACAAGTATCTCAGAACTTAAAATAAAATAATGAAAAATGAAATAAAATAATTTGATGCCTCATACTCTGAATGGAAAAGCAGGCCCATTAACTGTCAGGCCTCTGAGCCCAAGCCGAGCCATCGCATCCCCTGTGACTTGCAGGTATACGCCCAGATGGCCTGAAGTAACTGAAGAATCACAAAAGAAGTGCAAATGCCCTGCCTTGCCTTAACCAATGACATTCCACCACAAAAGAAGTGAAAATGGCTGGTCCTTGCCTTAAGTGATGATATTATCTTGTGAAATTCCTTTTCCTGGCTCAGCCTGACTCAAAAAACTCCCCCACTGGGCACCTTGTGACCCCCAGTCCTGCCTGCCAGAGAACAACCCCCCTTTGACTATAATTTTCCTTTACCTACCCAAATCCTATAAAACGGCCCTACCCTTATCTCCCTTCCCTGACTCTTTTCGGACTCAGCCCGCCTGCACCCAGGTGAAATAAACAGTCATGTTGCTCACACAAAGCCTGTTTGGTCGTCTCTTCACATGGACGTGCATGACATTAGCCAATTGAATTGAATTTTAATTCATTTTAAGTTTTGTTTCTCCAATATCGGGAGAAATCACTCCCGATGTTTAATGTGGGTTCTTTTCTATTTCCTAAGTGCCTCCCCTGAGTTGAGAAATAAAGGGAAAGAGCACAAGAGAGAGAAATTTAAAGCTGGGTGTCGGGGGAGACATCACAAGTCGGCAGGAACCGTGATGTTTCCCGAGCTGTAAAACCATTTTTTGTCAGCGATTTTCAAAAGGGGAGGGAGTGCACGAATAGGGTGTGGGTCACAGAGATCACATACTTCACAAGGTAATAAAATATCACAAAGCAAATGGAGGCAGGGCGAGATCACAGGACCACTGGATGAGGTGAAATTAAAATTGCTAGTGAAGCTTTGGGCACGCATTGTCATTGATAACATCTTATCGGGAAACAGGATTTGAGAGTAGATAACCTGTCTGACCACAATTTATTAGGCGGGAATTTTCCTCTTCCTAATAAGCCTGGGAGCGCTATAGGAGACCGGGGTTTATTTCATCCCTTTGGCTTCGACCATAAAAGACGGAAGGCCTTAAAAGGGGCCGTCTATAGGCCTACCTTCAGGGCGCATTCTCTTTCTCAGGGATGTTCCTTGCTGAGAAAAAGAATTCAGCAATATTTCTCCTATTTTCTTATGAAAGAGGAGAAATAAAGCTCTGTTCATCCAGCTCACCAGCGGCCAGTTCAAAGTTACCTCTCTTGTTCCCTGAACATCGCTGTTATCCTGTTCTTTTTTTAAGATGCGCAGATTTCATATTGTTCAAACACACATGCTCTACAAGCAATTTGTGCAGTTGGTACAATCACAGGGTCCTGAGGCGACATTCATCCTCCTCAGTTTAGGAAGAAGATGAGGGGATTAAGAGATTAAAGTAAAGATAGGTATAGGAAAACACAAGGGTATTAATTGGGGAAGTGATAAGTGTCCATGAAATCTTCACAATTTATGTTCAGAGATTACAGTAAAGACAGGTGTAAGAAATTATAAAAGTATTAATTTGGGGAACTAATAAAAGTCCATGAAATCTTCACAACTTAGTTCTTCTGCCGCAGCTTCAGCCGGTCCCTCCGTTCGGGGTCCCTAACTTCCCACAACACTCCAAGAAGGCAGAAGGCAAAAAATAGATACTGTGAGGCCTCTATTTGTTAAGTGTTTTCCACAAGTTGTTCATCAGAACACTAGGTCACTCATTTATTAATTCCAGAAAAATTGAAGGTGCACAAACTCAGTGAGTCTGTGAAAACAGGGAAGATGTATTTCAACAAGCATCGATGGAACATATGGGTAGTGCTACAAGGCCAGGAATGTAGTGCCCAACTCAAGAGTGGTAGATGGAGACAGAGGCTTCCCAGAGGAAGGTGGCTGTAAGCTGACATTTGAAGGATAAGCCAGACTGAACGTGATGAAGAGGAAGAAGAGAGTTGCTCTCAGGGAACAGCAGGTGCCAGGCTTGGGAGACAGACATCACATGGCATGACTGAGGAACTAAAATATGTTCAGTTTGGGAGAGCAAGGTAAGGTGGAATGGGGTAAAAAATGGGGTTGAAGGCAAAGATCACAGATGACTTATTCCTCCAGTCCTTCGAGCATTTTGAGATTTTGAGCACCTGCATCATGCAGACTCTGCACAGGTGTGAGGGTTTCACAAAGTAGACATGGCCCCTGTTCCCACTGAGCTTACTCAGTACTGCTGGAGGGAAAGTATCGAGTTTACTGTGGGGAAATAAGAAGCAGAAGCACCTAAATTTTACTTAGTGAACAAGGATCAGGGAAGGCATCCTGGAGAATGGAGCCTTTAAGAGAGTATCTATAGAATGAATAAGAATTAACCAGACAAATACAATCTAGGCCAAAGCAGATGGAAAAAATAATTAACACAAAGAAGACACCAAATGCTCTAATGATAGTACAAAACAGAGGAGATATAGAGCTGAATTTGTATTTTGTGGATCATTTGTGACTTGTTTTTTCTAAGACCACCAGAGCGGGCACAAAAGAACCAGCGACTAGGCAAGTGTAGGAGCAAAACTGCAAGTTTATTTTGGTCACCTAAGGTGTGGGGAAGAGGTCTGTCGGCCTCCGGCAAAGAAGGCCGACAGAGTCCCCCCGTGGGGCGCTCGGACGGCGTTCCTAGAGTCCTGACATCCCGACAGGAGTGAAGGACTGAGGAAGGTCGCATGTGGCGTCCCTCCGGAGTGGCTTTTCTAGGAGTGGGAGGGCAATAGGCGGTGTCGGGGGTGTTCCACAGGTGCGACCAGGTAAATCTTGGTCTCTTCGGATTGACATCACCTGGTGCATGCCTAGTTGGTCTGTACCTTCCCGGGTCGCCTGCTGCATTTTCGCGCGCGCGGGAAAAGTTGGGGGTGGGGATGAAGAACCCGGAAGTGCACCATCTTGTCTCCGTTCATCCAAACATTCCAACCTTTTATTGGTAATAGTGATAAGGGGCGCCGTGGTCTGTCTGGCTACTTCCTGCTGTTAAGGGGCGTCATTAAGGTCGGGGCCCATGGTTGGCATTTGGATGTATGGATGAAGAATAAAACAAGGCACAGTATTAGTATAGGAATGAGGAATGGAAGCATTTGTTGGAATAGGGGCAAAACCCAGAAGGAAGGTCCCAGCAAGGTTGAGGAGTATGAGATAGTTAAGAAAATTTAGTAAGTTTGAGGCGAGTGGGGGAAAGCCAAACTGATTTCCACTGATTGCTTTCGGTAGGGGCCCTTTTTAGCTGGGAATGAGGAACGAGTGTGCAGAGTAGTTGTTGGCCAGGCAGCAATTAAGGAGTGGAGTTTTTGTGGAGTGGATGGCTTTCCGCTTACTCCTACTACAGAGATATTGGATGGAAGGCTAGGTCCAGAGAAGGACGGCAAAACAGAATAGGTAGCCTCGATGTTGATTAAAAAATTGATTGTCTTACCCGCTACCAGGAGAGTTACCCGCGGCTCGGCGAGGGTGATGGGGGTCCCCAAGTCTCGGCACCTTCAGTTGTAGTTGTCGTCCAGATGTAGGAGCTGGAAGGAGCTCCCAGGATCCTGGGAAAGGGGGTCACATGGAGACGCAGCACCTGTTCTCAGGATGGGGCAATCAGACTTCCAGTGTCCTCCCTGCTGGCAAGCAGGGCAGGGGGTTGCTGGTGGACGAGGGTTAGGACATTCACTGGCCCAATGTCCTGATGCCTTGCACTTATAGCAAGGCTGCGTTGGGGCTCGGGGACCTTGCGGACACCTGTTGGCATAGTGTCCTGCCTTGCCGCACTTATAGCAGGCTCCTTTCGTAGCCTTGGAGTCTGCGGAGTGTGTACTCTCTGGCCTGGGGTTACGACTGGGCTGTAAAGCCGCTGCTAGGAGCTGTAACTTCTGTTCAAGGCGAGCTTGCCGTCTCCTCTCTGGAGTTATAGACCTTAAAGGCTAATTTAACCAGGTCTTGTATTGGTGCCTGTGGACCATCCTCTACCTTTTGAAGTTTCTTACGAATGTCAGGAGCTGATTGAGAAATGAAATAAGACGCCAAAATGGTGGCCCCTGTGGGGGAGGCCGGATCCAACTGGGTATATTGGGTTAGAACCTCAGTCAGTTTAGGGTAGAGGTTAGGATAACCTGGAGGTTATGCCAAGTTAAGTCATAGGCCTGACAAAAGTATCTAAATTCCTTTATGTATATGGTAGGATTAGCTGAGAAATCACCTAAACGCTTCTCAATTTTGGAAAGATCGGCCAGTGAAAAGGGGACATGTACTCTGACTACCCCCTCCGCCCCAGCCACCTCTCACAAAGGTGCTAACACTGTAGGAGGGTGTGGGCAGAGATAGGGGACTCAAGACAGCCTGTTGGGGGCCCGGAAGGAGGCACGGGACCGAGTGGATTACTAGTAGATAAGGAGGAGGAAGGAGGAGTCTGGGCAGGAGGGGAGGGGTTGGAGAGAGCGGGGAGAGAAGGAGGAGTATAGGGCAGGTCGGGTCGAGAGCATAAGGCCCAAAAGCCTTGTATATAATTAATTTCAGACCACTTGCCTAGCCACTGGCAGAAATTGCTGAGGTCGATCACGCCACAGTGGAAAGGAAAATTAACCGCTTCCTCCTAAGGTCTTGTTCAAGCTGTAAGGTTTTTAAATTGGCTAGGAGGCACCCTAAGGGGGTGCTCTTTGGAAATTTGGACTGGGGGGTTTCCCGTTTGTTTCTTCTTTACCAACACAATGGACACAATGGAAATGGAAATGGATCCCTGCCTGGCTTCAAAGCGTCCTTTGGAACCAGCAGAGACAGACTGGAGGCTCACGGAGCCAAAGTGGAGATTACCTTCAGGCGGACGTCTCCGTCCTGAACGGGTCTCCCGAGCCACATGGTGGCTCCAAATGGACCTCGGACCTGCACAGGATTTCTGGCCGAGGGAGGTAAAGAGGAGACAAGGGCACTTACCCCAGAGAGGCCGGTGGTCTTTGGAAATTTGGACTGGGGGTTTCCGTTTGTTTCTTCTTTACCAACACAATGGACACAATGGAAATGGAAATGGATCCCTGCCTGGCCTTTGGAACCAGCAGAGACAGACTGGAGGCTCATGGAGCCAAAGTGGAGATTACCTTCAGGCGGATGTCTCCGTCCTGAACGGGTCTCCCGAGCCACATGGTGGCTCCAAATGAACCTCGGACCTGCACAGGATTTTGGCCGAGGGAGGTAAAGAGGAGACAAGGGCACTTACCCCAGAGAGGCCGTGAGAGTGAGGGAAGCGGGTCTCAGGTCCTGGTCCGTCTGCGGTGTGGAAGGAGGAGGAGGCTCCCCAGACCCTGGGGGCCCTGAGGAGGGGTCTCCTCCCGGGTTCGGCACCAACTGACTTGTTTTTCTAAGACCACCAGAGCGGGCACAAAAGAACCATCGACTAGGCAAGTGTAGGAGCAAAACTGCAAGTTTATTTTGGTCACCTAAGGTGTGGGGAAGAGGTCTGTCGGCCTCCGGCAAAGAAGGTCGACAGAGTCCCCCCGTGGGGCGCTCCAACGGCGTTCCTGGAGTCCTGACATCCCGACAGGAGTGAAGGACTGAGGAAGGCCGCGTGTGGCGTCCCTCCGGAGCGGCTTTTCTAGGAGTGGGAGGGCAATAGGCGGTGTCGGGGGGCGTTCCACAGGTGCGACCAGGTAAATCTTGGTCTCTTCGGATTGACATCACCTGGCGCATGCCTAGTTGGTCTGCACCTTCCCCGGTAGCCAGCTGCATTTTCGCGGGCGCCGGAAAAGTTGGCGGGGGGGGGGGGGGTCTTGTCTCGGTTCATCCAAACAATTTGAAGTTCATGTATAACTCCAGGTTCGTTTCTGCTGTACTAAAACTTTTCGGAGTCAGGCTGTCCTCCACTTTCAATTGACACATGTTCAAGGGCAGGCAGACCTATTCCAAGAACATAAGGAAAATATCTTTTAAAAAAATTTTGTAAAATAAATTATTTTATATAGTCCAGTGCCAAATACAAATTATTCTAAACTGAATAGAATATCCTATATCTCTTTGGAGAGGATAATGAGAGTGGTTAATTGTGTATGTGTGTGTTTGTATGTGTGTGTGTGTTCGTGTGTTCGTGCTTATGTGTGTGTGTTTGTATTTCAAAAGTCAAAAAGTTTCTTAATGTAGACACAAACCGGGTAATGTTAAATCCTACATATACTAGAACTAATAGAAAATGTATGCAGATTAAATAGACTCATGTATCACTTATAAAACAATTCTATCTTCTGGTATTTATCAGCACACCAAGCACTCTAGCTTGTATTAAAACATAACAGATTAATAATTTTAATAGTTAAATATTAGTATTAATTGAATGAATATAAGATGACTAAAAATATAACAGTAATAATGACTGTCTTCAGTTCATTTATTCATTCTACTAATATTTACTAAGTTCCTATTGTTTACCAGGCTCTGGTTAACTGATTAGTAGAGATCTCTGAACCATAATATTAAAAAATCAAAAAAAGAAAGAGAAAGCTTTCTTTTCAATAATGTTAGAAAATAAACATTATAATGTCATCAAACAAATAGTAATTGGGTATTCTACTAGATATTGAGGATATCATGGTAATCAAAAGAAACAAATTACTTACTCTCATGGTACTTATAGTCTGGTGGGGGAAGTGTTCTTATGTTAAATGACCTTTCCACTTACTTCTTAATTCTTTACTTTTAAGAAATCACCAAATATCACTAAATTCATGACCGTGAGAGCCAAATGCTAAAGGACGTGGGACATGTTTATTTGTTCAACTGAAGTTTATTGAGATCCTGCCCACATTCCCTGGTACTTACTTACTGTCTTCATTCAGGTCAGTGGTGTCCAACTGTAAGAAACTACGACTCTCCACCTGAGGGTATTTCTGGGGTAAGCTGAGATGGCCAGAGCTAGGAAGTCAACATTCTCAGAGGCAGATTTCAGACAGTGACAGTCAGCAGTTAGAGGACAGGCCTCAGCCACCTTGCTCCTTGAGTAAGATCATTCTGAAGGGTTCCATACACATATCATCTCCTGGAGATCCGTAGAAGGGTTAGGTGCCAATTGCCGACAGCAGTAACTGCTCATTAATGTACTCTGAGTCAGTGTCTTCTTTCCTGTCTCACTTCTCCACTCCCCCACTAGTGCTACCTGGGAACACAGGTCCCAAATAAGTCACTTAATTCCTCCTGTGAGGGTCTCCTTCTGGGGGAACTCAGGTGAATACATTCTCAAATGAGTATTTTTGCTTTCATCCTTTGCTTGATCAATAGGAATATAATCACTGGATAAATTTTCACCGAAGGACCAGACAAAGTAATTTTATTAATTTGTTTTGTAAGCATATTCTTTCACCAAACAGTGATTACCTGTTTAATTAGGAAGAGACTACTATTTTAAGGATAAGGTTTGTTTTGTGAAAACTTTTCTATAGTTACCATTGCAAAAAAATTCTTGAAGACCAGAAGTATATATCAGAAATATTACCAAGCTGATATTTTTACAATGTGGCATAAAATATGAGCATGCTATAAGTTTATATTAAGTAGGTGAACTTTTTATTATTATTATCATTATTATTATTTTGAGATAGAATCTTGCTCTGTCGCCCAGGCTGGAGTGCAGTGGCGTGATCTCAGCTCACTGCAAGCTCTGCCTTCCGGGTCCAGGCTATTCTCCTGCCTCAGCCTCCCGAGTAGCTGAAGTAGGTGAACTTTTTATTAAGAAATAAGCAAAACAGCATGAGAGCAACAATTTGTCTCATTCTCCACAAAACTTGTTTGTTCCTCTTTGTTCTTTGGCTGAAAGCGGAGTCAGGTCTTATCATAGCCTGACTGCATAAGTCTAAGTTTCAAGGGAAGTATCCTACAACAGAAGGAATAGCAGAACCTGGCAAATATATCCTGGCAGAAACTGAAGAAACTTGTGGGAGTGGATCTTAACAATGTAGAGTAGAATCAGGGGACTCAGAATATATCACTGGATAGGAGAGAATTTACTAATGAACACTAACGCTTCACTTGTGATTTAATAGTTTGTCAAGAGCACATAGAAGGGTTCCTAATGGTTTGCTGGGGCAGTTCTTTGAAGTCCTGACTTGTTTATGACCTACGGCAATGAAATTAGATTGATAGAGCATCTTTGGCATAATCAAAGAAAAGATTAGAGGGCATAGGGAAGGAGAGATGTTCAAATAAATTTACTGCCTATGGTTCAAGAACCTCCACCTCTTTTCACAAGACAGCCTGCATGAGAATCTGTGACTACTGTGATCCTTTGAAAAGGGCAGAAGTATCTTTGATAAATTCCATTCTAGATTTATTTTGTTACTCAAGGGTTATAGTGGCGGTTGCTACATGTATTTGGACTCCCTAATATCAATGGGGTTGGTGGGATCTTGGAATGCAGGGACAAAATAGCGGTACTTAACTATCAGAGGCAAGATGGGCTGACTTACTGCATGGGTAGCAACATGGGAATGCCAGTCAGAATGTTTTGACATACAGTCTATGATGGTGACTAAGAGATCATGATATTCTTAGATGGAGAGCAAACTACATTATTAAAATAACTGTTTTATTGAGACAAATATTAACATACCTTGAAATTCATACTTAAAAGTGTACAATTCAGCATTTTTTGGTATATTCAGAGTTGTGCAAACATCACTACCATGTGATTTTAGAATATTTCATACACCCCAAAAGAAACCCCATACCAATTAGCAGTTGCTCCCCATTCCCCTTTTTCCCCAATCTCCTGGCAATCATTAATCTACCTTTTATCTCTGTGAATATTCTGTGAATAAATGGAATCATACAATACGTGATGTTTTGTGACTGACTCCTTTCACTTAGCATAATGTTTTTAAGGTTCATCCATGTTAAAGTACATGTCATTACTTCATTCCTTTTGATTGTTATATAATATTCAATTGTAAGGATATTTTGTCTATCTATTTATCAGTAGCTTCCACTTTTGGCTACTATGCCTAATTCTGCAATGAGCATTTGTGTACAAGCTTTTGAGTGGCGTATGCCTTCAATTATCTTGTGAATAAACTTCGAAGTAGAATTGTTAGAACATAACGTTACTCTATGTTTAACATTTTGAGGAAGTGCCAAAGTGTTTTACAAAGTAGCTGTCCCATTTGACAATCTCCCAGCAATGTACAAGCATTCCATTTCTCCACAACTCCACCAACACTTGATAATGTCTTTCTTAGTTATTTCAGCTGTCCTACTGTGTGTGAAGTAGTATCTCACTGTGGTTTTGATTTGCATTTCTTGATGATCAATGATGCTAATTATCTTTCCATGTGCATATAGATTATTCATACTTTTTCTTTAAAGAAATGTCGATTCAAATCCCTTTGCCTATTTTAAAAGTTAGTCTGTCTTTTGGTTATTGAGTTGCAAGAGTTCCTATATATTCTAAATATAAGTCTCCTATCACATATATGATTGGCAAATATTTTCCTTCATTCTGTCAGTTATCTTTTTAGTTTTTTGATGGTGTCATTTTAGCACAAAATGTTTTACTTTGATTAAGTCCAATTTATCTATTTTTTCTTTTGTTGTTTATGGTTTTGGTGTTGTATCTATGAAACCAGTGCCTAATTCAAGATCATAAAGATTTACTCCTGCATTTCCTTCCAAGAGTTTAATAGTTTTAACACTTACATGTAAATATATGATACAGTTTGAGATAATTTTTTTAAATTTTTTATTACACTTTAAGTTCTAGGGTGCACGTGCACAACGTGCAGGTTTGTTACATATGTATACATGCGCCATGCTGGTGTGCTGCACCCGTTAACTCGTCATTTACATTAGGTATACTTCCTAATGCTATCTCTCCCCTCTCCCGCCACCCAACGACAGGCCCCAGTATGTGATGTTCCCCACCCTGTGTCCAAGTGTTCTCACTGTTTAATTCCCACCTCTGAGTGAGAACATGCAGCATTTGGTTTTCTGTTCTTGTGATAGTTTTCTGAGAATGATGGTTTCCAGCTGCATCCATGTCCCTACAAAGGACATGAAGTCATCCTTTTTTATGGCTACATAGTATGTCACATTTTCTTAATCCATTCTGTCACTGATGGACATTTGGGTTGGTTCCAAGTCTTTGCTATTGTGAATAGTGCCGCAATAAACATACGTGCACATGTGCCTTTATAGCAGCATGATTTATAATCCTTTGGGTATATACCCAGTAGTGGGATGACTGGGTCATATGGTATTTCTAGTTCTAGATCCTTGAGGAATCGCCACACTGTCTTCCACAATGATTGAACTAGTTTGCAGTCCCAGCAACAGTGTAAAAGTGTTCCTATTTCTCCACATCCTCTCCAGTACCAGTTGTTTCCTGACTTTTTAATGGTCACCATTCTAACTGGTGTGAGATGGTATCTCATTGTGGTTTTGAGTTGCATTTCTCTGATGGCAAGTGATGATGAGCATTTTTTCATGTGTCTGTTGGCTGCATAAATGTCTTCTTTTGAGAAGTGTCTGTCCATATCCTTTGCTCACTTTTTGATGGCTGTTTGTTTTTTTCTTGTAAATTTGTTTGAGTGCTTTCTGGTTCTAGATACTAACCCTTTGTCAGACGAGTAGATTGCAAAAATTTTCTCCCATTCTGTAAGTTGCCTGTTCACTCTGATGGTAGTTTCTTTTGCTATGCAGAAGCTCTTTAGTTTAATTAGATCCCATTTGTCAATTTTGGTTTTTGTTGCCATTGTTTTTGGTGTTTTAGATATGAAGTCCTTGCCCATCCTGATACCAAAGCCTGGCAAAGACACAACAAAAAAAGAGAATTTTAGACCAATATCCCTGATGAACATGGAAGCAAAAATACTCCATAAAATATTGGCAAACTGAAGCCAGCAGCACATCAAAAAGCTTATCTGCCATGATCAAGTGGGCTTCATCCCTGGAATGCAAGGCTGGTTCAACATATGCAAGTCAACAAATGTAATCCAGCATATAAACAGAACTAAAGACAAAAACCACATGATTATCTCAATAGATGCAGAAAAGGCCTTTGACAAAATTCAACAGCCCTTCATGCTAAAAACTCTTAATAAATTCCGTATTGATGGAACGTATCTCAAAATAATAACAGCTGTTTATTACAAATCCACAGCCAATATCATACTGAATGGGCAAAAACTGGAAGCATTCCCTTTGAAAACTAGCACAAGACAGGGATGCCCTCTCTCACCATTCCTATTCAACATAGTGTTGGAAGTTCTGGCCAGGGCAATCAGGCAGGAGAAAGAAATAAAGGGTATACAGTTAGGAAAAGAGGAAGTCAAATTGTCCCTGTTTGCAGATGACATGACTGTATATTTAGAAAACCCCATCGTCAAAAAAAAAAAAAAGAAAAAAAGAAAACCCCACCGTCTCAGCCCAAAATCTCCTTAAGCTGATAAGCAACTTCAGCAAAGTCTCAGGATACAAAATCAGTGTGCAAAAATCACAAACATTCTTGTACACCAATAACAGACAAACAGAGAGCCAAATCATGAGTGAACTCCCATTCACAATTGCTTCAAATGGCATAAAATACCTAGGAATTCAACTTAGGAGGGATGTGAAGGACCTCTTCAAGGAGAACTACACACCACTGCTCAATGAAATAAAAGAGGACACAAACAAATGGAAGAACATACATGCCCATGGATAGGAAGAATCAATATCATGAAAATGTCCATACTGCCCAAGGTAATTTATAGATTCAATGCCATCCCCATTAAGCTACCAATGACTTTCTTCACAGAATTGGAGAAAACTACTTTAAAGTTCATATGGAGCCAAAAAAGACCCCGCATTGCCAAGACAATCCTAAGCCAAAAGAACAAAGCTGGAGGCATCACGCTACCTGACTTCAAACTATACTACAAGGCTTCAGTAACCAAACAGCATGGTACTGCTACCAAAACAGAGATATAAACAGAGATATAGACCAGTGGAACAGAACAGAGCCCTCAGAAATAATACTACACATCTAAAACCATCTGATTTTTGACAAACCTGACAAAAACAAGAAATGGGGAAAGGATTCCCTATTTAATAAATGGTGCTGGGAAAATTAGCTAGCCATATGTAGAAAGCTGAAACTGGATCCCTGCCCTACACCTTATATGAAAATTAATTCAAGATGGATTAGAGACTTAAATGTTAGATCTAAAACCATAAAAATCCTAGAAGAAAACCTAGGCAATACCATTCAGGAGTTAATTTTTATATATAGTGTGAGCTAGGAATTCAGCTTCATTCTTTTAATGTAGATATTCAATTTTCCCAGTATCATTTTTTGAAAATACTTTCTTTCTCCTCACTGACTCTTGTGGGAAAAGCAAACTAAGTTTTCACTTGATTTATATAATCAAAAATATCAAAATCTGGCCCAAAAATGACTGAAATCATCTACCACAATAGAAAAGAGTGACCTATACACCATTTCAAGATCTAAGTGTTTCCAAGAATAGTCTGTTCTTTGAAGTAGAGGCTGAATCCCTTAAGGAAGGACCTTGAAATATCTCCACAAAGATACACAGTGTATATTATTTCCATCTTTTCTCATTGAGATCTGTAATTATTCCTTAGCATGAACTGGGACAAGGGAAATTCACGGATTTCTTTTTAGAACAATTAGATATGAGGTACAAGAGAACATGATACCAAGAGATTTCAAATGCAATGCCATCCTTCTTTAAATGAGAGTTTATGGAATCCAAATGACAAGTTGTGTTTTAACCAAAATCTATTGCACATCATCCAAAGGTCCACAAACCACCCCCATACACTCCTAATAAGGTTATTTCCCCAGTTCCCTTTATATAATTGAGATAAATACACTTAGCACTACACAGAACCTTAACTGGTTTTCTAACCTGTGAAGTAATGGCAGGAAGAAATGGCAACAGAAGTTCCTGAACTACCGCATCCTCCACACTGAGAAGCAATACACCTAAAAGAATTATGAAATTTGGAGTCACCATGTGTATATGGAGCCATAATATATTGAAAGGCATAATGTTGATGATCTTTGTCATGTCTCCATTGAATGCAAACTCCAGAAGCGTTGTAGGATGATTAGCAGACACTTAAGCAGGCAATCTCCATAATTGAAGCTGCTGTGTCAGGTGGGTATCTTCACTGAAATAAATCAACACAGTCTCTGGCAGATGGTATGTGTTTATTACGTTGGCAAATGATTTCTTCATGATAGCCACCCATAGGGAAGATCACAGCAATTCACTTTTACAGGGCAAGGACAGCAGTATACCTTCACCATTTTAACTCAGAAGTAGGTCAACAATCTTGCTGTCATTTATAATGTAGCCCACAAGAATCTTAATTATGCTGACTCATACCAGTCTACTCTATTAATGACAGCATATTAATTTGCACCTGGTGACAAGTCCAGAAATTGACAAGGACCCATAATGCACCTAATAAGACATATACATACAAAACAACTGGAGTAAAATTCCACAAGATTCAGGGGCCTGACACTTCTGTGAATTTTCTAGGGATACATTGATTTGGGGCATGCCAGAATAACTCCTCAAAAAAAATACAAAAAGAGAAGCACAATATTTGGTAGAGTCTTTTGGACTCTGGAAAGAGCATAAGCCATACTTGGGGATAACCCATTTATCAGATGACCTAGAAGGATGCCAGTTTTGAGTAGTCCACAAAAAAATTTGGTTCCTCAGTTTGTACAGGAGGTTTAACTCTGAAGCAGAAAGAGACCAAGACTATATTATCTTTATTCTCACTATGTGACAAACCTTCCTGAAAACTATCAATTAATGCTACAAAGATTAAATCTGTAAGAGAAATCTAAAACTATACATATGACCAATAAATAATCTTTCATTAAAGCAAATCATCGACATTTTGGTTTTTCCTAAGCCCAACAATGCCTGATTTTTAAGGATTCCTTGCTAGCTCTGAAGAGAACCCAAAATCTTGTTTAATATTTATACTAAATCAAGTTGGATTTGACACATTCAACAATATGAATGTCAGTTAAATACCAACCGGTATTTCAAAAATTATATTTCAAGAAAATTACTTAAGAAATATTCCACTATAAAATAGATTGTTATTCTGATAACTAGACTATTTTCCAAGAATAAAGCAATGTAGAATGGATCTTTTACCATTAGAAGGAAATATGTCACAGCATTATGACATGATAGCAGTAATGCAACAGGATTCATTTTCAATTTTCCATTTTTTTCAAATACCTAAAATTTATTGAGCATTTATTTCTACAGAATTATATTTATTTGTTATAAATGATAACTTAGAAGATTGTACCACCTTCAAGTAACTTTACAGTTCAGCTCATTTTGTTCTCACCACCATTCTGTAAGGTTATATAGCTATTACTATTCTAAGTTTTCATAAAAGAAATCCTAAGTTTAAACTATTTAAGCAATTGTCCAAAAAAAAACAATCACAGTGTTTCAATGATAAGATTAGAATCCAGATCATCTGGCTTCAGAGTTCATTCTCTGATCACCTACTTTAAAGACATTAATGACAAAGCCTTTTCTAAACTTCCGACTGACATGGTATCTTCCTCCTGCACCTTTTTAATAGCTACCACGCTTTTAGTACATAATATCCATTTACTTAGTATTTTTTCTCTTACATTCAGTCTTTGTTGGTCTACAGTACTTTGATTATATCCTTCTTTTGAACATTATCATGGGCTACAGTTTTTAATACTGTCTTATTTCCTCTACTAGACTGCTAAGTCCTGGAAACCTGACTTGAGATCTCCTTGGTTCCTCAGAAATTGATATACTTCCATCTGATGGGTCATTTAAGCTTTTTGACTAAAATTTCTCCCAGAGGGTGAACATTTGTCTGACCTTGGTCATTATCTTTGATCTTTCATTTCTCAGTCCTCTAAATGTCATGAAGAATCCTTTCCTGGATAGTGGAGTCCTGAGATTACCGTTTCTTACCTGCTTAATATCTGACTGACTTCCAAACACCAAGTAATTGTCTTTCAGATCTGGGAACCCTGCTAATCTTATCTTAGACCAGATCCAGACTCCACCTCTGTTGTAATCCTCATTCGTACATCATTTTTCCTTCATCATCACCATCCTGATGTCTCATGTTGGGGCTCAGAACACAATACCCCAAAATATACCACCTTGGCATACTGAGTATTTTAAGCTAAAGGAAATTGAGAAAACAATGAAAGCCCAAAAGTCACTCTCTGACCTTCTCCCATCTTTCTCCCCTGAAGCAGGCCATGAAGTAGTTCTCTGACCTATCCCCCAAGAGAAGGTCATAAGACCCTCATTCCAGAAAGATTCTGCCCTATAATCAGAAGGCCAAGAAGAATCTGAAAGAACAGGCCTTACTAAGCTCCCCCAACTGCAAGATTGTTACCATTAAATAATACCTTTTGGTTTTACCATCACGTTACTGCATGACTGTCTATAAAAATATGATTTTCCCTGGATCACTGGGTCTTCATTTCTGAAGGCTTCTGTGCCAAATAAAATATTGTTAGCATAGGGGAGAAAAGGCAATGTCTTTTCTTTGCCCATTGCAAGGTTCATGGATGACAACCCTATAACAAAAGACACCTAGCAAAAAGAGAGTACTTCTGCAATGTACATATGAGCTGATTTATAAACTGATGTGGTCTAGAGACCCTGATTTCATTGTTCCAATGGTTTAGTTGCTGCTCTACATCAATCAATCAAACATCAAGTACTTGTGAAACATCAGCTGTTTGGATAACACTGTGCCAGTCACTTTGAGAATCATCTATATGCCAACTGATACTAAAACTTAATACCTTTTTATTCTTTTTAAATTCCTTTAAGGTTGTTATCTCTTTTGTGGATTTATACACTCAGTGATGTATGGTATGGTCATCTCAAAAGTTTAGTTATATCATACCACCTTGTAAAAATCCTGCTTATTTTTATGTGGGTTGTTACTGCTACCTGACACAACAGGGAAGTATCAAAGTAAAAGATGACATCATACTTCTCTGCAGCCACACATCATATATTTGAAGAGGCAAGATGAAATACAACTGATATAATTAGATTAATTCCAGTCTATATGCTCTCCTGTTAGGAAGTAAGCTCTTGAAATCAATTGCTAGGCCTTATGCATTTGTGTCTCCTGTATGTAACCATTGGTTGAATCAACTAGCAATAACATAAAACTAAAGCACTAAACTAGGTAGTATAAAATAATTCTTATGGAATTTAGAATACATTCTAATATCTAGCACTAATTATAGGAAACTTGCCATTTTCACCTTGTCACGACGTTAGGGTAGTATGGAATAGGAATCAAAAATAGTAAAAATGAGCAACACACAAAACTTCTCATTGCTTTATAGTTACTCCATGTCCCTTAGAGCTGGTTTTTTTTTTTTTTTTTTTTGAGACAGAGTCTCGCTCTGTCACCCAGGCTGGAGCGCAGTGACCGGATCTCAGCTCACTGCAAGCTCCGCCTCCCGGGTTTACGCCATTCTCCTGCCTCAGCCTCCCGAGTAGCTGGGACTACAGCCGCCCGCCACCTCGCCCGGCTAGTTTTTTGTATTTTTTAGTAGAGACGGGGTTTCACCGAGTTAGCCAGGATGGTCTCGATCTCCTGACCTCGTGATCCGCCCGTCTCGGCCTCCCAAAGTGCTGGGATTACAAGCTTGAGCCACCGCGCCCGGCCCCTTAGAGCTGTTAAACATCGATTTAAGTTCAGTCTTTCTTACTGTACCCCAAACTCATATTGTGTCTATTTTGGAAGATATTTCATTGGAGGTATATCTCAAGGAAATTACTTGCCTTTCTTTCACATGTCAACATGGATTCTGTCCAAATGGCTCTGTTCTAAGTAAGTTAGTAGTAGCATTTGAAACATATGAATCTCTTAGTCTCTTTTCCATCTGAAGTTCCAATTATTTAATTCACCTTACATTACATTTCAAGAAAAATTACAATCAGCTTGTTTGCAAAATGATAAATATTTCTTCAATGGGTAGGGATCTAAACTTACTCTGCCTCTTATATCTTCTTCAGATTGGTTCTTTTTTTACTTCCTAAATGTCAAAATGCAAAATAATAATAATAATAATAATAATAATAATAATACATTTACAAAAGTTTTATTTCTATTAGTAAGAGCCTTGTACAAATGTATTTGTAATACCCTTCCTTCTCAGAAAGGATTTTAAAATGTCCTACTAAAAAATGAGAGAAAGGCATAACAAACAATAATATAATAGAAATGAAAACTGGAAGTTAGAATTGAAAACAGTAAGGGAAGCATGGAGCCAACACAGTAGGTGAAATTCATTATAACTTTCCTGGCAACCAAACCTAAAAGGAATACCCAGTATGTTACACAATTTTGAAAGTCAGAGAAGAGGAAGTAAACAAATACTTCAAAGTACAAATCTAATGACTGGTCCAAAAACCTAATCATTTTCTAAAGCACATTAGAGGAGAAGTCATGTTTGGCCATCGCTTTAGCTCAACAATTACTTATTGAGCATTATTAAGAAATTAATTTGTTCAAGGATTTACATTAAGCATTGTATTGACTATCAAAATGTCAAAAACTCTAGTTCCAACTACAGAATATGATTAATCCAACTGGGCAGACAAGATATGTGCTTTTAAGGGTAACTGATGACACAAGTCTACTTTTGACAAATGTGAAATGAATTGTGCAGACATTCAGAGCTGGAGGAATTGAAGGGAAGAAGAGACTTTTGTGTCAGACTCAAGATAACCACAAGACAAGAAATTCTGGAAAAATTAGGCCTGGGATGCGGGCAGGCAGAAAGAATAACATTGGGAGTCCTGTGGGCAAAAATGAGGTCAGAATCCAGTATATCAGGGAAAATTGGAGTTTTAATATTCAAGAAACCTAACAAAATTTAGCGTTCAAAGATCCAGGTCAAGGAGAAAGACACAGTGGAAGTAAAATCCAAAAATACGTGCCCTGGTCAGGTTTCAGTCTTTCAGCCAGCTATCTAGAAACAAATGAAGAATGGAGTTTCACCCAAAAAGCCTGAAGCTTTGCCTGCTTTTGAAAAGACCACTTGGAGTGAGTGGGTAAGAGGGAGTAGGAATGAGCTGCCCCCCAGTATAAGCAGTGCTCGGCAGGAGCTGGGGCCTGCTCAGAAAACCAGCTCTGGGGACACTTTTTGGGAACTAGTCACCTTGAAACTAATTCCAGATATTCAGAGAACAACAAATCAGTAAGCAAGGGAGCTGGAAGTCATTGCATGTGAAAACTTATTTAAAGAATTGAACATGTTTCTGTTAAAGGTAAGAGACAAAGGGGAGTATGATAGTTGCCTTCAGATTTTCTAAGGGTCACCACGTGTATATATAAAGGTAAATTATTTTATTACACATTTGTATATAATTTATTGGTTTTCGGGTATTAAATACATAGTTTCATTCAAAACTTTTCTTACTGGAGATAATCTGTTTAAAAACAAGTGAATTTTCCCTTCCAAGAGGTGGAAATTGGATGACCACCTTTCTGGAATATTGTTGGTGATAATCTGGCATTGATATGGTGCCTTATGCAGAAACTCCACTTTCTGATAGCTTCAGTTCTATCTTCTGGTAAGTCTCAAAGTTCAATACTACAGAACCAATCAAGGAGTTCTTGATACCTCTTAGGTACACCAGCTTATAATAAATCTGACAGTACTTTACACATGGGTCAGAGAAAAGATATGCTTTACAGGCTCCCAAGCCTGATCCTTCTGGCTTGAAACCCTTCTATTTCCAGAAAAACAAGTCTAAAAGAGATCAGGTAATTTGTGCAAAGTCACAAGGGCACTAAATCAGTCAATGACAAAGCTGCAATTCTCTCCATTTTACCATTCTGCCCCCTGACAGGAGTAGAAACCCATCAAAGAAGTGTACGGTAAGGTGAGTGAGGGCTAGAAGGCATATTCTTATTAAATAAGAACCTGCACAGAACACAAACTAGTCACTGTTTTGAAACTATGGCACTTCCCCACAGAACACACAGACACCTGATTTCCTGTTTGCCCTGTTCATACAAAGATGAATAGAGTTGTCACCAATGCTTGATACACAAACCTTAAGTGACACACAAGACAGTTCATCAGGGCGGAATTAAATACTAGAATTTCTATATATTAATTTAAATATAATCTGTCTATCACTACATTACTACATTTGTATATGTTTCTATATATATTCTATGCATGATTAGAGAAGCATATGTATATCATCTGTATATTAATATACAATATTGAAGATACATGTACTAGAAGAAATCAGAAATATTTAGAGAACATTTAAAATAATTCTTATGAAATTTGGATGAGGAATACATCAAAGAGTTAAAACAATTTTTTTTTCTGTATACATTTTGTATCACAAGTATATTTCAAAGCAAAAACTATTCCTATTACAGATTACTAAAAAGATTCTATTTTCGTGGTAAAACCCACTGGTTTTAAAAATAAGCTATAAATAAGACATAAGTAGGCATCTGTAAAATTGACTATTTCCCTATCTTGTTGCATTCACATAATTTTTGGCTGGCTTGCACAAAACAGAAGCAGAAAAAAAAAATGCATATCTCTGATCATCAGGTCTGATTGGCCACTTCCAAAGAGTTCCAAGGAAGAAAACATATGAGAGATGTTCCCCAAGGCTCCAAACTGCAGAGCAAAAGGAGAGAATCATGAGTAACAGCTCAATTTCCACCACAGAGACAAAGGTCCTGGACCTATAGTGACTGCCCTTGGGAGATGCTGTTTGTGTGGAATCAGGTCAACTCTTAAGTAACTCCACAGCCAGCTGGAATGACAATGCCTCTGTCATGGCTCTGCACACTTTTCGTAGCCAGGCTCTGCTGATTGACCATATGTATCTGAGTAAAAGTGAATTATCTAGGATGCCTTACAGATTTCCAGTTTGTGCAGCTAGGGAGATGGTGATACCATTGAGTAAGAGAAGAACCAGAGGAAAATGAGTTGTTCAACTTGCTCATTTTTAGCGAGTTGGAGGTATAAGTGGACCATTTGTGTCAGTTCTCAGTTTATCACCTCGGAGCCCCTAAATCCACCCTTTTTGCTCTGAGATACTGGCCAGACCCTGTAAACATTTCTCTTTTGCTAGCTGGCTCAATGTTAGGTTTCGTCAACAGAGAGCCCTGGAGGGATACTGCAAGGCCATAACAGCAGAAGGGCCCTCCCTTCCTATTTTAGTGTGGTTTTTCTTCGGCTATGGCAGCCAGTAAATCAGCATGTGGAAGGCCAGGGACATTCACCTCAGAAACCCTCTCAGGTCACCTCCAACCTTGTGCCTTCTGGCAAGTTTTCTACCACTGCATGTTCCTCTGGCAGCCACATCTTCTCCCAAGACATCTGGACTTCAGTCTCGGAGAGAGGTGGAAAGGGCAGCTCTTTTAAAATCTTAGTTACTCAGTTTTTCATGGTTATATAGCCCTAGAGGTTGTAGCTTTCGGCATTTAGTATTTCTCTACCTCTACAGCCATCTTTTTCCTCATTTTAGTAATTAATCATCTTTTGCTAGTTAATTCTGTACATTCAAAGTTTCCTATCTAAACTACTGGTGTGGTTTTTATCTCTTAACTGGACCCTGATTGATTCACTACCCAAGTGGAGATGCCTTTTAAGGAGCTAGAGATGCAGCTTTAAAGAGATACAGCTTTGAAAGGAAATTCCAATTTGGAAGTCTCCAGAATATTACTGGTATTTATTTTTTATTTATGTATGTATTTATTTATCCATTATTTAATATTTTTGGCTGAGTACAGGAGACTTTATTGATGGCACATGACAAGGTGGGGATCTCTGGGTCCCTCCCTCTTCAGGGGGTCTGCATGGAAACTGTTAGGAGGGGAGATTCTCAGCGTGGTGGGGGACTGAGTGTGGCAGGAACTCCCTAGCAGGTGATGGCCTCTCTCTTCCTCTTGTGCTCTTGCTGGTGTTGATGGTCTGGGGGTCTGACTCCTCAGAGACCATGTGGTCCACGAAGTCCACCACTCTGTTGCTGGAGCTAACTGCACTGTAATACCAGCACATGAGCTTGACAAAGTGGTCATTGAGGGCAATGGCAGCCTCAGCATCAAAGGTGGAAGAATGGGTGTCACTGTTAAAGTAGTAGACAACTTGGTGCTCAGTATAGCCCAGGATGTCCTTAAGGAGGCCCTCTGATGCCTGCTTCATCACCTTCTTGGTGTCATCATATTTGGCAGGTTTCTCCAGACAGCAGGTCAGTTCTCATACCAGCATGTTGGCAGTGGGGACATGGAAGGCCATGCCAGTGAGCTTCTTGTTCAGCTCAGGGATGACCTTGCCCACAACCTTAGTAGCACCAGTAGATGTAGGGATGATGTTCCGGAGAGCCCCATGGCCATCACACCAGTTTCCCTGAAGGGGCATCCATGGTCTTCTGGGTGACATGACAGTGATGTCATGGACTGTGGTCATGAGTCCCTCCATGATTTCCAAGGTTGTCTTGGATGACCTTGGCTAGGGGGCTACTCAGTTGGTGGTACAGGTGGTATTGCTGATTATCTTTTATAATTCTCATTCTTTATGACCATCATGAACAGGGGGAATCAGCAAAGGGAGCAGAGATGATGACTCTTTTGACTCCCTACCCCATGAGCCCCATCTTTCTCCATGGTAGTGAAAATGCTGGTGGACTCCACAACATAATGAGCACCAGTATCAGCCCATTTGATTTTGATGGGATCTCACTCCTAGAAGATAATGATGGAATTTCCATTGATGACAAACTTCCTGTTCTTAGCCTTGACAGTGCCATGAAACTTGCCATGGGTGAAATCATACTGGAACATGTAGACCATGTAGTTGAGGTCAATGAAGGAATCATTGACAGTGACAATATCTACTTTGCCAGAATTAAAAGCAGCCCTGGTGACCAGGTGCCTAATACAGCCAAAAGCATTTACTGCATTCTTCACTTTAACCATGGTGTCTCAGGGATATGACTGGCACTGCACAAGAGTATTTTGGCTGTCTGTTAAATGGGAGGAGCAGAAAACCACTGCTGGTATTTAAAACTAAAAAGTAGATGGCTATCATGAAGAATGTAAATAGTGAAACTATAAGGGAGCTAAGGAGGGAGCCCTGGGACACCATCATTTGTGAGACAGGTAGGAAAAGAACAAAATGGGAAATTGTGGGACTGGAGGAATAGGCAAAGTGAAATGAGGCAAAGAAGCTGAGAAGGATTTGTCTTCTACGTTAAAAAGGAAATCAGGGGAAGCCAGAGGCAGAGAGAATTTCAAAGAGTATTTGATCAATAATGCAAATATTACAGGTAAGTCAATTAAGTTAACTGAAAACTCAAAATGAAATTAGGAGTAATCTTTTCAAGAACAATTTTACTGCAGTGGTTTGAGAAGTCAATAAGAAAACAGCAAGTAGGCATGACAAATGTAAACCACTTTTTTGACAAACTTGAAACAGAGAGAGTAGCACTGGGCACAGGGACTCCACAAAATCAGTGTCTCATACTTCTTCTAGTTTATGTTCACTGTAAATTGGGCTGATTTGGGTTAAATTAATTACCTGTAGGTTCCTCCACCTTACATGCTCTTCAGATATTTGGTTTTGATCTGCTCAGTGCTCATTTAAATCATCGTTGGAAAGTGAACAATAAAAAAGAAAAAGCATAGGAAGCTAAAGGCAAGTTTTGTTTTAATCTGCCAGCTCTAGAAGCTAGCACTAACTAAACTTAATTGTGTTGCATTAAACCATCTCAAAAATTTTTGGTTCATTATAAAACATAGATTTATCTACAGGTTTTATTTAGTTCTTCTACATATGTCTAACATCCTTAATATCATGCCATTGACCTCATTGACCACTCCAGCATGATTAATGCAGTGGAGCTACTGTAGTCATCTAATAAATTCTGTGGACCAGTGAGAGTTTTCTATATCTGTTGCTTAAAATAGTAAAACACTATTTTCAGTATGAATTTGATGGTGAAGTATACAAAATGGTTTCAATTATAATTCCATGTTCACATGTTCATAACTTGATGGAAAAAAATGCCTTTTGGACTGAAACTTTCCATTCCATGTTCTAGCTCCACCCAAATGTAGTTATTTTTTCTCCTCTGGAAAATTTGAGGAAATCCGTATGATCACTTATGAATGTGGAAAAAATGCACTCTTTCAAATGTTTAATTAAATGAAAGGATCAACAATTACAAAATCTTTAATATAAACTTCCTATACATATTTATAAAAACCAAAATATAAATCTAGTAGGCCTCAGAAAAGAGATTAGGTGTTTACCCATTTAGGGAAAACTCTAATTCTGAATGCTTGCTAATTTGAAACTCAAAACTGTGTTATGCAAACACAGTAGTAATTTTCACATTAAAAGTGATACATTTGAAGTGGCATTGTTGTCTGAAGTAAATACCTGGGGTTCATTGTCTCCTGCATTGAGAAGATTAAGGACACAGACACACATACATGGAGTGGATTAAGGAGCAAAAAGTTAAACAGGCAGAAGAAAGGAGAGAGGAGGGCAGCTCTTTCTCTTGCAAGAGCGAGGAACCCAAAAGGGAAAAGGTGGCCTGGGTGGACCACAGTAGATTTTATAGGCAGGCTTGAAGAGGCAGTTTTTGATTTACGTAGGGCCCACAGATTGTTTCGACCAGGTGTGATGTGGTGTTTACATAGCATTTGGGGAAGGCTGGTCACCCTGCCCTAATCTTATTGTGCAAATGGGCTTTTCACCATCTTGTCAGCTCCTTACCATACACATGACTGACAAAGGGAAGGAAGCCATTGTGAACATGTCTAGTCCCAGGTAGCTTTTTTCTGCCAGCATTCATGGGTGCAGGCTTCCAGCTTGCTTGTCTATGTCTGCAGCTCAATTTTACAGGCTGTTCTTTGTTAGAAAATGATTTGGGGGCTGCTTTTCATTAAAAAGGAAAACCTTACCGAGGACTCCCATACCCTCATTATCTGCCCTAGTAGTTTCTCTTTAACTCCTATATCACATGCAATTGCCTTTATAATATGACTACTATTAATTTTTGCTAAATAATACCTGATACACTTTGGCTATTTGTCCCTGCCCAAATATCATGTTGAATTGTAATCCTCAGTGCTGGAGGTGGGGCCTGGTGGGAGGTGTTTGGATCATGGGAGCAGATCCCTAATGTCTTGGTGCAGTCTTCACTATAGCAAGTGAGTTCTTGAGAGATGTGGTCATTGAAAAGTGTGTGGCACCTTCCCACTCACTCTCTCTCTCTCTCTCTCTCTCTCTCTCTCTCTCTCTCTCATGTGTGCTCTCTTTCTGGCTCCTGCTTACACCATGTGATGTACCTGTTTCCTCTTCACCTTTCACCATGATTGAAAATGCCCTGAGGCTTGACCAAAAGCCCAGCAGATGCCAGCACCATGCTTCCTGTAAAGCCTGCAGAACCATGAGCCAATTAAACCTCTTTTCTTTATAAATTACCCAGTCTCAGGTATTTCTCTACAGCAATGTAACAACATACTAATACCATACATGATGGGCCAAAGAACAGATCTGAGAATGGAGATTGTTTTCTGAATTTTCCACGCTCCGTATATAGTGTGGGCTTAATAAATATTTGCAACTCAAATACAATTTGCAAAATATGGCAAATAATATTTTTAGGGCTTAAAGTTAATTTAACCTTCATAAGTGCCTTTTTATTTATTTTTTTCTTTAAATGCAAAGAAGAAATGGGAGAGTGGCTTTCCAGAGACACTAATAGAAGAGAATGTTGCAAGAAAGGGTGATTTCTTATTCAAGTGAGATATATTTGCATCTACTGATAAGAAAGTTATTGGTCACCCCAGAGGCAACAGTTTCAGGAAAATAGTGGGAATCATGAGCCAGAATGTGATGCTTTGCAAAATGAATTGGAGGGACAAGGAGTAAAAGCAATGAAGAGATATTCTTCTTTAACCTCTACTTTTTAATTGTGTAACACATCATTCAGAGGAGTGTATTTAACATATGTGAATTGTTAAAGCAAACACACTCGTATCAGCTTCCAAGTCTAAAAATTACAACCTGACTAATGTCTTTGAATCCCTTTATGCACCTCCTTGAGCACGTGCACTTCCATTCACCAAACATAACCAATAACTGAATCATGAGTTAATTAGCACCTTGCTTTTCTTTCTACCTTTGCCATGCAGCCATACACATATCTCTAAATGACAATTTTGTTTGTTTTGCCTAATTTGAAAGTTTATATAGGCAGAATCATAAATCACATATTCTTCTGAAAATTTCTTTTAATACAGTAATGATTTTGCAATTCATTCAGGTTGATTCTTAAAGTAATAAATCATTTATTTTTACTGATATATAGTTTTCCTTTCCATTGAAGCACTAAAATTAATTTATCCATCATCCTGTTAGTGAATACTTGAGTTTTTTCTCTATTTTTTGCTATTGGGAAAATGCTGATATTCATGATATTATGCAAGTCCCTGGCACATGTGCAAGAATTTCTCTTAAAATATACACAAGAGTGGAATAACTTTGTGGTGAGGTATGTGGACATTCAACTTTATTGTGAATTTTTCTGTTTTTAACCAAACTGGTTCACCAAACTAACAATCTTATCATTTGCCCACAGCTTCTCCAATAATTAGCATTATCCAATCTAGCGCACTTTTAGTTTGCATTCTCTTGAATACACATTTGTTTTATATATATTCTCTTGTTTTGGCCATTCAAGATGGCTTCTTTTGTTCAATCCTAATTTCCTCTTTCTGTTTTTTGTTCAGTCCTGTTTCCTCTTTTTTGTTCAACCCTAATTAATGTTTATTTTGGGCAGTTGCATTTATTCAATAAATTTGTAGCCATTTTCTGTATTTGGTATGTGAATTTTTTATTAAGAATACCTGTTTCAAATATTTTCTACCAGGTTGCAATCTCTCTTTTTACTCTTGTTATGGCCTCTTTTGATGAACAGAAATTTAAGGTTGATATAGTCAAATTTATTAATCTTTTGTTTTATGTTTTGTGCTTTTTCTCTCTTTTTTTAAGGACCACTCCACTAACCAATTGTTAGCCCACATTTTCTTCTGAAAGTTTTGTTTTTTTTTTCATTCAAGGTCTTAATGCATTTCAGAATGGTTTTACCATGTAGGATAAAGTAGGGATTCTTGTTTGTGTTTCTTTTTGTTCCATAGAGAAAACCAGTTGTTTTAGTAATATACTGTATTCTGAGTAAACATATCATTTCTGCATAATCTACAATCACACCTTCATTATAAATCAGAGTTTCAGCTATATCTGTGATTGTTTCTAGGCTCTCTATTCTATTTCACTGGTAGCTTATTTTATCCCTATGCTATACTTTCTGTAACTTTATATGAAAAATTTTGATATCTAGTTAGGAAACTCTACTAATATTGTTTTTCAAGAGTGTTTTTGTTATTCTTGGTCTTTTGCACTTCCATGTAATTTTGTAATTGCCTTTTAAAGTACCACTAGAAAATCCTACCAGGATTTTTATTGCAATTGCATTGAATATATATAAAAATACATATGTATGTATGTATATATACACACATATATAAATATATACATGTCCACATGTAAATATGCTTATATAAACTAGGAGATAATTGACTTTTATTTAGTATTCTTATCTATGAAAATCTCTGTCATTTTATTTAGCTTATAATTAATATTTTTCAATGAAGTTTTATTATTTTATTATTTTATCTATACAGCTCTCATATTTAGTAATTTTTATTCTCAAAGTATCTTTTTTGTTTGTAATTATACTTTTTTATAATTATATTTTCTAGCTCTATTTGCTTTAATATTTGTATATTACTTGTGTACTCTGTAAACTTAATTAACTCTTTTACTGATTCTAGTATTTTTTCTTCAGATTGTTTCAAGTATCTGATAAAGGTAGAGACCTAATCCATATCACTCAGCCTTTTTTGGTCTTTCTGGTTGTTATAGAACCTATTTTTTGTTTTTGCCTTATTGCTCTGTCAGTTAAATGTTAATTGTATGTGATTATAGTGGTCACTACTGATCTTACAGAAACTCTGTCATTGAATATGATGGTTTTGTACAAACTTTTAAAATATACTTTGTTGAGTTAAGGAGATTCTAGCCTATTATTAGTTAAGTTTTTGCCTGCTGTAACAGAGATCTAACTTTTAAAATATCTTATATAAACAGAAGTTCATTTCTCTGTCACATTAAAGTCTAAGCTATTAAGGAAGTCACTTTGTATACAGCCATCAGGAATCTAGCTTCTTTCTATTTTTTCCACCATTTCTAAGGTGTTTCCTCCTCCACAGAGTCTGAGACAGCTCAACATCAGGTCCTTTCTTCAACCAGAGGAAGAGACAGCCATGCTCCCTCCCTATAAAGGTACAACTCTGCAATTCCACAGATAACTCCAAATTATGTTCCATTAAAAAGGCCTTCATCATAGTCACAGCTATCTTCAAGGGAAGCTCAGTTCTTACCCTAAGCAACTAAATGCCTAGCATCTAATAAGGTGTTGTGTTATTACAAAGAGAAAGAATAAAAAGATATAACAGAAAAACAGCAAACCCTGCCACATCTTCTTTTTCTAGTTGCTAGAGATATTTTTGGTAATAAATGTGCATTGAATTTTATCAAATCTCTTTTATGCATCCAAAGTGAACATATGGTTTTTTCTATTTAAATTCATTAAAGAGAAAATTTACACTAACAGATTTTCACATTTTTGAGGCACAGTAGTATTTCTGGGGAAAAAAAATAATTTAGTCATTTTTTTTTCATTCTTATACATTATTTATTTGGATTGCTAGTATTTTGTTTGATATATTTGCAGCGACATTTATAAGTTATATTGGTCTGTAAACTTTCTTATATCATCCTTGTCTGGGTTTTGTGTCAAGGTTATATTAGCTACATTAAATAAGTTAGTCATTATTCTGACTCGTTTGGTTCTCTGAAAGATTTCTTGTAAGATTATATTTCTGTTTCTTGAATGTTTGGCAGAACTCATTGGGTAAAAAATGTCTGAGCCTGATTTTTTTTTTTTTTTTTTGTAGGAAGATCTTTTAAATAATGATCCTGTTTCTTCAATGTTTGAAACTAACTTATTTTAGAAGAAATGTATCTGTTTAACCTGTGTCCCCACTTTCTGAAATAACTTATTTACCTACTTTGGGGATTGACAAAACATGGGATAAGAAATTGCAAAAAGATACAGAAAGCTAACTTTTAAGAAAGAATAGTGTTGATAGGATACGTTCCGGAATCCACACTGGATAGAGAGGCAAATGACACTCACTAAAAGATGAAATAGCTAGAAGAGTGAAACTACTTTTGCAACAGGATATTGTATTGAACACAGAGAAAACATTCTAGGAGAAATGAAAAAGGCAAATGCATAGGTAATGGTTTCAGAAGGGAATTTCAGAATATTAATTCTTGGAGGTGGCAATGTACTGAGTAAAGTCAGGTTATAATGAGCACAAGGGGCTTGGAAATAGGATAAATAGAAGTAAGGACTGTTAATGTAAACGGGGCTGAAACACTGAAACTGAGGGGCCGGTTGTCACAGTCCCAGATGTTAAATATGTGCCAATTCAGGAAGAGTCCCTACTCTGATGGAGCTTAAATCCAGCAAGGAAGACAGAATTTAATTACAAATTGAAATATGAGTACAGAAATATGAGACATAGTTTCTGAGAGCAGAAGCCTGATAGATACTTGAGAGTGTGAGATGAGATGGCTTCTATAAAGAAGCGATAGTTGTGTTAAGAGCCAAAGGAAGAGTTAACCAAAGATAGAAAGGAAAGCATTCCAGACATAGACAACAGCACATGCAAAGACTCTTTGGTACAGACTCTTGCATTAAACCAGCTGAGATCCTATATCAACACGGCTTAGGCTGAAAAGCATAGTGGAGAAAAGTGAACATTAAAGACATTTTTCTGAAATAAAATCAATAGTATTTGGTGACACACTGGATACAAGGGAAGAAACTTTCATCACGGGCAATTGGGTAAATAGTAACAACTAATCATTGAATTAGAAAATGTTGGGAAAGGTTTTTCGGGAAAAGACTAGAGCTAGAGAATCAGGCTTTCAGTCTTGCCCATGTTGCATTTGAGATTGCTTTAGCTAACTCCAATGGGAAATTTCTAGTAGGCAGCATCTCTGAAGATCAGATATGAAAACCATCAAGAAAGATATTAAATTATATAGTGGATGGTATATTAAGCAGTGAAAATTAGCAAATTTTAGGGGTGGAAAGAATTTTGACTCAATATAGAAAAACTATATATTTAGCAAGTTTTCAAATTATACAAGAATGGAATGTGGTCTCAGATTGGGCTGGTGGTCAAAAGTGCTTTACTCTTATCTATAATGTTTGAAATTTACAAACATATAGTGTAATCATGTGTTATATGTGTAATTTAAATATTATTTTCAAATTAAGGACTAGAAAGACTCTTTAGACTAAATGCAACTGCTGAGAGCATGGAAAAACAAGAACATATAATGCAAGGTGAAAATAAAGGCAATTAAAATCTTTAGGAAACACAAATAAACAAATACCTTACAAGATTGTCATAGGCCAAATATGAAGAAAATAAAACATGGCATGATTTTAAGAAAGGGTGGAGTTAACAAGAGAGACTCCATTTAAACTTGAAGCTCACAACATTCTCCTCTGAGTGGCCCGCATTTGGCCCAGCAGCGAACCTTCTTATGTTGCAGAGTAATGTAAACTCTGTTTATTGGTTTTCAAGTTTTACACTAAACTGCGAAGTATAAAAATCTTAGTTGTAGATGTAGCAGATAATGTTAATACTACCTCCATACAAAAGTTTAAAAAATATTCAATGAAGGTATGATAGGGAACAGGAAAAGTTAAGGTAAATATATAAGAGTTACTATTTTCATTTTATAACAAGAAGTTATTGGACAAATAATAAAGATTTATGTATATTATTTTCAGAGTTATAAAAGCAACCAACAGAAGAACTCAAAATGATGACACTTTAGAAGAAAGATATGAGAGAAAGTAAAAGGAGTATAATTATTTAATTCTTATTTTTCATATTGAGGAGTCAGAAATAAAGGCAAATTATCTAGAGATATGGAAATTACCAGCAGAAGAAACAAAAGTAGGAAAAATGTGAAAGGTTGTCTTTGACAACTTAAATTGGGGATGGGAGAAAATGCAGCAGGAGACTCTCACATTTTGATACAACGAGCATGCACTATCACTTGCATGATTTTTAATGAATAGACTGCTTCATTTGCAGGGGTTGGGGATGGCAGTGAGAACAGGTTATAGAATCTCTCACGTTCAACCCATCCAGAGGCTCTGTGGCCCCAGAAGATCACCTAGTTGATGTTAAACTTAGTTTGGGCAAAACTCATCAGAGTCAGAGGTTGTGGAGGAAAAGTTAAATATTACATTTGAACTGAGTTGAACGTGGACACAAACAATGGTCACCAATTCCCGGAACAGGTTGTGTGAGCCCCTTAAGGCATTCATTCAGCACTGTTTCGGCGAAATCTCTATTTCAATCTATTCCTATATGTTAGTTATCGAAAAACAACAGGCAATCACAAAAACAAGTTGACCTTTTGGTGTTGCTTAAGACCAATCATGAAGGGCTCTCATGACTGGGCCTCATGCCAAACAACTCGTTACGAAGAAAGCTAGGGGCTCCGACCATGCCGAAGCTTCATGAGACCTCTCCTCATCTGTTCACGGATGAATGGCCGACTCAGGAGCCCAGGCTGTTGCTTCCTGGTCTGGTGATAAATCCTCCTTAGTCTGGTGAGTGTTTCTCCCCTTCCCAATGCAATTTGCTTATTATATCAATTTGCTTATTATACCAATTTGCTCACTATATCATTTGCTTATTATATCATTTGCTTATTATATCTGCATTGCCATTTACCTGGAATAAAGGTTGTTTACCCTTAAAGGTATTGTGTGTGTATCTTTTCTTCTCCCCTCTCACACATTTCCTGCACAGAAAAAAGGTCCACAATCATCATCCTAGAGCTTAATTTCTCTAATAGCTTAAATTCAGATGCACACTCCATCCAGCAAATCACACAGAGATAAAAAGACCTGGAGGCAACGTAAAAGAATACAAAATACGTTTTACACCTTTTTTTATCTTTAATAAGACTAATAATATTATAACAGCTTCTGCTTTTTGACTTCTTATACTGGGCCAGGCACTTGGCTAAGTGCTTTGTGAAAATTATCTTCACAACAATCCTATTTAAAAGGTATTTTTCCATTTCATAAGTGAGGAAAATGAGTTCTAGAGAGTCACACAACTAGTAAGAGTCACAGATGAGATTTTGATGTGGGTCTGTCCAACCCTCCAGCTGATGCTCTTACCCAAACATTCAGTTCCACAGTCCCCTTCTGCAGTCCTGAAACATCCATGGTACTACAAACCCAAAGTCCTTCTTCAGGCATCGAAAAGCCTTCACCAGGTAGCCAAGTCTAACCTTAACTGATGTGAGGCTCCTTAGAATCTTTAATGATGCCACTTAGTGTGGATATTTATACTTTTAGTGTATAAATAAGATGCATTTGACTACACATTGCTCTCTACATGCCACTGAGGACACTATGTGGTATAGAACAGGGAGCCCCAACCCTCAGGCCACAGACTGGTATGGTCTGTGCACTGTTAGGAACCGGGCCACACTGCACAGCAGGAGGTGAGCAGTGGGTGAGTGAGCTTTACCTCCTGAGCTCCATCTCCTGTCAGATCAGCAGCCGCATTAGATTCTCATAGGAGTGGGAACTGTATTGTGAACTACGCATGTGAGGGATCTAGGTTGTGCGCTCCTAAGATGATCTAATGCCTGATGATCTGAGGTGGAACAGTTTCATCCCAAAACCATCCCCTTGCCCCACCCCCACCCTACCCAACAGCCCAATGTCCATGGAAAAATTGTCTTCCACAAAACCATTTCCTGGTGCCAAAAAGTTGGAAACCACTGCTATTGACTATATGCAAAGTTGTACTGTCCTAAAACCTGAAATATTCACAATTCCAAGAAACATCTGACTGCAAGGGTTTCAGAGAAGAGACCATGGACCTGTAGATGCAACTTATTTTAATCTTTCAAAAATATTTTAGAAATCACTGGATCAAACATTGAAAGACAAACATTTACAGGTATAGAAAATAAAAACAATTGGCCAAAATATTGATTAATCTATGTGATATAGCTAGAAATACACTACTCAAAACAGAAAGGGCATTTATCAAATGTCTGGTTTTCATTTATCTCTTTCTCATAAAACTTGATCTATGAGTGTGTTGGGGAAAAGATTTTTTTTAAGTTTGGACTGCAATTAAATGGGGAAATCTTTGCAAGTGTATTTGCCTCCTACTTGAAAAGTGAAAATGTGTCTTCTCACAAAGTTCAAATGAGCAGTACAAGTGATTATGACTTTCCTCTAGTGTGGAAGTGACATGTTGATTTTGCTCAAGCCAGGAAGTGTTTATGTTTTGAATTAGCCAATAAAGCAAAGAATGCTAAAAATAAATGTTGAGCTACAACACATTAAAACAATTACACAAGCGTTATTCCTAGTCAACAAACAGACTTAGATGATATTATTTCCTTTCTACATTTTTTTTCCCAGAAAGCACTAACACATGAAAAGTAAACAGGGCAATTTTGTGGGTTGAAATGACACGTCCATGTAAATTGCTCAGTGCTATTACCGTTCCTCTGCACTTACCGCATTCATTTGTCCCATATGGATGTTGGCATTGCCATTGGGCTTCTGGGAACTTAAGTGAACTGTTTCCTTTTTTGAATTTTCATTATGAAAAAAGTTTAACTATATACCAAGTAAAGGAAATAGCACAATAAACCGACATACATCCATCTCCCAGACTCGAATGACCATCAGCATTTTCCCGTCTTGTTTTTATGCTTTCTCTCTTTTCTCGTCTTTCACTGTCTTGCTTTTTGTCTTCCTCATAAACTATTTCAAAGCAAATCCAGTATATCATGACATGTTACTCCCAAACACTTCTTGGTTAATTTCTTTTAAAAAGATTATTAAATGCTTTAATAATTTTCCTGTCCTTTTCATACCTCTTACTTGCCAAGCGATTGTTTTATTTTGAATTGAAATAATATTTTGTTTGAACATATTAAGTATTAAATATTAAAAAGAAAAAATATATTCCTTATCACATGAGACCAATGCAATCTCTATCTTGATTAAGTACATGGTCACTGGATTCAGCTTCCAGATCCTCCACTTACTCGCTGTGTGATCTTAGATAGATTATGTAATTCCCAAGTGCCTAACTTTTGTCTTCTGTAAAATAGCAAAATAGAAGCACAACCTCATAGGATTGTTGCAAGGAGTGAATGAATCATTGCATATAAAGCACTTACTACAATGCCTGCCATACAGGAAGCCCTAGATGAATTGAGTTTATTATTTTTCTACCTTGTGCTTTTTTTGTATACACTATGTGCCTACTTTCTGGATTTCTGCTATTTGTATGGCATTTCTAGCAGTTTGAACCTATGCGTTTACATACTTAAAGAGAGATGCCTATAGTATAGGCACTAAAGTGCAGCCAGAGATTCCTGTACCAAACATGAAATTGTACTTAGCTCCTTCTTGGGCAGAACCAGCCCCTTTAAACATCCATCAGAATCTGCAGAGATCCTTGTCCAATTGTAAAATCTATCATATATACGCAGAGGGTATCAAATTTGTCCTATATTTGCATCCTTGTTGGGCTAGTACAGTATGGAGAAGGGGAAATGAATTCAGGGGCCTTCAGACAACACATGCTTTCCCTCTGTACCCCAGCTCCCACTTATTTTACTTTCTTCTTCAATGGATTTCCATTTTCCATTTTCTTATCTTGGCTTCTAATAGACAGTTGTATGATGATTTCGACCTCTCTGGTCATCAGTTTCCTCATCTGCAAAATGGTTCTAATAAAACATACCTCGTGGGATAGTTGTGATTGTTTGGTGAAACATCACACTTAAGCACCTTTTTCCTTGTAAGTGCTCCTTAATGGTCTCTTTCCCACTTTGAATAAACTAGGCTTGCTCTATTTTTTGTAGAAATGATATCTTATCCCTTTTGTTGATTTTTTTCAATTCTCTCACTATGCCTCAGACACATTGTTTTCTCTCCCACTGACTTTCTTTTTATTTCTTTGCTCTGCTCTGACATTGCCTTTAGGCCTTCAGCCAGTCCAATGTGCCGTACCCTGATTTAAGAAGGACAAGGTCTGAACATGACCACCATTGCTGCAACCTACAAAACTACTACCACTATCCCACATTGACCAGAAACAATAACAGCAACAGTAATAACTGCTTATACTCATATAGTACTTTACAATCTTACGTAGTTTTTCACATCTCATTACATTTAATCCTGCTCACAACCCTGGGAACAGGATATTATCTCCCATTTTATAGTCAAGGTAGCCAAGGAGCAGAGATTCATTTTGAGGGCCCAGAGAAGACATTCTTACCAGTATTCTCAAACAGTTATTAGCCACATCTCGGTTAACAATTCAAGATGATGAATGTTTAGTTAGTTGTTTCTTCCAACTTGAAACTGATATTGAACATCAGGAAGAGCCCATTTGTGGCTCTGTGTCAGTTTCTTTTCAATTGTTGGTTAAAATAACTTAACTTTGAAAGAATATTGCACCCTTTAGGAAATCATTTCTGATTTAAACAGATATGGCCACTCCAAATTCTGTCGTAGCAGTAGATTTTAAAAGAAGCTATTGCTGAAGTCATCTGAGTATTTTACTTTGGTTCATACAAGGTCCACTCATGGAATGAAAGTTAGGGACACAAGAAAAGAATCATAGTTTGTGTGTTAACTTCTCTGTTTCTGTGACAGAGGGGTGGAAAGAAGAGGGACGGTGGAAAGCAAATGAAATTTCTACCACTGACAATTAGTAAGCAGTTGTCCAAGTATCTATCTTCACTCAAGGAGGGAATCAGTTAAGAAAAGCTACTTACGAGGACTTGACAACCATTATAGACTCATGGCAACCCTGAGTCTATAACACTTGCCTGTAATGCCTTTTAAGCTAGTAGCTAATAGAATCCAGTAGTGCTCCTCAAAGATAACAACAGTAAAGTTATTCTTTTTGAAATTTCAAAGATTTATAAGAGATGAATAGAACATCCACTATTACAGGATGATGAGAAAGATACCTAATTAGGATAACTTGATTTTTGTACTGTACTCTCTCTAATGTATAACCGTGACACCAGCTATTCTTAGAAGAATTTGCTTAAATTACATAAATCCCCAAAATTATACCTTCTCTAGCTTTACTTTCATATTTAAAAAAAAAACTCCAACGAGAAATTTTGACTACAAGTCATGTTTTAAAAGGCCTTGTCAGAAAAGTGACTAGCATAAAATAAACTAGCCAAATATTTATAAGATTAATACATATTGATTATCAAATTCATTTTTTTTTCCATTCTCTTCCCAAAGGTGAGATAGGCTGGGGCATTGTAAAGGAACATGAAGAATAATAACGTTTGTAATGGCAAAAACTCTAATGGTGCCATATTTAAAAAAAAAAAAAAAAAACACCAGATTGAGGAAAATATACAGAGGAAAAGGATATGAGAAAGGAAACAATTAAAACTTTAGCCAAAAGACAGCAGCTGTGGGAGAAATGTGGAAATGAAAGTGAGATTTTAAAATGAAACAAATACTGTTTGCATTAGTGTTTAATAAGTATTTATTTGTTAGAGATTGATCAAAGTTCTCTATAAACCACAGAAGCAGACAAAATTCTTGATTGGAAAAGAAAATTAAAAACCCAAGAGTGCTAATGTGTAGAAACTCATTACTTTGACTATATTAGTTCATAAAATAGGGATAGCTCAAGAGTTGAAGTTTGTTTTTTATCCTCTCTCTGTATTGTAACTGCTGTTACAATTCAGCTGTGCTGTGTATTTTAGCTCTCATCATATTTTATTGAAATAATTTGCTGACATCTTGCCACCTCCACTGGATTATTCCTGAAAGGCAAGGACTATATTCATTTTGGCATCCTTAGCCCCTGGTAATGCATCCACATTTGTATCCCAAACTCAGAGTGGGCTCAGCCTGGAAAGGTCTCAAATGCCATTTACCACCAGCCCCTCCCTGCTTGCTCCTTTTCCTGTCTTCTCTCTCTAAATTAATGGAGTCACTCCCTAGTGTCTCTCAGTATAGAAATATAGTGGCTATCTTAATTTTTTCCTTTCTTTTGCACCATAGATCAAACTAGTCAACAAACAAATCAATTACTTTCTCCCTAAAAATGTCTCTAATCTGACTTTCCCTCTCCATCCCACTGCCATGCCTGATTTTGCTGTCTCACTTGAAGAGTTTCAACAGCCTCATAACTGGCTTCCAAGCCACACATTTCTCCCCACTCCTATGTAATCCTTCACTGGAAAGACGAAATGAAAAAATTCAGATTACGATATTGAACAAACAAATAATGTAATTCTTTCACTCATTCAAAGGTTTCCCATCACTAATGAGAAAGGTCAGCTGTTTCCCCATGATACCTGGCTGCTCCATGATCCAGTCCCAGCATCTTCCCTCAAGTTCATTTCTCACCCCTCCTCTTCCCACCCACACTCCCCAAAACTAAATTTATTTCGGTCCCTCAAATACTTAACACTTTTATTACCTTATACATGCCATTCCTTCTTCATAAAATGCATACCTGTTTTATTCAAGGAAAAGATCTATTCATTCTTCAAGACTGGGCTGCAATATTTTCTTCTCTGAAAAAAATTTCCCAACCTCCAGACAAAGTTTGCTGCTCCAACTCCATGTTCTCACAGCACACTCTATTAGAGTATTAATCACGTGATATCATCATTGCTTGCTCATAGCCTGATCCTCCCACCAATGGGTTCTGAGCTTCCTTGAAGGCCAGGACTTTGCTACATCCTTCAACACAATTGGTCTCAACACATGTTCTATAAGTGCTTGAATAAAAATAATTGATAATTAATTAAGAAATGAATACAGTATCAGAAAAAATGTTTAACAAGAGAAAAAAATGATCTCAAACAGTTTTAAGCACCATTTACAGGAATAGAACTATAAACTGTTTTGATCAATATAGCTAAGGTAGAACTCTACACACCAATAATTTAAGAGCATTAAGGTTATGGCATTACCTGATGTGGGAGCCATTACTATTAAAGCAGTAGCTACTCTCTGGCAGTAGCTACTCATTATTTTATTTCAC
Source organism: Trachypithecus francoisi (assembly GCF_009764315.1). Taxonomy (NCBI): domain Eukaryota; kingdom Metazoa; phylum Chordata; class Mammalia; order Primates; family Cercopithecidae; genus Trachypithecus; species Trachypithecus francoisi. The sequence goes on along the minus strand of NW_022681470.1, from coordinate 71,896,919 downwards.
CACACTAGGCCTTGTCTTCTAGAATAGGGTTAGCACATGTTTTCTTAAGGCCAAATAGTAAATTTCTTTCTTTTGGGGGGTGGTTGGAGACAGAGTTTTACTCTGCAACCCAAGTTGGAGTGCAATGGCACCATTATAGGCCACTGCTGCTTCAACCTCCTGGGCTCAAGCAATCCTCCCACCTTAGCTTCCAAAGTAGCTGAGACCACAGGCATGCACCACCATGCCTAGCTAAGTTTATTATTTTTAGTAGAAAAGAGGTCTCACTATGTCGTCCAGGCTGGTCACGAACTCCAAATCTCAAGTGATTCTTCTGCCTCAGCCTCCTAAAGTGCTGAGATTATGGGTGTGAGCCAAAGCGCTCAGCCAGATAGTGAATATTTTAAGCACTCTGAACCCAGAGGCAAAATTAAGTCTATTATGTAGTTACTTACATAAAATGTAACCATTTAAAAAACGTGAAAAACATTCTTAGTTAACAGGCATTAAAAACAAAACAACAACAACAATAACAAAACAGATGGCTGGCCAGATATGGCCCACATGCCTTAGTTTGCTGACCCTATTCTAGAACAACACTCTCCAACTGAAATGTAAAGCAAGCCTCCAATATGAAACCCATATATAATTTAAAATTTTCTAGTGGTCATACATTTAAACTAGGTAAAATTAATTTTGAAAATATATTTTCTTTAACATATTTAAAATATTTTCATTACAAAGTGTAATCAATATAAAAATATAAATTTGGGGGATACTAAGTCTTTGAAATCTGGTGTGAGTTTTACACCTACAGCATGTCTCAATTCAGAAGAGCCACATTTCAAGTGTTCAGTAGATACATGTGGCTGGTGACTATCAATTTGAACAGTACAGTTCTACAATTATAAAATTTTTTAAAAGTAGGGTGAAATTATATGTAAGTTTCCTTTTGCTCAAAATAATACTCAATTGTGAAGCTAATCTAACTTTCTAATATCTCACCAACACTCATTTATTCTTTCATTTATTTGCGCAAGAGTTTGAGATTGAGTGTTTCATAAGTGTCAGGCACTGTATTAAGCTCCAAGAAAAGGCAGACAGTTTCAGAATGGTTCTGTCTCCAAGAGTTCATCACTTAACATGAGAATAACAATTTATAAGCCTGTAAGAACATAACAGAGTAAGAAAGTAACACAAAGACACATACATGTGGGATTGGGGGGCAGGGTGTATGCGCCAAAAAGAAAATGGCCAGTTCCATCTAAGAGGGACAGGACAGCATCCCAGAGGTGGTGATACATGAGTTCAGTTAGTAGAGTGGTGACAGCTTTCAACTCCTGCAGAGGGGACAGTGTGATGAAAGGCAGGGAGGCATGACACAGCATGGTCCTACCAGGGACCTGCAGGTCATTCCAACTGACCAAACTTTAGGCTGTAAGGAAGGAAAGCCACAGTTGCAGAGCCCAGTGAGGAGACTGGGAAGGCTTTATTAGCGATAATACTAAGAAGTTCGTACTTTACCATGTAGGTTATAGAAAGGCTTACCTGGTGAGAGGCAGTGGTTGGTATGATGACCTTTGCATTTTGAAAAGATGATTTGGTTGTAGTGCGGATCCTGAGTTGAAGGGACAGACACATGGCACAAAGAGACATGCTGCAATTTCACTGCAAAATCCTAGACAAGAGATGATGAAGGACGAAACCAGGACAGAAACAAAGGAGGATACAGGCACAGAGCATGGCAAAGGCAACAGGCAGCTGTGCAGTGAATGGAGGAAAAGAGGCAGAGGCCCAGGTTTCTGACCCACATAACTGGAAAGATAACTGGGCTTCTATTGGCCATGACAGGAAAGAGAGGAGAAGGCCCTTCAAAGAGAAAAAAAAAAAGTATCTTCTAAGAGGTTCCAGAGAGACCCATCTTTCACCAAATGCTTTTCTATAGCAAGTCTGCCCTGGGCAAGGAAAGTACAATGGGATCTGATCAGTTTGTCTCTTAGGAAAAGCTCAGGGAAAGAAAGAAATATATATATATTTTAAGGTGCTTAGTGAGTTTTGAGCCCTACATTGGAACAATCATACCAGTGTATCATCTGATGCTTGTTTTCTGACAGAGCATCTTCAGTTCATGATCTAGCGTTCCTGAATTCACCACAAAGTCCCCACAGAAAACTGAATTTGCCTGAACTGCAAACTCAATGCTCTTTTTTAATGCTTTGATGACGGAAATATACCCCGTTTCTCTTTGCCTCAAGCACTCATTAGTTGTTATCTGGTCAGTCTGTCTGACCACACATTTCAGTCTCTTATCATCATAGATTTCACCATCATAATTAACTGTCTTGCTGTGCAGCTCCAATTGTTACATCCTCCCTTTAACTTTGTCCAAGGCAAGCTGAAAGAGACAAGATTTCTTACCTTGATGTACCCTTTTATTAGGGAGCAAAATTCTTACCAGAGAGCCTCCCCACCCAGCAGCCTTCTTCTTATGACTCACTGAATGGAACTGAGTCACATGTCTACCCTTAAACCACAAGCAAAGGGCAATAGGATCACCACGCCCTTACCTAGACCAAAAATGGCTCATTCCATGGGACAGTGTTGGGACAGATGGGGGAGGGCAGGGAAGAAGGCCGCTTTTCCTTTACATGTGTTACCAAAATAATAATAATCAGTATATTGCTGCTGTAACAAATAACCACAAAGTAACGGCTTAAAACAACACACATTTATTATCTTATTTTCTGGGGGTCAGAAGTTCAAAAAGGGTTTTACCGGCTGAGATCAAGGCCTCAGCAAGGCTGCAAGGCCCTCTGGAGGCTCTAGAGAAAAATCTGTTTCCTTATTTTTTCTTTTTTTTTTTTTTTTTTTTTTTTTTTTTTGAGACGGAGTCTTGCTCTGTCGCCGGGGCTGGAGTGCAGTGGCCGGATCTCAGCTCACTGCAAGCTCCGACTCCCGGGTTCACGCCATTCTCCTGCCTCAGCCTCCCGAGTAGCTGGGACTACAGACGCCCGCCACCTCGCCCGGCTAGTTTTTTGTATTTTTTAGTAGAGACGGGGTTTCACAGTGTTCACCAGGATGGTCTCGATCTCCTGACCTCGTGATCCGCCCGTCTCGGCCTCCCAAAGTGCTGGGATTACAGGCTTGAGCCACCGCGCCCGGCCTATTTTTTCCATCTTCTAGAGGGCACCAGCATTCCTTGGCTTGTGGTCCCATCCCCTATCTTCAAATGCAACAATCTAGCATCTTCCTCTCTCTCTTCTCTCTCCCTCCCTCCCTCCCTCTCTCTCTCTCTCTCTCTCTCTCTCTCTCTCTCTCTCTCCTTCATCACCTCCTTATTTCATATCCCTTATAAGGACTTTTATGATTACACTGGGCTCACCCAGATAATCCAGGGTAATCTCCCCATCTCAAAATCTTTAACTTGACCACATCTACAAAAGTATCTTTTCCCATGTAACATAACATATTCGCATGTTCCAGGGATTTGGATGTGGATACCTTTGGAGGGCCATTATTCAGCCTACCAGTTAGGCTTCTATAACCCAAGAACAATAAATGATTGCCTTGATAGCAATCACTTAGGGTCTTATCATTTGTCAAGCCTTGAACTGGGACACTTTTCATGGTTATGAAATGAAAGATTTGGCCGGGCGCGGTGGCTCAAGCCTGTGATCCCAGCACTTTGGGAGGCCGAGACGGGCGGATCACGAGGTCAGGAGATCGAGACCATCCTGGCTAACATGGTGAAACCCCGTCTCTACTAAAAAATACAAAAACTAACCGGGCGAGGTGGCAGGCGCCTGTAGTTCCAGCTACTCGGGAAGCTGAGGCAGGAGAATGGCGTAAACCTGGGAGGCGGAGCTTGCAGTGAGCTGAGATCCGGCCACTGCACTCCAGTCCGGGAGACAGAGCGAGACTCCGCCTCAAAAAAAAAAAAAAAGAAAAAAAAGAAATGAAAGATTAACACTGAAATTGTGGAAGAGGTAGTCTACCCATCTTATAGGTGAGGAGAAAGGTATTCAGAGTGTCTTTGTTCATGGAGCCAGTAATCCACCTCAGTGCAAACCCAGGTCCACCTCTCTCCTTAGCCCATGCTCTCCTGTGCTCTTTTCTGCTTGGAAAAATCCACTGAAAGCCAAGGCGGGTATTCTGAATACCCAAATTTTAGTGATTTCTTCAAGTGCACACTTTATCAGTGGCAAATATGTATATCTAGACCCTATTTTTCTGAATTCCCAGTGAAATGCACAATGTTGCATTTTTTAAAGGAAAGCTAACAATTTAGTTTTAATTTTCTTCTGAGGACTTACCCTACAGGAATAGTCAATCCATATCCCCTATTTCCATTTCCTGCCTATGTCTTTCAAGGTCATTAAAGCAAATATTTTTAGAAAATGAACATCTCCACATAGTGTTAGCCATAACAAGTTGGTTTATTGCTTCATTTACCTTTTGTTTTAAAGTTTCACAACAGTCTTTAGTTGCATTTAAATAATTGTAATAGGTTATCTCTCTGGGAAGAAGTCTACTCAGAGGTGGACACACAATAAAAAATAAAAATAATGTCTGTGGTAAACAAAGTGTTAAAAATGAGTTTTTATATTTTTGAAATTCGACAAGATTCACACATGGGTTTTAACACATATAATAAGTGGCTGTGTTAATATATTAGGGGGCATTCGGGCACAGTGGCTCATGCCTGTAATCCCAGCACTCTGGGAGTCTGAGGTGGGTGGATAATGAGGTCAGGAATTCAAGACCAGCCTGGCCAAGATGGTGAAACCCCATCTCTACTAAAAATGAAAAAAAATAGCCAGGCGTGGTGGTGGGCGCTTATAATCCCAGCTACTCGGGAGGCTGAAACAAAGAATTGCTTGAACCTGGGAGGCGGAGGCTGCAGTGAGCCAAGATCGCGCCACTGCACTCCAGCCTAGGTGACAGAGCAAGATTTCATCTCAAAAATAAAAAATAAAAATAAAAATTATATATATATATATACACACACACACACACATATATATATATGAGGGGGCAAGGACATGTTCCACCCTAACAGCACACATTTGCTGAAAGGCAGAAGGAAGATGGGGCAGAGAGATAATCTTTGATTTTCATATGTAATAAACTCCAAAGAAGACACGCTAATACCAAACAGAAAAGTTGAACAATACCTTACATATTACAAGGGAGGTAGCTAGTCCAAGAAAGCTCAAATGTAAAGTAAAACCCCTAATTATACTTGGCCTTTTAGGCCATCTTCAAAAGCATATTCCCAACTCATTCTTCACTGTATTCCTCTTTCTTTACAATTGAGCACTACAGTCAACTCTTAGGATTGATGGGTGTCCAAATGAAGTTTTAAAATTAAACACTCCAAGGGCCTCAATCATTGTCTGAATAGTTTCATCACTAGTATCAACACTTTGGTTTTTCTGTTTTCCATTCACATTTAAATATTAAGGATGAAATACAAAGCAATATTTATATAAATAGTTACAGAGGCAAACACTGCTATTCAGCCAACACTGAGCTGCTGGCTGACAAGCAAGAGCAATAGCCAGTGGATGTGACTCTAAATTTAGCATAAGAAAGGCAGTATGGGTGTATTACTGTATAGTATATGAAAAACAATAATTAAATATTTGTTTGAATAAACAATTAAAATATCAAACAAAAGAGAAGGAATGCCTATACCCTGTTTTTGAATGTTAATGTCTCAACATCTCAACTGGTTCATACAATGGTTTCATGTGTGTGTGATGGGTGGGGAGGAGGGTATGTGGGATGGGGGAGGGTTTGTCTGCCTATCTTTCTGTATCCCTGGGAAGTACGTTTGGTTTTTTGTGCCAAGTTCAGACAGTTCTTCAATTAAAATGCTCCCAGCACAATGCAGGCCCAACAATCTCTCATCCTTTTTCAGTTTCTCCATCAGTCCATGTCCCTCCTTTCTCCTTCCAGAGTCAGACCTGAGGACCCAGCCAGCTTCAGGTGCAGCATATATGTGGCATCCAGCATAAGCCTTCCCTGCAGCCATCAGCGCTGCTGTTTTCCAGATGTGAACCCATTCATTGTGTGCCAGTCCTGCTGCTGAAAATTTGGAAGTTTACACATGCATCATGAAGTAAAAATGACTATGAAACTCCAGCACAAGCCATTACATAAAAGCTGAAATTTTGACTATTGACTGATTTTTCTTTCAAAAGTATTGATGAAGAAGATTCCCTTACAACCAGAGCCACATTCAATATTGGAAAGAAACTTGTGGATAATGCTCAGGCATTTGAGAAAGTCAGAAGGTTCTTATTAAAATAAACACTCAGTAATAAACTTTAATGGTCTCCAGAGGTTCGTAATGCCAAAGAATAATACATAAAAAATGCTGATTTAATAAGAGTACTTATAAACTCCTCATACATCATTTATTGCAAAGCATAATTTTGAATTATTCAAAAGATACTAAAACCATGATGAATTATAACTCATGCTGAACTAAGCCTTATGTTTCCAGTATCAAACAAATAGATAAATTAATGTCCTTAATTAGCAGCTGATGAGGAGAAATCATGCGTAGCTTTAAAAGAATCCTATAATGTCTGTGAAATGTCCAAGTCTGCTGGCTAAAATAAGCTTTTTCCTTTCACAACTTTTTTTTTCCGGATTTCCCCTGCAAGCTGTCAACCCCATATATTATGCAGAACTGTGTGGCTGCCCATCACAGGAAATTGCTCTCTGACAAAGGTATTTCAATCAGTAATGATTGCTGTATCTGTCAAGCAGATACTTAAAGTAATATAATAAAACCAAGAAAATCTGACACTTCCCCATATGTCTGGGTAACCAGTATTCTTCCTCTCACACATGCACTAAACAGATGCACTCTATTTGTTAGCAGAACACAAAATAAAACATAACAAAGCCCATTTTCTCCAATTTGCATGAGCAGCACCCATGTGGGAGGGGGAAGTTGGAATTAAAGACTCCGGGCTTCTTTCAATTGTATCTTCTAGTTGTCAAAATCTGAAAAGGTATAATCACTCTGACAAGAAAGAGTCAACGGTTTCTATGGCAATATTGAGAAGGGAGTACCAAAGATAGGCCAAAGGAGGTAGGAAAGGGGTCAAGATTATTACTACAATTCCCTTCCTTGCTATATCTTGTTATTTTCGACAGTTGGATTGAAGAAATCCAATTTTAGCACTTTTCTTGACGTTCATGGGTGAGTGTCAAACTGCACCTTATGGAAGGGAATGTCTGAGAGGAAAGGAATAGGAAGGAAATTCTCCTCATGGAATCAGACCACTGAGACCTAAGTTGACAGGCAAGCTTCAGGACTTTCAATGACATCCCCAAAAGTAAGGCAAGCCTCACACTTGAAATCAAAGCCTTCCAGTGAAAAGGAGTGGGATGGGGTGGCAGAGCATTTTGATTCTTTTGAAACACATTTTTCAAGCGTGGGCAAGATCGAGCAGCAATCTACCAACTCCCTGAACATCAGACCTTATCCCAGATATTTCATTGTCTGCCATTTAGTTTGTTCTGGAGTTACAGCATTTGGAAACTGTGAATCTGGAAAAGTTCCCGATACGTGTGCTACCCGTGGCCTAAGGCCTCTTCCTGTAAGAAATGGCTGCCAAAGACCAGCCTTTAACCTTTGTTTCCCTTTCCTTATACTCAATAATGAGTTTTAGGAATACTTATCTTTTTTTCTGACTCTTGCCATTATCTCGTGGAAGAACTGGGCAGGAGTTACTGGAATAGGTCATGCTGACAGGAGCTGACCTAAAGCCGAACCTGGCTGTTAAGGTGAGACAGACACCAGAAAAGCCAAAGTCTGGGCATGTTTGGGTTGAGGCGAGGCTGCCCATATGACAATACCACAGGGCACAGTCAAACAGGGTGAAGGCAAATTGAGTATTAGGATGGAACAGTGCGCGGTAACAGGGTCTTCCAACAACCACCACTGAGTATACTGAGTATACTGGGAAACAATACAGGAATATTAGTCAACACACATTTTTTTTTTTTTTTTTTTTTTTGAGACAGAGTCTTGCTTTGTCGCCCAGGCTGGGGTGCAGTGGTGCAATCTTGGCTCACTGTGATTTCTGCCTTCCAGGTTCATGTGATCCTCCCGCGTCAGCCTCCCAAGTAGCTGAGATTACAAGCATGTGCCACTGCACTCAGCTAATTTTTGTATTTTTAGTACAGATGGGGTTTCACCATTTGGCCAGGCTGGTCTCAAACTCCTGACAGCAAGTGATCCAACCACCTTGCCCTCCCAAAATTCTGGGATTACAGGCATGAGCCACCGTGTGCGGCCTAGTCAATACACTTTTATTAAGCACCTATTATGTGCCAGGCACTGTGCCATCCATTAGGAATCGTGAACCAACTAGAAAGTGTCTCTTCTCTAGTAGACCTCGCATCAAGTAGGGATGGAGGTTGTGATAGAGAAAGTACCATCTGTCTGAGGAGGATCTAGTAAAAGTCCCAAATCTAGGCTAGGAGAATAGGAAAGACATCCTAGAAGCAATGCCACTCCAGTCAACCTAAAGGATGAATAGCAGCCAGCCAAGTGAGGAAGGGAAGAATGGGGATCCCAGGCTGAGGGATTTTCCAAGGTCTTAAGAAAAGAGGGTCCATGGTATTTGATGAACTGAAAGAAGTCCACTGTCTTACAATTTAGAATACTTGGATTGGAGGAGATGGGGAGTGGTTGAAAAGAAGTAAAAGATGAAGGCAAACTCCTGAAGGTTCCCTAAGTCAGTTAAAGAGTTCGTCTAAGGGACAAGAGAAGTTATTTAGGGGTATGAGCAGAGGAAAAGCATGATCTGATTGGCACCTTTGAGCATCACTGGCTTTGGAATAGAGGATGTATTTAAGGATAACTTAACTCAAGGCTTCAGGATTCTGCTGAAGTTGTCCAGGCAAATGAAGTTGGTGATGTGGACTACGGCAGCAACAGTGGAGGCAGAGAGAACTGGAGGAGTCCAGAGCCATTTAGGAGGTAGTTTAACACATTAGGGCAGCCGATTAGATTGGGAATGTGGGAGAGGAAAGACAGAACTAAGCATGGAGCCTAGGTTTCCTACTTCAGCTACAGGATAGGGAAGAAGCATGTCTGAATAGCTGTTAAGCAGTCTTCATTACAGGTTCACTCTGTGTGCAGGTGGGGGGACTCATTAGATTCAGAAATAAAACTTCAGATCTGGAAGGGGAATGGTAGAAGGAAGATGAGCCCCACACCACCCTCTATCCTTTCCTTTGGGTTATAACTTTCGCATTTGCTCTCCAACTGCACACCATCCTTCCCCTAACCACAAACCCGCTAATCTGTCTTGTAACCTGACACATTGGGCAGTTGAAAGTTAATCAGTTAAGGCAGAATAATATTTCACTGTGGTATATATGTATGTAGATATATGTAAAGATTCTCCTTGACTTACAGTAGGGTTATATTCTGATAACCCCATTGTAATCTGAAAATATAAGTCCAAAATGCATTTAGTACCCCAATAAACTCATCATAAAGTCAAAAAACATAAAAGTTAGGGTGTGTGTATGTGTGTGTGTGTGTGTGTGTCTTTCACATTTTCTTTATTTATTAGTCTGTCGACAGACACATTGTTTCTGCATCTTGGCTATTGTACATAATTCTGCAATACACATAAATATGCAGATACGGATTTCAATTCCTTTGGATATATACCCAGAAGTGGGATAGCTGGATCATATAGTAGTTCTATTTTCAGTTTTTTGAGGAAGGTATATACTGTTTCTCATAATGGTTTCACCAATTTACAGTCTCACCAAAAGTATAAGGGTTCCCTTTTCTTCACATCTTAGCCAACACTTGTTAACATTTGACTTTATGATAACAGCCATCTTAAGGTGTTACTTAAATGTTCTCACCTCAAAAAAAATGGTAACTCTATGAGAGAGTGGATATATTAACAGCTTGGTTGTGGTAGTCACTTCACAATGTATATGTATATCAAATCACCATATTGTACACCTTAAGTATACACAATTTGCATTTGTCAATTATACCTCAGTAAAGCTATGGAATGTGGGGGTATTGGAGTTAATCAGTTAACATTTGTGAAAAAATTTTACCTCTCTGGTGAGAGATTCTCCACTAGTTAAAATTTTTACCTTTATCTGATCCAAGACACTCCAGCTTTTTCAATGTCATATATAATTCTGAAAAATGAAACATTTCTTGGTAGTGACTCAGAAAAGCTAGCTGAGGGTTATAGCTAAACCATGATAAAACAACTTACTGAGATGACAAACAAAAGATTAGGAAAGTTCAGCTCCTTTTAATCACTCATCCATTCATTTGTTCATTCCGCTCACATTTGTTGTCATTCAACAAATGTTTTATAAACTCCTCTGAATGTTCTAGGTTGTGTAACACACAGTTATGAATAAGACAAGTTATCTGCCTTCATAGTGTGTACATTCTTGTGGGAAAAACAATACATAAATAAATACTAATTCTAGGAAGTGCTACGAAGAAAATAAATGGGGTGAGGAGCAGAGTACCTGAGGAGGGCCTTTTTAGATGGAGTGGTCAAGGAAGACCTGCCTTCTGAGAATGGGACAGTCATTCAATGAGCTGGAGAAAGAGCATTCCAGGCAGATGGAACAGCAAAGACAAAGGCTGGGAGTGGGGAAGGGCTTTGCATGTGGAGGAACAGAAAGTTTGCCCACGAATGTTACAGGAAAAGAGGTAAATGTTTTAGATTGAAGGTGGAGAAGTGGGCAGAAGCTCTGTGACTCAAGACCTCTTAAGCCATGATAAAATGTTGGGTTTTATGAAAACCAAAACCACAGTGAGATGTCATCTCACATCTATAAGGATGGCTACTACTTAAAAAAAAAAAAAAGTAACAATTATTGAAAAGGAGGTGAAATAATGGGAACCCTTGTATACTGTTCGTGGAAATATAAATAGGTACAACCACTATATGGAGGTTCTCAAAAAATTAAAAATAGAACCATCATTTCATCCAATAATGCCACCCTGGATATATATCCAAAGGAGACGAAATCAATATATGGAAGAGATATCTGCACCCCCATGCTCATTGCAGCATTACTTACAAGAGCCAAGACATGGAGGCAACCTAAGTGTCCTTCAACAAATGAATAAAGAAAATGTAATATATACATACAATGGAATACTATCAGCCTTTAAAAAGGGAATTCTGCCATTTGCAACAACACGGAAGAAACTGGAAGACATTATATTAAGTGAAATAAGCCAGCCACCGAAGGACAAATACTACATAATGCCGCTTCTATAAGGACTCTGAAAGAGTAAAACTCACAGGAGCAGAGTAGGATGGTGGTTGCCAGGGGCGGGGGGGAGAGGAAACAGGGAGGCATTAGTCAAAGGGTCTGAAGTTTTGGTCACATAAGATGAGTAAGTTCTGACGATCTACTGTAGAGCATAGTGCCCACAGATAGCAATATTCTATTGTATACTGAAAATTTTGCTAAGAGGATAGATCTTATGTTATGTTCTTATCACAAAATAATAACAGCAATGAATAATGATGGCAGTAGAAAACTTTTGGAGTAATGGACAAGTATATGGCACGGATCATGGTGATGGTTTCACAGATGTATACTTATCTCCAAAGTCATCAAGTTGTAGACAGCCTTTGGTATGCCAATAATACCTCAATAACGAGGTTTTTGTAAAAAGAATGTAGGGTTTTATTCTAAGTGCAAAGGAAATCACTGGATGTGTTAAGCAGGGAGTGATAAAATCTGGCATATTAATTTATAAGAAAATCACTCTGGCCACCCTGTGGGAAACAGACTAGAGAAGAAGCAAGAAACTACAGTTGAGAAGGGACTGCAGGAGCCCTAATGAGAGGTGGAGAAAGGAGCTGTGTCTAAGTAGAGATGAAAAAAAATCAACAGCTTTGAGAAAAATTGTGGGGAGAGGAAGAATTGGGCACAAAGGAGATTCTCTACTCTGTGCAAGGCACACACTTAGTCTTGTCTTTTCTGTAAACACTTCCCATTGCATCTCAACAGAGGGCTTACGGAAACTATTTTTATGTGGAATCACAATTTAGCAAATACTGTTGGATTTAATTCGATTTAAGCCTATTTCTATTATTCTGGCCTGCGTGTCAGGTGTATTTCAAGTCACAAAGCAAGGGTTCTGTACCCAGCCATAACACTAGTGGGCAGGTTTTACATGGTTTGGCCCCTCTTACCTTTTCATTCCTCAACTCCACCCTCCTGGAAAGCTCTGCAATTGCAGAGCTGGAAAAGATGACTATTAGGGGCCAGAGTACCATTACTACCCAGCAGGGCAAGGAACTGCTTTAAAAACAGAGTACTGAACCATTTAGCAACCTAATAAAAAGTCCAGATGCCACCATTAGGTGTGGGCTCTGGCTGGTTTGAGAACAATCAAGAAGGGCTTTGGGACCCTTCTAATCCTTTACTTCCCCTGTTCCTCTTAATCTCTACTTCAGAGTACACTAATAAAGACAACTCGTTTAGGATTGCCTCCTATATACTAACTCTGAATGCCATAAAGTCATCTGTACACAAGGGTATCATCAAAAGCATTATAGGTTCACCTACATGGATACCATAGTGTCTATCTTAGCCTCTGACTAAGAAAGCCTCTGTAGGAAAAACATATTGATTGACCTCCACTTCACCTCCTTTCCCAAATAAATCTACTCTTTTTTCCCTTTAAAATTTGCACCTGTTCTTCGGATAATTGGCTAGTCATATACAGAAAAATAAAACTGGATCCCTACCCTACCCTTCATCATATAGAAAAATTAACTCAAGATGGATTAAAGAATTAATTTAAGAGTCAAACTATAAAAATCCTAGAAGAAAGCCAAGGAAATACTTTTCTGGATATTGGCCTTCACAAAGAACTTATGATTCAGTCCTCAAAATCAATTGCAACAGAATCGAAAGTTGACAAGTGAGACCTATTTCAACTAAAGAGCTTCTGCACAGCAAAAGAAACTACCAACGGAGTAAACAGACACTCTACAGAATGGGAGAAAATATGCACAAACTATTCATCCAACATAGGTCTAATATCCAGAATCCATAAGGAACTTAAGCAATTTAACAAGCAAAAAACAAACAACCACATTAAAAAGTGAGCAAAGGACATAAAAAAAAAAATCAAAGGAAGACATACATGCAGCCAACAAACGTATGAAAAAATGTTCCACATCACTAATCATTAAAGAAGTGCAAATCAAAACCACAATGAGATCACCATCTCACACCAGTCAGAATGGCTATTATTTAAAAGTCACAAAATAGCAGATGCTGCTGAGGCTGCAGAGAAAAGGGAATGTTTATACACTGTTGTTGGAAACGTAAAATATTTCAGCCACTGTGGAAAGCAGTTTGGAGATTTCTCAAAGAACTTAGGCTATCATTCTCCCCAGCAATCCCATTACTAGGCATATACCTAAAGGAAAATAAATCATTCTACCAAAAGACACATGCACTTGTATGTTCATCATGACACTATTAAGAATAGCAAAGACATGGAATCAACCTAGATGCCCATCAACGATGAACTGGATTAAAGAAAATGTGTTATATATGCATCATGGAATACTACACATCCACAAAAAGGGAATAAAATCATGTCCTTTGCAGCAACATGGATGCAGCTGGGGGAGGAGGAGGCCATTATCCTAAGTGAATTAATGCAGAAACAGAAAACTAAACGCCACATGTTCTTACTTATAAGTAAGAGCTAAACACTGAGTACACGTGGACATAAAGATGGGAACAGTAGACACTGGGGTCTACTAGATGGGTGAGGGAGGGAGTGGGAAAAGGGTTGAAAAACTACCTATTGGGTACTGTGCTCACTCCTTGGATGACAGGATCATTTGTCTCCCAAACCTCAGCATTATGCCATTTGTCTTGTGACAAACCTGCACACGTACCCCTGAACCTAAAATAAAAGTTGAAATTTTTTAAAAAATTTCTACCCCATGAGGGCACAAAGTCGGCTGCACGTGTTTCACACTTTTGGTGTTGCCTTCTATTAAACCACAGCACTCACCTCTGTCCTGCAGAGAGAGCCAGGGCAGCTTAGGGCAAATAAGGGACTTACTTACTGGATGATTATTCTGTGTGTGAATTCAAGAGTAGGACTTTCTTAGCATGTCCCTAAAAAGAAAACTCATGGGCAGTAATTGGTGACAGGGAAAGAGACTCCGCAGAGCTGGCCATCTGGTGACCTGAGCCGGCTGCAGCTTTATTTCATTCAGATGCCACTGCTCTTCCTCCTTTTGTAGGATTTCAGCTGTCTCATTAGATTGCTCCTCGCCACTAAATATTCCTTCCAAATCATTTTCATTTCTAATAATAAAACTAATCTAGGATTTCAAAACTATTTTTATATTAAAACTTTTAAAATCATGTTTCTCGGTTTAAAGAGATTTCGGGGGCGGGGAGGGGAACTTCCTGATATTTCATCCCTATGTTATCCCCATAACAACTGCTATGGTGAAATTCATCTGGCATATTAACATTTATATACCAGGAAGAAAAGAAGCTTAACATATGGCTTATCTCTCTGTCAGTTCTGACCCTCTTCAAATGTTTTCAGTAGGAGATATTAAGATGGAAAAAAAATACACCAAAATCCAATTTTCTCAGACTATCCTGTTCCCTACATTGCCTTCCTAACACAAGTACTTCCTTTAAAAGTGGGGCCAGGCACAGTGGCTCATACCTGTAATCCCAGCACTTTGAGAGGTGGAGGTGGAAGGACCGCTAGAGTTTGGGATTTTGAGACCAGCCCAGGCAACCTAGCAAGACCCTGTCTCTACAAAGAATAAAAAGTAAAAAATTAGCCAGGCATGGTGGCACATACCTGTAGTCCCACCTATTCAAGGGAATGAGGTGGACAGATCACTTGAGTCCAGGAGTTTGAAGCTGCAGTAAGCAGTGATCCTGCCACTGTGCCCTAGTCTGAGAGACAGGATAACAGCCTGTCTCAAAAAATAAAAAAAAATTTAAAAAAAAAAAATAAACACTAAAGATAAAAGGGAAATAGTCTATTTATAAAGGGGAATTAGGTGATCTTTCTCCTGAACCACACCACTAAACTTCAGGAATCAATATGATTTTATTTTCCCACTTTGGGTTGTTTTTCTAGCAGAAGGGACAGATTTACATGAATTATTTTCCCAGTCATTTTTTTTCAGATTTTACATTTTTTACATACTTTAAAATTTACTCCTGTGAATGTACAGTTCTACGGGCTCTGAGAAATGCACACAGATGTACATCCACCACAATCATGGTATGGAAGTTTTATTGCCCCTCCAAAATGCTCTCATGCTGTCAACGCCCCCCCTCCCTTACCCCCATGCTTCTCTGTTCCATCACTATTGCTTTGCCTTTTTTAGAAAGTCATAGAAATGAAATGATGCAGTACATAGGCTTTTAGGCCTTTTTCACTTAGCAAAATGCATTTGGAATTCACGCAAGTTGTTGACCGTATCAGTAGTTTATTCTTTTGTATTGCTGAGCAGTATTGCTTGGACACACCATAGTTTGTCAATCTGTTCACCCAAGGACATTTGGGTTGTTTTCAGTCTTTGGAGATTACATATAAGGCTTCTACAAACACTTGTATACAGATTTTTATGTGAACATAAGTTTCTATTTCTCTTGGACAAATAGAAATTGGTATAGTTAAATCATACAGTAAGATTTGGTTAAACTTTATAAGAAAACCTTAAAAGTTCTCAAGGGAGTTGTAATATTTTGCATTCTCACCTGCAATGCCTGAGAGTTCCTGTTGCTTCCCATCCTCAGGAGCACTTAGCATTGTCATTTTTCTTAAATCTTAGCCATTCTGATAGATGTGAGGAGGTACATCACTGTGCTTTTAAACTGTATTTTCCTAATAATGTCTCCTTCAATTCCAGCCATCATTCTTATCCTTTAGGCAGGAAAGAGGGAAAGACAATGGGCAGATGGCATATGCTAGCAGAGGCAGGACTCCTTTTAAGCAGCATTCCTGAAAACCCCTCACAACAACTTCTGATTGCTTATCATCGACCAGAACTATTATACTCATGAGGCCTCCCTACATGCAAGAAAGATTGAGAAATGGAGATATTTTTTAACTGAGTATATCAGCACCTCATTGAAATCAGGAATCTCTAAGTAAGAAAGGAGAATGGGCATGGAGTTGGCATCACGCAGACTCTCTTGTCACACTGGTGTCCCTGCTTCCCTCCCATGCCTCTGTACAATTTATTCTTCACTTGCAGCCAGAGTGATCCCTATTAAAATTCATCACATCATGTCACTTTCGTGCTCAGAATAATTCAGCGCTTCCCAACTCCCCTGGAGTAAACTCAAAGTCCTTACAATTGTCAGTAAGGCCTTTCTTGATCTGTGCCCACACCCATATTTTGGAATGCACCTCCTACCAACCTTCCCCTTGATCACTAAGTTGCAGCCACACTGCTGTCCTTCTTCCATGAATAAGCCAAGCATACTCTGACTTCTGGGTTCCCCTGGGTCTCACTACTCACTTTACCTGGATAGTTCTTCCTCCAAAGAGGCTCACTGCTTTACTTTCAATTCCCACAAGGTTGCACACATATGCCCCTGCATCAGAAAGACTTTCCCTCCTCTATAAAAAGTATCTTATGTAAAATAGAATTACCAACCCCTGTCATACACTGTTTATATTATTCTTAGCACTTATCATATATTTTGTTTATTTGTTAATATTTTGTGCCCTTTAGAATATAAGAGAGCAAGAACTTTGTTTTGTTCACTGTTGTATATAGAATGTGGCCTGACAGTCAACAGACATTTGCCACCCGAATGAATGAAGAGAGGAGGGTCTTTACAGAGAACTCATAAAAAGAAAGAGTGCTATGATATTCCTTCTTTCCTTTCTGTAGGTTCTTTTGTCTCCATTTCCCAGCTGGGTGAGGAAGACCCCAAGAGAACCAATCATAGAGCTTTGGGTTTTGCAAAAGGAGGGTCTGACAACACATTCCTTGTTGCATGTTTGCTGAAATAGATAATTCTAAGAAGAGTTAGAATTATCTAACTAAAAGAGTCAGGTGGGGTTTCCTGAAATTGCAGGGCATGAAAATAGAGGAAAGGGGAAGGGAGGCAGAAGTTTCCCTGTCAGCCTAGTACACACCATGAAGGTAGCCAGGCAGGTCAGAAACACACAGGTCATGGGGAGTGAAGGGCTATGAGCCTAATTTTTGAGAGCAGTTTTGATGGTGTAGTAGGACACAAGAGCACAAGAGCTGGGGACATAGTAAGAGGCCTGCAAGAGAGATCACTAACCTTAGAAAGTGGGAGGAAGGTGATGCTCTCTCTCCCAGAAAGCCATGGTTCTTCTGAGGAGTCTGGCCTGACACAGATTCCCAGCAGTCTTGTGCCACCCCATGACCTGTGCGTTTCTGACCAGCTTTGCTTCCTAGCAGCCCAGTTCACGGCAGGTCAAATCCAGAAATCAAACTTCGATCTCTCTTGTAATTCAATCTTTTCTCCTTTCCCTGGGCTCTGTGACCAGCAGTGGGAAAGCGTCCAGTGGTTTGTTCTTTTACTCTCCTTCCTCCACCTTCCTCCTACTCTCTAAGGTTAGTGGTTCAAACATGCAGAAGAAGGAGTAGAGAAGGAGTAGAAAAGAGGATCTTTTTCTTTAGCTACTCATGCTTATTATAGTTCTCTTGCCTTTAAATGTCAGGTGTCCAACTGCAAATTTTTGCCTCCTGAGGCTCTTCCTGTGGATTCCCCCAGACCTCCCTTTGGGACCTCTGCATTGTGCCATTCCAGGCTTGGTGATCTCTCTCGCAGGCCTCTTAATATGTCCCCAGCTCTTGTGCTCTTGTGCCCTACTCAGAGGGTGGCACAAGACTGCTGGGAAGCTGTGTCAGGCCAGACTCCTCAGAAGAACCATGGCTTTCTGGGAGAGAGAGCATTGCCTGCACCATCAAAACTGCTCTCAAAAACAAGGCTCATAGCCCTTCACTACTCAATCCTTTTACAGTGACTCTTCCAGAGAAGTTCATTTCCCATAATGCACACTCACAATGCCTTTGTTCCCTGCTCTTCTCATTCTCTGCAATTCATTCTGTAACTCCACACAATTAATTCCCATGGACATACCAGCCCCAAGGCATATCCTGTTGTATGCAAGATGTTCCAGCCACCAACTTTATCACAAAAACTTGCTCACCCTTTACCCAGTCAATCAGGTTTACTCATCCTTTAAGAACCCTATAATAGGAGACCATGTTCAGCAATTTCAAGGTGATATTCTGTCTCTACCTAGGTCTGATGTAGCTGGCAAGGTCTCTGTATCAGTTTGCTAAGGCTGCCATGACAAAGTACCACAAATGGAATCAATTAAACACCAGAAATTTATTGTCTCACAGTTCTGGAGGCTGGAAGGTGTCAGCAGTATTGGTTCCCTCTGAGGGCTGTGAGAATCTGTTCCCCTGGCTTCTGCCGGTTTGCTGGCAAGGTTTGGTGCTCTTTGGCTTGTAGAAGCATTGCCCTGACCTCTGTCTTCATTTTCATATGGTGTTTCCCTGTTTGCACATCTCTGTGTCCAAAACTCCTTTCTTTATAAGGAAACAAGTCAGGTTGGCGTTAGGGCCCACCCTAATGACAACTTAAATAACTGCATCTGCCAAAACACCACTTCCAAATAAAGTTGCGTTCTGAGGTATGGGGGTTTGAACTTCAACTTATGAAATTCGGGGTAGTCAGAAGGGGACACACGATTCAACCCACTACAGTCTCTCACTGCAGAAAAACATTTACTCTCCAGCAGAGCACTGCGCTGGCAGGGAATCTGTGACGATTAATACTGAGTGCCAACTTGATTGAATTAAAGAATGCAAAGTATTGATCCTGGGTATGTCTGCAAGGGTGTTGCCAAAGGAGGTTAACATTTGAGTCAGTGGGCTGGGGAAGGCCGACCCACCCTTATCTAATCAGAAGCCAGTGAATATAACGCAGGCAGAAAAATGTGAAAAGGCTAGACTGGCCTAGCCTCCCAGCCTACATCTTTTTCCCATGCTGGACGCTTCCTGCCCACAAACATGGAATTCCAAGTTCTTCAGCTTTGGGACTTGGACTGGCTTCCTTGTTCCTCAGCTTGCAGACAGCCTATTTCAGGACCTTGTGATTGTGTGAGTTAATACTAGTTAATAAATTCCCTTATGTACATATATATTATAAATATTATATTATATATAATTATATATTATATATATATACTATATATAATTATATATTATATACAATATATACTATATAATTATATATTATATACAATATATTATACTATATATAATTATATATATATATATATATATATATGTCCTATTAGTTCTGTCCCTCTAGAGAACCCTGACTAATACAGCATCCCACACTAACCATGGCTATAAAGAAAGAATATGTGAAGGCCTGGCAGGAAGCTTCATTCAGGCCAATAATTCACAACTTCAGCAACTAAATAATCAACTCATATAGAATAAGACTGAACATCAGTAACAAGATGCTCCTCTTACCCCAGTCAAATGAAGATCTAATAAAAACACCAAATGGTAAAATTAAGAGCTTATTTTAAAAAGCGAAAAGCACCATTTAATATTCATATCAACCTTGGCTAATCAAATAATGTAGTTTCCATTTGTTGAGAGAAAAACACATGTTTTGGAGTTACATTCTTCGAATGAGATGTGAAGGCTCATATTGAGGCAGGAGGCTGCATATTTCATCTGTTAACTTAGCTGCTGTTGACTCATCTGCACCCAAGAGTGTACACACGGGTATTAAATGTGAGTAGAGCTTTGCTTTGACATCAAAAGTATGTCGGGGGCTTTTATTTGCTTTGTTTGGAAATATTTTTCTTGGACTTCTTATTTGATTTTCTAGTATCCAGGGAATTTAGAGAAGCCAGAAACACATCAAAAGTTTTTCAGTGCCCTCTATTATCAAATGACATTGGAGAAGGCTTAAAAGAACGGTCCCTTTATGGATATAACGCTTTTATCCAGGGAGCTCAGAGTCTTTCACAGCAGATATTACTTACTTTTATAGGGTTTCTAAGGTATTTAAAGGCTAGTCCAAAGCCTGTGAGTAGATCTGGGGGAAAAGGTCAAAGAATAAAATCTTATGGTTGGATTTTTAGCCCTTAGCCTATACTTCTTAGAAAAATGGTCTCCATGGTGATCACCACCTGAAATATTTTCTGGGCATCTGCCATCTAAATAAAATATAGCCTGATCAACCAAAGGGATTATTTACTTAAACATTATTAAATCCTACTAAATGCTGCAGACTAATCCTACACAAAGGATGCAGCAATGAGCAAAGTTCTCATGAATTTATACTTTGGAGACAGAGACAGACAATAAATTAAATTAGTAAGTTAGTGTCTTAAGTTGAATAGTCCCCCCAAATTTTCACATCTACCTGGAACCAGTGAATGTGACATTATTTGGAAATACTACCTTCGCAGGTGTCACCAAGTGAAGATGAAGTCATGCTGGATGATGGTGGGCCCTCAATCCAATATGATTAGTGTTCTTTTAAGAAGAAAAAATATTAGACCTAAAGATACAGAAAAACAGGAAGAAGACCACATGATGATGGAGACAGAAATTGGACTGTGCAGCTCCAAATCAAGGATCACCAATGATTGCTGCTGCCACCTGAAGCCAGGGGAGAAGCATGGAATGGGTTCTGCCTGAGAGCCTCCAGAAGGACCCAACCCTATCGTCATCTTGATTTCAGACTTCTGGCCTCTTGAACTATGAAAGAATAAATTTCTGTTATTTTAAACCACCTGGTTTAAGGTACATTGTTTATGGCAGCCTGAGGAACTAACACAATTTGTGAGTGCTGGTAAGTGCTGAAGAGAAAAAAATAAAGCAAGAAAAAACCAGTGAAGTGGGATAGAGAGACTCGGGGAGGGTTGCAGTGTTAGACTCGTCGGAAAAATTTTCCATGAGAAGGTGATATGGACAAGAGACTGAGGAAGGTGAGGGAGTGACACATGATGATACCCAGAGAAAGTAAGTACTCCAGGTCAGAAGGAAGGATGAGCTTGTGCAAAGGCCCTGAGGTGCGAGCACACCTGAACTGTCAGAGAATGGCAAGGAGGTCAGCATTGCTGGGGTGGAGTGACACACAGGGAGGGTAGGAGAAGGTCAAGGAGGCCATGGGCAGCCAGATCACAGAAATGCCGTGGGCTGTTGTAACGTCTCTTGCTGTTACTTTGAGTCAAACAGAAAGGAAGCTCTTGAAGAATTTGGAGCAGAGAAATGGAGCAGAGGACTGACAAAATCTGACCTATATCTTAATAATATCTTTGACTTGTTAGGAATACACTGACTGAATGGAACAGGACTGGAGCAGGTAGAACAGTAAGAAAACGATTGCAATAATCCAGATGGGAAATGACAGTGACTTGGACCAAGGTGGTAGTGGTAAAGTTGCTTACACAGGGTCAGGTTCAGGATTTTCTTTTTGCATACATGGTCAACAAGACTTATTATGGATCAGATGTGGAATATGAGTAAAAGATAAGGACTAAATATAGTTTCAAGATGCTTTGTCAGAGGAATTTGAATAATGAACTGGTTATTTACTGAGAGAAAACCATGAGAAGATTAGGTGTGGGGCATGTGAACTTTCAGATGCCTTTTTTTTTTTTTTGACAGAGTCTAACTCTGTTTCCCAGGTTGGAGTGCAGTCATGCAATCTCAGCTCACTGCAACCTCTACCTCCCAGGCTCAAGTGATTCTTGTGCCTCAGTCTCCCAAGAAGCTGGGATTACAGGCATGTGCCATCACACCTGGCTAATTTTTGTATTTTTGGTAGAGACAGGGTTTCACCATGTTGGCCAGGCTGGTCTTGAAGTTTTGACCTCGGGTAATCCGCCTGCTTCAGCCTCACAAAGTGCTGGAATTACAGGTATAAGCCACCACACCTGGCTCAAATGACAATTAGATATGTAAGTGAGAATATTGTGTAAGCAGTTGAGTATACAAGATGGAGTTAATTAGGGAGAAGTCTTGGCAAGAGATTCTAAAGTAGAAGTTGCTGGACTAGAGATGGTATCACATGTCTGTGTATTTATTATGCCTCTCCACAATGCTTCTTATTCCTCTGTAGAAAGACTATATAAAGAGCCCGCATTGCCAAGACAATCCTAAGTCAAAAGGACAAAGCTGGAGGCGTCACGCTACCTGACTTCAAACTATACTACAAGGCTACAGTAACCAAAACAGCATGGTACTGGTACCACAACAGAGATATAGACCAATGGAACAGAACAGAGTCCTCAGAAATAATACCACACATCTACAGCCATCTGATCTTTGACAAACCTGACAAAAACAAGAAATGGGGAAAGGATTCCCTATTTAATAAATGGTGCTGGGAAAATTGGCTAGCCATAAGTAGAAAGCTGAAACTGGATCCTTTCCTTACCCCTTATACGAAAATTAATTCAAGATGGATCAGAGACTTAAATGTTAGACCTAATACCATAAAAAACCTAGAAGAAAATCTAGGTAGTACCATTCAGGACATAGGCATGGGCAAGGACTTCATGTCTAAAACACCAAAAGCAACGGCAGCAAAAGCAAAAATTGACACATGGGATCTAATTAAACTAAAGAGCTTTTGCACAGCAAAAGAAGCTACCATCAGAGTGAACAGGCAACCTACAGAATGGAAGAAAATTTTTGCAACCTACTCATCTGACAAAGGGCTAATATCCAGAATCTACAAAGAACTCAAACAAATATACAAGAAAAAAACAAACAACCCCATCAAAAAGTGGGGAAAGGATATGAACAGACATTTCTCAAAAGAAGACATCCATACAGCCAACAGACACATGAAAAAATGCTCGTCATCACTCGCCATCAGAGAAATGCAAATCAAAACCACAATGAGATACCATCTCACACCAGTTAGAATGGCAATCATTAAGAAGTCAGGAAACAACAGGTGTTGGAGAGGATGTGGAGAAATAGGAACACTTTTACACTGTTCGTGGGATTGTAAACTAGTTCAACCATTATGGAAAACAGTATGGCGATTCCTCAAGGATCTAGAACTAGATGTACCATATGACCCAGCCATCCCACTACTGGGTATATACCCAAAGGATTATAAATTACTCTACTACAAAGACACATGCACACGTATGTTTATTGCGGCACTATTCACAATAGCAAAGACTTGGAATCAACCCAAATGTCCATCTGTGACAGACTGGATTAAGAAAATGTGGCACATATACACCATGGAATACTATGCAGCCATAAAAAAGGATGAGTTTGCGTCCTTTGTAGGGACATGGATGCAGTTGGAATCCATCATTCTTAGCAAACTATCACAAGAAGAGAAAACCAAACACCGCATGTTCTCACTCATAGGTGGGAACTGAACAATGAGATCACTTGGACTCGGGAAGGGGAACACCACACACTGGGGCCTATCATGGGGAGGGGGGAGGAGGGAGGGATTGCATTGGGGAGTTATACATGATATAAACGTCATGCACATGTACCCTAGAACTTAAAGTATAATAAAAAAAAAAAAAAAGAAAGACTATATAATTTGGCAATGTAAGGAGAATGACCTTGCTTCTGACTCGTGACAGTGCCACACCCTTCTTATGGAAAGAGTTATAAAAATGGCTTACCACAATCTGTTCAATGTTTCAGATTATTATATATTTATTTCTTTGTAGCCCTCCTATTTTAAAGAAAAATGTGTTTGGCAATTTACAATGTTCAACATGTAATAAGAAAATCATGATTTAAGAAGTAAAATTAGCTATTAGAAAGAGAAGTTAAATAAGTAAGCCAAGCATCTGTGAGCGGACAATTTTTTTAAGTTCTGTTTATGATGATCACCTTTAGCAAAAGAAAGAAGCAGGTATCAAGCTCAATGGGAAATTTCTAAGTAATATTTTCATTATTACCTAACTTTTGGAAAACTTTCGAATGCATTACTTTGAATCAATGAATGAAAGCTTTGTAGTGATCATGAGATCTAACCACACAATTGTTTTTGCTTCCTGGCATTAATTAAATATTGTACCCTAAGAAGATTTAATAACTAAGCCATGACTCCTTTGCAGAGATCCTTGATCAATAACACTAAAGTAAATATAGCAATAAGAAGAAAGTCCCTTTTCTGATTTAAGAACATAGAAGTGGACGAACAATAAACACAGATGGATCTGTGATGATGACCAGAACGCAGGTGGGAGCAGGAAAGAGGTTCAGAGCAGAGCATGAATTCAATGAGTACTGAACCCTCCAGGGGACTGAGACTACTGTGACTTTCTTATTCATATCCAAATGATGCTTTGAGGTCTGTCATGTCATCTATTGTTCTTGCTTTTAACAAGAAACTGAGTCATGATCCTGGAGGGTTTCCTTCCTGCCCATCTGCTACTAAACCCAAAGAAGAATCCTGAGCTCAGAATATTCTACTTTGGATCCAAGGGCATGGAGTAGGTATATTATATCACTCCCTTCTAATTTAAGAATTTAGTGTTGTTTGTTCAGTTAAATTGGGCCTCATAGGGGCATCAGTGAAAATGTTTTGATTGGTTCTTTTCCCCCTAATTATTCTAACCAATTCAAAGAAATTACCTAGAACAACTAGTAGGAGTGAGATATTATAACCAAATGCTAAATTTAACTGTGACCTTCATGGTAACTAAGTTAAAAACAATCATTGATTGATACTTCCCAAAAAAACTGGCTTTGTAAAGACTCATATATTAGCATGGTGCTATTGACTGAAAAATTGTGTCCCCTCCAACTGCAGAATTTATATGTTGAAATCCTAACTTCCAAGGTGATGCTACTAGGAGGTGTAGCCTTTAGGAGGTGATTAGGTCATGAGCATCATACCTTACAAATGGGATTAGTGCCCTTACAAAAGAGATTGAGGAGGGTTCCCTCACCTCTTCCTCAATGTGAGCTTACAACAAAGAGACAGCTATCTATGAACGAGGAGGCAGGCCCTCAGCAGACACCAAATCTGCAGATTTCTTGATCTGGAACTTCCCAGCCTCTAGAACTGTGAGAAATAAATGTTTGTGGTTTAGGCTACCTAGTTTATGATGTTTTGTTATAGCAGCCCAAACAAACTAAGACACATGGAAAAGCATATTTTTTCTAGTGTAAATCTAGAAAATATTTATTAAGTATATTTCAAATTACAAGGACATTGGATGATAATAGAACAATGCTTAGTATTGTGCTTTTACAAATGATACACACTGCAAATGATCACTCTAGTATTATCCTTACATAAAATATGCAGGACTGCATAGAAATCAAAAGGTATCTTCAAAGAATTAGAGTTCATAAAAACTGAGTTGAGATTATATAACTTAAAAATGGAGAGGACTTAGGAAATGTAAAGGAATTAATAATACATATTTTACACATTCCCTTTAAAGCAGCATATATTTCAAAAATAAAAGGTTGGAAAGGCAACTTATCATGCCTAAAGTGTTGCTATTTTATAATATTGATTAAAGAGATAATCATAAGACTTAAGCAGGGATTCCCATTTACATTGCCTACAGAGCCCAGGCAGATAGATGTTTGACTCAGGTGATGAATAAATAGGAAGTTAAGAGTACATAATTTGTCATATAAGAGAATCACTACCCAGCTTCAGCCCATTTTTATTTAAAAGAAACATAGACTCATTATTGTAAAATTTATCTGGATTTTCAGGGAAAACCAGAAATATGGAGTTTATGTGAAATTTTACCATCTTTGATGAAGTTGCTTTAGATCTTAGAAGGTAAAAGTTGACATGTAAAGGGGCTTCCTCTTTTTGTCAGAATGTAGAAAGTGAGAAGAGAATGTCTCTCCCATCTAAGAGGTTGAACGAGCTGGATAAACACAAAAATTTTTCCCTATGTGCAAGACAGAAGCCACCAAAGGCAGGGACAGAGCAAGAGTTGAGGAAAATCTTTCCAAGGCTCACCAGGCTTTTACTGAGTATACTACCACTCTCCAAAGCCTAGGGACATCAGCAGAGCAGAGGGAGGTATCATGAGAGAAACCTGAAAGTAACTTGTAGAGCAAAGAGAATTCCTCCCCTACTCATCTACAAACCCAAAAATCTGGCAGCAAAGCTATAAAGCATTCAAGGTGGTTCATGAGTACACAGATCCCAAATCCCACTGAAGACAGGGTTGCAAGATTCCATTCAAGTGTTGTAAGATCCTTGCTGTAAGATTTAATACTACTTCAGTGTAGAGCTAAAATTCAAAGCTCATGTAGCAATCTCTAGAGCAATTACTAAAATGCACTTTAAAAGTTAATAGAAGAAACAAAGTGGAATATTACAAAATGTTTTACTGAGCCAAGAAAAGGCAGAAACAAAGATATAAAGGAAAAAGAGATGAGGCAAAGAGAAAATTAATACTAAGATGTTATACTTAAACCCAAGTATCAATAATTATATTAAATGTAAATGGACTACACGTCATGTAAAAAGCAGAGATTGTCAAACTAGACAAAGAAAAGCCTCAATCTTTAACTGTTTACAAGAAATACACTCAAAATAGAAATATATAACCTGATTGAAAGTAGAAGGGTGAGAAAACATATACCATGCAAGTACTAAATCATAGAAAGCTAGTATTAGTGTATTAGTATAAAACAAAGTCATCTAAGATAAGCAGTATAATCTGAGCTAAAGACAGACATTTGATAATGATAATACGACCAATTTATCAAGAATTCAAATCACTCATAAATAAGTATGTGCCTAATTATGCAACAAAAACTCTCAGAAGTCAGAGGAGAAACTGAAATATCCATAATCACAGCTGGAGAAGGTAATATCCCCTCCTCACTAATTGATAGAAAAGGTAAACCAAAAAATCAGTTAAAGTATAAAAGATTTAGACCACCATCATCAGCTAACATGACCTAATTTATATTCATAGAAAACGCTATACCCCAAAATGAAGAATGCACATTCTTTTAAAGAATACGGGCTGGCCATGGTGGCTCATGCCTGTAATCCCAGCACTTTCGGAAGCCTATGCAGGTAGATCACTTGAGCTCAGGAGTTCAAAATCAGCCTGAGCAACACGGTGAAACCCTGTCTCACAAACAAAAATTAAAGTTAAAAAATTAGAGAATAAACAGATAAAAGAAAATTTAAAAAGAACACATGGAACACTTACCAAGAGAGACTGTATTCTGGCCCATAAAACTAGTTTCAATTTATTTATAAAAATTGAAATGATAAAGTATGTTCTCTGGTCACACTGATATTAAATTAGCACTCTAAAACAATAAGATAGCTAGGAACACTCATGCCAAATATTTGGAAATTAAATGATGTGCTTCTAAATGATCCAGAGTCAGAGAGAAAATTATAAGAAAAACTGAAAATACTTCAACCTAAATGACAATGAAATCACAACATACGTAAATTTATGGGATTCAATTACTACTAAGCTGAGGAGGTAATGAGGCAAGAGAACAGGGTCTGGAGGCCAGGCTGATTTGCACTGACTTCCTAGAACTGAATCAAAAAGAAAATCCTGTCTTTCCATGCCCAAGTAACGAAAGGATCAGAGGCTTCTCCCTTTGCAAAACCCTCCACCCTTTCCACTGTGTTGCAGAAGAAAAATGTAAAGTAACTCTGATTGGCCACCTCCCACAACCAATCAGACTGGTAATGGACCAAGTTTTTGTTTGTATAGGGTGTAACTTTATAACTTCACTTCAGCCTCTGATTGGTCACCTCCCATGACCATTCAGATGGCCCTTGGACTGTCCTTCATTTACGTAGGGTGCAACCAATTAAGCAATGGGAAATCTCTAGAGGGTATTTAAACCACGAAAATTCTATAACTAGCACTCTTGAGCCGCTTGTGCTTGCTCAAGCCTATCCCACACTGTGTAGTGTACTTTTGTTTCAATAAATCTGCGCTTTCATTGTTTCATTCTTTCATTGCTTTGTGTATTTTGTCCAATTCTTTCTTCAAAATGCCAGGAAGCTGTATGACTCGTAGTCAAGACCCTTCACCAGTTACAGAAATGCTTAACGTTGAGTTGTTAATATTATTAAAGAAGAAAGATAGAAAATCACTGATCCATGCTTCTACCTTAAAATTTGTAAAAGAGGCCAAGCATGATGGCTCATACCTGTCACCTGAGCACTTTTGCAGACTGATGCAGGAGGATTGCTTGAGGCTAGGAGTTCAAGACCAGCCTGGGCTGGTGAGACTCCATCTCCATTTTAAAAAAAGGAAAAAGCAAAACAAATTCCAATGGAATTTACAAAAACAAGTTCTATTAGAACTGGCAAGTGAATTTAGTAAGGCTGCAGAATTTAGGTCAATATACAGAAATCAATTGTATTTCTATATGTTAACAAAAAGCAATTATAAAGTATAATTTTAAAATAATACCACATATAATAGCAACACAAAACATTGAATACATAGGAATGATTCTAGCAAAAGATGCGCAAGACCTTTACACTGAAAACTACAAAAATTCTAAGAGATATTAAAGAACATCTAAATAAGTGAAAAGATACCTCATGTTCATAAATCGAAGGACTCAATACTCTTATGTCCATTTGACCCAAGTTGATCTCTTTAATACATTCTCAAACAAATCCCAGCAGACTGCTTATGAAGCAATTGAGAAGCTGAGAAAGAACAAAATTAAAGGATATATACGACTTCATTCAAAACTAACCATAAAGTAATATTATGACAGGGTGCTATTGCTACAGAAATAGACAAATCAATCAGTGTAACAGAATAGAGATTCCAGAAATATATCTGCACAATATAGGCAGTTGGTTTTCCCCAAAAATGCCAAGGTAATGCAACGGGGGAAACAAAGTCTTTTGTACAAGTGGTAGTGAAAAAACTGGAATCCACATGGACAAAAATAAATAAACCTCAACTGCTACCTCATCTCATTCAAAAATTAATTTGAGATGGATCATAGACCTAAACTTAAAAACTAGAGCTATAACACTTACTCTACAGTAGATGAAGATTGCTTAGGTCACAAAAGTAACAGCCATAGAAGTGGAAATTGATAAATTAGATTCCACCAAAATTAAAACCTGCTGCTCATTTAAAAACCACTACTTACAAAATTCAAAGGTAAACCAGAGACTAGGAAAAATATATATTGGCCAAAAATCTGTTTTTAAAAATCTAGCATCCATTACATAGATACACAAAGAATTCCTACAAATCAACAGGGGAAAAAAATGAATAACTTAATTTTTAAAATGAACAAATGACCAAGTGCGGTGGCTCACACCTGTAATTCCAGCACTTTGGGAGGCCTAGGCCAGAGGATCACGATGTCAGGAGATTGAGACCATCCTGGCTAACACGGTGAAACCCCGTCTCTATAAAAACAAAAAATTAGCCGGGCGTGTTGGTGGGTGCCTGTAGTCCCAGCTACTCGGGAAGCTGAGGCAGAAGAATGGCATGAATCCGGGAGGTGGAGCTTGCAGTGAGCCGAGATCACGCCACTGCACTCCAGCCTGGGCAACAGAGCGAGACTCCGTTTCAAATAAAAATAAAATAAAAATAAAATGAACAAATACATTGGAACAAACTTGTCTCACACACACACACACAAGATTTACAAGTAACCAATACAACATAAAAAGATGTTCATTATTATTCAACGGGGAAATTCAAATTAAAACCAAAATGAGATACCATTTCATGCTCACAACAATAGCTAATATAAAAAAACTTACAATACCAAGTACTGGTGATGATGTGGAACAACCAGAGCTCTCATTCACTGCTGGTGAGAATGTGCAATGGTACAACAGTTTGGCGAACTGTTTGGCAGTTTCTTAGAAAATTAAGCATATAATTGGCCCAAGGCCTGCAATTACACTTCTAGTCATTTGCCCAAGGGAACTGAAAACATATGACCACAAAAAGATTTGTACAAGAATGTTCATAGCAAACGTATTCATAATAAATATCTGGAGATGATCTAAATGTCCATCAACAGGTTGCTGCTTGTTGGGGAGAGAGTGAGCTGACTAAAAGTGGGTACAAGGAGAGTTTCTAGAGAAAATGGAAATGGTCTATATGTTTTATCTGGATGATGTTTAGCACAAATATACACAGCTCTTAAAATTCAGCAAATAAACTCTTAAAATCTGTGCATTTTATTGCATTTAAATTATATCTCAATTTCAATTCTTGAAAAACTTTATGACAGGTGTCTGTGTCATATTCTATATTTAAAAAAGAAAAACCCACTGGGGTAGAATGATGAAGATTTTTCTTAAAAGAAGAAAGAATACATTAAATCTGCTTAAGCACTTAAATACTTAGTTGCAACTTTGTAAGTCTATGTCATTCAACAGTAATTTTTAAATGTAGAAAAAAATGTGCAAAGGGCTTGAATAGAAATTCTTCCAAAGAAGACCTAGAAATGCCCCACAAGTATATGAAAGCATGTTCAACACTGCTAATTATCAGAGTAATTAAAAGGAAAAAGACCTAAGAGATAGAAGTCGATCATGGTGGACGGGAAGCAGGACAAGATTGCAACTCCTGACAGAGCAGTGGGTGGCGCCCATTGTGAATTTTAGCTCCAGATCCACCCCAAGAACCAACAAGCAATCCCGAGAGGATACATACACCCTCTGAAGGAAGCGGACTACTCCTGCAGGACCCAGGAGACTCCCCAAAAACTGTGAGTGTCCCGACTGTGGAAGTGGGAAAGGGAGACCCTCCTCTCCTGAACACACACCCCCACTGGAGAAGCCGAAGGTCTGTTTCTGGGAGACCTTTCCAACTTTACCTGGAGCTGAATCAATTTGGAGAGCCGACTGAAATATAGGGGTACAGGAAGCAACAGAAAGGCCCTGGAAGCTCGCTGGGTCTCCTAGCAACCATTCCTGCCTGGCACCACAGAGATCCAACAGGAGAGGAGCAGGGAGTAAAACTACACAGGAAGAAGCAAATCTCTAGCCGACCTTTGTAACAATTTGAACCGGGTGAGAAGCCTCCTGACCAGAACTTGCCAGAGGGCACAAATCCAGTATGCAGACTGCACTGGTTGGGGAAGAACCAAGCCCTTTTCTTTCACAATGGGAGGCGGATAGCCTGGGGCAGGTTTTCCAGCCTGTATTGCTCTCCACTTGTAAACAGTCTGGGGGCAGTTGCGGTGGGAGGGAGACCAGCCCTTTGGTTTGCGTGGGAGCTGAGTGAGGCCTGTGACTGCTGGCTTTCCTCTACTTCCCGAACAACCTGCATGACTCAACAGAGTCAGCCATAATCCTCCTAGGTACACAACTCCAGTGACCTGGGAGTCTCACCCTCCTCCCCCACAGCAGCCACAGCAAGACCTGCCCAAGGAGAGTGTGAGCTCAGACATGCCTAGCCCTGCCCCCACCTGATGGTCCTTCCCTACCCACCCTAGTAGTGGAAGACAAAGGGCATATAATCCTGGGAGTTCTAAGGCCTCGTCCACCACGGAAAGGTTCCTTCCCATACTACCACAGCCGAAGCTCTATGGAAAGTGCCACCTCCTGGCAGGAGGCCAATCAGCACGAAAATAGAACATTAAACCACCAAAGCTAAGACCCTTCACAGAGTCCATTGCACTTGCCCCCAGCCCGTTCCCACCACCTCCACCGGAACAGGCACTTGGTTTCCACAGCCGAGAGACCCATAGACAGTTCACATTACAGGACTCTACACAGACAACCCCCAGTACCAGCCCAGAGTCGGATAGACTCACTGGGTGGCTAGACCTAGAAGAGAGGCAAGAATCACTGCAGTTCAGCTCACAGGAAGCCACATCTATAGGAAAAGGAGTCTTAATAAATTTAAGAAAATTGGAATTATATGAAGCACTCTCTCAGATCACAGTGAAATAAAACTGGATATCAACTCAACTCCAAAAGGAATCTTCAAAACGATGCAAATACATGGAAATTAAATAACCTGCTCCTGAATGCGCATTGGGTCAAAAACGAAATCAAGATGGAAATTTAAAAATTCTTAGAACTGAACAACAATAATGGCACAACCTATCAAAACCTCTGGGATACAGCAAAAGCGGTGCTAAGAAAGTTCATAACCCTAAATGCCCACGTCAAAAACACTGAAAGAGCACAAACTGATACTCTAAGGTCATACCTCAAGGAACTAGAGAAACAAGAACAAACTAAACCCAAATCCCACAGAAGAAATGAAATAACCAAGAAAAGAGCAGGAATAAATGAAATTGAAACAAAAAAAATACAAAAGATAAATGAAACAAAAAGCTGGTTCTTTGAAAAGATACATAAAATTGATAGACCATTGGCAAGATTAACCAAGAAAAAAAAAGAAAATCCAAATAACTTCACTAAGAAATGAAACAGAAGATAATACAACTGACACCACTGAAATATAAAAGATCATTCAAGGCTACTATGAATACCTCTATGCACGTAAACTAGAAAACCTAGAAGAGATGGATAAATTCCTGGAAAAATGCAACCCTCCTAGCTTAAATCAGGAAGAATTAGATACCCTGAACAGACCAATAACAAGCAGTGAGATTGAAACAGCAATTTTAAAATTAGCAACAGAAAAAAGTCCAGGACCAGAGGGTTTCACAGCAGAATTCTGCCAGACATTCAAAGAATTGGCACCAATCCTTCTGACACTATTCCACAAGATAGAGAAAGAAGGAACCCTCTCTAATTCACCCTAATACCAAAACCAGGAAAGGACATAAACAAAAAAGAAAACTATAGACTGATATCCTTGATGACCAGAGGTGCTAAAATCCTTAACACAATACTTGCTAACCAAATTCAACAACATATCAAAAAGAGAATCCCCCATGATCAAGTGGGTTTCATCAAGGGATCAAGGGATACAGGGCTGGTTTAACATCTGCAAGTCAATAAATGTGATACACCACATAAACAGAATTGAAAACAAAAATCACATGATCATTTCAATAGATGCAGAAAAGGCATTTACAAAATCCAGCATCCCTTTATGATTAAAACTCTCAGCAAAATTGGCATACAAGGGACATACCTTAATGTAATAAAAGCCATCTATGACAAACCCACCACCAACATAATACTGAATGGGGAAAAGTTGAAAGCATTCCCTCTGAGAACTGGAACAAGACAAGGATGCCCACACTCACCACTCCTCTAGAACATAGTACTGGAAGTCCTAGCCAGAGAAATCAGACAAGAGAAAGAAATAAAGGACATCCAAATCGGTAAACAGGAAGTCAAACTGCCACTATTTGCTGATGATATGATTGTTTACCTTGAAAACCCTAAAGCTCCTAGAACTGATAAAAATAATTCAGCAAAGTTTCCAGTACACAAATCAGTATCTCTTCTATACAAGAATAATGTACACAAATCAGTAGCTCTTCTATACACCAATAGCAACCAAGTGCAGAATTAAATCAAGAACTCAATGCCTTTTACAATAGCTGCAAAAAAGATGAAATACTTAGGAATACACTTAACCAAGGAGTTGAAAGACCTCTACAAGAAAAACTACAAAACACTGCTGAAAGAAATCATAGATGACACAAACAAATGGAAACACATCCCATGCTCATAGATGGGTAGAATCAATATTGTGAAAATGATCATACTGCCAAAAGCAATCTACAAATTCAATGTGATCCCTATCAAATGTCAACATCATTCTTCACAAAATTAGAAAAAAAAATTTTTAAATTCATATGGAACCGAAAAAGACTCTGCATAGCCAAAGCAAGACTAAGCAAAAAGAACAAATCTGGAGGCATCACACTATCTGATTTCAAACTATGCTACAAGGCCATAGTCATCAAAACAGCATGGCACTGGTATAAAAATAGGCACATAGACCAATGGAACAGAATAGAGAACCCAGAAACATACCCAAATACTTACAGCCAACTAATCTTGAACAAAGTAAACAAAAACATAAAGTGGGTAAAGCACCTTTTCAATAAATGGTACTGGGATAATTAACTAGCCACATATAGGAGAATGAAACTGGATCTGCATCTCTCACCTTACACAAAAGTCAACCAAGATTAATTAAGGACTTAAACCTAACACCTGAAACTATAAAAATTCTAGAAGATAACGTTGGAGAAACCCTTCTAGACATTGGCTTAGGCAAGGATTTCATGACCGAGAACCCAAAAGCGAATGCAATAAAAACAAAGATAAACAGTTGGGACCTAATTAAACTAAAGAGCTTTTGCATGGCAAAAGGAACAGTCAGCAGAGTAAACAGACAACCCATAGAGTGGAAGAAAATTCTCCACAATCTATATATCTGACAAAAGACTAATACCCAGAATCTACAATGAACTCAAACAAATCAGTAAGAAAAAAACAAACAATCCCATCAAAAAGTGGGCTAAGGACATGAATAGACAATTCACAAAAGAAGATATACAAATGGCCAACAAACATATGAAAAAATGCTCAACATCACTAGTAATCAGAAAAATGCAAATCAAAACCACAATGCAATACCACCTCATTCCTGCAAGAATGGCCATATTCAAAAAAAAAAAAACTGTAGATACTGGTATTGATGCATGAACAAGGAGCACTTCTACATTGCTGGTGGGAATGTAAACCAGTACAGCCGCTATAGAAAACAGTGGGAAGATTCCTTAAAGAACTAAAAGTAGAACTACCATTTGATAAAGCAATCCCACTCCTGGGTATCTACCCAGAGGAAAAGAAGTCATTGTTCTAAAAAGATACTTGCACACACATGTTTATAGCAACACGATTCACTATATTATCACATTGTATAGACATTAGTGGAATAAATGTATATATTCACATTCATGGAATAATATACATTTATGTATAGTATATACATATATGTGTATTATATATTATATATGTTAATATATACATAATATATACATTAGTGGAATATATATATATGATGGAATGCTACACAGCCATAAAAACGAATGAATTAACAGCATTTGCAATGACCTGGATGAGATTGGAGACTATTATTCTAAGTGAAGTAACTCAGGAATCAACAATGAAATATTGTATGTTCTCACTAATATGTGGGAGCTGAGCTATGAGGACGCAAAGGCATAAGAATGATACAATGGACTTTGGGAACTTGGGGGGAAGGTTGGGAGGGAGGATGAGGGGTAGAAGACTACAAATATGGTGCAGTGTATACTGCTCGGGTGATGGGTACACCAAAATCTCACAAATCGTCACTAAAGAACTTACGTAACAAAATACCACCTGTACCCCAATAACTTATGGAACAAAAAACACATAAGATATCACCTCACATCTGTTAGGATGACTATTATCAAAAAAATGAAAGATAACAAGCATTGGTGAGACTATTACATAAATGGAACCACTGCATACTGTTGGTGAGCCAAATGGTGCAGTCATGGAAGACAGTATGGCAGTTCCTCAAGAAATTAAAAATAGAACTACCACATGGTCCAGCAGTGTCATTTCTGGGTATATATCCAAGAAAATTGGAAGTAAAATCTTGAAAAGAAATCCGTACTCCCACGTTCATTGCAGCATTAACAATAGCCAAAGTATAGAGAAACCTCAAGTGTCCATTGACAGATAAATGGATAAAGAAAATGTGATACATACATTCAATGGAATATTACTCAGCCTTAAAATGGAAGGGAATCCTACCATTTGTGACAACATGGATGGACCTGGAAGACATTAGTGGAATAAGTCAGTCACAGAAGAATAAATACTGCATGATTTCTCTTATATGAGGCATCTAGAATAGTCAAAGGTATAGAAGTAAACAATAGAACAGTGGTTACAAGGAGATGGGAAGAGAGGAATATGTGAAGTTGTAGTTCAACAGGTATAAAGTTACAGCTGGATGAGTAAGTTCCAGGGACCTGCTGTACAACATGGTTAAAAATAAGATATCGTGGGCTGGGCACGGTGGCTCATGCCTGTAATTCCAGCACTTTGGGAGGCTGAGGCAAGCAGATCACCTGAGGTCAGGAGTTGGAGAACAGCCTGACCAACATACTGAAAATACAAAATTAGCCAGGCGTGGTGGCACATGCCTGTAATCCCAGCTACTCGGGAGGCTGAGGCAGGAGAATTGCTTGAACCTGGGAGGCAGAGGTTGCAGTGAGCTGAGATCACGCCATTGCACTCCAACCTGGGAAACAAGAGCAAAACTTCGTTTCAAAAAAAAAAAAAATATATATATATATATATACACACACACACACATATATACACACACACGTATATATACACATATATATTAGATACAGTGTACCTAAAAATTCATCAAGAAGATAAATCTCATGTTAAGCGTTCTCACAGAAAAGAAAAAAAGGAGTGGAGAAATGGTTACAAGGAAACTTTTGGAGGCAAAAAATTTATTACCTGGATTATCGTAATGGTAACATGAGTGTATGCACATGTCTAAATTGTATATATTAAGTATGCACAGTTTTCAGTATACCAATTATGCCTCATTAAAACTGGGGGAAAATGAACAGGTGAGTAACTTTGGGATCACATTGCTAAGTAAGCTACAGACTTCATGAAAAATTCACCAGTTTTTCACTAATGTCCTTTATCTGCTCCAAGGTCCATATTGCATTCAGGAGTGATTTCTCTTCAGTTGCCTCCAATCCTTTCATATTTTCTCAGACTTGCCTTGTCTTTCATGACCTTGATGGATGTTTATTTACATAAGTCTTATGCAAACGAACAGTATCTGGATTAAAGAATATCTCACACACACAAAATGCTATTAAGGAGCAGAAAACAAAATTATGTGAGAACTAGTATTTGTAAAGGAAAATAAGCAAGCAGTTTCGATTGACCCTCCTAGTCTCCTAAGGTGGATAGTTCCTGCAGCTTCATTAAGAAATCCAGTTGATCTTCAGAAGAGTTCACGGATCTCTAACGAACAGCAAATAATGAACAATGTATGGGTTTAAAATTCAGGATATCTAATCTTTTGACTTCCCTGGATCACATTGGAAGAAGAATTGCTTGGGCCACACATGAAATACACTAACATTAACAATAGCTGGGGCCGGGCGCGGTGGCTCAAGCCTGTAATCCCAGCACTTTGGGAGGCCGAGACGGGCGGATCACGAGGTCAGGAGATCGAGACCATCCTGGCTAACACGGTGAAATCCCATCTCTACTAAAAATACAAAAAAACTAGCCGGGCGAAGTGGCGGGCGCCTGTAGTCCCAGCTACTCGGGAGGCTGAGGCAGGAGAATGGCGTGAACCCGGGAGGCGGAGCTTGCAGTGAGCTGAGATCCGGCCACTGCACTCCAGTCCGGGCTAAAAAAAAAAAACAATAGCTGATAAGCTTTTAAAAACTTGCAAAAAGTAATCTCATAATGTTTTAAGAAACTTTATGAATTTGTATTGGGCTACATTCAAAGCTATCCTGGGCTGCATATGGCCCACGGGTTGCAGGGTGGACCAGCTTGATTTAAATGTTTTCAGGGAGGATGTGTTAGTTTCCCAATGAATGTGTTGCACTGCCAAATTGATTTTTTTTTCTTTTGTTATTTTGCTAAATTCTGTTAAAGGATGGCTGTAGGGGTGCATTCATTTAAATTTGGAGAAATTTGTAACCAAGAGTATAAATTTAGCTTTAGTATAGCTGATGTTAAGTCAATCTTATTGATAATAATGAACCCACAGGCTCAGATATCTTAAGACCATCCTTGGTCCATAACAATAAACAATGTCATCAACACAGAAGAGGTTACTTGAGGTATGCAAGAGAGCATGCATCCAATAATTAAATGGCCTTGTCAGATTATTTAAATTTATGCTAGTAGGAAGGGAAGCAATTTTGCAACATTTAGAAATGAAATTCCCTTTGTAAGATAATTCTAATGCCAGTAGCATTATATACCAGAAGTTTTGAAAATGTGTTACAAGCAACACTTTGAAAACGTGTTACAAATGTTAAAACATGTTCTAGATAATATTCTTTTCTATTTCATTGACGTTTGTCAAGAAATAAAAGCAAAAATATCTATATCGTCTTTTTCCTCTATATTACTCTTTTGTGTTTTTACTTGGGTAATGAAGAAGAATATAGCAGTTATAAACAGTGAAATGGTTTTGCCTAAACATTGATCAAGGGACTGTTCCACAGTGTTCATTTTGCTTCTTTCTTTTTTAGAAAACCTGTCCAAAGTTTTGAAGGAATATACAAGATACTAGCAGGTCTGTAAATTGGGACAATAAAGAGTTTTTCTTTTATTAAAATTGAATAGATATCACTTCAAATCCACTCTGACAAACTTCTGCAAAAAATTATGTAAGGTAAAGTCTGCAAGAAAAAGCGATACTGCCTCCTGCTTCCAGCGCTGGTAGGGAAGAAGAGAAAATACTTATTTGCTGTTATTTACAGTTTTAAATATTCACTGATATTTTAATATGGCAAATGAAACCATGGATAAATTAATAATAACAAAATTAAAAATTCTGTACAGTAAAATCCACCATAATCAAAGTCAAAATAAAAATGGAAAATCACAGGAAAAGGTATTTGAAACTCCTATCATAGACGAAGGGATAATTTCCTTTTTAATGACCTCAGAAGAATCAATAACACAGACAAACCAAGAGAAGAATGTACAAAGAACGGAACATATAAGCTACAAAAACTATAAATATCTCTTAAATGCAGGAAAAGATGCCCAATCTGAAGCAGAAAAAAAGATAAATAATATTTAAATGAAAATTAAATGCCATTCTTTATCAAATCAGCAAATATCAAAAAGTTTTCTAGTCCGCCACACTGGTGAAACTGAAGGAAACAAACCACCTCATATGTTGCTGATGGGAGTATAGAGACAATGGGAGATAGTACAGACAATAAGAAGATCAGCTGGAAAATGTCTATCAAATGTGCAATTGTTCAAGGATATTTGCTGCCATATTATTTGCAATAGAAAAAGTTACCCATCAATTGTTAAATAGATTACGGAAACATACACAGAGTGGAATATGATACCGGAAATGGTAAGGAAGTTTCACATGTAATGACCCTGGGGGAAAACCTCAACCTTTAAAGGTTCTGAACCCTTGATCTCCTACCCAGGATCAGGTCTTGGAGCATGGGGAAAGATGTAAAAATTCTTCTCTTCAGATAATTCTGGCATTCGGAGAGCAAAGGAGTACTAGGTTCATTTCCAATTGGACCCTATAAAAAGAGGCAAAGTCCTCTTCTTAGCTTGAGAAAAAAAGGGGAGGAAAAGTAGAGTCTTAAAATGGTCTACTTGCTACTACTTTTTAGGGAGTGAAAAGAAGCAAGAGTGAGGGACTAGGGGAGTAAGGCAGGAAAGGAAATGGTGATGCATTGTCAAGCTGGCCACAGTAAAACATGACGAATTGCTGCATCTTTCTGAATCAGTTTCCAAGAAGTCATATAAAATGGATCTCAAGACTGCCTGTTAGAATGAGTAGAGGGAGGAGGATGGAAAACAAATATATCCATTACCCATCAGTTTCTGTATCATATTAGTCAAAGCCTTACTGCAGGGAGCACTAACTACCCAGTTCTTCCAAGCTGTAAATTTATGGGGCCAAGTAGAATTCCACAGAATTCCACATTTTCATGTCAACAGAGAGGCCCTGGGCAGGCACAGGTGTTAGGCGAATCACCTTTGGGAACTCAGTCAGAGCCCTGCAAAGCTTGTCATTAGAGCAAAGGAGGGAACAAAAGACAGGCAAGACTGAGAGAAGCTGAAGCAATGAATGAGGAAGTCCGATATGGTCCCTGGACCTGTGGGAGTGTAGTAGAAGTGGTTGTATGAGGTATCTGGGACAGAGAAGTTCTAAGGAAGCCTTCCTGGTTCTCCAGCAGCAACGTAGCATCATAGGAGAACAAATTTGGAGGGCATCTGCAAATGGCCACAGAAGAGGGCTGAGGAGATAAAGAGATACCCAGTAGATGCTGAACAAGTCTTACAGTTGTGACCGGTGGACATCTAAGTGGAAAGGGTTGGGCCGTGCCACCAGACTCCAGTGGTGACATGCCACCTCAGCAGAGAACGCAACTGTAGATTGCACTCCTCAGCAGGTGTGGTGCCCCACAGCTGTCCCCAGGCTATGCTGTCAGGCCCCACAAAACTTCTTTTTTATTGGAGGAGAAGAAAAAAGCCCCAA
Organism: Trachypithecus francoisi; assembly: GCF_009764315.1. Classification (NCBI taxonomy): domain Eukaryota; kingdom Metazoa; phylum Chordata; class Mammalia; order Primates; family Cercopithecidae; genus Trachypithecus; species Trachypithecus francoisi. Next base: position 71,856,661 of record NW_022681470.1, on the reverse strand, counting down.
AATGGACTTAATCTGAAAGACTTAATCAAAACTAGAATAAAATGAGTAAATTTTCTGCCGCTGAGCAGAAATGAGGCTTAAGAGAGAGATAAAGCTGAATTATAGAAAAATAAAGTCACATTTCTAACATCCCTGAGGATGTGGTTTGAAGATATCAGTTTTGCTGCTCGTGTATTGGCTGACAGTGGAAGCAATATTGAGGCTCAGAAGATGTTCAAATTGATCTAAAATATCTTTCTCAGGAGTGGCATTTGCGAAGAAATTCTGATCACTAATTAATCAAAAAGGCGAGTGTCTTAATGAAAGTAATATTTTCTCTAGACAAGTGCATTACTTTGCTAGGATTGCCCTTAAAAAGTACTACAGACTAGATTAAGCAACAGAAATTTATTTTCTCACCGTTCTGGAGGCTAAAAGACCAAAATCAAGGCATCAGTTGGATTGGTTCCTTCTAAGAGCCATGGGGGGGTGGATCTGTTTTTCCAGGTCTCTCTCCTTGGCTTCTAGATGGCTATCTTCTCCCTCTGTCTCCACATCATCTTCCCTTTGTTCAGGTCTGTGTCTAAATTTCCTCTTCCTACAAAAATAAAAGTTACATCAGATTAGGGCCCATCCTAATGACCTCACTTTAATAATCTCTATAAAGACTGTATTTCACAAAGAGTCACATTCTGAGACGATAGGAGTTAAGACTTCAACACATGAATTTTTTTGAGGGGGAGTGTCCATTCAGCCCATAACAACAAGCTATCTTCCCTCTTGCCCCCACCATGTGTGTGAGATGCTATGAGGCAAGCCAGAGAGAGCCAACTGAAAGGAATACCAATGGCCAATGCTGGAACAATTTGAGCAAATAATAATAATGATAATATTTAATTAGAAGTCATAAAATAAATAAGTCCCTATGGATACAAATAAGCACTTGAATAAATACATAAATTGTAGATATGGGACATCTCTTCTTTACAAAAGAATTCCAATATATAAATGTAAAAGAAGAGGGGGAAATAAAAATTGCTGTTAACAAGCACCACAGTAATAGCTGTTACAGAGAGATCTATGAAAGGATGCTAAAATTAGTGGGCACGAGCTCAAGGGAAAATAAGGTATTCGTGTACTTTTAAAGCATCTTCCCCACCATTCATTTCATATGTAAAAATAACTTTACAGTTGAAATCCAGCAGGTAACACCCAAACCAAGTGATCTAAATTAACATCACCAGTAATAGGACATCTCACTCCCTGATATGATACGCTCAGGAGGACAAAGCATCACCTATGGTATTCACACCAGCATTCCCATAAAAAATGCACGACCTCAATCTAATCATGGGAATACACCAGACAAGCCCAAATTGAGAGATAGTCTATAAAAATAACTAAGTGGTACTCACCAAAAGTATCAAGATCATGAGACACAGAAATAATGTGGAACTATCACAGTTGGGGAAGACTAAAGAGATAAGACGAAGTTCAGGGGAAATCCTGGATAGAATCCTAGAACAGAAAAAGGCCATTAGGGGAAAAGGAAAAAAAGAAAATGAACAAGGTCTGTAGCTGAGTTAATAGAATTGTACCAATGTTAATTTCTTAGCTTTGACCATTGGTTTTGATCGCTGTCCTTTGGTTTGATAAGTTGTTAACATCAGGCGAAGCTTGGTGAAAGGCACATGTAAACTAGATACTGTTTTCACAACTTTTCTGTAAATCTAAAATTGAAAAGTTTTAAAAAGACATTGGAAACTATCTCTTATGATATCCTGCTACATTGGAAACAGGTTTTAAAGGAGAAGAATTCTGTGGTTAAAGAGATTCCAAAATACAAAGTAAAAGGAACTACAAACACGAAAAAGGACCTGCACATGGAAGACATGATTTAACTCCTGTTATTCCTCCACAAAACCTGCATGCTTAACCCAATGGCCCCCTTGTATCCTTAAACCATGTCAGAGGACCTCTTCTGAGGAGTGATGAGAGGGAGTAGACAGGCATTGGTCTCCAGAGATCAAAGCATGTGCCGGTGATGTCTGCCCACAAGATTTTTGTGAAGATGAGGAAATATGTGAGAAAAGCCCAATTTGGTGACTGTTACATAAGGGGCTCTCAATAAAGTTTAGTTTCTGAAGGGAAGGATATGAGTTAGTGTTTAAGCTCACCCTCATGTGTTCTCAGAGGAGTCAAGAGTTTTGTTATATTTCTAGTATAGCCATGGGAATAAAACATTCAGTCTCTCTCCTCATTTTCCATTCTTCTTTGGGAGGACAAATATCTTTTCTGAGTTTTAAAGTCACATAGGGACTAAAGAGATGGGGTCACTTAACCGGTGAGCTGCTCAACATCAAGACAGACTCCTCAGCCACTCACTCACCACAGGCTGCCTGCCTTTGACCTCTTGGAGGAACCCTGGCTTCCTCCTCCAGCGTGCAATGAAGAGGTGCCTGTTTTGCCATGCTCATCCTCCTCCAGCTTTCCATCCACAAGGGAGTGGGTACGCCAGGATTGCACGGATCCCAAGATCCTTTCTCAACAGGCAATCCTGGAAACATATTAATAGACTACTGTCCAACCCTTCGATAACACATATATTTTTACCTCTGGTCTTGTCTTCATAGACATTCTCTTTGGACTTTAGAAGAGAAGAAGAGTAGTAAAATTTAGGCATCAAGCTTGACTCTGGACTTTCTACAGTTCTATTTTCTTACCTTTATAGAAGACTTGAATTTAGTGTAATTATGGTATGCAATCTTTGTCTAAGAGGGTTTCTAAATCCTAACCTTACCTGAATTGTCTATTTAAGATCTCTTTCATACAAGAGAACAATAAAATCCAAGGGCAGGGATTTTGCTATGTCTGAAAGATCTTGCTGGAATGGCTTAAATTCTAATCAATTTTGGCCGGGTGCGGTGGCTCAAGCCTGTAATCCCAGTACTTTGGGAGGCCGAGACGGGCGGATCACGAGGTCAGGAGATCGAGACCATCCTGGCTAACATGGTGAAACCCCGTCTCTACTAAAAAATACAAAAAAAACTAGCCGGGCGACATGGCGGGCGCCTGTAGTCCCAGCTGCTTGGGAGGCTGAGGCAGGAGAATGGCGTAAACCCAGGAGGCGGAGCTTGCAGTGAGCTGAGACCCGGCCACTGCACTCCAGCCTGGGCGGCAGAGCAAGACTCCGTCTCAAAAAAAAAAAAAAAAAAAAAAAAATTCTAATCAATTTTGACTACCAGAATAGGAAAGGAGAATTTGAAAATATATTAAAAGAATCCTTTGGCAGTTCTGTTTTAGATATAAGTAGATCAATGAAGAGATTATCATCCTAGGACAGAACCTCCACTATACTTCCTTCCCCCCAAAGACTGCCCCTAATATAATATTTTAAATAGTATTGATCAGCTTGGATGTAAACAGCAGTTGGTAAATGCTGTGAGGAATATAAAAGATGCATGAATTTCCTCAGGAACTCACAGTCTCATGGAGGAAATGACAGAATGACAAAATATATATTCAGATTAGCAAAAACCATCAAGAGTACTAAAGATAATTTGACAAAATGTGGCAGAACTAGTAAGTGCCGTAGGAAGTTAATGGAAGAAATGATCAGCATTGGCAAGAATATTTGGGGAATGCCCCACAAGAATGTGAAAACTGAGATAGATTCTGAAGAATTTATATTTGCCATGGTCAAGACAAGCACACGCCAAAAAAATGGTGTAGTAGGCAAAATAATGTCACCTCCTCCCTCAAAGATGTCCATATCCCAGTCCCCAGAACCTGTGACTTACATGACCTTTCATGGCAAGAGGGACTTTGCATACATGATTACTGCTTGGAGAATGGGAGATTATCCTAGAATACCCTCATAGGCCACTCTAATTACATGGTCCTTAAGAGAGAAGAAAAAGGCAAAAGGGTCAGTCAGGGAGATGGGAAGAACGAAGAAGCAGGAGAGATCTGGTGCTTGAGAGCAACTTGACCCACAGTGGCTGCCTTTGAATATGAAGAAAAAGGCCACAAGCCAAGGAATATAGGCAGCCTCTAGACTGGGAATAACCCTCAGCTGACAAGCAGCAAGGAAACAAGTCCTCAATCCTCCAATGACAAGGAATTGAATCTGTCAGTGATCCTGGAAACAGAACCTCCCCTAGAGCCTCCATAAAAGAATTCAGCCCTGCTGACAATGATATTTCTGTCCATGGATACTCATGGGAGGCTTCTGACCTGCAGAACTGTAAAGTAACAAAGTTATGGTGCTTTAATCCACCAAGTTCATGGTTATTTGTGACAACAGAAATAAAAATCTATACACATGGACAGAGTTCCCATAGCACATAGAGAACCTCAGGCAAAAATAATTTCTTATTTCTTGTACAGTACTTAATCTATGCAGCCCCTTGGGAGCACCATGAACTATGGCTGTAAATATACTGACCCTTCCTGAGGATTCTCAAATGATTACCATGGCCTTAACTCACTTCTGAAAGTTTCCTGACATCTACGTCTCCACGCACTGAATGATGTAGCCCTAATGCCTCGGAAGTAAATAAAATAGGAAAGAACACCTGATGTAAGGTGATCAAAGTTGTTCACCTGAAGCTTATCTGGCAATAAGTGAACCAGTAGGATGCTATATTTTGACACAATCAAATCCTCTATTTGATAATAAAAGAGTCATCAGACAGAGGGTTGTTAGAAAGAAGAGACAGAGAAAAATGATAAAAAAGGAGCCATTCAGAAGCTAACAGAAGGCATGAGTACAACCCACAAGTTAGCAAAAATGTTGTATTAAAAGGAGGAAAAAGCAAGGAAACCATAGGCAGTTATTTGATGATGGTAGGATGAAAGGAAGCAGAGTGTCCACAATTGTCCAGCAGAAGGAAGCAAAAAACTCTTCTTACAGAGGGGGCATGAGAGATCAGGATTGCATGAATCATATTGTACTGGGATAAGCTTCCAGGCTCCATGAAACCTTCTGAGAAAGTTTCCCATTGTTTATTTCCTTTCTTTGTAACATTATATGAAGGCTTTTTCTCCTTGGGAGACCTGACATCTCTCTTATTTTGCAACCTGAAAGAACTGAACTAACACACAGGTTCACAAGACTCTACTTGCTGAGGGTGACCTGCTCTGCTGAATGAAAAGACAATTCTTGCAAGAGACCCTCTTGACTTTTGACTTCTGTGGATTTCATTTCTTGTTGTCTGTTGGGTTATTTATTGAGAAGTTGGCTATCATTCCCCAAACATTACTCTGATAACCAGCCATTTCAAACATCACAGAAATCAGCAGTTCGATTAAATAAACAGGAAATAAAAAACTAACTTTAATTCCATACAACTATATCATTTAGCAATTAAATATGTGAATAGTCATAGCCTACTATCATTTTCAGTTGTTTCAGGGTATTAGTCCTCTTTCCTCTAATAAACTATAAATTGTTGAAGTGAGAGGATCTATATTTTGTATCTCAATAATGTAGAATACTTAACAATATACCTAATATGTATTGACCCATTACCTATTGGAACTTTTGACAAAATAATGTTGTTTCTGAGAAAAATGATCAAAATTCTCACAGCATATTCCAAGATCATCTTTCTTCCCTTTCTACCATGAAATGCTATCCCCCTTGACCCCTCTTCATGAAAGAATCTTCTTCTAAGTGTTCCAGTTACAATAATAATACCCCAGCAATAGCGGACATCAGATCTACTACTTGGAAATGTCTTTCATTGAAAAAAAAAAAAAGGATCTAGAGTTACATTAAGGTATACACATGGCTTCCTTACCTCTCTTTTAGATATGGATAAATATAGCTACCATTTGCTGAACAACTATTTTGTGCCAGTCATGGTGTATACATTATAACTAATCTTAACAAGAATTTTCATGAAAGGAAGGCACTGGTCACTACTTTAGAGGTGAGGAGCTAGACTTCAAAGGGATTAAATTGCTTGGCCAAAAGCATTCAGCTCTAAATGGCTGATTCTAAGTCAGTATGTTCCAAGTCCTCACGCCTTCCACTTTCTCGTGCATACCTTATATTCTTTGTTTACTGATTTGAAGTGCACAAGAAAGCAGACCCTAAATATCTCAGGAAGTAGGAAGCAGGGTTATGATTCCTACTTTAATCTGTCTAATTTAATTATCAAGTGCTCAAGGAAGGTCAGTAGTCTGTGCTATAGCTTTAAAGAGAAAAAGTTTGCATTAGGACCTGGTGCCACCATGAGACTAGTGAGACTAGTGAGATAGTGAGATAGTATCCATGAGATTAGTGAGATAGTAGTCAGTTTCACCTCTACTCCCTATCCCCAAAATCAACCAACCTAGAGGTCATGCATAAATTATTTAAAAATAGAAGCTGTGTCAAAAACTTTTCTCTCAGTTCCATTCTTTCCCACCTCCAGTCTCCAAAATCTGTGCTCAGTCAGTTGCCGCCATGTAAAAATGACTGAATTTAGAAATGAATTCCAATTCTCCAACTAACTGCTATAAACTCTGGGGAGGTGATGTAGTTTCCTTGAATTTGAGTTTCTCACCTACAAAATAAAATGATACCTGCCTTCTTTCATACTGAGTTGATTGTGAGGATCATATGAGACAATATATGAGAAGGTGCAGCATAAATAAGATAGCACTTTACTGACCTCATGTTATCACCGCCCTTCATTGCCACCTATCACTACTTTTCATTTGAAGTTTGACTTCTGTGAGAGTGCTGCTCATATGCACATCTGTCCATCACTACTAAATCACGGATTTCCTAATGTATTCTTGTCTGCCTGTGTCAGAGTTCATGATCTCTTCTTTTAGATTGTGAATTTCCAAGAAAATGGGCAGACCATAGCCATCTTTATGTACTCATAGTACACACCACAAGGTTGCACATATACTGGGGGCTCAAATATATGTTTAATTTTTTCAAATATTGTTTCCTCAAGGAGCATGTGGTATCCAGAGAGAATCAACTTTGAAATGATTTATTGAGAGAAAAGAGATGACTCTTAATGGAGATCCAGAGGGGTAAGGGAGGTAATGTGAGTTTCAAATTGACATGGTCATAAACTCTTCTGTGAAAGAACTGATGATAGAAATGCTGAGCAAATGATCCTCTTACATTTGTCCATAATTTTTTATTTTTCTAAATTTTCTGCACAAACACTATAATTACAGAGGCATTTTGGCTAAATAACTTATCCAAAAGTTACAGTGTACAGGGATGCCTCAGAGATATTGTAGGTTCAATCCCAGACCACTGCAATAAAGCAAATATTACAATCAAGTGAGTCACATGAATTTTTTGGTTTCCCAGCCCACATGAAAGTTATGTTTACATTGGCCAGGCACAGAGGCTCACGCCTGTAATCCCAGCCCTTTGGGAGGCTGAGACAGGTGTATCACCTGAGGTGGGGAGTTTGAGATCAGCCTGACCAACATGGAGAAACCCCATCTCTAGTAAAAATATAAAATTAGCTGGGCATGGTGGTGCATGCCTGCAATCCCAGCTACTCGGGAAGCTGAAGCAGGAGAATCGCTTGAACCCGGGAGGTGAAGGTTGCAGTGAGCCAAGATTCCGTCTCCAAAAAAAAAAAAAAAGTTGTGTTTACATTATAGTGTAGTCTATTAGGTGTGCAACAGCATTATGTCTAAAAAATGTATATACCTTAATTAAATATACTCTATTGCTAAAAAAAAAAAAAAAGTGCTGAAATCACCTAAGCCTTCAGCAAGTCATAACCTGTTCACTGGTGGAGGGTTTTACCTCAGTGTCAATGGTTGCAGACCTGGGTGGTGGCTAATGAACTTTAGGATGGCTGTGTCAATTTCTTAAAATAAGACAACAGGCCGGGCGCGGTGGCTCAAGCCTGTAATCCCAGCACTTTGGGAGGCCGAGACGGGCGGATCACAAGGTCAGGAGATCGAGATCATCCTGGCTAACACGGTGAAACCCCGTCTCTACTAAAAAATACAAAAAACTAGCCGGGCGAGGTGGTGGGTGCCTGTAGTCCCAGCTACTCGGGAGGCTGAGGCAGGAGAATGGCGTGAACCCGGGAGGTGGAGCTTGCAGTGAGCTGAGATCCGGCCACTGCACTCTAGCCTGGGCGACAGAGCAAGACTCCGTCTCAAAAAAAAAAATAAAATAAAATAAGACAACAACTAAGTTGGCGATGTCAATTGACTTTTCTTGTCACAAAAGATTTCACTATAGCATGTGACAATGTTTTATAGCATTTTACCCACAGAAAAATTTCTTTCAAAATTGGTGTCAGTCCTCTCAAACTCAGCCACTGCTTTATCAGCTCAGCTTAATATTCTAGATCCTTTGTTGTCATTGTTCACAGTATCTTCACCAGCAGTTGGGTCCGTCTCAAGAAACGACTTTCTTTGTTCATTCATAATAAGCAACTCCTCATCCATTCATGTTTTCTCATAAGATTGTGGCAATTCAGTCCCATCTGCAGGCTCCTTTTTAATTCTACTTCTCTTGCTATTTTCACCACATCTGTAGTTACTTTCTCCACTGAAGTCTTGAACTCCTCAAAGTCATTCTTGAAGGTTGGAATCACCTTCTTCCAAACTCTTGTCAATGTTGATATTTAGACCTCCTCCCATGAATTATGAATGTTCTTAATGGCATCTAGAATGGTGAATCCTTTCCAGAAGGTTTTCAATTTGTTTTGCCCAGATCCATCAGAGGAATCACTATCTATGGCAGCTTATGAAATGAATATCTTAAATAATAAGACTTGAAAGTCAAAATTTTTCCATGATCCATGAGCTGCAGAATGGATGTTGTTTTAGCAGGCATGAATGCAACACTCATCTTCTTGTGCATCTCCAACAGAGCTCTTTGGTGACCAGATGCATTATCAATGAGCAGTAATCTTTTGGAAGAAATATTTTTTTCTCAGCAGCAGAGCTCAACAGTGGGCTTAAAATATTCAGTAAACAAATCTATAAAAAGATGTGCTGTCATCCAAGCTTTGTTGTTCCATTTCCAGAGTATAGGCAGAATAGATTTACCATAATTCTGAAAGGCCCTGGAATTTTCAGAATGGTTAGTAAGTACAGGCTTCAACTTAAAGTCACCAGTTTCATTAGCCCTGAACAAAAGTCAGCCTGTTCTTTTAAGCTTTGAAGCCGGGCATTGACCTCTCCTCTCTAGCTATGAAAGTCCTAGACCCCCTTCCAATAGAAGGCTATTTTATTTACACTGAAAACTTGTTGTTTAATATAGCCACCTTCATCCATGATCTTAGCTAGATCTTCTGAATAATGCTGCAGCTTGTACATCAGCCTTGTTGCTTTACATTGCACTTTTGTGTTATGGAGATGACTTCTTTCTTTAAATCTCATGAACTAAAAACTCTGTTAGCTTCTAATTTTTCTTCTGCAGCTTTCTCACCTTTTTCAAGCTTCATAGAATTGAAGAAAGTTAGAGTCAAGACTGGACTGGGCTTTTGCTTAAGGGAATGTTGTGGTTGGTTTGATCTTCTATCCAGACCACTAAAACTGTCTTCAAATCAGCAATAAGCATGTTTTGCTTTCTTATAATTTGTGTTCACTGAAGTAGCTCTTTTAATTTTTTTCAAGAACTCTTCCTTTGCATTCACAGCATAGCTGACTGTATGGTGCAAGAGGCCTTACTATTGGCCTATCTCAGCTTTCGACAGTCCTTCCTCACTAAGCTTAAGCATTTCGAGCTTTTGATTTAAAGAAAGATATGTGACTCTTTCTCTCACTTGACACTTAGAGGCCATTGGAGAGTTATTAATTTGCCTAATGTCAATATTTTGTGTCAGAGAAAAATAGGGAGGCCCAGAGAGAGAGAGAGACAAGTGTTCAGTCAGTCAGTGGAGTAGTCAGAACACACACAACATTTATTAAGTTTACTGTCTTGTGGCAGCTCACAAAAATTACAATAGTAATATCAAAGATCACAGATACAATAATAATGAAAAACTTTGATATATTACAAGAATTATCAAAATGTGACACAGAGACATGAAGTGGGCACGTGTTGTTGGAAAAATGGCACTGATGGACTTGTTCGTTTGTCACCAACTAATTTGTAGAAAATGCCGTATCTGCAAAGCACAATAAAGTGAAATGCATAAAATGAGGTACGCTTGTGTAAGTCAACACAGAATCAAGGGTTTCCTGACCAGTGATTTTTTCCACTAGATTGTGATATTACTTCACTGCATGTCTAGAGCTCAAGTTATTCTGATACACACAAACTCCTACTCACCCCTCAAAACCCAACTGAAATGTCACTTTTTTGGAAAGTCTTTCATGATGCCCTCAGGTAGAGTTCACAGCATCATCCTCTTTAGTCACATGATGCACAGCAGCCCTTCTTTTCATTTTCAGGGTTTCTTTCCCACCACACACCTAAATCGTCAGTACCCTATCCCACCATTTAGCACAGTGCTTGACAAACTTAGATGATGTACAATCATGAATTCACACTGACTCAGTGCTTTCCTGAGCAACAACTGCATCTGGGAACTCACTGTTAATAGATAAAAGGCAGGATGACCTCTTTCACCTAGTTATAGCTAGGAAAGTATGAACAAAGAAACATGACAGAGAAGTATATCTCATGATTTAAAATGTTAACCAAGACTTTGAACAGCATTTAGAAATTGCCCATTTTAAAATGTTAAATATCAGTCAACAGCGAAGAACCCTGATAGCATCAGGATGTATAGCATTTTTGTGGCAGGTAAAGGCTTTGGAGTCAAAGTCTTGAGTTCAAATCAAAATTTGTTTTCTCTAGACTTACACAAGTGACTTCATTTCTCAAAACCAAATCTATTGTCTTTGATCCCACTTTTTTGTATTTTTTTAACCAAATATATCCAGTCTCATTCCATCTACCTTTGTCTATAGTATATTGTCAAGACCATACTCAGTGATCCCTTAGAAATGTAAGATCGTCTGCTCCAAGGCCTTCGATTGCAATGTTCTACTTGGTTCCCCCATGGGAATGAGGGTGATGGGATGGGAAGGCTGAGTGGGAACTCCCATAGATGTGACTCCAGGTGACAGCAGATCTTCATTACTCTAAAATGACAGATGTGAAAAAGACTGGATTCAAAATCTATCCATTTTCACATGAAACTTTACTACTGACTCTTTTGACAAAATAAAAGGAATTCTTCAATTTATTAAATAAAATTGAGCTGTTGCAAATGGTTATGTAAGTGAATTCAAATTTTTTCACTTGCTAGATTGTAAAAAGTTTCTAATTGATGATACTATCAAGAATTTGAGCCAGGCGCGGTGGCTCAAGCCTGTAATCCCAGCACTTTGGGAGGCCGAGACGGGTGGATCACGAGGTCAGGAGATCGAGACCATCCTGGCTAACACGGTGAAACCCCGTCTCTACTAAAAAATACAAAAACCTAGCCGGGCGACGTGGCAGGCGCCTGTAGTCCCAGCTACTTGGGAGGCTGAGGCAGGAGAATGGCGTGAACCCGGGAGGCGGAGCTTGCAGTGAGCTGAGATCCGGCCACTGCACTCCAGCCTGGGTGATAGCGAGACTCCGTCTCAAAAAAAAAAAAAAAGAATTTGAAGCAATTGTCATTAAAAAGTCTGGTCAGAATTGTCTTTGGTTGTTTGAGGTCTAAAATGATACAAAAATAAAATGTATGGTCACAGAAGTGAGTTCATGTCTCTTATTTAAACTGAGAAAAGATTTTATTTATAAGTTCTATAAAAAGTAAAAGTTTACTATTTTCCCTTATACTTTATTCTTAAAGTAATTACATAACATAGAGAAAATATAATAATTTGCTTTTCACCAAACCCAATATAGATTATTTCAAATCCCCTCCAGTTTTCCCAGTCTGACTACAAATAGCTTCACTTTCTTTGTGTACAATTACATGAAAAATTATTGGAAAGTACTGGAATAACGGTCAAGACAGAGATAGCAAACCAATTCAAATCCATATTTCACTACTCACTGATGTTAAATGAAACCTTTCTGAATCTTTTTTTAATTTATGAAATGAGGATAGCCTTGTCAAGCTCTTATGAGGTGATGTCTGCAAAGCATTTGGCACAGTGCCCAGCATTTGTAATTGCTTGGTGAATAACACCTGTGTCGTGACAGTAGTGGTGATGCAAATAGTTGATGCTGATGCAAAATTTCACATTACAAAATTGATTTTACATGTCAGTTTTTTAGGTTTCTTCAGATAACCAAAGCTATGACTAACCTGTATCTGGAGACTTAATGAAAACATAGTAAGAATCGGCCAGGCGCAGTGGCTCATGCTTGTATTCCAGCACTTTGGGAGGTCAAGGCGGGTAGATCACCTAAGGTCAAGAGTTCGAGACCAGCCTGGCCAAAATGGCGAAACCCCATCTCTACTAAAAAATAGAAAAACTTAGCTGGGCATAGTGTCAGGCTCCTGTAATCCCAGCTACTTGGGAGGTTGAGGCAGGAGAATTGCTTGAACCCGGGAGGCAGAGGTTGCAGTGAGCCACGATCATGCCATTGCACTCAAGCTTGGGTGACAGAGCAAGACACAGTCTCAAAAAGAAAGAAAGAAAAGAAAGGAAAGGAGAAAAGAAAAGAAAGAAAGAGAAAGTATAGTAAGAATCGCACACACATTACATGAGCAAAAGTTGAGAACCTTACTTCCTACACACTGTGCTGAAAATTTGCTAAAGTTTATTAAATGGGGCTTTGCATTTAAATTAAATGGTCTCAGCATGTGACACAAATTAGAGAGCACTAAATGAGAATTTCCTTAATTCAATCTTGAAACCATAAAATGTAGCCTAAAGAAGATATTTCATTGTGTTCTGTCATAGTGTTCACTTTCCTCAGTTTTAAACATAGATAAAAAATAAAAATGGCATCAATCCTCCAGGAAAGAATCTCATGCATTTTTCATACATGTGTGAAATTAATATACCTTGAGTATCCTGAGTCTGTTACTGGTTTTTTGAGTTATATTTATGACACTCTACCATCTGCAACTGAGGTTCCAACTAGAAGGAAATATTTATATACACCAGGGAGTCATACATAATTTAATGCGGGAACTGGAAAGAAGAAAGAAAATGTTTCTTTTCTTTGTGTAGTACACCATCCCTTACAAGGAGATATAGCTGAGTAGGAGTCAAAGGTCAAAGATTTTTCCTCGTAAGCAGCACCAGATATTGAGAATAAGAAAAAATTTAATTTGGATTTTTTCACTGACTATTCCTTAGAAAACCAGGGCTTGCTCTGAATTAAGAGATAACACTGAAATTGTCCTTGGAATATTAAGAGATAAATATTTAATATGGCACATATATTTTTTCAGTTCTGAGAAAGCCGAATAAAACAGGTTGGTAAATGTTATCTACATAATAATGAACTAAATCATATTCCGGCAATAATCTCTTTCTAAGAATTAGCATTAGGTACATTTATTGCAACACTATATAATATATTTTCACTCAGCTCCTCATTTTTATTGCTTTATTGGAAATTAATGTTATCTGAGGATTTTACAGCTTTTTAAAAATCTCGATTCTGCAATTTGTAGTACACACATCTTAACAGCATGAACATTTTACATTAAAACCTTTAGATTAAATGAAAATATATAAGGTAACAATTTAATAATGTAAATATGATGGCAGTATAAAAACACAAAAACATGTTAATTAAATAATGTTAAAATGAAGAAAATAAAACAAATGTTTCTACAAATTTGGATTAAAACTAGTAAAAAGCTATGTGTATCTTATACAAATAAAGACATAATTGTTATCAAAGTTATTCAAAAATAGCCCAACTTTTTCCTTTTGGACACCTAGTAGATATATTAGCTTCTTGAGGCTGTCAATAATAAAGTACCACAAACCAAGTGACTTAATACAACAGAAATGTATTGTCTCACAGTCCTGGAGGCTAGAAGTCCAAAATCAAGGTGTCGGAGGGTTAGGTCTTTCTCAGGGCTGTGAGGGAGACTGTGTTCCAGATTTTTCTTCTAGCTGCTGATAGCTCAGGCATTCCTTGTTCCAAACCCCATTCCAAAACCCATATGATCTTCTCAAGAGACACAGAAAAAGCATTCAATGAAATCCCAAATTCATGAATGGCATTCTCCCTGTATTTTTACATCATCATCTCCCTTCTATGCATGCCTGTCCCTGTGTTCTGACATTCCTGTTTCATAAGGACACCAGTCGTATTTGATTAGAGACTATCCTAAGGTCCTCATTTTAACTTGATTGCCTCTGTAATAACTATTTCCAAAGAAGGTCACATTCGCAGGTGCTGGGGATTAGGACTTCAACATCTTTTGGGAGTACACAGTTCAACCCATAATAGTAGGACTGCACTTTTCTTGCCCACTTTGAAATTAGGCCCAATTATATGAGTGGCTATGACCAATAAAATGTGAGCAGAACTAAAGTGTGTCATTTCAGTGCATGATCCTGCACATCTTTTTCCTGCCTGGTCAGCCATCAAAACATGTGCTCAGATGGAGCTTCCATCAGCCTGAGGCCCTGAGTCATTATAATGAGCTAAGCCTCTTTGGACGTCATGAACAAGAACTAAATTTTCCCTATCTTAGGCCATTGAGATTTTAAGGTTGTTTTTTACTGCACCATATCCAAGAATGTTCAGACAGATATAAAAATGAGTACCTAAAAATGGAGTGATACCAGAATAAAAACCTAAACTATGTCGCATGGGCTTAATGATCAATTGGCAGGCAGCAAGAAAACTGTTAACAGGGCTTGGAAAGGTGACGATCATGTTATACAGTGACAAAACACTTGGAAAAATTTGTCACCTGTAACAAATTGGGAACAGATTATGCACTGACTGAGCCTGTACCTCCAAGGCAAGCTGTGGGGAAACAAACTCTTAATACTGTGTGCTTGTTGCTGTTGTGGCATTTGGCAAGGTTTACGAGAAGGAGATGACCTCAGAAACAAATTGGTCCTGTTTGAAAGCAAGACAGAGAGGTAACAGAGTCCATCATAATTGCATTATTAGTAGAGCTGTAGAGTGGAAAGCGGTAACTGCTTCTCAGGTCCAAACAGAAAATATAAAATTTAGAAATGCTTAGAGGAACAAGGCTGATTAAAACCCAGCCTTGACGCAATGATCAAATCAAAAGGATCACACTCTTTTTTCAAACCTCTAAGTGGATTATAAGATTTGTGAGTAATGGTCAGCTAAGAGTGTGGTGTCCCATAAAACCTTTCAATGGGACAAAAATGACTCAAAAAGAGACAGCAGAGAGCAAGAGAGAGAGATGAAAGTTTAGGCAAAGCCCACTGCTGAGCCACTTTGATGTAGGACAGAAACAGATGTCTGCAAATTAGCAATTTAGTCAAGAGAAAGAACCAAAGGAAGCAGAAAGCAATGAAAATATAAGGTATAATAGTGTAGAAGTCTTAGTATGGAAATATGGGTATGATTATTGATACATGAAATTGATTGAAATCAAATAGATGGGGTTTCTTTCAAGATAGTTGATTAGGGACAAGGGATGCCAATTCTCCTGAGAAAGAAGATCAAAGTTACTGGTGAATGGACATGTTCCAGATGGAAAACCAGGGGAAGAGAACCAGGACATGCTGAAGTTCCCACAGGAAGAAGCTGGGCTGCATAAAGAGAAAGCAGCGAGAGTCTGGCAGAGGCTGATCTCTGAGGAACTTGGGGCCCTATAGAAAGGGTAAGTGGGAGCACATTTTCTCCCTTCACCCCTCTGACAATCTGCTGATTGCCAATCTGTTGGGAAGCGCTTTTGCCCTTATAACCCACAGCAATGCTATCGGTGGTGATTTGAGAACTTCCTGGGATGGGGAACTGGGTGGCCAGCTCACATAGGCAATTTTGCATTCCCATCAGGTCCAAACTGAGATAGTAGGTGCCATACTGGTTGTGCACTCCATGTGGGCCAGTGCTCTGCCCAGAGATTCTCTGCCCTTGAGTTATCGCACCACCAGATACCTCATAAACATACCCTACAACCTGCTCTGATTTTGGCAAGCACAGAGAATAGGCAGGTCCTGGAGAGCTGCAGGACCCTGAAGATCTAACCCTCAGCACAGACCACCCTTAAATTAAGGATGAGCATAGCCCCACAAAGCCCTCCTCAGACAAAGGAAATGTGAATCCAGCACTAATCGCTGAGGGGAGCAGCACTGATGCCAGGCACAGATGTGGAGAGGGTGTCATCTTCTTCCCCTTATCCCCCTCTACTACTGCAGATGCAGCACTGGTTCTTCCTGCTGGGGACCAGAACATGTGTACCTGGAGAGAACAATTGTCATACTTTTTGTGGCAGCTTTGCTACCACTGAAAGTGAGACTATGCCTTTTGGGCTTTCATAAGCCCAAATTTCATAAGGATGGCCCAACTCCCCATCCTTACACAGAGTGACAGCATCCTAGAAATGAAGGACAGACAAGCCATAGAGTGGTCTGGGGGATGAGGCTTTGCCCCAAGCCCATTTTGGTGATAGTCATCAAAGGGGCATATCTGCTGTCTGCAGCCACAGTGCAGCCAGGAAACAAATGACAAAATGTGTGGGAACCGAAGGTCATGAGCCCTGCAACAGAGGCATGATAGGGAAGCAGATTTTGTTCCTGCTGGCTCAGGACAAGGAGCCGGTGCACCACCCATACCTTACCCCAGGACCCCAGTGTACCCCAACATGATCTCTTCCCACCACCCCCTTTGTCAAGGTCTTTGCTTCCACTCCACTCATCATCACTAACCTACCTGAAGGGCTGTCGGCTCTAACTCTCAAGCACCACCTACTGTACTGCAGGCTGAACTCCACCACAAGGAAAAAAACCTGTTAACAGAAGGGCTTAGTGCTAGTCCACAAGATAAGCTTCCTAAGACACCTTTACCCTTGGTCCTACAGGAGATAGTGTGTCAGCTCATGTGTCCGATACATCACTACAACAAGCTGCATTTTAAAAACCCACTGCACAGAAGCTATCCACAACTAAGGGACAAATACAGAGCCCTGGCCCCAAGAAAGCACCCAGAAACAAAGCCAAGCAGTCATACACAACATATGCCACAGCCCTACCCTCAATGGTAAATACAATTTTAAAAAGAAGTCACTTCCAAATAGTAGCAAATTCAAAAATAGGAAGCAACAGATGGGAGGGAATCAGTGCAAGAACTCCAGCAGTACAAAAAGGCAGAGTGTCTTGACACCTCCAAAGGATCAGGCTAGCTCTCTAGCAATGGATCCTAACCAAATTGAAAAGTCTAAAATAAGAGATAAAGATAAAGAATTTAAAATATACGGCTGGGCCCGGTGGCTCACACCTGTAATCCTAGCACTTTGGGAGACCAAGGCGGAAGGATCACCTGAGGTCAGGAGTTCAAGATCAGCCTGGCCAAAATGGCGAAACTCTATCTGTACTAAAAATACAAAAAAAAAAAAAAAAAATAGCTGAGTGTGCTGACGGGTGTCTGTAATCCCAGCTACTCGGGAGGCTGAGGCAGGAGAATCACTTGAACCTGGGAGGTGGAGGTTGCAGTTAGCAGAAATCACACCACTGTACTTCAGCCTAGGCAACAGAGCAAGACTCCATCAAAAAAAAAAAAAATATATATATATGAATTGCAAAGAAACTCAATGAGATCCAAGAGAAAACTGAAATCAAAAAAGCAAAAAAAATTCAGAATATGAATAGCTGTATTAAGAAAAACAAATAGAACTTCTAGAATTGAAATTTCACTAAAAGAACGTCAAAACACAGGTGGAAGTTTTCACAATATACTGCACCAAGCAAAAGAAAGAATTTCAGAACTTAAAGATCAATCTTTCAAATTAACTCAGACAAAAATAAAAAAAGAAAAAATAATTTTTAAAAATGAACAGAGCCTTTAAGAAATGTGGAATACGTAATCAAATCTGTGACTTATTGGCATTTCTGAGAGAAAAGAAGGAAAAGTAAGCAACCTGGAAAATTCATTTGAGGGACTAATTCAGGAAAATTTCCCTAAGCTTGCTAAAGAAATTAACATCCAGATATAAGAAATTCAGAGAACACCTTTGAGGTACTATACAAGACAATTATCTCCAAGGGATATAGTCATCAGACTATCCAAAGTCAAAACTAAAATAAACTTAAAGGCAGCTAGAGAAAAGGGTCAAATTACCTATGAAGGAAATTTCATCAGTCTAACAGCAGACTTTTCAGCACAAGCCTTAAAAGCCAAAAGAGAATGGGGGCCTATTTTAGCCTTATTAAAGAAAAACAAAATGCCAGCCAAGAATCTCATACCTTAGGCCAGGCACAGTGACTCATGCCTGTAATCCCAGCACTTTGGGAAGTCAAGATTGAAGGATCACTTGAGCCCAGGAGTTTTGAGACCAGCCTAGGCAACAAAGCAAGACCTCATCTCTATTAAAATAAATAAATAAATAAATAAGAACATCATACCCTGCCAAACTAAATTTCATAAACAAAGGAGAAATAAAGCCTTTCCCAGACAAGCAAATGCTAAGAGAATTCATCATCACCAGACCAGACCTACAGAAAATGCTCAGTGGAGTTCTAAACATGGATACTTGCTACCGTAAAAGCACATGTAAGTACAAAGTTTACGGATCCTATAAAGCAATTACACAATTGAGACTACAAAGCAACTAGGTAACAACACTATGGCAGTAACAAAGCCTCACATATTAATATTACCTGAGCATGAATGGCCTAAATGTTCCACTTAAAAGACATAAAGTGGAAAACTGGATTCAGAAAAACAAGACCCAACCTTCTTCCTTCAGGAGTCCTATCTCACATGTGACATAACTACTGATACCATAGAAATACAAAAGATCCTCAGAAACTGTTGTGAACATCTTTATGAGCAAAAAATAAAAAAATAAAATAAAAAACTAGAGAAAATTGATAAATTCCATTTATTTATTCTTACTTTTCCTTCTTCTCTCTCAGGAATGCCAGTAAGTCATAGGCATTTGCTTTACATAATTGGGGTTGCTTTACATAATCCCATATTCCTTGAAGGCTCTGTTCACAAAAAAAGTCATAACAAGTCATAAAACTGAATCCATAATAAAAAAATCTAACAACAAAATAATAGCCCAGGACCAGACAAATTTATAGCCAAATTCTACCAGATGTACAAGAAGGAGCTGGTACCAATCTTACTGAAACTATTCCAAATAATGGAAAAGGTAGGATTCCTCCCTAACTCATTCTACAAAACCACTAACATCCTGATACCAAAATCTGGCAAGGACATGAAAGAAGAAAGAAAGAGAGAAAGAGAGAGAGGAGAGGAAAGAAAGAAAGAAAGAAAGAGAGAGAGAAAGGAAGAAGGAAGGAAGGAAGGAAGGAAGGAAGGAAGGAAGGGAGGAAGGAAGGAAGGAGAGAGAGAGAGGGAGGAAGAGAGAAAGAGAAAGAACAGAAAAAAGAAAAGAAAAAGAAAGGAGGGAGGGAGGGAAGGAGGGGAGGGAAGGAGGAGAGAGGGAAAAGAGTGAGGGAAGGGAAGAAGGAAGGAAGGAAGGAAGGAAGGGAGGGAAAGGAGGGAGGGAAAGGAGGGAGGGAGGGTAAGGAGAGAGGGAGGGAAGAAAGGAAGGAAGGAAGGAAGGAAAAGGAGGGAGGGAGGAAGGAAGGGAGGGAGGGGGGAGGGAGGGAGGGAGGGAGGGAGGAAGGAAGGAATGAAGGAAAGAAGGAAGGAAGGAAAGAAATAGGTCAAAATGCCTGAAGAATATAGACACAAAAATCCTCAACAAAATATTTGTAAACCAAATCAGCAGCAAATCAAAAAGATAATTCATCACAATCATGTGAGCTTTATTATTGGGATGCAAGGATTGTTCAACATATGCAAAACAATAAATGCAATTTAGCACACAACAGAATTAAAAACAAAAATGGCAAAGGAAAAGCATTCGATAAAATCCAATGTCCCTTCATAATAAAAGCCCTCAACAAACTAGGCATTGAAGGAACATACTTCAAAATAATAAGAGTGTCTATGACAAATCCACAGCCAATATCATACAGAATGAGCAAAAGTTGAGAGCATTCCACCTAAGAACTAAAACAAGACAAGGATGACCACTCTCACCATTCCTATTTGACATAGTACTGAAAGACATAGCTAGAGCAATCAGGCAAGAGAAAGACATGAAAGGCATCCAAATAGAAAAAGAAGAAGTCAAATTATCTCTGTTACCTGATGACATGATCCTATACCTAGACAACCCTAATGATTCCTCCAAAAGACTTCTAGACCTAATCAAAAGACTTCATTAAAGTTTAGGGATACAGAATCAGCATATGAATATCAGTAGCATTTCTATATGCCAATAACATTCAAGCTAAGACCAAATAAAGAACTCAATCCCACTTACAACACCGAAAAATAAAACAAAGTAACTGGGAATATATCTAACCAACAAGGGGAAAGATCTCTACAAGGAGAACTACAAAACACTGATGAAAGAAATCATAGATGGCATGAATAAATGGAAAAACATTTCATGCTCATGGGTTGGAAGAATCAATGTTGTTAAAATTACCATAGTGCCCAAAACAATCTACAGATTCAATGCAATTTCTATAAAATTGCCAATGTCATTTTTCACAGAACTCACAAAAAGAATTCTAAAAGTGATATGAAACCAAAAAAGAGCCTAAATAGCCCAAGCAAAACTAAGCACGAAGCACACCCAACTTCAAACTATACTATAAGTCTATAGTAACCAAAACATCATGGTATTGGTACAAAAATAGACACATAGATCAGTGGAATGAAATAGAGAATACAGAAATAAAGCTACATACGTACAACCAACTGATCTTTAACAAAGTCAACAAAAATAGACAATGAAGAAAGGACTCCCTATCCAATAAATTGGGCAGGGAAAACTGGGTAGCCATATATCTCACCATATACAGAAGTTAACTCTAGATAGATTAAAGACCTAAATGTAACATCTGAAACTACAGAAATCCTAGAAGAAAACTTAGAGAAAACTCTTCTGGACATCATCCTAGGCAAGTAATTTATGACTGAGACCTCAAAAGCAAATGCAACAAAACCAAAAATAGATGAATGGGACTTAATTAAATGAAAGTGCCCCTGCACAGCAAAGAAACAATCAATAGAGTACATGGACAACCTACAGTATGGGAGAAAATATTTGCAAGCTATGCACTGGCAAAAGTCTAATATACAGAATCTATAAGGAGCTAGAGTAAATCAACAAGATAAAAACAAGTAACTCCACTAAAAAGCAGGCAAAGGATATGAACAGCCACTTCTCAAAAGAAGACACACATTGCTGATTCAAGCAGTGGAGATAAAAAGGAAAGACACACCAGTGGTCAACAAATACATGAAAAACACGCTAAACATCACTAATCATCAGAGAAATGCAAATTTAAACCACAATGAGTTACCATCTCATACCATCCAGAATGATTATTGTTAAAAAAAAATGAAAAACTAACAGATGTTGGTGAGGATTTGGAGAACAGGGAATGCTTATACACTGTTAGTGACTATGTAAATTAGTTCAACCCCTGTGGAAATGATATGGAGGTTTCTCAAATAACTAAAAATAGAAGTATCATTTGACCCAGCAATCTCATGACTAGGTATCTATCCAAAGGAAAAGTAATCACTTTATCAAGAACACACCTGCAATTGTATGTTTATCACAGTGCTATTCACAATAGCAAAGTCAAAGAACCAAGTGTTGATAATGGTGGACTGAATAAAGAAAATGGGGTATATAGACACCATGGAATACTGCACAGACATAAAAAGAATGAAATCATGTCCTTTACAGCAACATGGATACAAGCGAAGGCCATTATCCTAAGCCAAGCGACTCAGAAACAGAAAATCAAATACCACAAGTTCTCACTTACAAGTGGGAGCTAAACAATGAGTACACATGGGCATAAAGACAGAAATAATAAACACTGGAGACTCCAAAAGAGGAGAGGAAGGCAGGGAGGAGCAAAGGCTAAAAAACTATCTATTGGGTACTACTTTCACTATTTGGTGATGCATTCACTAAAAACTCAAATCTCAGCATTATTCAATATACTCATGTAACAAACCTGCTCGTGTACCCCATGAATCTATTTTTAAAAAGAAATCAAGTAGATGAAAAGCCTATTAAATGCCTAAGAAATTTGGGCTCCCCAAGAAGCCATAAGCCTATCCCGACTGAAAAATGAGAGAAACACAGGAGAAAATAAAAATAGCTACTCTGTCAAGGAGTTAAAATTGGAGGTGAAACATTCCTTTCACAGTGTTTTATAGTTGTTTTAATGATGTCTTCATAAAAACAAGAAAAAATTTAATATAGAAGAATTTTGAATTCAAGTGGCTAATATTGTTATTTCTTTCTTAAGTAAATAACATTCTTCCAAGTAGTATCAACCCAAGGTCATGGGTGAGAGAAATGACTTGGCATCATCAGAATCTAAGCAGGAGCCAAAAGAAGTGGAGTCTTTTGCAAATGTCCACAGATTTCCATACAAATGGGTATTTGGGCAAAACAAATTTATTTCGTAAAATATTTATAGGATGTGTTCGTGTCTGATTTTTTAATCATCTGTTATATTTTTCACTACAGAAATATGTCAGATTTATTATACTCATACAGTCCAAATTGATTTTTTATGTAAAATAAGCACCGTAATAAATGACATACAAGAGCTTCTGATTCCACTTTTAAACAAGCTCACTAAATTCCATAACGATTCAAATTTGCAGTTATATGGCTGTATGCTCAACAGCGTATAGAAAACCAAGTTCTTGTTTAAGTCTAATATACTATTATCTGTGATAAACAAATACATCAGATCTTTGGGAAGATCAGATGCTTTAACGAAAGAAAAAAACCCGAGGCTATAGAAAGCAGAAGGAAATCTTTGATCACAAGGGCTATCAGATTCAAAGCAAGGTCTCAGAGGAATTACGTGGGTCTTGATTTTGATTTAGAAAGTAAAAGACTGATGCTAACCCAGTCAAATCTAACCCATTTGATCCAGGGAAATCTCCCTTAGTCTGGAAAAGCGATTTTATGGTAATGAGTCCCTTGGGAAATCAGCCCTCAACCTTTTGGCAACATTTTCTGAATGGTCATTATTTTTTATCTCTGCAGTTTACACATCAATCTGCAAGCCCAAAGTGGGTATTCATATGGGGGATATATTTTTTTAAATAGCTTCCTTGCCTTGGAGAGTTACCTATAAAGATGAAGGTACTTTTCATTACATTCCATCCCTAACACACATGTGGGTACAGTCAGGCACATACTCATGGACGTGCACACACACGTGCTTGTGCACACACACAAACACACAACTCTCATTGTCACCAGTTCAATAACTACAGTCAGATTCAAACATGCCCTAAGAGGCCAACAAAAAAGCCAAACCCAAGAACAAATGATTATATACTGAAAACATTGTAGAATTTTACTGCTTACTATGTTGAGAAAACTCTATAGAATATATATAAGAATGTATTTTAAAGTATTAAAATATTGTTTTAGATCAGGCCTAAATTGCTGATTAAGGAAATTCTTAGCATAAATTCTGGATTTGATGTCCTCAAATAGCTGAGAGTGCTTTTAAGAGTATCCTTGCTGGTTCACAGAAATCTTGACTCAGTGTTGGATTACACTAAGCAAAGATGAAATACCAGAAATTCTTCAGTGTAATGTAGTGAATGGATTCTGGAGACTTTGGTAGATAAGAAGACTGAAGTATGTTTATGATGTGACCATCCCCACTCACTCCGAGATTCTGTGCCCCAAAGTGCTCCAGAGGATACTCCCTGCACTACATCCTTTCAGGGCGGTGCCAATATCTATAAAAAGTTCTTTAGTCACTGAGCTGCATAAGCTAGGTATTCCATTGCACAATACTGTATTGAAACAGACTTTCTGATTTCAATTAGATCTGAAGGATTCTGGCAAAGGCCTTAATCTCCAGCAGCAAAGTAGGGTTGCTTTTATAATAGCCAAGGCAAGCAATCAAAATGGTTCAGTTTTTTGGCAGCGACCAGGAAGTCTTTTAGGACAGAATATATGGGCAGCTTACTGAGACTCTATTTGACTTTTTAATGAAAAGTGTTTCAAACCAGATAGACAGACATCTGATGGGACAAACAATAAATGGAGCCCACACATGGTAACTCCAGCAAATTTCCTAACACACTCTGAGGTTGTTTCTCCCACCCATGAGCCGATAGCTGAGTTGGGTATCCCAGGAATTGGAAGGCTGGCCCTCTGCATTGGCTCACTAGCCCAAGATAGTACAAGAGAAGATGGAAGAAAAGGCCAAGTAGAAGTCTGTTCCTCCTTCTTACCTAAATTTTTGAAATTCAAAACTTTAAAAACTAAAAACCAAACACTTCTCTGGGGGAAATTGCAGAGATTAACATCATCATCAAAAATTTAAAAGATACACAGTGGTAAACCTACACATCCCCTGTTTAACTCTTTTATTTTGGCCAGTGCAGAAGATAGATAGGTCTTGGAAACAGAGTTTTTGTGGTGACAAACAAGAGCACCTGTTTTATAGGTTGTCTTTCTTACAGGAGCAAAGCCATTTAGGTCTGGCACCTGGGGTTCAGCTCTTAATCTGGGAGGTGCTTCTTTGGTATCTCAATATACAGATAATGCAAGAAAATTTCTGGCCTTTAGCAAGACAGCAGCAAACCTTAATAATCTTGCCCTAGAACTAGGTAGATCAATTCTCTGTTCTATGTCACAACTATTGACCACCTTACATTCATTGACATTGACCACCTTACATTCATACTGGTTCACTATCTCAGTGATATCATTTCATGCTGGCAGGACCTGAAAAGCAGGAAGTAGCCATACTCTAGATGCCTTAGAAAAAGAGAAATGCAAACCAGAGAATTTGGGGTAGACCCCATGAGAATAAAGAGGCCTGGTAGCTCAGTGAAGAAGGAAAGTCACAACTCCAGTGGCTTCAGGTACATTGGATATTCCTCTGAAGTAAGGGACAAGTTTTTCCCTCCACCAACAAAATAGATACAATACATTCTCGATTTCTTTGAATGTGGAAAGCAAAATAAGTCAGGTCTGAGAAATGCTCTGGCACATTTACCAACTGATCTGACAGCCATTGAACTTTAGTAAACCCAACAGCAAGAAAACTTTCTCTGACTGGGCAGACAGCAGAGCCCACCAGTAGAGCCAGGAGTTCTGCCATCAACTTTATGACCCAAAGATGCAGAGAAGTCAAAGAGTCTCAAGCAGATCAGGATATTGCATGAAGACCATAACAAACCCCTCTAGATGAGGCCCATTGGGTTATAGAGGAAAGCCCTCTTTAGAAACCTATGTCTGAAGCTGGAAGCCATTATCCTCAGCAAACTAATGCAGGAACAGAAAACCCAACACCACATGTTCTCACTTATAAGTGGGAGCTAGACAACGAGAACACATGGACACAGGAAGGGGAACAACACACACCAGGGCCTGTCAGGGGGTGGGGTGGGGAGAGGGAGAGCATTAAGAAAAATACTAATGCATGCTGGGCTTCATACCGAGGTGATGGGTGGATAGGGGCAGCAAACTACCATGGCACACATTTACCTATGTAACAAATCTGCACATCCTGTACATGTACCCCAGAACTAAAAATAAAATTAAAAATAAAAAAAAAGAAACTTATGTCTTGCTATTGAGCCCAGATTCAGAGTAAACGACTTATGATAGGATACAAGTGACCACGGGCCCTGAGCTGTATATATGGCCTGGTGGTCTCTGATCCACCAGCCGTAAATTCTGGCTTATTTATCTTCAGATGCAAATGATGTACAGTCAACTGGATCTGAGCAAGTTCTGAAGACACAAGGAAGCTGCTTGATCAGGTTACTCATACCTCCCAGTTTGCCTAGTCCTGCTGCCCCGCCAGCTCTTTTCTAAGTATACCAACTATTTCTCCTGAATCATAATCCCATTTTATAGTAAAAGGAGTAAGGCAATAAGTTGGTGGTCAAGGGATTTACCAGTGTCATCACATTCCACAACATCCAGATGCAGCAGATATTATATAATGATGGATTTGCCTTTTAGAGACTTGGTGACGGTACCCAACAGGACTCAACATTTGCAAAGTTGGACAGCTACTGTGCAAGGTGCTGTAAATGCTCTGACATAGAAACAAATTTGTGGAAGATAACAATGTTTACACTGAATTGGAATCAGGCTATTTCTGGTATCTCATGCCAGTGAGTAAAAATGAAGGAAATGATGTTAGGGAGCTGGTAATTATTTCTAACCAGCAAAAAGAATAGGCTGGCAGTTACTTCTTGAGAAAGAGAGAGTGGAAGCCAGATTATCACTTTTAGAACTCTGCTTTTACAGGTATGTCCTGGGAAAAAAATTAATTCACTTACTCTGTGTCAGGCCCTGTAATAGGCATTTAGAATATAACAGTGAAAAAACAAATAGGATTGGAATCACTGTGATCCCCAAACACCTGAAGCAAAGGTTTATCAAAAAGATTGTGAAGGAAGCAAGTCATAAATTCTAAACAGCCTCTCGATCAGCTGCACAAACTTTCTCTTCTCTTTCTCTCTTTTTCTCCCATTATTGTACATAAGTTTTATTGGTGATGGTCAACTTTAAAAATTAGTTCAGAGATGACAGAATATCGACATGGGATGAAGACACACCCAGAAGAAAAATGAGCATTTCTCACGGATACTGACTCACATGCAAAATCTGACAAGTCTTTGGGTTATTCCCCACTGAAGACAGAGTGAATACCTTCTTTGTTGTTTGAGCAATATTCCATATGTTTTCTTTTTCAGTATAAGTGTAGAGAAGGGATGTGTCTTTTAAGCAGTCAGAGACATAGAGTCCAGGGAACACTGGCCTTTATTCTTTTTGAACTCCCAGCACCCAAGTCCTCCTTTTCATAGGGTGCTCCATGAGGAGGTACAGTGCAACACCTCCCATTCTGGAAGCCGAAGTCGGGGAGCCTCTCTCTTCCAGCCCTCTGGTATCTGGGAACAAAACTCAACCAGTAGGATTCTTCTACGTGGGTCTTGGAAATTTAAGGAAAGGATATAAACATGTAGGAACAGTTTAGAAAGTATACACAACAGCAAAATCAGTATGTCAAAGTCGTGTCCACTGATAAGAGCGAGCAGCAGGACTCTAACCAGACTATTCATGTAGGTTCTCCTTGGCTGTGGTACTAGCTCCCTCCCCTCCTCAGCGCTGTTTTTGCCGTACATGTTTCTCCAGTCATCCCATCAATCCTTCCAATACTTATCTTTCAGGAAAGATTAGCCAGAGATGCTCTACTGCTCACAACTAGGATCCCAAATGGATACACACCACCACCCCCATGCCCATGCCCTCTGATCAGTCTGAGTTGTGACTGTAGCCTCCGTTCTTGTCCCCCCAACCCATTCAACCTCTCTCTCCTCTAAGCAATCCAAGACATTCAAACCAGTCTTCTGGCTATGTTTAGACTCTGATCATGTCATTCCACGGCTCAAAATCTTACTAACATCTCTTGTCAGTCCTCACCTCTACCACCACCACTTTCCTTACTCAATTAAGTGATATCTTCTAGTCCCAGATGCATTTTTCTGACATTTTACTCACTACCTCTCCATATTTCTATAGAACTTTAGGATTTTCTGTTCTCCAAGCACATTACGTTTTTATGGTGCTGTACCTTTACTCTACCTGTTCTCTTAGCTATAGGGTTACATCTGCACCTGTCAAAATACTATTTTTCTGTTAAGGCACACCTCAAATGCCACCTCCTCTATGATGTCTCTCAGGTCTTAAAAAAAAAAGTATTATCTCGCTTTCCTTTAAATTTTTTAGAGTACTTCATGTTTCTTCTCTTATATCAGCCATAGCATGCTGCATTATAATTATTTGTGGATTTTTCTTCTCCTTTTATAATAAAAGTAGCTTGAATGCTTTTCTTTATAGATCCTCAAGCACCCAGTAGGTACCCCTAAGATACTATTAAATCAGATTGTTGAGTGAATACGGTACATTAGGCATCTCATCTAGCCCAAGAGATGATACACGTTCTGTGTGAAGGAAAGAAGTTAAATCACCAGTGCCCCAGTCTGGAAAAGGTGCTTTCTATTAGGCTATAAATTGGTACCTGGGGAAGAAAAAATCAGCCAGAGATTTTGGACTTCCCAGATTCAATTACAACTAGGGCTCCTCACATGACTTGAACATCAACAAAGCAAACACAACCATAATGTCAGGGAAATAGACATTATCAAAGGAGATGGTAGCCTTTCCCTGGGGAAACCAGACAGAGATATGGCCTAGTTATAATAGCAATGTACCATATATTCCCAGTGCTGTTAGACACAACATGTAGGATGTACTCTGTGCCTTTAAAAAATTCCTTTTCTTTCTTCCAATTCAATTTTATAATATCTACCTTCGGTTGGTACATTGTATTTATAGTTTTTCACTTTGTATTTCCTAGAAAAGCCAGTTATTAAAAGGAATCATTACTTGTTTTCAAAGAATCCGAAATGCACATTTTGATTAAATTTTTGGCTTATGTATAACATGCCACATTGCAGTATCTTCCCTAGACAGTAATATTTCAGTGAATTTTAAATCATGGGCTTCATAAGAGATTTAAAATACTCAAAGTAATTAAATTTTTATGAATTAAATTCTTTCGAAGCAATATGTACAAATTCTAGTCATTATTAAAAACTAATTAGTTTAATAACTTAACAAAATGTACCAGTTCTTTTGTTCTTTATCTTTCCTGGCCTTCACTAACAGTATTTTATGGTTTTTATTATGCTATATGCCCTTGCTTCTTAACATTTCATGGTGAATACAATAGCATAGAAAATAATCATGCCATCAAATTTACTGACATAAAATGATAATAATGTATTCATGCTTGACTAGAAAATACTGTCTGTGACCATCCTTCTAAAACAAAGGACATTAAAACTGCATTCCAGATACAGAATTTGAATCAGGCTTGAACTCATATTGCACCATATTCTATCAACTTTCCAAAAGACACCCAAACCTTCACCATTCTGTTCTTTTAGGTCTGATCATACACCATATGCACTGCTTAAGTAGCAAAATTCAATGACAGGTCAGGCTTTTGATATCAGTAAAAAGCTTTTGGGAAGTTGTTTACATAGGCTGTCACTACATGGCCTTATTCTGACAAACATATTAGGCAGACCTGCCTCCTACCTACACATCTCTCTCAAAACAGTCTGTAGTTCTTTAATGGCTCTCTCTGGGGTGCTGAATAATACTCTGAACTTACAATGCTTTTCATTCAAGATATGTGAATGCATAGTCTTTTACTCTCTTTCACTGTTATTGGTAAGACAGATACATTGTTACAATATTTTTGCAAAATAGCTGTGTAATGTATCAAGTCTTAATGTATCTATTAAAGACTTGAAAAAACTCTTCACACCTTTTCACCCAACAATGGCATTTCTAGAAATTTATCCTAAGAATAATTCAGCCCAATAGATGGCGTCAGACATGTGCATGGGAATGCTAGATGTAGTATTGTTTATAATATTAAAAAATTGGAAAGCCACCAAAACATTCAGCAATAAAAGATAAGAAAATTATAGTACATTTTTACACGATGAATACTGAACATCTATTAAACATTATGTTGTAGAAAAGTATTTTCAGCACAAAAAGTTACAGTATACTGATAGATGAAATAAAAAAGTTCATTCAAATACTATTTTTTTAAATATAAGAACAGGGTGCACTTACTAAACGCCACCACACTTTGGATCTGGTTCCCTTCCTTACACCACTCTTTCCAAGGTGTGCCACGTCCTCTTTCAAGCAGGTGGTGAAGCCATCCTCACAGGGTTAACTAGAATTCTGGACAGAAATCTAATTATTAAGCATTAATCAGGCTGCGCTTTGACCCCCTTCTTTGTAACTGAAAGTCAGTTAGCACTAGATCCTGACCATTTGGTTTTCAACTGTTGCTATAGATAGGATCTCTGACAGTAGAGTCACAAGGCTTTTGTTTAAAGATCACTGGAGATAATTTTTTGATGCAAATAACTGAGTAGAATCATTTAATTTGACATTAAATACAATTACTTAAACAGCTAACGTGACATTTACTGCCCAGTAGTTTGAGTTTAATTTTTTTTTTTTTTTTTTTACTTTAAGTGCACAACGTGCAGGTTTGTTAACTAGCTATGCATGTGCCATTTTGGTTTGCTGCACCCGTCAGCTCATCATTTCCATTAAGTATTTCTCCTAAACTATCCCTCCCCCAGCCCCCACTCCGATAGGCCCCGGTGTGCGATGTTCCCCTCCCAATGTTCAAGTGGTCTGATTGTTCAATTCCCACCTATGAGTGAGAATATGTGGTGTTTGGTTTTCTGTCCTTGTGATAGTTTGCTGAGAATGATGGTTTCCAACTTCATCCATGTCCTTGCAAAGGACATGAACTCATCCTATTTTATGGCTGCATAGTATTCCATGGTGTATATGTGCCACATTTTCTCTATCCAGTTTATCACTGATGGGCATTTGGGTTGGTTCGAAGTCTTTGCTATTGTGAATAGTGCCACAATAAACATACATGTGCATGTGTCTTTATAGTAGCATGATTTATAATCCTTTGGCTATATACCCAGTATTGGGATTGCTGGGTCAAATAGTATTTCTAGTTCTAGATCCTTATGGAATCGCCAACTTCCACAATGGCTGAAGTAATTGACACTCCCACCAACAGCGTAAAAGCATTCCTATTTCTCCACATCCTCTCCAGCATCTGTTGTTTCCTCACTTTTTAATGATTGCCATTCTAACTGGCATGAAATGGTATCTCATTGTGGTTTTGATTTGCATTTATCTGATGACCAGTGATAATGAGCATTTTTTCATGTGTCTGTTGCTGCATAAATGTCTTCTTTTGAGAAGTGTCTGTTCATATCCTTTGTCCACTTATTGATGGGGTTATTTTTTTCTTGTAAATTTGTTTAAGTTCTTTGTAGATTCTGGATATTAGTTATTTGTCACATGGGCAGATTGCAAAAATTTTCTCCTGTTCTGTAGGTTGCCTGTTCACTCTGATGGCAGTTTCTTTTGCCATGCAGAAGCTCTTTAGTTTAATTAGATCCAGTTTGTCTGTGTTGGCTTTCGTTGCCATTGTTTTTTGTGTTTTAGTCATGAAGCCCTTGCCCATGCCTATGTCCTGAATGGTATTGCCTAGGTTTTCTTCTAGGGTTTCTATGGTTTTAGGTCTAACATTTAAGTCTTCAATACATGTTGAATTAGTTTTTGTATAAGGTGTAAGGAAGGGATCCAGTTTCAGCTTTCTACATATGGCTAGCCAGTTTTCTAACTACTTGTAATTTAATAAATAAATTAAATAGGGAATTCTTTCCCTATTTCGTGTTTTTGTCAGGTTTGTCAAAGATCAGATGGTTGTAGATGTGTGGTGTTATATCTGAGGCCTCTGTTCTGTTCCATTGGTTTATATATCTGTTTTGGTACCAGTACCATGCTGCTTTGGTTACTGTGGCCTTGTAGTATAGTTTGAAGTCACATAGCGTGATGCCTCCAGCTTTGTTCTTTTTGCTTAGGATTGTCTTGGCAATGCAGGCTCTTTTTTGGTTCCACAGGAACTTCAAACTAGTTTTCTTCAATTCTGTGAAGAAAGTCATTGGTAGCTTGTTGGGAATGGCATTGAATCTATAAACTACCTTGGGCAGTATGGCCATTTTCACAATATTGATTCTTCCTATCCATGAGCATGGAATGTTCTTCCATTTGTTTGTGTCCTCTTTTATTTCGTTGAGCAGTGGTTTGTAGTTCTCCTTGAAAAGGTCCTCCACATCCCTTGTAAGTTGGATTCCTAGGTATTTTATTCTCTTTGTAGCAATTGTGAATGGGAGTTCTCTCATTATTTGGCTCTCTGTTTGTTTGTTATCGGTGTATAGGAATGCTTGTGATTTTTGCACATTGATTTTGTATCCTGAGACTTTGCTGAAGTCATCAGCTTAAGGAGATTTTGGGATGAGATGATTGTGTTTTCTAAATATACAATCATGTCATCTGCAAACAGGTACAATTTGACTTCCTCTTTTCCTAATTGAATATCCTTTATTTCTTTCTCTTGCCTAATTGCCCTGGCCAGAACTTCCAACACTATGTTGAATAAGAGTGGTGAGAGAGGGCATCCTTGTCTTGTGCTGGTTTTCAAAGGGAATGCTTCCAGTTTTTTCCCATTCAGTATGATATTGGCTGTGGGTTTGTCATAAACAGCTCTTATTATTTTGAGATACATTCCATCAACACCTAATTGATTGAGAGTTTTTAGCATGAAGGGCTGTGGAATTTTGTCAAAGGCCTTTTCTGCATCTATTGAGATAATCATGTGGTTTTTGTGGATGGTTCTGTTTATGTGATGGATTACATTTATTGATTTGTGTATGTTGAACCAGCCTTGTATTCCAGGGATGAAGCCAACTTGATTGTGGTGGATAAACTTTTTCATGTGCTGCTGAATTTGGTTTGCCAGTATTTTATGGAGGATTTTTGCTTCAATGTTCATCAGAGATATTGGTCTAAAATTCTCTTTTTTTGTTGTGTCTCTGCCAGGCTTTGGTTATCAGGATGATGCTGGCCTCATAAAATGAGTTAGAGAGGATTTCCCCTTTTTCTATTGATTGAAATAGTTTCAGAAGGCTCCTCTTTGTACCTCTGGTAGAATTTAGCTGTGAATCCGTCTGGTCCTGGACTTTTTTTGGTTGGTAGGCTATTAATTATTGCCTCAATATCAGAGCTTGTTATTGGTCTATTCAGAGATTCTACTTCTTCCTAGTTTAGTCTTGGGAGGGTGTATGCATCCAGGAATTTATCCATTTCTTCTAGATTTTCTAGTTTATTTGTGTAGAGGTGTTTATAGTGTTCTCTGACGGTAGCTTGTATTTCTCTGGGATTGGTGGTGATATCCCCTTTATCATTTTTTACTGTGTTTATTTGATTCTTCTTTCTTCTTTATTAGTCTTTCTAGCAGTCTATCAACTTTGTTGATCTTTTCATTGATTCATTGATTTTTTGAGGGGTTTTTTCATGTCTCTATCTCCTTCAGGTCTGCCCTGATCTTGGTTATTTCTTGCCTTCTGCTAGCTTTTGAATGTGTTTGCTCTTGCTTCCCTAGTTCTATGAATTGTGATGTTAGGGTGTTGATTTTAGATCTTTCTTGCTTTCTCTTGTGGGCATTTAGTGCTATAAATTTCCCTCTACATGCTGCTTTAAATGTGTCCTGGAAATTCTGGTACGTTGTGTTTTTGTTCTCATTGGTTTCAAAAAACATCTTTATTTCTGCCTTCATTTCATTATTTACCCAGTAGTCATTCAGGAGCAGATTGTTCAGCTTCCACGTAGTTGTGCAGTTTTGATTGAGTTTCTTAATCCTGAGTTCTAATTTGATTGCACTGTGGTCTGAGAGACAGTTTCTGTTCTTTCACATTTGCTGAGGAGTGCTTAACTTCCAATTATGTGGTCAACTTTAGAATAAGTGCAATGTGGTGCTGAGAAGAATGTATATTCTGTTGATTTGGGATGGAAAGTTCTGTAGATGTCTATTAGGTCTGCTTGGTACAGAGCTGAGTTCAAGTCCTGGATATCACTGGAGATATTTTTCGAATCCCCAATTCCAGTGAAACAGCTGGCACAACCAGTTTGAAGACCCCCACAGAAGTACAGAATCAGCATGAAAAATCAGTTTCTTCATTAGCCAGTCCCGTGACTTCTCTATGCACTCTTCAACCAATCAACCATATCTACACTTCAGCCCACTCCAAAACCCTTAGAAACTCCAGCCCCAGCCCCAAACTCTACAGGAAGCTGGATTTGAGGTTCTCCCCATGTTCTCCTTTGGCAGCCATATGATTAAACCTCTTTCACTGTTGCAACCCAGAGCCTCGGCATATTGACTTGTTGTGAGCATTGAGTGACTGAGCCATTATGGTTGCAATAGGAAAACCTTCAGCTTCAGGGTGCCCCAGACTAGAATCAGCTTCTCCATTGTGGTGTCTTACTTTGGGTTCAAGAGTCTGCAGTCTGCCAGACCTACCTCCACATCTGCCAGGCCCAGCAATAACCCACCCCTGGAAAATGGTATGCAGTACTTAGACCCTATATTTGTCCCCCAAGGAGACAGATGGAAATGAGTCACTATCCAGTTTCTGGTTCAGAGGGCCACTCAATCTCCACTGCATGGCCTAGTGACAGAGAGAGATGCCATCTCTAAATAAATAAATGAAAAAGAGTTAACACAATAATTGATTTTTCTGGATTGTATGATATGTGGAGTATTTTTTAACTTTATAAAATTTATCATTTTTATTATTTTCTTTCTCATTCTATATAAATATTCAAGTTCAAACTCAATTTTGCATTTATAATTTTATATTATTTTTCTTAAAGAAAGTCCCCCAAAATGTAAAAGCTCAGTCCTCAAAGCATTCTGGATTCATTCTCAATCTAGAAAATGTACTGCAAGTGCCAAAATATCCAAGGTATTAGTGATGAAGAAACCAAGGAGATTATGGTGGATTCTTCTTTTGTTTTGTTTTCCTTTCTGCTTTTCTAGGTGCTTCAACTTTTCTACATCAAGCATGTTCTACATTATAATTAGGAAAAAAAAAACTATAATAAAAATGTTTAGAGAATTGCAATGTTCTTTAACAACCACACATTTTAGGTCTTAGCAAATCCCCTAAGCCGAATGAAAAAGTCGATAGAAAGAAATAATCACCACTACATACACTCTCTAGCCTGTGACAAAGAAGAATGGTTTACTTAGAGTAACTGCTAAGTAACTGAGTTTAAAACTCTGAAATAAGACTCTTTTAAAATGTAGTCTTTTATATTTAACAGAGAGAAATTTTCTGCATGAAATCATTTAATTTTGTAGATTTATTAAATCGGCTAAATTAGGCTGGGAGCAGTGGCTCACATCTATAGTCCAGCACTTTAGGAGCCCAAGGTGAAAGAATCACTTAAAGTCAAGAATTAGAGGCCAGACAGGGTCTGAGCAACAATAGCGAAACCTTGTCTCAAAAAAAAAAAAAAAAAAAAAATTAAAGAGGCTGGGAGCAGTGATTCACACCTGTAATCCCAGCACTTTGAGAGGTCAAGGTGTGTAAATCACCTGAGGTCAGGAGTTCGAGACCAGTTTGGCCAACATGGTGAAACCCCGTCTTTACTGAAAATACAAAAGTTAGGCAGGCATGGTGGCACATGCCTGTGATCCCAGCTACTCGGGAGGCTGAGACAAGAGAATCGTTTGAACCCAGGAGGCAGAGGTTCCAGTGAACTGAGATCATACCACTGCACTCCAGCCCGAGTGCTGGAGTGAGACTCTGTCTCAAATACACACACACACACAACACACACACACACACACACACAAATAAGCCAGGCGTGGTGGCACATGCCTTTAGTCCCAGGTACTAAGGAGGCTGAGGTGGGAGGATCTTGAGCCCAAGAGGTTGAGGCTACAGTGAGCTATGGTCATGCCACTCCATTTTGGCCTGAGTGACAGAGCAGAGATTCTGTCTCTGTTTTTAAAAAATAACAAATAAATAAATTAGCCTATGAATTAAACTCCCCACAGATTAATTAAAAGCTATTCTGGAAAAATATTAAACTGCAACCAACGACCAAGAAATTATTAACCAACTCTGACAGATACCTGCCCTCCACTAGGTGTGAAGGAATACAAAATAATTAAACTGAGTTATACAGCTTACTCTCTAGAGGATTATAGTATAATTGAGGAAATGATTTATGTGAAAAATAAGTCATACATAGAGGAAATAAGTCATGAACAAACTAATATCCATTACTTCTTATAGAAGTACACAACAGTATGTGTGTATCCACTACTACTTGCTTAAAAGTACATGACAGAGCCATGTAGAGAACAAGATAGCATATATTAAGATTCTTATTGATTAGTTCAGGCAAACTTGGAAGGATTTGGAGAAGGAAATTACCAAAACGCATAGCTATCCTAAGCAAGGCCTCAGAGGATGTGGGCAAAACTGGAGAGAGCCTTCCACATTATGTAAATGTATTTATTTTTAAAAGCCGAAAATGAGGTTGAGTGTAGTATGGCTAAGGAACAGAAAGGAGATCGACCTGATTGAACCAAATAGCATTTGCTGAGGAGTAGAGGTTCATACTGACTTTTTTGATGGTAATGACTGCGTAGTGATGTCTGAAAGAATACTCATCTTTCCCATTGAATTCAAAACTGGGAAAGGCAATTACATAAACATATTTTAATTGAAGGGACACACTGAACTGGAAAAACAAAAATGTATATTATTCATAATTATTCACTCAAATTCAGTTCAGTTAACCAAGATTTGTTTATATAACTAAGCACGATTCTTTCTTATTCAACCTGAAAACATGGACATATGTTTAAATTTTTTCAATTTTTATTAATTAGCAGATGTCAACAGTTGAACTGGAATAATTTCTGTGTCCTTATATAAATACAGACATATTAAGAAATCAAGTTTATAACGATCCATTTAATAGACACCTAATGTACTCTTGTCAGTTTTTGTTTCTCTCTGTAATGAAAAGAAATTATTATTCCCATGACCATCAGGAACTATATTAAATCTGTTTCAAGACATTATGACAGTTAATTCATTTCCTAGTAAAAAGAGAACATTTGCTCTTCTGGTTAAGAGTTGCAGGCGATAATATGATAATTCTAGAGAATTTCAACAAAGAAGG
Source organism: Trachypithecus francoisi (assembly GCF_009764315.1). Taxonomy (NCBI): domain Eukaryota; kingdom Metazoa; phylum Chordata; class Mammalia; order Primates; family Cercopithecidae; genus Trachypithecus; species Trachypithecus francoisi. The sequence goes on along the minus strand of NW_022681470.1, from coordinate 71,819,837 downwards.
CATTTCTGGTTCACAGACCAAATTTTTTTCTGTTTTGAGTCTTCATTCTGGTTCCTGTTGGTAGATATAGACTTTAGCCCACTTAACTATTTGTTCATATCAGATATTATGGGTCTCATATAGGGTTTTTAATGCCCACTAGATGAGAATTTCAGAATGAAGATGTCAGCTCTTCTGTCTAGAAGCGTGTTGTGTGTGTGGGCTCCACATTTACCCAGGTGTCACCTGCAGGCAGACTGAGCCCTTATGAAATAAGTGAGTCAGAACTTGGAATCCTAGTTGTTCATGGCCATCATTGCCATCATTGCCACATCAGCAGTGGAATGAGCCTATTTGATTCTCTGTTATTTCACAGAAATGTCAAGTAAACCTGAATTATTTTTAGGTAATGCAACTAGCCCTATATGTTAACTATTGCTCTGTTTCTTTTCCCTCTAGGCCCCAGTTATCATCTGTGAAATGGAGTTAATTAAACAGCTACCTGAAAATAAAATATATATATATATATATATATAAAGCCTGCCAGAATGGAGTATAAGACATAAGAAATAAAAATAATATATCTTGAAAATAGAAATCAGAGTATGAAAATGAACAGCAGCATCCTGTTAGATTTTTTGTTCCTAAATAAAGGAAGACCACTTTTTAGATCAAACAGTTTTATAAGCACAGCATTGGCACATTGACAGTTTAGAACCTCTTATGTTAAATTTTTTATAAATAGATTTATAAACGTCAGATTGCATGACCTGAATCTCCCCAAAACATATTGGCCTAGAGGATACAAAAAAGGCCCAGTGACAGTGACTGGAAACCTAGCACCAGATCCAGATCTTCTTGATCTGGGAGTTTCTTGGGACATCTCTAAAGGACTCAAATGACCATGACTAATACCTCTTCCCTCGCTACTCCCATTCTCAAGAGGTTGCCAGGAACCATGATAATGGCCCCTGCCTCAATCCTCTTCCATTCCCACCATCACTGGGCAAAGCTGGAGGAAACCCACTAATGTTGTATCCTATTGCCCGATCCACATAGTCACTCATTTTCTAAGGAAATACTTAATGGGGCATATTTCATATTATTTCATTTTATTTAATTAACTTCTATTAAAGGAAAAACTTTAGACAGTACATTTAACAGAGCTTATTTGAACAAATAGCAAATTAACTGGGCTGCACTGAAAGCAGGAAGAGATTCAGAGCTTTGCTTCAGTGGCATGAGCAGTGAGCTTTTATGAACTGGACACAGAACCAAAGGGATTACTTGATCGGCTACAGCTAGGTGTTTGCCTTATATGGGTATGATTTGATAAAGGTCTCTAGTTATACAACCAATCTGCTAATTGGTTGTTTGTGATTGGCTAAAACTTGATTCAAAATTAATCAACTGTAAGGAATGCCTCTAAGTGAAGTTTTGGGTTGCTTAGGTAAGAGTTCCAGGTACAGAAGCAATCCTATGCTAATGGCCTCCTGCTGATTCTGCTTTGACACTTTGTTTTCTTTTTCAAGACAGGGTCTTGCTATGTCACCCAGGCTGCAGTGCAGTGGTCTGATCTTGGCTCACTGCAACATCCACCTTCTGGGCTCAGGGGATCCTCCCACCTCAGCCTCCTGAACAGCTGGGACTACAGGCACACGCCACTACACCCAGCTAATTTTTGTGTTTTCTATAGAGATGGGGTTTCACTGCATTGCCCAGACTAGTCTCAAACTCCTGGCTTCAAGCAATCTTCCCACCTTGACCTCCCAAAGTTCTGGTATTAGAGGCCTGAGCACCACACCTGACCAACACTTCATGTTAACAGCTCCATCCTTTAGGGCTTTGGCAAAGTTACTTGGGAGACAGAGTCAGATGTTAATCTGTATTACACCATTAACCAGGCATTTTGGGCTGGTTTGCTGGGGTCCAAAGATGATAAATACTGACAGATATTACTTCTGTGCCTCATCCTCAATTCTGTACCTTACCTTACCGTGGTATTTATTTGCAACCACTAAAAGGGGGGAAGAGGTGTTTTTACTTTACAGGCAGGGGTTGAGGATTATGGAAAGGATTAAAAAGGTGGGCAGAGAGGACATGGTGGAGGATCTTGTGTGTGTGTTCCTAATAATTCTCTTAGGCTGTATTGGAGCGCCTAGCACAGGCTTGCTCACCTACAAGGTGGTAATAAGGAATCCAGGCTCTGAGGTCACTGCCTGGGTGACATCCTGGCTTTTCTGTTTTTTCATCTGTAAAAAGGGGTTAAGATAGTTAGATATTTATTTTAAATTCAGACATGGTAAACCCCCAATTAATGTTCCTAATGGTAGAAAAATTAGGGCTTGAGAAGAAAATTCCCTTGGTTTTGACTACTTTATAAGTAAATATGAAAATTTTTTGAAATATCTTGTAGAACCTTCTACAATAGAGAATATTACCTTTCTATGGTATATATGTAATTGAAAAATATGTGTTGATAGTGCCACAGAAAGAGAAAATGTAATGAGTTCTGCCTAAAGAGGAAAAGATTCATCCCAAGGTTGAGAATTTTTTTTGCTTAAAACAAGAGAATGAAAGAAAAAAATATAAAGGAAAAGGGGATATTACTATTGGGATCACAGTTGCCACTATCTCAGACTAGTATATTGACAGTTCAACCAAAACATTTTGGGGATAACTCAACTTTTCAACATAGCTCTTGGAAATCATTAAAAAATAAACTACAATAATAAAGTATGTTTACTTAGGGAAATATGTACCAAGCATTATCTAATGCTTCCAACAGGTATTCACAGCGATGATAGTGAGAATAGAAGCTGTTTCTCCGATTCATGAAGGAATCTAAAAACTTTGAAAATGGTAACCAGTCCTCAAGATGCAGCATAGCATGATCTCTAGTGAAAAGGAGTCTTGTCACTTTCTGACTCCTACAAAGAGTCACAGATAAAATACCTTGACTATGCAGTGAAGAACAATATATTTTGATTTATTTATATTTAGCTCCACTTGAAGGCTGTTCCTTCTGCTATATTTAAATTTCTGAAATTTCTCCTCTAAGAGGAATGTGTTTAGAATGAAAACAACTTTTTCAGTTTCTCTCCTGTGTACAAATTAAAACTTTTACACTTAGTGGGAGGTGTGATTTGAGCCTTGAGGTTTGTAGGATGATTAAGGCAAGTTCAAAAACCATGGCTTTATTTCCCTTAATTTCTAAGCATCAGGTTGCTTTGTCATTCATTATTTCAGTATCTATCATTCTCATGAAGTACTAATTTGAGAAATCTCTTTCTATTACACTTATACATAAAACTATTCTAACCCAGTCTTCTACATTCTAAAGAACACCTTGTTCACTGGAATTGGTTACTTTTACAGTAGTTTGGCACAAGACTAGAAACTAGACATTCTAGATTTTCTCAAGAATGGTCTGAGGATCTGAGAAACACATTATCAATCCTATAGGATAGAAGAAAAAAAAGAAATTGGTGGTCAGAGTGCCAAATGTTGCAGTAATACCATAATCATGCCATATTAAAAGATATGAGAAGTACTACTTACAGAACACAGCTTTTTCATTGAGCTCTTCCACGTTTTTTCTTTACCACAAAATCTTTTTTACATGCAACAGCCATAAACATCCTAAACATTGGTTGTATTTGGCCTATTGGAAAATTCTAGATTAGAGAACATGGAGGCAGAAGTCCGTATGGAAGGCCTTGCAGAATCCTCCTAGCGTTTGGCCTAGGATGCTTTGACTGATGGTGTTCTAAGACTTCTCAAGAAGAAGCACACTTTTATGTTACTATAAGTGAATTTTCTAGATCATAAAATAATCCTCAGAAACAGTGAATTTGTATTCGGTATACCTTTCAACCAAAACATCTGTCAAGCTCATCCTAACTGCTGAGTGTTTACAACAATCCTGTGTAGGTGGCATTGTTATTGTTTCATTTTACACATGAAGAAACCAAGTTCATAGAGGTTAATTATCTTGTCTGAGATCATATTGCTATTAAGGAGCAGAACCAAGTTCTATCAAAAGCTAATGCGTTGTCTAATAGTTTAGAATGCAACACTAATATTAATATTTTGAGCATCTGTTATGGGTTTATCTCCTGTGTTCAGCCCTAAGAATTCAATATTCAGCAAAAATGAACATGATTCTTGCCATCATGCAGCACAGAGGTCAAAGGGTATTAGGCCATTCTCGTATTACTATAAAGAAACACCTGAGACAGGGTAATTTATTTAAAAAAAAAAGGGGGCTTAATTGGCTCAAGGTTCTGCAGGCTGTGCAGAGAGCATAGTGGTTTCTGCTTCTGAGGAGACCTCAGGAAACTTACAATCATGGTGGATGGTAAAGGAGAAGCAGGAACGTCTTACATGGTTGGAGCAGAAGGAAGAGTGAGGCAGGGGAAGCTGCTACACATTTTTAAACAACCAGTTCTCATGATAACTCACTCACTATCTTGAGAACAGCGCAGAGGGTGGTGTTAATCCATTCATGAGAACTCTGTCCCTATAATTCAATCACCTCCTGCCAGGCCCCACCTTCGGCAATAAGAATTACAATTGAACATGAGGTTTGGGTGGAGATGTAGATCCAAACCATATCAGGGTGAGACCAACCTGTGTCAAATAATCTTGAAATGAGCAAGGCACTGGGTTTGTGATTTAAGGAATTACAGAAACTGTATTCCTCAAAGACATTACCATCTGGTGGAACAAATTTTTTAAATGAGACAGTAAATGATTTAGGTATGTGTCCTCTCAAAATCTCATGTTAAAATGTAATTCACAGTGTTGGAGGTGGGGCCTGGTGGGAGATGATTGGATCATGGAGGTGGGTCCTCTTGAAAGGTTTAGCACCATCCACTTTATAAGTGAGGTCTCACTCAGTTTACACAAGATCTGGTTATTTAAAAGTCTGGTATCTCCCCCCACATTGCTCTCTTGCTCCTGCTTTCACCATGTGATGTGTCTGCTCCCCCTTCACCTTCCACCGCAGTTATAAGCTTCCTGAGGCCTAACCAGAATCAGATGTTGACACTATGCTTCCTGTACACTCTGCATCCTGCAGGCCAATTGAACCTCTTTTCTTTATAAATTACCCAGTCTCAGGCATTCCTTTATACTAACACAAATGGACTAATACTATAAATAACAATATACTGTGTAAATAATAATATAAATTAAAACACAAGTAGTATCAAAACTGTCAGAATCAAAATGGACTATATGAATAGAGCCTCCAATCGTTACAGAAACTAAAAGGATATAAAGGCATTCATTCATTTATCAACAAATACATATTGAGCAACTACTACATGTCAGGCAGTATGCTGCATTTTGAATAAATTATAGAGGACTTTTTTAAAACCAAGCCCGAGAGTTTGGACAGTGAGACAAGGTCTCATATCCTGGTTCTGCCATGTAGAAGTTGCAGGAGAATGGGCAAAGGGCTCTCTAAACTTCACTTTCCTCATCCGTGAAATGAAAACAGTAGGAACATCTACCTCACCGGAAGTTTTGTGATACTTAAGCCGTGGCTTTACACGGAAATTGGGGCATAGTATATGCTCAATAATTAGCAGTGATTAGCAGTCCACAGAAGTGAAAGATCATAGGAATTTTCTGAGAATACGCAAGACATAACCAGTAAGTGACTTGAGACGATTACTACAAAGCATCACAGTGCCTTTCTATGTTGCTATGCCAAAAAAAAAAACTGCCATGGATAGTCTTCAATGAAGGTTCTAAGCTACTTTTGATTTGTTTAAAATTATTGTTGTTCATTGACAATGCATCTGATCACCCAAGAGCTCTGATGCCTCTTAATGCACCATTCATTCTACAGTGTGTGAATCAAGGAGTCATTTTGATTTTTGAGTTTTATTATTTAAGAAATAAATTTCATAAGGCTTTAGCTGCCATACATAGTAATTCCTCTGATAGATCTGGGCAGTTGAAAACCATCTGAAAATAGGAGTCACCTTTCAACATGTATTAAGAATGTGATTTATGGGAAAAGGTCAACATATCAAGATTAACAGGAGTTTGGAAGAAGTTGATTCCAACCCTCGTGCATGACTTTGAGGGGTTCAGGACTTCAGTGGAGGAAGTAAGTGCAGATGTGACAGAAATAGCAAGAGAACTACAATTAGAAGTGGAGCCTGAAGGGGTGACTGAATTGCTACAATCTATGAGGAAACTTTAACAGATGAGAAGTTGCCTCTTACAGATGTGCAAAGAGAGTGATTGCTTGAGATGGAATGTACTACTGATGAAAGATGCTGTGAACATTGTTGAAATGACAGCAAAGGATTTAGAATGTTACATAAACTTAATTGATAAAGCAGCAGCAGCATTTGAGAGAATTGACTCTAATTTTGAAAGACCTTCTACTGTGAGTAAAATGCTATAAAACAGCAGCACACGCCACAGAGAAATCTTTCATGAAAGAAAGTCAATTGATGTGGCCAATTCCATTATTGCCTTATGTTGGGACATGGCCACAGCAACCTTAGGCTTCAACAACCACCACCCGATCAGTCAGCAGCCATCAACATAAAGGCAAGACCCCACACCAGCAAAAAAAAAAAAAATGACTCTCTGCAGGCTCAGATGATCATTAGTATATTTTAGCAGTAAAATATTTTAATTAAATTATGTACATATTTTAGACATAATATTACGAACCTAACAGATTATAATATATAGTATAAACATAACTTTTATATGCACTAAGAAATGAAAAAATTGTGTGTTACTCACTTTACTGTGATATTCTCTTTATTATGGTGATCTGGAATCGAACCCAGAATATCTCTGAGAGGGGTGTGTGTATGCATATACTTATCTATTTATTATGTTATATACACATTATATATGTACATTATATATACATTGTATACACATAATATGTAGATATAAATTGTATGCATATATACACTGTATACATATATACATTATCTGTACATGCACACACATTTTATATGCATTATATGTGTGTGTATATAAAATAGAATATTATTGGATCTTAGAAAAAAAGAAAATGCTGTCACTTGCAAAAACATGGATGAACCTGAAGGACATTGTGCTAAGTGAATAAACCAGACACAAAAAGACAAGTACTGCATGATTTCACATGCAGTGGAATCTAAAAGAAAAATGTCAAACTTATAGTAACAGAATAGAATGGTCATGCTGCTATAAAGCTTGGAAGAAAAGGCTAATAATAATTTTCTTGTATGTCTAATTCAGAAATAAATACAACATTCCAGATATGATTTGACTAGTGCTATTACAAACACTTTCATTGTTCTGAACACCCTCCTTCCAATACAGCCTTAGCGCATCAATCTTTTCAGCAACCCCACATCATTGCTGATTCACATGAAGCTTATAGCCAAGAAAACCACCTTAAAGCCCTCAGAGGAAAACTCCCTGTATTACGTAAACCATTGGTGTAGTCCTCTACCTCACTTTGGCTGCAAAGCTAGAGTCAGAATTATCACAGTAATATTCATGCTTACCAATCCCAGAGGTTAATCTAGAAATAATATAGCCTAAACTTGAGCAAGAGACAAATATCAAGAACTGTAAAACGTCTGAGATTTTTCCCTACTTGCAAGTTAACCAGTTAACTTGCCACTTGCGTGCAGAAGACATAAGTCTTCTAGGTCAGAAACACAGGACTGTATTATTTATGTCAAGAGCAGTAGCCAGAAAAGAGTATTTGTTTTCCTAAACTCTAATTCCCACAAACAAATACGAAGAGGGCCAAATGACGCCTTCACATGAGCTGGGATGATTTACAAAAGATCACCTCTGATCTTAAGGAACTTGACTCTTTTGTACTGAACCATAAATGTCCCCACCCTTTGCTCCAGTGGGAGGCACTGCTTCTATCGTACAAGTTTATTCACGTTACAAACATCTTTGAAAAGATAATCTGAAACAAAGATAATCTGAAATTTATCTAAGAAACAACTATATGTGTGTGTATATATATATGTGTGTGTGTGTGTATGTGTGTGTGTGTGCATGTGTGTGTATCTCTGAGGGGGGGTGTGTATATACACACACACACATATGGAGAGAGAGAAAAAAACAAATTTGTTTTACACATTTAGAAAGTATTAAGATTTGGAGAATCTGGGTAGATGTATAGAGAATTATTTGTCCTATACTTGCCACTTTTCAGTAAGACTGATTACTTCAAAACTAAAATTTTTTTAAATCATATACAACTAGGCTGTTGAGACAGATTTAATTAATCTCAGGATGGTAAATAATTTTCTAGTTAAGTAAAAGAATTTGTAATCACCTGACAGGTTCATCTTGCCCACTGCCCAGCAAAGCCAATGCACTGAGAATACCAGGTTTTTGCAGCAAATAAAGAGTTTAATAATCTCAGGGCCAACCAAGCAAAAGGACTGGAGATAATTCTGAAATCCATCTTCCTAGCTCAGAGGCTAGGATTTTGGAGAATAATTTTACAGACTGGGGGCTAGGGAATAGGTGCTGCTGATTGGTTGAAGATGAAATCATAGGAGCGTCCAAAATGGTCTTCATATGCTGACTCAGTTTCTCCGTTGGGGTCACAGGAGTCGTTGAGCCAGTTCCCTGGTGTTAGTCATAGATCCAGGTGGTGTCAGTGGGTCTACTCAAATGCCCAAAAATGAAAAATAACTCAAAGACAAATCTTATGTTTTGACCATAGTAATACTATGTATAGAAGCATTTGGAGAGTTACAAATCTTGTGACCTGTGAAACAATGGCTGGTTATCATTTAACTAAACCCATATATTAGCAAAATTTAGGCCCTTTCCATAATCCTAAGTTTGTGATCTTTCATCAATCTTATAAAAGCAGTTTCAGTACCCAAAGGAGGTTTGGGAAGGGACTATTATCATCCTTGCTTAAAGTTAAACTACAAACTAAATTCCTCCCACGGTTAGCTTGGCCTATGCCCAGGAATTAGGAAGGGCAGTAGCTTGTGAGGCTAGAAGCAAGATGGTGTCGGTTAGGTTAGATTTCCCTCAGTCTCATAATTTTTGCAAAGTCAGTTTCAAAATGAGAAATTTCTCAAAAGAAAACATAAAAATCTACAAATGCTAGACATCAGAAAAAACAAAAGAAATAAAGACAAAAGAAAAATAATGCAGTTACTTGTGATAAGTATTGCAGATAAGGGATTAATATGTATTTAGTAAAAGATTTTATAGCTTAGCAAAAAAATGCAAATCCATCAATGGAAAATGATTGGTCACTGGTTAAGAAGAGAAATTAGAAAGAGCGAGCAAAAATATCTAGAGAAACAAAACAAGTTCAACTTTGGTAGGTATAAAATTATAAATTAAAACAATGCTCATCAAATCAGTAAAGGCTTCAAAAAATGATGTTCAATACCTGTAAAGATATAGTGAAATACAATGTCAAACACTATTGGAATCACTTTTCTGAAAATCAATTTGACAATATACATCAAATGTTTTTAAAATATTCATATTTTGACCCAGAAATTCTACTTCTAGGAATCTAATGGGGGCTTAAATTTTCTGGACTCTTGTAGCAAATTTCCTTCCATAGCAGCTTGGTCAGTAGTTTGCTCTTCACTACAGTGACCTGCTTTTAGATGTGCCAGTAGTACCCTAAATCACTTTGTCATGGGTGCTTCTGCCTTCCTTCCTTTCCAAAGCCCACTTTCATTATTTTCTTTCTTTTTCTTTTTCTTTTTTTTTTTTTTTTGGTTAATAGGAAGTCTTCATTAAAAGAGAGAGAATATTCAGCATCCCCTCATCCCCCATTGCTTGCATCAGAAGCCTCGAAAATAAGACCTCATAGCAAGATTTTAAACTGAATCTGGAAAGACAAAAACCTCAGAGTAAAGGAAACCTTTCTTTTTTTTTTTTTCTTAACATCAGGTATTTCTCCTAATGCTATCTCTTCCCCAGCCCCTAACCACGCAATAGGCCCTGGTATGTGATGTTCCCCTCCCTGTGTCCATATGTTCTCATTGTTCAACTCCCACTTATGAGTGAGAACATGTGGTGTTTGGTTTTCTCTTCTTGTGTTACTTTACTGAGAATGATGGTTTCCATTTTCATCCATGTCCCTGCAAAGGATATGAACTCATCCTTTTTTATGACTGCATAGTATTCCATGGTGCATATGTGCCACATTTTCTTTACATAGTCTGCACAGCAAAAGAAACTATCAGCAGAGTGAACAGGCAACCTACAGATTGAGAGAAAATTTTTGCAATCTATCCACCTGATAAAGGACTAATATCCAGAATCTACAAAGAACTTAAACAAATTTACAAGAAAAAGACAAACAGCCCCATCAAAAAATGGGCAAAGGATATGAACAGACACTTCTCAAAAGGAGACATTTACGCAGCCAACAAACTTAAGAAAAAATGCTCAACATCACTGGTTATTAGAGAATGCCTTCCTTCCTTTCCAAAGCCTTTGATTTGCATTAGAGAAAAGCAAATCAAAACCACAATGAGAAACCATCTCATGCCAGTTAGAATGGCAATCATTAAAAAGTCAGGAAACAACAGATGCTGGAGAGGATGTGGAGAAAAAAGAACACTTTTACACTGTTGGTGGGAGTGTAAATTAGTTCAACCATTGTGGAAGACAGTGTGGCGATTCCTCAAGGATCTAGAACTAGAAATACCAAGGCCCACTTTCTTTTTTTTTTTTTGAGGCGGAGTCTCGCTCTGTCGCCCAGACTGGAGTGCAGTGGCGCAATCTCGGCTCACTGCAAGCTCCGCCTCCCGGGTTCACGCCATTCTCCTGCCTCAGCCTCCCGAGTAGCTGGGACTACAGGCGCCCGCCACCTCGCCCGGCTAGTTTTTTTTTTTTTTTTGTATTTTTAGTAGAGACGGGGTTTCACCATGCTAGCCAGGATGGTCTCGATCTCCTGACCTCGTGATCCGCCCGTCTCGGCCTCCCAAAGTGCTGGGATTACAGGCTTGAGCCACCGCGCCCGGCCCACTTTCTACTCACCTCAGCCTGCACCATTCTGATCAGAGTGAGGAATAATAAACCTCTCAAGCTCTCTGGGATATCTATCAGATTTATTTTTTTCTTGCCAGTCCTCACTCCATGACCACACTGTTAGACTGATGACCAGAAACAGGACGGAATGGAGTAGGGCAGGCAAGAAATCAAACACAGTCGCCTAACTCTAGCCTTTACCCAACTCCCCTTCAATTTCTCCTGTCTCCCTTCTGCCCCTCCAAATCTCCCCTTTTTCCCTCCCAAGACAGGCACTTTCCATATTTTATATTCTGATTTTTCATTCTCTGCATAGTTTGTAGTAAATCTCTTTCATCAGACTGCTAAACTTTCCTCTTGACATGTAAAAGGAAAGTTGTTGAATTTTGAAAATTCTTTTCTCTCTTGACAAAGCCTGGCTTTTATGACTGTCTTGCCATGGACTTCAAGATCCTATATTGAAAGTTGAAAGTATCTGTGCCTCTCTGCTAAAAGAACTGTAGGGAAGTTTAAACTTTCTCTCTGAAGTTTCAATCATTGAATCTGCTGAAATAAACTAACCAAAGACAGATTAACAGGAGAAACGGCATACAAATGTATTAATATACAAGCTTATAGGATGAGGAACAAACAATAGCCTGGGATAAAGTTCCTGTGAGCTCCAAGGGAGGTGATGGCAAGTTATAGGAAAGTGAGGGGCAGAACTGCACAGTGAACAGAGGTTGTTTTATTTTGCAGATAAAGTCTCTCAGGTAATAGCTCCCAGAAGAATAGATGAAAAGTCTGTCTAGGCAGGCATGGTGACCTTTAGTTTCTTCTTCAGTGGTTAATATTCCCTAGTTAGTGAAATTTCAGACAGGGGATTGAAGATCATTGTGTTTCTTGTGGAAGAACGTCCCCCAGCCAGATAAAGGAATTTCAGAGAGAGCTCCTCCCCTCTCTCTATGGGGAGATACAAGGTAAGATCAGAGAGACCTTGATTCTGAGGCAGCTTCTAAGGCCTTCCAATTTCCTTTAATTCTAAGTGCTCAGCATGACAAAGCGACATACTTTAGGGTACCATTTTCTGAGCCTCAACAGAACCCTCATTCTCTTGTTGGCAAATAATGTGTTTGGCTGAATCTTGGGCAAATCACACTTAAGTATATGTGAAAAAGAACAGTGTATTAATATGTTTTATATTATTCCTTTTACTTTGGAAAATGATTGGAAAAAATAATACACAAAAATGGATGATACTAGTAATTATCACTGAGTGGGGGAGAGATTATTGATGAGTGTGTTTACTTTTTATAGGTTTCTGAGTTTTCAGAATATAATACAATGAGCATGTACAACCTCCAAAATCAAAGGGAAAAGGAAGGAAAGTGACCATCTAGCTACATTCATGTTTATTTTTAACAGACTAAATGAGCCTGTCAGAGGAAATGGATCTGTTTGAACATACCAACACCTATGTTCATTGGTATGTTTGAATATACCAACACCTACTATCTTCTACTTGTCATGTCTAATCTCCCTCAGTATACCATATCAAGGTTTTATCTGGAATTGTCACTAATTACAGGTTTCTAAATTATCTTTAAAGCTAAATATTTCCCTAGACCGCAATTTCTGTAACAATATGTTCTAAGAGAAAAAGAAACTAGTTCACTCCTACTCCCACACTCAACAGGGACTCAGCTCCTTTGGGAATTATCCTTTTCAAATTTCTGGGTGTAATTGAGGTCAAATCTCTAACCATACAGTATTGTTGTGTCTAAGTTGGTGTTAAATATTATCATCCCACAGTGAAGGAAGGAAGGAAGGAAGGAAGGAAGGAAGGAAGGAAGGGAGGGAGGGAGGGAGGGAGGGAGGGAGGGAGGAAGGAAGAGGGAAGGGGAAGGGATTGAAACAAAGAGACCAAAACTTGCTCTTAAGGAATAAATTGGTTATTAAAAATGTGTAAAACAGTGTGAATTCCTTAAACCTCCAACTAATACATTGGCTGCTGAGCCTGTCTCTTGTTCCAGACAAAGCTATAACCAGCCTACAAGGACAACTGGGTGAAGTTTTATCTTTAATTGAACATATATCATTCCATCAAGTAAGAGAAAGAAAGGGAAAATAAACATTCTGGTTTATTTTTGTGACTTGACTTCTATACCATACTTTTTACAGCTTTTTAACTGTAAACCCCTGCAAAATTATTTACTTGTTTTTTTTCTCTTTTTCATCTTAATTTTCTATAACATTAACTGCTTTCCTCACTTTCTCCTCAATAACCGAAATCCTAAAATGAAGATTGGAAAGAGCGTTATGGCTAGAAATAACAGAAAATGATCTTCTTAAATTTCATTCTGAACACCAATCCCCAAGCTCCTTAATTCATGGGCTCCAGGGACCAAGTAATTTAACCAAAGAGAAACCTTGGTTGAATACAGAGACCCAGTGCAAATCTTTACTGAAAAATTTAGAACTGAACCCTGAACTCACAGAAGAAAACATAAAAATAAACATTTATTATATTGGATTTGTCAATGGAATCTTAGATATGACATGAAAGCATTAGCAATGAAAGAAAAATCAGATAAACTGGGCTTCATCAAAAGTAAAAAGCATTCGGGCATCAAGGCACATTACAGATAAAGTGAGAATACAACCTACAGAATGAGAGTAAATATATTTTCTCTTGTTATCTTCTCATATATATGTATATGATAAGGATCTAGTATCCAGAGTGTAAAGAACTCTTACAATTCAACCAAAAGTCAAGCAACCCAATTTAAAAATGGGCAAAAGACATGAGTAGACATTTCTCCAAAGAATAGATACAATAAATGGCCAATAAACACATTAAAAGCTACTCCACATCATTAGTCATTAGTGAAATGCAAATTCCACTTCACACCTACAAGGATGAATATAATCAGAAAATAACAGGGATTGTTGAAGATATGGAGAAACTAGAATCTTTGTACATCAATGGTGGGAGTATAATATAGTCCAGAAACTGTGAATAGCAGTTTTGTGGTTCCCCAAAAAGGTAAACATAGAATTAATATATGATCCAGCAATTCTACTCCTAGGTATATACCCAAAAGTATTAAGACAATTATTTGTACACCAATGTTCACAGCAGGGTTATTCACAAAAGGTGGAAACATTCCAAATGTCTATCAATTCACAGATGAATAAAAAAATTGTAGTATATACTTACAATGAAATATTATTCAGCCATAAAAAGGAATAAAGTCATCATATGTGCTACAAAATGAATAAAGCTCAAAAACATTATTCTGAGTGAAAGAAGTCAGATGCAAAAGGCCACATAGAGTATCATTTCATTTATATGAAATATAGGTAAATCCACAGAGACAAAAGCATATTGGTTCTTCAGGAACTGTGAAAAGGGGAGAAATAGGAAGCAACTGCTTAATAAGAATGAAGTTCTTTGGGGAAGGGGTGATAAAAATGTTTTGAAACTAGGTCAACTTCAGAAGAAAGGCACCAAGAGTGGACAGAGGCACAAAGCAGAAGCTGGTCCAAAGCAGGAGGAAGCTAGGAAGCCTGCACAGGGCTATTGAACACTGGGACTCATTCCTGGCGTACAATGACTCCAGGGGAACAGGTGAGTTGAACTGGCAAGGAGTAACCTGTTCTCACAACAGGCCTCTGGAAACCCAGCAGAAAGAGAACCTTTGATGTCACCAACACTTGAACTGGCAGGAAGAGCTGCTTGGAGAAGTGATAGGGGCAACAAGCCAGCTCATGCGGGGCCCAGAGGGTTTGTTCGGGAGCATTTGTAGCAGAACATGGCCAGGGACAACCATCCCCCAAGGCCCAACTTACTCCCATAGGAAATCTTAGCCCTAGAGGAACTGTTGGACCTGGACTCTGCAGGACAGTCTTGCCTATCGGACCGAGTCGGTCCAACCTGAGCACCCCTTGGCCTGTTGGCCTCTTCTGGTCCATGACCTGGCTGCATCTGCTTGCAGAGCAGCCTTGGGTGCTTGGGGACCCACATCATAGCTTCTGCACTGGCAGACTGTGCCTGACTGGTGGAAAGCTCCAGTGGGGCAGCCCCCATGGCCACACATCAGCCCACCTGCTCTCTCCCCACACTGCAGCTTCCCCCAGGCCCACATAAATCCTCCACATTACTTTGTTGGCACATATGTGCCTGGGTGGGTTTTGTCTTCCTTGCCTCTCCAGTACTGTGTATACATGCACCACCCTGTCCTCCCATTGCTGTGATGGGAGTACAATCCACCTCTCCTCCCCTACCAACTGCCATTGCAGTTAGAGCCTTGGTGGACACAGAGTCAGACAGCCTCACCCCTGCCAGCACCCTACCCTTGCACCAACACTGCCATGGGAATGAAACTAGGCACAGAGAAGAATGGACCCTTCCCTGCCCAAAGCAACCACCCTGCCTAGGGTTCACAGAGAACACACACAGACCTGTGCCTGCCAGAGCCCCGACGCTGTGCCAACACCACCACCAGCAACACCACACACACACAGTTACCAGCAGGGGCCCCCATCTCCCAGAGCCACATTGCTTCTGCCACTTTGGTGAATGCCCACACATAAGCAGGCACCCTCACACCCACTAGCACCCTGCCACAGCTGACCAGCATGCATCCCACCACACTGCCACTGCTGATGCCACTGGTACATGTGAAAAAAGACAAATCCCACAGTCATCTCACTATAAAATACTTTGGCTGACACCACCCATCAGAGTGGACTGACCAGTAGTCCAGGAGCACATCGGCCCCTACAACACAGAGGATTTGTAACCTCAAGAAGCCATATAACAAAGTTGGGACCTAATACAAGTTCTCCAGAGTTAGAGCACACAGTCCAAGAGTTGGGAGCTGAGCCTTATCCCCCTAACTCTTCGAGAGATAAAGCCCAACAGCTGAATCCACCTTATACCACGATCACTCAATGTCATGAAATAGGATTTTAAAAATCCAAAGGATAGCAACTTCAAAGATGAGAAAGAACCAGCACAATAACCCTAACAACTGAAAAAGCCAGAGTGTCTTTTTCCCTCCAAATGACAGCACCACCTCTCCAACAAAGGTTCTGAACCCAGCTGAGATGGCTGAAATGACAGAAACAGAATTCAGAATACGGATAGAAAGAAAGATCACTGAGATGCAAGAGTACATTGAAACCCAAATCAAAGAAGCTAAGAATCACAATAAAATGATTCCAGAGCTGACAGACAAAATAGCCAGTATAGAAAAGAACATAACCAACCTGGTGGAGCTGAAAAACACATCACAAGAATTTCATAATGCAATCACAAGCATTAATAGCAGAACAGGCCAAGTGAAGGAAAGAATCTCAGAGCTTGAAGACTGGCCTTTTTAAAATAATGCAGTCAGAAGCACAAAGAGAGAAAAGAGTAGAAAGTAAGAAACAAAACTTCTGAGAAATATGGGATTATGTAAAGAGACAAAATCTATGACTCACTGAAAGAGTCCCTGAAAGAGATGGGGAGAATGGAAGCAACTTCAAAAACATATTTTAGGATATCATTCATGAGAACTTTCCCAACCCAGCTAGAGTAGCCAACATTCATATTCAGGAGATGCAGATAACCCTAGCAATATATTTCACAAGAAATCATCCCCAAGACACATAACCATCAGATTCTCCCAGGTTGAAATGAAAGGAAAAAAAGAAAAAAACAAAACAAAACAAAACAATCATGTTAAAAGCAACTAGAGAGAAAGGTCAGGTCACCTACAAAGGGAAGCCCATCAGACTAACAGTGGACCTCTCAGCAGAAACCCCACAAACCAAAAAAGATTGGGGGCCAATATTCATAAAGAAAAGAAATTCCAACTGAGAATTTCATATCCAGCCAAACTATGCTTTATGAGCGAAAGAGAAATAAGACCCTCTGCAGACAAGCAAATGCTGAGGCAATCTGTTACCACCAGATCTGCCTGATAAGAGTTCCTGAAAGAAACACTAAATATGGAAAGCCACTACAAAAAAAACACACTTAAGTATGAAGACCAGTGACTGTAAAGCAACCATACAAATGAGCCTGATTAATAACTAGCTAACATCATTATGACAGGATAAAATCCACACGTATCAATATTAACCATGAATATAAATGGACAAAATGCCCCAATTAAAAGGCACAGAGTGGCAAGCTGGATAAAGAACCAAGACCCATTGATATGCTGTCTTTATGAGACCCATCTCACATGCAATGACATCCATAGGCTCAAAATAAAGGGTTGGAGGAAAATCTACCAAGCAAATGGAAAACATAAAAAAGCAGGAGTTGCAATCCTAGTACCTGACAAAACATATTTTAAATCAACAAAGATTAAAAAAAAAAAAGATGAAAAAGGGCATTACATAATGGTAAAGGTTTCAATTCAAAAAGAACATCTAAATATCCTAAATAAATATGCACCCAAAACAGGAGCACCCAGATTTATAAATCAAGTTATTAGAGACCTTCAAAGAGACTTAGGCTGGTAAAACAATAGTGGGAGACCCCAACACCCCACTCAAAGTATGAAACAATTCATCAAGGCAGAAAATTAACAAAGACTTTTAGGATCTGAACTCAGCACTGGATCAAATGAACTTGGTAGACATCTACAGAACTCTCCACCCAAAAACAGAATATACATTCTTGTCATCAACACATGGCACATACTCAAAAATTGATAACATAATCAGACATAAAACTGTTCTCAGCAATGCAAAAGATCTGAACTCACAACAATCACTCAGACCACAGCACAATCAAATTAGAAATCCTGACTAAGAAATTTGCTCAAAACCATCCAATCACATGGAAATTGAATAACCTGCTCCTAAATGACCTTGGGGTGAACAATAGAATTAAGGCAGAAATCATGAAGTTTTTTAAACTAATGAGATCAAAAATACAACATACCAAAATCTCTGGGACACAGCTCAGGCAGTTTTAAAAGGGAAATCTATAGCACTAAATGCCCACATCAAAAAGTTAGAAAGATCTCAATCTAACAACCTCAGACCACAACTAAAAGAAATAGAGAACCAAGAGAAAACCAACCCTGAAACTGGCAGAATATAGGCAATAACCAAAATCAGAACTGAATTGGCTAGGTGCAGTGGCTCATGACTGTAATCCCAGTACTTTGGGAAGGCAAAGAAGGTGAATCACTTGAGGCCATGAGTTCAAAACCAGGCCCAGCCAATATGGCAAAACCTCATCTCTACTAAAAGTATGAAAATTAGCTGGGTGTGGTGGCACATACCTATAGCCCCACCTACTCAGGAGGCTGGGACACAGAATTGCCTGATCCCAGGAGGCAGATGTTGCAGTCAGCTCAGATTGAACCACTGCCATCCAGCCTGAGTGACAGAGTGAGACCCTGTCTCAAAAGAAAGAACTGAACTGAACTGAACTGAACTGAAGGAGATTGAGACACACATGAAAACATTCAAAAGATCAATGAATCCACTAGTTGATTTTTTTAAAAAATTAATAAAATAGGTAGACCACCAGCTAAACTGATTTAAAAAAAACAAAGAGAAGATGCAAAAAAAAAAAATTAGAAATGACAAAGGGGATATTACCACTGACCCCAGAGAAATACAAATAACTATTAGAGAATATTATAAATACCTCTATGCTCATAAACTAGAAAATCTAAAAGAAAGGGATAAATTCTTGGACACATACATCCTCTCAAGACTGAGCCAGGAAGAAACTGAATCTCTGAACAGACCAGTAATGAGCTCCAAAATTGAGTTAGTAATAAAGAGCCTACCAAGAACTGGTACCATTCCCACTGAAATGATTCCAAAAATTGATGAGGAAGGACTCATTCTATGAGGCCACCATCATCCTGATACCAAAACCTGGCAGAGACACACCAAAAAGAAGAAATTTCAGGCCAATATTCTTGATCAACATTGATGCAAAAATCCTCAATAAAATATTGGCACAGTGAATCCAGCAGCACATCAAAAATCTTATCCACTACAATCAAATAGATTTATCCCTGGAATGCAAGGTTGGTTCAACATATGCAAATCAATAAATGTGATTTATCATGTAAACAGAACTAAAGACAAAAACCATATGATTATTTCAATTGATGCAGAAAAGGCTTTAAATAAAATTCAACACCCCTTCATGTTAAAAACTCTCAATAAACTAGGTACTGAAGGAACATACCTCAAAATAATAAGAATCATCTGTGACAAATGCAGTCAATATCATACTGAATGGGCAAAAGCTGGAAACATTATCCTTGAAAACTGGCACAAAACAAGGATACCCTCTCTCACCACTCCTGTTCAACATAGTATTGGAAGTCCAGAGCAATCAGGCAAGAGAAAGAAATAAAGGGCATCCAAATAGGAAGAGAGGAAGTCAAACTCTCTGTTTTCAAACAACATAATCCTGTATCTAGAAAACACCATCCTTTAGCTGACAAACAACTTCAGCAAAGCCTCAGGATACATAATCAGTGTATTAATATAAAAATTACTAGCATTCTTATACACCAACAACAGTCAACCTGAGTGCCAAATCAGGAATGCAATCCCATTCACAATTGCCACAAGAAGAATAAAATACCTAGGAACACAGTTAATCAGAGAAGTGGAAGATCTCTACAAGGAAAACTATAAAACAGTGTTTAAAGAAATCAGAGATGACATAAATAAATGGGAAAACATCATGGAAGACAGAGTGATGATTCCTCAAAGATCTAAAAACAGAACTACCATTTGACCCAGCAATCCCATTACTGGGTATATACACAAAGGAATATAAATCATTCTATCATAAAGACACATGAGTGCATTATGTTCACTGCAGCACTGTTCACAATAACAAAGCCATGGAATCAACCTAAATGCTCATCAATGGTAGACTGGATAAAGAAAATGTGGTACATATACACCACGGAATACTATGCAACCATAAAAATAATACCATATCCTTCACAGGGAAATGGACGGAGCTGCAGGCCATTATCCTTAGAAAACTAACACAGAAACAGGAAACCAAATACCATATGTTCTAAGTTATAAATAGGAGGTAAATGATGAGAACACATGGTCACATAGAGGTGAACAAAGAGAGGATCAGGAAAAATAGCTAATAGACACTAGGCTTAATACATGGGTGAAAAAATAATCTGTGCAACAAACCCCCATGGCATAAGCTTATTTATATAATAAACCTGCACAGGTACCCCTGAACTTAAAATAAAAGTTTTTTTACAAAAAATGCTAATGTATAAGTTACAGTGACCTGCTTCCCTCCATCTACATTTTTTTTTAATAAATCTGTGGCTTGTTGAGATTAATTCACTGAAAATAAAAAATTAAAGAACAGAAACTAGATAAATGTGGCAGTTGCCTGACAATGTAAATGTGCTAAATGTGGCTGAATTGTGCTTTTAGATGGTTAATTTTATGTTAGGTGAATTTTACCTCAATGAAAAATTAAACAATTAAAAACCTTAGGGCCGTATTATTGTCAAAATGAGCCTGTAGTGACCATGTTACTTGGAACTGACATGCAGATATTAAAGAATATCTCTACATTTTGATAGTTTTCACATTGATTCTTCTCAATCTGAAGAATAATGTATTAGTCTGGTTTCACACTGCTATAAAGAATTGCCCAAGACTGGATAATTTATAAAGAAAAGAGATTTAATTGGCTCACAGTATCACATGGTTGGGGAGGCCTCAGGAAAATTATAATCATGGCAGAAAAGGAAGCAGGCACGTCTCACACGGTGGCAGACAAGACAGCAAGAGCGAAGAGGGAAGAGCCCATTATAAACCAACAGATCTCTTTGAGAACTCATTCACTGTCACAAGAACAACGTGAGGGAAACTGCCCCCATGATCCAATCACCTCCCACCAGGTGCCTCCCTTAACACCTAGGGATTATAATTTGAGATAAGATTTGGGTGGTGACACAAAGCCAAACCATATCAAATAATCAAAAATATTTTTTAACTATGATTTTCCACAGCATTGCAATATAGATTCAGACAAGTGACATAGATTCTGCCAATAATGTGCATGCATTCAAGACTTGGATGTGGAAGGGAGAAAAATGAAGCAGCAGTCACGTGCAAAAAACTCAGTCATCTGGCCACCATGATAATGTAAGCACTTGGTTCTTCTGAGCCAGGTGTGTTGGGTATCAGCCATCTAGTCTCTACCATGATCATTGTCATGAGATAAGCAATGATTATTGCGGAGTTTTCACCAGGATGCTCATACAACGTAATTGGGATTATTCCTGGATGATGGTAGAATCCAACTCTGGTTCCTAGTTGTCCTGGAGATTCTGTGAGTTACCTACTTTTTAAAATCCCTTTCTACTTAACTAGCTAGAGTGGATTTCATTGTTTGTAACTAGGAACACTGACAAATATAGCAATTTGTTTCTGAAAAAGGATGGTAGTGTGAGTGGCATCTGTTACTATATCCCTAATCTGTTTACCAAGTTCTGTTTCTCATGTCCATGACTCTGAGCTCTATTAATTTAGAGATATTGGTAGGCATGGAAAAAATAACTACATACAGCATATCAGTGATTCCATTAAACTTAATATTGACATTGACACTAGACTATATGGGGCTACTCAAACCACTAGACAAATGGGCTACAAAATGGGACTACAATGTGGAATTGGCTTTTTGGTCTTGGTTAGCAGAGGAAAACAGGGTTTCTGATATCCTATTTGGGCACATGAAAGTAAAAATGGAATTCATGAGACTTCTGGGACATTTCCTTGTACCATCATGTCCAGTAGTAGAGTCTCATAGAAAACTACAACATCCTCTTGGAAGTAGTACCAACAAGGGCTCAGGTGTCCCACAAATGAAGATGTCAGTCATTCCATAAAGAAAAGAAAGCTGACCAGTTTAGATGCTGTCTGAGGGTAAACGGAACTTGAGCAACAAAGTTATAAATACTATGTATAGTCTTAGGACTAGTTGCAGAAAGACACCTGAAGTAGCTATCCATAAATTCATATCAATATATGTCAACTAATTTTAACATACATTCGTATGTGACAACTAATTTTCCTTTATTTCTCTCTCCCTTTTCCTGCTATTTTTATAAGATAAAGGCAGTGAACTTTGAAATTTAGTGTGAAACCATCTTTGTAAAGATTGCGATAGTGAGAGAACTCTAGCATCGCTGAATCCATCTTGCTTTTAGCCTTATAGGTTAGCTGTCCTGGCTCATTCTTAGGCATAAGCCTAGCTAACCATGGGAGGAATTTAGGTTATAGTTTAACCTTGAATCAAGGATAATAATAGTCCCTCCATAAAATTGACCCTCTCCTTTTTTGGAGACTGAAACTGCCTCTGTAAGACTAAAGAAAGCCCACAAGATTAAGATTATGGAAAGGGCCTGAATTCTGCTAAGCTACAGGCATAGCCTGACTTTCCATAATCATTTACTGCACCAAAGGTCACAAGATTAGTAACTTCCCCAATTGTTCCTATGGATAGTATCACTATTGTAGAATCTACAATTGGTCATTTGAGATGTTTTCCAGACTTTTGCATTCTGGCAACCACTGACTCCTCCTGGGCCCATGACTCATGACTCAACTGGTCCTGTGGCCCTCACCCAGAGCCTCACTCAAAGCACAAGGACCATTTTTCATACACATGATTTCATCCCCAACTAATCAGTAGCACCCATTCCTTAGTCCCCTGCCCACCAAATTATCCATAAAAACCCTGGCCTCTCTGTTCTTGGGCAGGCTGATTTGAGTACTAAACTCCAACTCCTACTTGGCTACCCCTGTGTTAATTAAACTCTATTTGCTGCCAAAAACAAACAAATTTTTTAAAAATCTGCTTTTCTCAGTGCATTGGCTTTTCTGAACAATGAGAAAGATGAACCCACTGGGATATCACAAGTGCATAGGTTACAAAATATAAAGACAGGTTTGTAGCAGAATTACAACAGAACTACATCTAGACATCTGGACTTGGAAATGGGTACAGTAGCTGAGACTTTGGGAATCATCTTCTGAGCAGAGTGAGAACTTGCTTTTATTTACACAAAGGACAGTTTAGTGGGGAAGAATGATCTGTTAATGTTGGGCATTAACAGCTTCTGATCAAAATTCTGTATCCATTAAGGATTGGGTTTGACAGCAAGTAATAGAAAATCTGACCAAACAGTGGCTTAAATTAATTAGACGTTTCATTTTTCTTGCAAACAAAGATGAGTCCAGAGGTAGGTGTTAGCAGAATAGAAAGATAAAGAGAGTTTAACATGCATGGAGAGGGACAATCAAAGTATCAGCATAGTGCCAAGTCACTAAATAAAAGATAATCATGTACCTTATGTTAAGCTTACCCATTCAAAATTCAATTTCTAAATATCCTTAATGACTACCATGTGTTAAGTATTCTGGTAGGCAATTAGCATAATATCATTAAAAAGATCATAAAAGCTTACTAAGGCTGCTTTGTATGTTTTATATAAAATAATCCTTATATGAAATTAATTCCTTGGGTTAATTTTTATCTTTATCCCCGTTTTTCAAGTAAGGAAACTGAGGATCACAGAGGTTAAGCAACTTTCCCAAGATCATGTAGCAAGTGAATGGATTCAGCAGGGAACAAGACATCCATACACCTTGCTCTAGTGCATCTTAGAATCTGATATTGTCACTAAAAATTTATCCTAGATTCTTTCAAAAGACAACATCAACTCATTCACATTATGTAGTCAATGAAGCATAGTGCTTTCTGAGCTTCTCTAATTATGTTTCAAATCCAATAAGCTCAACAAGCAAATTATGTTTAACAACAATAACCAGGGTTTATTAGACAAAAATAATAATAAAGAGGAAAAACTGTGGAAGAGGGAAATATAGAAAGAGGAAAAAGTATGGAAGAGGGAAGATAGAACGTAGTGAAAGAAGCCAAAGAAAAGCACTTCCTGAAAAACAAATATTAACCTTCAAAAAGATATAAAAGACTTCCATTTCCAGCATACAGAGACTAGATATCCTGAAAGCCATTGGCCATAAAACACCTGGAAATGCCAGATAAAAATAATTGAAACACTTTTAAATGAATTGCTGAGCTTAAAAGAAAGTATGACAAATCTCCAGATTCAAAAATAAAATCATGAAATGAAAGCCCAACCCAGCAGCTGGCTATCTATTTCCAGTATACTTGAACTTTCAGTTTTAATAGGTGGCTCTTTGCATATAAATAGTAAATTAGTAAGAAAAACAGGAAGAATGCGCAAATATGGTAATAATACTACAAAACAAAACAGACCTCTCAATTATGTGCAAATAAAGATAAAAAAATGGATGAACTGCTATCTAGAAGAGTCAAAAAGCAATAAGATACTTTTTGTTAAGTCAAGGACAAGACTAGACAGTTAACTGTCACCACTATATAACTCTGTTCTCAACATACTAATCAAAGCAATTAAACAAAAGACAAAAATAAGAGATATAAACAGTAAAAACGAGGAGATGACATTTACATTTTTTGAAGACTGGGTGTTTATAAGCCTGGAAAATCCAAAACAACCCACTCAAAATGACCACACCGCAAAAAAAAATATGAAAATTCAGAAAGGTGACCAATTTCAAAAAGTTCAAAATCAATTCAAAACACAGACAAAAACCAGTTATAAGACATGCTAGAGAAGAAAACAACACATGCTCAAAAATAGTGTCAGAAAGATAAAATATCTAGAAATAACCCTAATCTAAATGTAAAAACTCTATGAAGAAATATTTTAAACACTACTGAGAGAGACACAACATAAGGCCTTAATAACTGGGAGGATATATCCTTTTATTGGATAAGAATAGTCAGTGTTGCAAAAATGCCAATTCTCCATAAATAGTAAGCTTGCTATAATTGAAGTTAAAATAAAATAAGATTTTCTTTATAAATAGGCAAGCTGAGTCCAAAATTCCCATGGAAAAAAAACAAATAGGAAAATTCTTACAAAATAAAAAGAGCAATTAAAATTGTATAATGGTACTAAAACACTCAAGAGACACCCAATGAAACAAAATAAAAAATCAGAAACTTTACTGAAGTCGTTTATCAAACCTAGGAGTCTTTAGGGTTTTCTTTATAGCATTAGATCAATAGAGATAATTTTACTTCTTTTCCAGTTTGGATAACTTTTATTTTTTCTCTTGCCTGATTGGTATAGCTAGGACTTCCAGTACTATGTTGAAGAGGAGTGGTGAAAGTGGGCATCCTTGCCTTGTTCCAGTTCTTAGGGGAAATGCTTTCAACTTTTCCCCATTCAGTAGGATATTGTCTGTGGGTTTGTTGTATATGGACTTTTATTATTTTAAGGTACTTGTTTAGCTTATTGAGAGTTTTCATTATGAAGCAATGATTAATTTTATTGTATGCTTTTTCTGCATCTATTGAGATAATCACATAGTTTTTAAGTCTGCTTATGTGTTGAATCACATTTATTGATTTGATTATTGAATACTTTTGCATCCTTGTATATGTTGAATCATCCTTGCAACCCTGAATAAAACCCTTGATCATGATGTATTATCTTTTTGATGTGCTTTTGGATTCAATTGCTAGTATTATATTAAGGATTTTGCATCTGTGTTCATCAGAGTTATTGGCCTGTAGTTTTCTTTTTCTGTTATGTCTTTGCCTGGCTTTGTTATTAAGGTGATACTGGCTTTGTAGAATAAGTTGGGGAGGATTGCTTTCTCCTTAATTTTTTAGAACAATTTCAGTAGGATTGGTACCAACTTTTTGTATGGCCGATAGAATTCAGCTGTGAATCTGTCTGGTCCTGGGCTTTTTTATTTTTATTTTTATTTTTATTTTTTTGACAATTTTTTATTACTGATTCAATCCCATTACTCATTATTGGTCTGTTCAGGATTTTTATTTCTTCTGGTTCAGTCTTGGAAAGTTGTATTTTTCAGAAACTTACTCATTTCCTCTATGTTTTCTAGTTTGTGAGTGTAGATAAAAAGGGAAAAGTTCCCTTGCTCCCCTCGCAGGGCATGCAATGGGGGTGTAGCTCACTTCTTAGGTGCCCTGCTGCTCCAACCCCTAGGGGGAGCATGCAGAAGGGCATGTCGTGGGGCTCCCATAGCCTCTAGGATTGAGTGTTTTGCAGCTCCCGAAGCCCCAGTGGGCTTGTGTTACAATGTACTCTTTCAGCTTAGCCATGTGCAGGCAGCTCGTGTTAACCAGCTCAGTTACACCCTGTGCCTTATCGCAAGGACAGAGGGCTTTCTGTACTCCGGGTTCCCAGGTACTTGCTTAGTGTATCGGAAAAATCGAATCACACGTGGGCTTGGAGGATGGTCGTGAGCTTTTTTATTAGGTGGTGGAAGTAGCTCTCAGCAGGTGGATGGGGAGCCAGAACGGGGATGGAGTGGGAAGATGGTCCTCGGCCGGGCTCTCCTCTGACCATCCTCGGCCAAATTCCACGTCATCCACATCGTTCTGCTGTCAATGGCCTGCCAGCGTCTGTGGGTATGTTCTTCTGCCGGTGTGTTCCTGTCGACATTCAGTCGCCTGTGCCTGTGCCCGCTAGGGTCTCAGGGTTTTTATAGGCACAGCATTGGGGTCATGGTAGGCCAGAGTGGTCTTAGAAAAGGCAACATTTGGGCTTGAAAACAGAAGAGACTTAGATCCATGGCACAAGCCTAAGGGTGGAGCCCTCACCAGGGACCCCACCCTTCTCTACCCAGCACTTCCCAGACCCCGTCCCATATCACAGAGATGCTCATAGTAGTCTATGATGATCTTTTGCATTTCTATGGTATCAGTTGTAACGTCACCTTTGTCATTTCTAAGTGTGCTTACTTGAATCTTGCCTTTTTTTCTTGGTTAACGCAGCTAATGAACAATCAATTTTGTTTATCTTTTCCAAAAATCAACATTTTGTTTCATTTATCCTTTGTATGACTGTGTGGTGTATGTGCAACTTTTTTTAAATCTTAATTTCATTTAGTTCTGCTCTGATTTTTGCTGTTTCTTGTCTTCTGCTAGCTTCGGGTTTGGTTTGTCCTTGTTTTTCCTAATGTTGTTCCTTGAGGTACATTAGATTTTTAACTGATGATCTTTCTATATTTTTATGTAGGCTTTTAACACTATAAACTTTCCTCTTAGCACTGCTTTTGATGTATCCTAGAAGCATTGGTATGTTGTGTCTCTATTTTCATTCATTCACATTTTTTTTTAATTTTCACCTTAACTTTGTCTTGAATGGAAGTGTTTGACAAAGAAGCATCTTTCTAAGCTAACTTTTAGAACATATTATTAGAACATGTTTTCTTTCTCCATTAGGCCCTAACAGGTCAAGTAGAGAAATCCAGGAAGAAAAGACAAATGCAAGCATGCTCTCTTTAAAATGCATCACAGTTTTCTTTCAGTGAATGGAAGAGTTTGACAGAGAAACGACTTCATAAGCAGACATTAAGAGTGTTTTTTTTTTTTTAATCCAGAGTTAGGTGGAAATACTTTGAGGTCTTTGAGATGTGATTTAGGTGTCATTTCATTCCAGAAGTAAAGATGGATTGCCAGATATATTTATTATTCAATAATTAATACTGTATCAACAAGGTATCATGTGAAGAAATATTACTTTATTCCTATCTTACTCCTTATTTCCAAGCAAATATCAAATACAGCAGTGATATAAACCATTTAAGAAGTTGAAAAGAAAAAGAAACCGTGAAATATTATCAAACACTAAGGAAAAACATTTCTTTTTCTTTAATCTTAGGGTGGAAGAGCCAAAAGAAGAAAGATTAACAAACCCAAATACATGTAGAAAAAGGTACAGTTCTTGGCCAGGCATGGTGGCACACACTTACTATATATAATCCAGCACTTTGGGAGGTGAAGATGGGAGGATCACCTGAGGTCAGGAGTTCAAGACCAGCCTGGCCAACATGGTGAAACCCAGTATCTACTAAAAATACAAAAATTAGCTGGGAGTAGTGGCAGGCGTCTGTAGTCTCAGCTCTTGGGAGGCTGAGGCAAGAGAGTTGCTTGAATCCAGGAGTCGGAGGTTGCAGTGAGCCGAGATCTCGCCCTTCATGCCACTGTACTCCAACCCGGGCAACAGACTGAGACTTCATCTCAAAAAAAAAAAAAAAAAAAGAAGAAGAAGAAGAAAAAGAAAAAGATACACTGCATCATGGTGAAAAAAAAATAGAAAAAAATATTTGCAGCAATAAGTCCTTAACCACTAATATAAAATAAATTTCTAAAGCCAATGGACCCAAAGAAATAGACAAAGAATCTTAACAGATGATTTACAATACAATATAAATGGCTCGTAACATTTATAAGATGTTGACCTTCACTCATGTTAAAAGAAATGCTTAATAAAACTACAAGATTCAATTTATTATCTTAATAGAAATGGTTCTTAAACATTTTGAATGTTTCTATTAAGATAATGTTGAACTTCATTAACAAAAGAAATTCTAAATAAAACTATAGAATATCATTTTTTATTTTATTTATTACCTCATTAAATCAGAACCCCAAAAACCAAAAAGTTTGCTAATTATCGGTGAGGTTAACAGAACGAGACTCCGTCTCAAAAAAAAAAAGATAAACAGGTTCTTATCCTCTTCATGGAAGTGAAACTAGCGCTACGTTTGAGATAATCTAACAATGTCTACCAAATTTTAAAAGGCACAGTTTCTTTGTCCCAACAACTCTATATCTACAAATGTATCCTTTAGAAATGCAACAATATGTGCTCAGCATTGTAAGTACAAAGCTACTTACTGGGCATGAGCAAAAGATTGAGCAAAAGACTGGAGGAAACCCATTGGTAGGGATGGATTAAATGCATTTTGTTACCTTTGTATAATAAGTTAATAAACAGCCACTGAAATGTGTAACTCTATAGGTTCCGAAACTGAACAATTCCCAATATATGTTGCTTAGTGCAAAAAGATGGGAAACTGTATGATATGCCTTTTGTGTGAAAAATAGAACACAGATATATTTATGGCTCTGTTAAGTATAGATCATATCTGAAATGACGTAATAAACTGATTGCAGTTGACTCAGACAGAAAGTTGCACTGCTGGTAGATAATTTTCTACCAACTGGAAGACATAGATAAGTAAGAAATTTGTTTTTCATTGTATCTTTTTATGTACCATTTAAGCTGTGTACAACATACAGTTGTCTCTGAGTATCCTCAGAACTTTGGCTCTGGGATCCCAAACAAGTAACAAAAATCGTGGATTCTCTAGCCCCTTATACAAATGGTGTAGTATTTGCACGTAATCTACACATATCCTCTCCTGTATAATATTATATACTCTTCTTGAATAAAAGAAGAGATGTGTCTTTGCCAATGGGAGTTAGTTAGAAATAATATACCAATATAAGCAGAACTTGAAGAGTAAACTGCAGAAGGAAAATATATCTATTTGCTCTGTTGTTAAAGTCACATTAGTAATTTGAGTATAATTCTGCATCACTCGTTCTAATAAGCTTCTTAAGAAGAATTTAGCAAATCAAGTAAAATAACATTATTTTAATGTAGCTGCTCTTTAAAAATTGTATAGTTCTTACAAAAAAACACATTAAAAAAAGAAATGTGTATTACTTCACCTAACTTTCAGTTCAGATGCTTCACATTTACTGGAGTGCAATGCATCTATATTCATAAACAAAAAGTTCTCTAAATCTGCTTTTGCCATGCCAGTGTGAACAATTTTCTGAGTTGACTAGAATCATATACATAATAATAATATTTTTTTTTTTTTTTTTTTTTTTTTTGAGGCTGAGTCTTGCTCTGTCGCCCAGGCTGGAGGGCAGTGGCCAGATCTCAGCTCACGGCAAGCTCCGCCTCCCGGGTTCCCGCCATTCTCCTGCCTCAGCCTCCCGAGTAGCTGGGACTACAGGCGCCCGCCACCTCGCCCGGCTAGTTTTTTGTATTTTTAGTAGAGACGGGGTTTCACTGTGTTCGCCAGGATGGTCTCGATCTCCTGACCTTGTGATCCGCCCGTCTCGGCCTCCCAAAGTGCTGGGATTACAGGCTTGCAAAAGTTTTATTTTAACTGATCTATGGTGATAATGTAATTTTAGAAAATATCATAACTACTTTTAATATGTGATAAATTTTAAAGCTTACTGTATAAGGCATAAACATGAAAAGATAATAAATTCTGTTAGGATAATATTCAGGGATCTCCTGATGGAAATATAAAATTTTTTAGGGAGGAAAACACAGCTGTGTGGCTATTCACCTAAAATTATAAAACTATCATATGGGAATATGTTATAGGAAACATTCTAAAAATAGATTTTATTATTTATGCTTCCCTGGACTTATTTCCAAGATTTCATTCTTATTTCCTACCACAGTTTTTACCGTGAAAGATCTCAAAAAAATTAAAATGAGACTCTGGTGGATATGGCGGCTTCATTTCCCCCCCAACTTCTAAACACAAACTTTACCAAACAATCCTCAAGATCAAAATAAGCAACCCAAAAAATTCCAAAAATTCAACAATATCAGCCCCACTTTGGGAGGCTGAGACGGGCAGTTCATGAGGTCAGGAGATCGAGACCATCCTAGTTAACACAATGAAACCCCGTCTCTACTAAAAACACAAAAAATTAGCCAGGTGTGGTGGCTACTCGGGAGGCTGAGGCAGGAGAATGACATGAACCCAGGAGACAGAGCTTGCTGTGAGCCGAGATCGTGCCACTGCACTCCAGCCTGGGCAACAGAGCGAGACTCAGTATCAAAAAAGAAAAAAAAAAAAAAAGTCAGTCCATTGCCTTAACTGACATATGAACAATGAGCTTATAGTGTGTATTCCATATTATACCATGGCCACTGCTATTTAAAAAATTGTAACCAAGTGAGAAACACACAAATATGTACTCAAAAATGTACATAAGAGAATTTATAGGTAAGAATTGAATGGATGTGGGAGTGCTATAGATTCAAAATGTTTTAGGAGTCCAAAGGAGAGGGAGACCAAAGAAGGCCACGATAACCTGCAAAGGCCTCACACTTTCATCATATTGTTATAAACAGGAAGGATTTTTTTTAAAGTTTATTCTGAGTAAAACATACGAAAGTAGAAGTTTATGGAAAGTAGAAGAAATTAGATCGACACTTGTGAAATGTGTATGTTGGAAAATAACAGGAAGTAACTAAAATAAATAGGAAGAAGACAGGCCATGGGGGCTGTGGAATCTTTGGAAGTTAAAATACGATCCTACTATCGCACAACCAGACGGGGCTCAAACCGAGAAACAGCCCACACAGAACTGTTGCATTATTTGTTCACAAAGCCCCATCTCAAATATATTGTACAGAACTTGCATGTTAGAAAAAACTTATTTCCAGAGCAAATAGCTGTTCTGATAGGCTAATGATCCTATCATCATGCAAACATGTCTTCAACTTTATTCCTGTATTACAGAACTTCTCCAGTCAGATCTTCCTCCAGCAGGTGCCCATTCCGCAAAACTCCTCCTTTGTCACCTCTTTGTCTTTGCTGGCTGCTGCTCCATCTGGAGACAGCACACTTCTTCCTGATGGCTTAGGAAGGAATTCTATCTGCTCTTAGATCATGAACTCCCGGAACATTCTGCTATCCATCCCAGTCCTCTAAACCTACACTGGTATCTCCTTTCTTTGAATCTTTTTAGGATTTACAATTTATACCACATGATTGAGCCTATACAAGATAACCTATTTTGTATTGTTCTCTAATCTTTATGTCGTTAAGTGTCTTAGTAAAAACAGCATATGTATACACAGGAATCACTTCATATTTTTTATTTGTCTTGCATAGCTCTAGATGTATATTATCTTTATTCTCTTCCCTTTTCTTTAGTACAGTGTTGCTCACGTAGTCCCAGGGATCAGCAATACTGATGGCTAACATAGCCAGTATCTTCAATATCCTCTTCTGGGAGAGGTGAATAGAACATGAAACTAGGAACATTTTGCAAATTTCCAAGTCACTTAACCTTTTAAAGATGATCTCACCGAACACTATGGCAGATAATACAGAGAGCTAAAATAATGAAGATGGATTTTTCCTTTGTTCTTTTTTCTGTTTTAAAAACATAGAGAAGTGAATTATGGATTCTAAAGTCTGAAATGTTCAGTTCACCCACTTCAGAAAAATAAGTATATTAAAATGCAATGTTTACTTAAAAGTTTCTCCTAGTGGCATCCAAAATTTAAAATCCAGATGAGTCACAAGTTTCTCTATGTTTAATTCAGGGAGTAGAACTTAGTCCAAGGTCAGCAAAAACCAGATTGATACGTAAAATGGTGCCCCCTAGTAGTTTACAGCACTCCTTCAAGGAGTGAAATAGTCCCAGAGTTACTCAATTAGCAATGGATTAATTTGATAGTTGGGTAGTTAGTTAGAATTCAAAATATTTCATTAGGGAAAGTATTGGCTGAAGTGTTCATTCTTGCCATTCTTGCAAAACGATGTGGCATATACCTTTGTACTTTCCTTTGTAATAACTTTGGCATGTACACATGTATGAGGTAAGATGATTTAAGAGGGGGATTTTATAATGTTATCAGGTGCTTCCTTCAAACTCTTCCACTGAAGATGGACTGTATATTCTCAGAGTGCCATAATTCTCCTCATTATTCCCAGATGACAATTTGTCATGTCAAGAGATACAGGAAGATTTTTATACATACAAACATTTCTCTCTTTTTTTTGTTTTTTTTTTTTTTTTGAGACGGAGTCTCGCTCTGTCACCGAGGCTGGAGTGCAGTGGCACGATCTCGGCTCACTGCAAGCTCCACCTCCCGAGTTCACGCCATTCTCCTCCCTCAGCCTCCCCAGGAGCTGGGACTACAGGCGCCCGCCACCACGCCTGGCTAAATTTTTGTGTCTTTACTAGAGACGGGTTTCTCCATATTAGCCAGGATGGTCTCGATCTCCTGACCTGGTGATCCACCTGCCTCAGCCTCCCAAAGTGCTGGGATTCCAGGCATGAGCCACCGCGCCTGGCCCAAACATTTCTCTTTATCATCGCTCAGAGTCTCTGGCAACAATTCAACAGGTTAGTCAGTGTGTGGGGGACTCTGCAAGGCCCTAATTATAGGAATTATGAACTAAAAAGTCTAGGCCTGGAATTAGCCTAGTAACGAGTGACTCCCTTCTGGTTTGGTGGGGTGTGTTGGGGCCTAGGGTAGGAGCACAGTCCAAAACAATGGCCTCCCATAAATTGTATTGAATACTGATCAGAGCACCTCATTAAACAGGTAAATCATTAATTCTGCAGTCCCCTGAGCATGAGTGTCAGGGTCAAGGAGCAGATAAGTGGAGGTCTTGGAGGAGAGGAAGAATTCAATATAGCAAAAGAAAAAAAAAAAAAGAGGCCATGATTCCTTTCTTCAAAGGAGCTTACACTCTGCACAAGAAAAAACATTCAATCGTCCTTTCAGAGTAAAGTAAGAATTTATATAAAACAAAGTACTCTTTTGCTTACACAGAGCAAGGAATAGTTTATAATTTAACATATATGAGAAAGTCTATTTCTTATTATCAGCCTTCCCTTAAAATTCCACATTCCATAGGATGTAAGCTGACTTCTTAATTTGAAACAAATTATACTACCAATTCATTAAAGGTCAATCTTAGTCGTTAATGTAAGTAAAGAGCTCTAAAAATCAGTTCATTCTCCAATGAATCCCATGAGGTGACAAACTTCCTCAGAAACATGGAGCCTCTCATCCATTTAGCATCCCAGGCTTTAGAATAAACAAGTGGGGGAAACCGCAAAAAAAAAAAAAAAAAAAAAAAGACTGGCCTGAAAGAAGGAAACTTAAAAAGAAAACTATCACTACAAATCCACAGAGAAGGGCTTCTGAACCTCACCAGGATAGAGTAACGGCAACTGAATGTATTATCTTCCTGCCTTAAACACCTAGAAAACTTGATATGAAAAGATGGTTTTCAGACAATGGACAATAAGCAGGGCAGGGCAGGGCTGTGGTCTCTGAGAGAAGGGAAACCAGCCAGATGAGCCCTACAGTTGACCCAGATGGAGGCAGTCACTGGGCTGCAAGGAAGGGAGAGGGATCTAAAGAGAGCACAGAGTTGAGGAGATAGAGATGGAGTGCAGGGAGGCCTGGATGGTTGGAATTTGCAGGATCAAGTACAAGGGAGGAGGAACTGTTGGCGGGGGAGTGTGCCTGAGCTGGAGACCTGAGGATGAGGGCTGATTGGAACATGTGTGCAAGGCAGGAAAGCACTTCCAGAAAGGGATAGAACAATTCCTACAGGCCACACAGAACCAGGAATAGTTCATATTCCCACTAACCTTTGGGAGTAGGAAAACAGTAGCAAAGTGGGATGAGAGGCGTTCAAGGAACTGCCGCTTTTCCTAAGAGGCCTTGTGGAACTATTTGACTCTTGAAGCTATGCGCCTACATAGCACTAATCAAAACAATGTTTAAAGAAACACTTACTATAGCAGCACTATTCACAATAGCCAACAAGTGGAAACAACCCAAACATCCATCAACAGATAAATGGACAAACAAACTGGTATAGCCATACAATGGAATATTATTCTGCTATGAAAAGGAAGACAGTCCTGATACATGCTAAAATGTAGATGAATCTGTATTATGCTGAATGAGAGAAACTGGACACATAATATATGATTCCACTTACATGAAATAGCCAGAATAGACAAATCCATCCAGGCAAAGTGCAGTGATGATTGCCAGGGGCTGGGGAAGGGGAGGAATGGGCAGAAACTGCTTAATTATGCCTAGTGTTCCATTATTGGAATGCTAAGTTTGTGGGAGTTATTTACGTGCTGCTGCTCAAGGTCATTGCCAAAGCTCTGATTTTTCACACAAAAAATTTGTGACCTCCGGCATAAATGGGTTAATGGGTAAGAGATTTTACTTTGCAGCGATGGATTTTTTGGAGCCAGATAGAGCTGATGGTTGCACAACATTATGATTGTACTAAATGCCACTGAATTGTTCATTTTAAAACAATTCATGTTACTGAATTTCACCTCAATAAATTATTTCTAAAAAACACTTATTAGACAAAAACAGCAGATGCTATATGTATTCAAGTTTTGAATGTGAATTGCCAATTAGTTGAGCTCTAGTTAAGCTTTGTAGTAACTAACACAATTTATTTTCTCCAGAAAGCTTGAGGGAAAGACTTCCAAAAGATTAGATCCTCAGTAAATGGCAGTCATCATTGCTGAAATATTAACATAACAAAGTTGCTAATTTGTTTGTAATTTACCAAAGAAGTAAACAGGGCCAAGAGAGTGGGGGTGGCTGTTGATGCTAAAATCTCTACCACATTTGTAGAGGGAAGCTTTGAAGCACCTTCGTTGTTTAGCAAAATACAAATTGCTTTTTGATTCAACACTACTACCACAAGTGGAAAATTTCTCCTAATTTAAACTCAGCTGAAGAAGAGAATTAGATCTAAGTGTATAATGAATGAGAGCTATCTAGAAACATGAATATAAATGTCCCATGGTTTATGGTCATTCCTTCCATTTCAACAGCTTATGCGTTTGTCTTCTCCAGCTTGTATTTGTATTCTGATAGCAAAGATTTTTATCTGTATCTATGTTCCTCCTATTTCTATGCCTTTTGACACAGGAAAAGCTGAAAAATACAACGACTTTGGGTTCGGATTTCTTTTTATTTGAAGGAAAATTAAAGTGACAAAGAAACATCATAAGCATGTTTTTTGTGGGGGTTTGTTTTGTTTTGTTTTTTGTTTGTTTCTTCGTTTTTTACAGCCTCCCTTTTTCCTTTGTTTTAATAAGAAAAAAATTAACAAGAGTTTTTTTTTTTTTTTTCCTTTTGGATTTCAATGTAGAGGCAATATAAGGCAGGGAAAAGCAAGTGGGGTTTGAGAGTCAGGACTTATATTTTAATCCCTGTCCCACACCTTATAAACTTACTTGCATTTCAGTACACACAGTAGATGCTCAATGCATGGAACCTGTAATTATTATCATTATCCCAAAGGAACAGAGGTTTGAAAGATAAGAGAAGGGAAGAACATGAAGAAGGAAGGAAAATGGGAAAAACAGGGAACAGAAATGGGTAAGGAAAGAGTAAGGAAAAATCTTGAGATACTCTTGTGAGTTACCTAGTGCACATGCTGAATGAAATGCAAGCATCCTGAATCTCCACTCAAATTCTGCTTTTACTATTTATCTTCCTCACTTTCTCTGCTCTTTTCTCTCTTTGAAGATGTTATTCTAAGTGTCTCATAAGTTTCCATCTCCACGTGGGTAGTGCAATATGAATATACAAAATTCATTAATGGGGTAAAGGGATAGCAAACCAACAAGGTAAACAAGGTTTATTGGGTCAAACTTTAACTAGATCTGAACATAAAGGAAACTCAGCTGTTTAAGGCAAAAGGTCAGAACTTTATTTTTCCTTATGCAACTTTTCTATGACTATTAAACATAATAAAGAGGCACACCTTGTTTTATTGTGCTCACTTTATTGCACTTTATAAATGCTGCATTTGTGTGTGTGTGTGTGTGTGTGTGTGTGGTGTGTGTGTGTGTGTGATAGACTCTCACTCTGTTGACCAGGCTGGAGTGGGATGCAGTGGCACAATCTCGGCTTACTGCAACCTGCGCCTCCCAGGTTCAAGCAATTCTCCTGCCTCAGCCTCCCAAGTAGTCGGATTTACAGGCACCTGCCACCACGCCCAGCTAATTTTTATATTTTTAGTAGAGATGAGGTTTCACCATCTTGGCCAAGCTATCTCTCAAAAATTGCTGGGATTACAGGCATGAGCCACTGCACCTGGCCACAAATGCCACTTTTTTTTTTACAAATTGAAGGTTTGTGGCAACCCTGCATCTAGCAAGTCTATTGGTCCCAATTTTCCAACTGCATGTACTTGCTTTGTGTTTCTCTATCACATTTTGGCAGTTCTGGAAATGTCTCAAACTTTTTCATTGCTAAGGTGATCCGTGATGGGTGATTTTTGATGTTACTATTGTCATTGTTTGGGGAGCCACCACAGACTGTGCCCATCCAAGACAGCAAATGTAAGTAATAAATTTTGTGTGCTCTGACTGCTCCACTGACCTGCCATTCCCCCATCTCTCTCCTTCTCTTCAGTCATTCCTATTCCCTGAGACACCACAACACTGAGTTAGTATCGGGGGAAACCACCCCCGATAATTCAATATGAATCCTTTTCTATTTTCCCTAAGTGTTGGCCAGTCTGAGAAATAAAGGGAAAGAGTATAAAAGAGAGAAATTTTAAAGCTGGGTGTCCAGGGGAGACATCACATGTTGGCAGGTTCTGTGATGCTCCCTGAGCCGTAAAACCAGCAAGTTTTTATTAGCAATTTTCAGAGGGGAGGAAGTGTATGAATAGGGTGTGGGTCACAGAGATCAAATGCTTTAAAGGCAACAAAAGATCACAAGGCAGAAGGTCAGGGCAAAACTAGAATCACTAATGAACTTCCATGTCCCGCTGTGTACTCATTGTCATTGATAAGCATTTTAACAGGGTTCAAGAGCAGAGAACCAGTCTGACTAGAATTTGCCAGGCTGGAATTTCCTAATCCTAGCAAGCCTGGGGGCACTGCAGGAGACTAGGTCATGTTTTATCCCTATCTACACCTGCATAAAGGTAGATACTCCCACTGCAGCCATTTCAGAGCCCTCCCCTGGGAATACATTCTTTTCCCAAGGCTGTTAATTATTAATATTCCTTACTGGGGAAAGAATTCAGCAATACTTCTCTTACCCATTTTCAGTAATAAGAGAAATATGGCTCTGTCCTGCCCAGCCCACAGGCAGCCAGACTTTAAGGTCATCTCCCTTTTTCCCTGAACATTGCTGTTATCCTGTTCTTTTTCCAAGGTGCCCAGATTTCACATTGTTTAAACACACATGCTCTACAAACAATTTGTGCAGTTAACACAATCATCACAGGGTCCTGAGGTGACATACATCCTCAGCTTATGAAGATGCTGGGATTAAGAGATTAAAGTAAAGACAGGCATAGGAAATCACAAGAGCCTTGATTGGGGAAGTGATAAATGTCCATGAAATCTTCACAATTCATGTTGAGATATTGCAGTAAAGACGGGCATAAGAAATTATAAAAGTTTTAATTTGGGGAACTAATAAATGTCCATGAAATCTTCATAGTTTATGTTCTTCTGCCATGGCTTCAGCCGGTCCCTCCATTCAGGGTCCCTGACTTCCCGCAGCAAGTTAGGCCAGTTAGTAACCCTACAATGGCATCTAAGTGTTAAGTAAAATGAAGATTCACATGTCTCTCACTTTAAATCAAAAGCTAGAAATGATTAAGCTTAATGAGGAAGGTATGTCAAAAACAAACATAGTCCAAAAGCTAGGTTTCTTCAGCCAGAACAGTTAGCCAAATTAGGCATGCAAAAGAAAATTTCCTGTAGGACACAAAAATGACAAGAAAATGAAATAGCTTTGTTGCTGAAAAGTTTGAGTGGTCAGGATAGAAGATCAAACTAGACATGACATTTCCTTAAGCCAAACTCTAATTCAGAGCAAGACTCTAATTCTCTTCAATTCTGTGAAGGCTAAGAGAGGTGAGGAAGCTGCAGAAGAAAAGTTGGAAGCTAGCAGAGATTGGTTCACGAGGTTTAAAAAGCCATCTCCATAACATAAAAGTGCAAGATTAAGCAGCAAGTGCTGACGTAGAAGCTGCACAAGTTATCCAGAAGATCTAACATCATTGATGAAGGTGGCTACACTAAACCACAAAGGAGATTAAACAGTCTTCTATTGGAAGATGTCACATCACCTAGAACTTTCATAGCTAGAGAGGAGAAGTCAATGCCCAGCTTCAAAGAGTCAAAAGACAAGCTGATTCTCTTTAGGGACTAATTCAGCTGATGACTCTCAGTTGATGCTAATTCTCAGAGACCATTCTGAAAAATCCTGGGTCTTTAAGAATTATGCTAAACCACTCTGCATTTGCTCTAGGAATGGAACAAGAAAGCCTGGATGACAGTGTATGTGTTTACAGCATGATTTAAGCACATTGTTGATGTGTACTGCTTAAGAAAAAAAGATTCCTTTCAAAATATTACTGCTTACTGACAATGCATCTGGTCACCCAAGAGCTCTGATGGAGATGTGCAAAGAAGATGAATGTTATTTTCATGCCTTGTAACACAGCATACATTCTGCAGCCCATGGATCAAGTTATTATTTCAACTGTCAAGTCTTGTTATTTAAGAAATGCATTTCATGGCCGAGCGCAGTGGTTCATGCCTATAATCCCAGCACTTGGGAGGCCAAGGCGGGTGGATCACGAGGTCAGGAGATCAAGACTATCCTGGCTAACATAGTGAAATCCCATCTCTACCAAAAATACAAAAAAAACTAGCCAGGCACAGTGGCGGGCACCTGTATTCCCAGTTACTCCAGAGGCTGAGGCAGGAGAATGGTGTGAACCCAGGAGACGGAGCTTGCAGTAAGCTGAGATCGCACCACTGCACTCCAGCCTGGGCAACAGAGTGAGACTCCGTCAAAAAGAAAAAAAAAAAGAAAGGAAAAGAAAAAAAGAAATGCATTTCATAAGGCTATGTCTGCATTGATAGTGATTCCACTGATGGATCTGGGCAAAGTGAAAACTTGCCGGAAAGAATCACCATTCTACATGCCATTAAGAATGTGATTCATGGGAGAAGGTCAACATATTGACATTAACAGGAGTTGGGAAGAAGCTGATTTCAACCTCATGCATGACTTCAAGGAATTCAAGAGTAACGGTAGATGTGGTGGAAATAGAACGAGAACTAGAATTAGAAATGGAGCCTGAAGATATGAATGAGTTGCTGTAATCTCATGATAAAATGTTAACAGGTTGAATGTGAGAACTTGCACCTGTAATCTCAACACTTTGGGAGGCCAAGGTGGGAGGATCACTTGAGGAGTTTCTAGCAAAAAACTGAAGTTTGGGACCAGCCTGGGCAACATGGTGAAGCTTCATCTCTATAAAAATACAAAACAAATTAGCTGGGACCAGGCACAATGGCTCATGCCTGTAATCTGAGCACTTTGGGAGGCCAAGGCAGGCAGATCACTTGAGACCAGGAGTTTGAGACCAGCCTGGCCAACGTGGAGAAACCCCATCTCTACTAAAAATAAAAAATTTTCTGGTGTAATAGCGCATACCTGTAATCCCAACTACTTGGGAGACTGAGGCACAAGAATCACTTGAGCATGGGAAGGAGAAGTTGCAGTGAGTTGAGTTCAGGCCACTGCACTCCAGCCTGGGTGACAGAGCAGGATCCTGTCTTAAAAAAAAAAAAACAAAATCAACAGATGAGAAGTTGCTTTTTATACATGAGCAAAGAAAGTGGTGTCTTGAGATGTAATCTACTCCTGGTGAAGATGCTGTGAACATTGTTGAAATGACCACAAAGAATTTAGGATGTCACATAAAGGTATTTGATAAAACAATGGCAGTGTCGGCCGGGCGCGGTGGCTCAAGCCTGTAATCCCAGCACTTTGGGAGGCCGAGACGGGCGGATCACGAGGTCAGGAGATCGAGACCATCCTGGCTAATACGGTGAAACCCTGTCTCTACTTAAAAATACAAAAAACTAGCCGGGCGACGAGGCGGGCGCCTGTAGTCCCAGCTACTCGGGAGGCTGAGGCAGGAGAATGGCGTAAACCCGGGAGGCGCAGCTTGCAGTGAGCTGAGATCCGGCCACTGCACTCCAGCCTGGGTGGCAGAGCAAGACTCCGTCTCAAAAAAAAAAAAAAAAAAAACAATGGCAGTGTCTGAGAGATTGACTCCAATTTCGGAAGACGTTCTACTGTATGTAAAATGCTGTCAACAGTACCACATGCTACAGAGAAACGTCCCTGAAAGGAAGAAAAATTGATGAAACAAACTTCATTGTTATATTATTTTAAGAAATGGCCACAACCGCTCCATCCTTCAGCAATCACCACCCTGATCAGTCAACAGCTATCAACATCAAGGCAAAATCCTCTCCTTGCAAAGAGATAACAACATGCTGAAGGTTCAGTTAGTAATTTTTAGCAATAAAGTATTTTTTAAACTATGTACTTTTTGACATCATGTTATTGCAAACTTAATAGACTACAGCACAGTATAAACATAACTTTTATAGGCACTGAGAAACCAAAAAATTAATGTGACTCACTTTATTGCGATATTCACTTTATTGAGGTGGTCTGGAACCGAACCTGCATTATCTCTGAGGTATGTTTGCACATGATCACCACAGGCAGTTTAGAAACACAGAAAGGTACAATAAAAAAAAAAAAATCACAGTAAACATTCCCACCCATAGATAACAAAGTTTTGTTTTGTTTTTTTCCATTCAGTCTTTTATTTTTCTAGTCTTATGGTCTCAGGCTATAGTATGATATTGTCTCCTGATTTTCTAGTTTTTATTATATCATGAGCATTTTCCATATCATTAAGTATTTTTTCAAAACATCATTTCTCTTGTAAAGACATATCTTAGTCCATTTACCATTAATAAAATATTAAGAATAAGGTTTCTACCCCAAACTTAGCCCCACTCCAAACACTTCTCATACCATAGTTGTAAAACAAATGGTTGATGCAAAAGGTAACATCTGCCTTAAGGCTTAAGTATATAAGTATTGCCATATGTATCTTAGTTTTACAAGTAAAAATTAAGGATATATCTAGAAAATTAAAGAAGTTGGAAGAGAATTAGAAATATTGCTTTCCTTTCCCAAGTATTTTTTTACTTTTCATATTATACCTGTCATTTGTCAGTTTCCATGCTACCACAAGAACACAGGTCATAGAAATGGCATGTATATAGAAACTGACATAGAAATGACGAGTATATATGAAAAGTAAAAAAAAAAAAAAAAATACTTGAGAAAGGAAGGCGTTATTTCTAATTCTCTTAATTTTCTCTTAGAAAAGTGCTTCTTCTCTCTCAAGTCCTTTTTCAACTTGAGTTTGTGACTTGATTTGGGGTAGGCGAGGCCATAGCCTCTAGTACACAAAGAGATCATTATTCTGCCACAGACATATGTAGTCCTTGACTTTTTCCTAGTCAAGGAGGCAATTTGCCAACAAAATAAACTAGGTCATTCATTCTCAGCTAACAACAAGTAAATGGTTTTCTTTAAAATTTGATCCAACCTATCCCAGACCAGACATAAAAATTAAAAATAAAAATAAAATCTCAGTCAGATGCCATCTTGAGCTGTTGCTATTTGTTTATTTCAAACAAGAAAAGATGAAATACACATTTTTTAAAATCTCAGGAGACAAGAATTAGGGAAAAGCATCTTAACTATTTCAACCCCCTTAAGTACTCTTCCTTCCTAATACAATACTTTGCACTAACTAAATGTTTATTGATGAGTGAATAAATGAAGAAAGGAATAAATCTCAGCATTTAGTGATGTGGAGAACTCAGAAACCAGAGAGCAAGAGTTGACTCACAAGCTTTGGCACTGGGGAAAGAGATGGCAATTAGAAATGCCTTTGTGCCCTGACCCCTCTGTTTACTAGTTTTGTTTTTGTGCAAGTCACTCTATGCTTTTTTTTTCCTGCATGGAAAAAAATAAACGTTAAGCCTCAGTTTCCTATCTATAAAATTACATTATAATAGTCTTCACAGGGTTATGGGGGTGATAGTTGAGATTATAATGTTTGTTCATATATGTTGTAAATCAGGGTCCCCAGGTACCAGTCCACGGTCTGTTAGAAACTGGGCTTCACAGCAAGAGGTGAGCAGTGAGTGAGTGAGCAAAACTTCATCTGTATGTACAGCCACTCCCCATCACTTGCATTACCACCTGAGCTCCACCTCCTATCAGATCAGCGGCAGCATTAGATTCTCATAGAAGCATAAACCCTATTGTGAACTGCGCGTGCAAGAGATCTAGGTTGCACTCTCCTTATGAGACTCTAATGCCTGATGATCTGTCACTGTCTCCCATTACCCCCAGATGGGACCGTCTAGTTGCAGGAAAACATGTTCAGGGTTCCCACTGATTCTACATTATGGTGAGTTGTATAATTTATTTCTTTATATATTACAACGTAATAATAATAGAAATAGTGCACAATAAATGTAATATGCTGAATTATCCCAAAACTATTCCCCCTTGAACCCCTGGTCCACGGAAAAATTGTCTCCCACAAAACTGCCAAAAAGATTGAGGACCACTGTGGTAAATAGCAGGGTGAATGGATTTTGGAGACCAGTGAACTTCAGACCACATTCTAGTTCCTCGTTTTCCAATCATGTCCCCCGGTCAAGTTACTCAAACTCAATAAGCTTGTTTTCTCACCAGTGACATGGCGATAACATTGATTTACAATACTATGGGTTTTAAATGTGACGATATATATATATGACATGCTAAAAAGCAGCCTGGCTTTTTATCAGTAGAGGAAGAACCCTCTTTACCATTCTCCTTCACAACAGAAACTGATTTGGGGACTGTCCCTCATGCTCATTTTGGGACACGTAGCCCAAGTCAAGACGTATTGGAGCCCAAGGCAACCAGAACTCTACAGTCTTCTTCCATAGTTTCCAGCCTCCATCTCTTCTTCGGTGCTGATCTTTTCCAGCCATTAAATACTCATTTTCTCTGGAATTATAATTGTTTAAACTTGTTAAAACTTTTTTAGATATAGAATACATTATAATTATATTTCAAGAAGTCTTGATGTTACAAAAGCTGGAAAAAAATATTCGTATTTAATTTTGTTTTTGTTTCCTCCCTCTACTAGTTTCCCAAGAATACAATAACTTTTACTTTTCGTGGTATAGGTATCAGGCAGTAGAATTTTAGGAGACTCCTAGTATTTAAGCTAAAAGACATTTGACAGGTTTTAATAATGAAAATTTGTGTTCAAACTTTAATAATCTCATAAGAAGTTTAAAGAGTCAGCTTCAGAATTGTAGTTATGCTTCATTAATGCAATTATTACCAGCAGACACTATCTTTTCAAGCACATATTTTATTGAAAAAGCATAAATATTATAATGCTAAAGTACGATAGCAAATATATTAAGCTATGGTAGAGGGTACATTTTTTTCAAAACATCATTTATCTTGTGTAGCTGTACCTTAGTCCATTAATAAAATATTAATAATAAGGTTTCTACCTTATTATTATAATTATACAATAATTATAATGTTGAAGTAGCTAAAGTGATTTAAGTTTTTTCAAAATATTTTTGCTTCCATTCACCCTCTGCTGCAAAGTTAATGTCTATGTTTTCCAAAATATAGAGGAATTGAGCCCCAGAAGCCACCCCCTTCCTAAGGAGATCACCCACTCAGAAATCATGTAAACAATTGCAGGAAACAGTTTAATCCAGAGTCATAAATTACGGCCTTCAAAGTCTTGTAATAGTTAATTTACAGGCCATGCAAAGAATGATCTTTGTGATAGCTTATTTCCAGAAAGCTGCCACCAGGTTTTTTTCCTCCCTATACAAGCATGCCATCCCCCATTAAAAAATGAAGTCAGTTCCCTCCCTCCTCTTGAAATTGGGCTGGATGGGAGACTTGCTTGATCAATAGAATGCAAACAAAAAAAAAACTGATGCTCTGAAGCCAACATGAGCAAGGTAGAGGAATTCAAAATCCTTTGATAATGTGTATATTCTTCACTGTGGTTTTAGAAACTAGAGAGAAGAGGATTGAAACAAAAAAACATGATCAGAAGTAACAA
This sequence comes from Trachypithecus francoisi, assembly GCF_009764315.1. Classification (NCBI taxonomy): domain Eukaryota; kingdom Metazoa; phylum Chordata; class Mammalia; order Primates; family Cercopithecidae; genus Trachypithecus; species Trachypithecus francoisi. The sequence continues at coordinate 71,775,074 of NW_022681470.1, read as the reverse complement.
TATGAAAATTCTGTTCTAAGGTGATTTCCCGATGAAAATAACATACTGTATCATAAATGTATCCTCTACCATAGCTTAATGTATTCTCTATTGTACTTTAGAATTGTAATACTTATGCTTTTAAATTCTTTTTATTCAACTCTTTTAGCCCTACTTGGAGACTATAAATTAGAAATTTTAAAACCCTGACTTTTTAAACTTGTTCCAGCCTGACATGTCATTGATAAATGTAAATATTTGAAATTATATTTAAATATAAGAAAATTACGGCCAGGTGCAGTGGCTCATGCCTATAATCCCAGCACTTTGGGAGGCTGAGGAGGGCAGATCACCTGAGCTCGGGAGTTGAAGACCAGCATGACCAACATGTAGAAATCCCATCTCTACTAAAAATATAAAATTAGCCAGGCATGGTGGCACATGCCTGTAATCCTAGCTATTCAGGAAGTTGAGGCAGGAGAATTGCTTGAACCCCAGATGGAGGTTGCAGCGAGCTCAGATCGTGCCATTGCATTCCAACCTGGACAACAAGAGTGAAACACCATCTCAAAAAAAGAAAAATTACTTTATTTAGAAAACAAGAGAACTTTCAGTGTAGTGACAATGTCTGTCTATTGTATCACAATCAATTAGCCCATCAATAGTTTTGCTTTTTTAAAAAAAGGAAACTAGACATTATGTTTTTATTTTATTTTTCAGATAATCTCTTTTTATTCTTTTATTCTATTTCAAAGGTCATTTGACTGCATTTTAAATATATATTAAGAATAGATTAAGTCTGAGATTGATGAGATGCATTGAAATATCTTAAATTTGGATCTTTGCAATCACCTTGCAATCATTTTCACATCTGCCAAAACAAGTTTGCAAATTAACCAGTTTTAATCCATGGTGCTCACAGACAGTAAAAGGAATCTCCAATTTTCCCTTTTCTTTTTTTTTAACGCACTTTCACTCTTGTTGCCCAGGCTGGAGTCCAATGGCACAGTCTCGGCTCACTGCAACCTCTGCCTCCCAGGTTCAAGTGATTCCCCTGTCTCAGCCTCCCAAGTAGCTGGGATTACAGGCATGCACCACCATGCCCAGCTAATTTTTGTATTTTTGGTAGAGACAGGGTTTCACCAGGTTGGTCAGGCTGGTCTCGAACTCCTGACCTCAGGTGATCTGCCCACCTTGGCCTCCCAAAGTGCTGGGATTATAGGCATGAGCCACCACGCCCAGTCCAATTTTCCTTTTATAACACATCTCAACTACTGCCTCCAAAAGCTTAAATTAAATACCTTAACTACTGTGTTTATTGGCTTAAATTCATTAGGTTTTAGTAGAGGTGCAGTGTGCCAACACAAATTTCTTCTCTGTCATGTATGAAGCCAAGAAAGAATGGTATATAATTATTTTGTTTTGAAAATTAGTTTCGGGTTAGATCCACTTCAAAAGCTTGGAGCCCAACTTTGAAGTTTCTTCCACTTCAAAAGCTTTGTCTTGAAGTGTATTATGGAGACAAACACACACACACACAGAGAGAGAGAGAGAGAGAGAGAGAGAGAGACGCATGCATGCATGAAGGCATCCTGCATTTTAAGGTTTATTGAGAATTACTTCCTGTGGTAAAAAATAAAAGCCATATAATGAATAGGGAAAGTCAGTCTGACAGAAAACTTGAAGAGATACAGAAATCAAATTTTCCCTTATTTAAAAAAAAAAAGCCACTAAATGTTTACTTTGCAAGAGTCTTAGGATGCTTTTTCTTTATGTCTTATTCCATTAGTAACTTTCATCAAAATAATACAAGTTGTTCATCCTAAATAAGATAATATTGTAAATGGCTTGAGTATTTTTGAAAATCGTAATAAAATTTAAAATAGTATTAAAAAAGGAAGATACCACATAAATCCAAGGCTAAAAAGGGGTACTATTATTTGTCTTAGTTACCCAAAAATAATGTGAAGTATTATTTCATGAAATCAGGAACAGATAAAAGAGGTAGCATAAAAGAATATATGCTACTTGTTTTTTATTTAGAAGTTGGGTTTGTGGTAGTTCCTTAACGACAGGGGTGTTTGTTTTGTTCACTTTCACGTGTCTTTCACTAGATTGGTGCCAATCACATTATAGGTACTCAAAAAGCATTTGCGAACTCAGTTAATGAATCACTAATAAACCAGAGAGGAAACAGAGAAAAGACAGCAAAGCGGATAGAATGTTACAGTTTACTACTCATAGATCAGAAAAAAAAACAGTGCTGGAAGAAGCCTTCAGAAGTTGCCTAGACCTTTGCTCCTCTAAGTGTGGTCCACAGAAGAGCAGCAGCTGCATCGCCTGAGAGTTTATTAGACATGCAGGGTCTCAGAGGCTACTCAGATGTAGTGAATCAGAACCTGCATTTTAACAAGAACCCGAGGTGATTCACATGCACAGTGAAGCCTGCAAAGCCCAGAGTGAGAGGAATATGGTACTCACAGTAGAGTCATATATTGGGACTCAGTGAGTGTCTGATAATTTACTGCAGGATGGGATAGAAATAAGAGAGGCCTAGGATAGAAATAAGAGAGGCCTGGCCAGGCACGGTGACTCACACCTGTAATCCTAGCACTTTGGGCGGCTGAGGCGGGCGGATCACAAGGTCAGGAGATCGAGACCATCCTGGCCAACACCGTGAAACCCCGTCTCTACTAAAAATACAAAAAATTATCAGGGGGTGGTGGGCACCTGTAGTCCCAGCTACTCGGGAGGCTGAGGCAGGAGAATGGCGTGAACCCGGGAGGCGGAGCTTGCAGTGAACCGAGATCACGCCACAGCATTCCAGCCTGGGCGACAGAGCGAGACTCTGTCTCAAAAAAAGAAAAGAAAAGAAAAAAGAAATAAGAGAGGCCTTGGAGAAAATGATCCCTCAGCTGATATTGATAAAGAAGAGTCGATCTGAGGAATAGGCACAGGGCTGAAAAGAAAACAGAAGTCTCTGGTCAGAGGCTGGACAAATTGTCAACAAAATATGGTTGAAGACAAAATAGAAGTATTTCTCAATAGGTGGAGAAAACAACAGCAGTGGTGCATTAAATTGGGTGTCTTAGAAGTCCAAAAAGGTAGTAAGAACCTTTTGCTTCCTTGGATGGTCCATAAAGGTTACAGAGCTTCAGACACTGAACTGAGTATAAGAGAAGGGCTCTGAGGTTGGCATAAAAAAAGGAAGGAAGGAAGGAAAGAAGGAAGGAGAAAGGGAGAAGGGAGAGAGAGAGGGAAGGATCTAGAAAAGCACAAAAGGCCACAAAACGACCTTAGGAACAAAGAAAAATGATTAAATATTAAATATTAAAGATCCACTGTGTGACAGACACTGAGCCAGATGTTTTGCATGCAATATATGATTAAATCCCATACAATATGCATTAATAACTGAACTTCACAGATGAAAAAATAGCTAAGGCTCAGAGAACCAAAAATAAAACACCAACAGTCATGTCACAAGAATCACACATGAGCAATAAACCTACAAAGAGCTCAGCATCAGCAGAAATCAGGGAAATGCAAACCAAGACCAAATGAAATTCCATATTATAGCTATATGATTGATAAAAATGAAAAAGACTGCAACATTAAGTGTAGTAGCAGGTGTCAATCAACAGAATCTCTTCTGCATTACTAATGAAGTATAAATTGATATAATTACTTTGGAAAAATTTTAGCATTATCTTATAAAATTAAAGATGTGCATATGCTTCAACCTAGTAATTTCATTCTTAGACATATGCTCTTAGTTAAAGACAATCTCACAAGTACGAGCAAGAAGACATCAACAAGAATGTTCATACCAACACTTTATAATAGCAGAAAACTGGAAACAACTAAAAGATGCACTGACTGAACAGGAGATAAATAAATTGCAGTATATACACACAATGGAATAATACACAGTGTTGAACATGAATTAATTAGAGGCACGTTTAGCAACGTGGTATTATCTGTGTAATATACAGGTATCGAGAGAAATAAGCAAGCTTAAAAGACTACATATGAGATCTTTGAAAGTTCAAAAACAAACAAAACTAAGTAAAATGTTAAAGGAAATGTAAGGACTAAAACTAAGAAAAAAAGTTTAGAGAATGATAAGCACAATATTCAAGATAGCGATAACAAGAAGGATAGAGGCAGATGTCAGGAAGAGAGAGAAGCAGAAATGAAGACGTAAGTTGCACCGTAGCTCTTGAATTGAATAATGAATCCAAGGGTATCAATTATATTACTAAATAAACAAATCCAAAGGCAAACAATTAGACTATAGACTATATCACAAGCAAAGATTATGACTAACTCAGTATTGTACAATGGACATTCAAATTAGGAAAGAAAAAGAAAAGAAGAAAAATATTGAAAAAACATTGAATGTTTTTGATCAAGTTGCAAAAGTCAAACTTGTGAAGACTATCACAACTTACTATGATATAATTTACTTAGAAATATGTTATTGAAAGTCACTTGATTCATTTTCATTTTAAGAATTAATATATATATACACACACACACACTTAAAACCAGAATTTTGGTAACTCTAAGATAAAACTTTAGATGAATTCTCTTGAAGATACAAAAGAAAACAGGAATGTCCTTAGCATAATGGAGAAGGCTTTGTTTGCCACAGTGACTAGAACAGTGTCCACCCATAAAACAGGTGCTCAATAAGTATTTGTAAAATAAATGACCATTAGTACTGCCAAGTCCTGGCCAGTACATAGAGACAATGGGGAAAAATTGTTCTTATAAGAAAAAATTGGGAGGGTAGAGGCAGTTTAGCATTATTTGCAAATGGTTTGATTATATACACAGAAAACTCAAGCAAATCAATCTAACAGATAGTTCAATAAAGTTAATAAAATTAAGCAAGATTATTAGACATGAGTTAAATCTACAAAAGTCAGTAGTGTTCCCTTATGCCAAAAAATATCCCGTTAGGAAATACAATGGAAAATACATTACATACCAGTTTAAGCTTTTGTTCAGCTACACATACCAGAAAAGCCCCACCTATGACAATTTAAACAATTAAAAGTTGATTTTTCTCACATATCTGAAGGTGGATGCATGCTTGCATTTGTTCAGAGGAACAATAATATCAGGGATATTGTCTTTATAATACTTTTATCTTTTCTCTCATGACTGCAAGACAGCTACTCTAGCTTTAGGCATGTCCACATTTAAAGCAGAATGAAAGGGAAAAGATGGTGCCAGGCACATCTGTTTCTTTTTTCAGGAAATCAGAATTTTTCACAAGAACCCTCTTTATAACAGACTCCAGCTTATATTTCATTGGCAGAACTCTATCCCCGACTATCCTCTAACTAGGAAATAAAACTATTCATGAGGGTGTCCTCTGTAACTACAGAAGGGGTTGGAAATAATGTTTGGGTCATCCAAGCAAAAATATATGACACAAATAATGGTCACAAATCTCAAGCACTTCATTGAGAAGTTTTGTTTTTTCAGTTCTACTAGTGAAAAATTTTAAATACTACATAAAGGAAATTAAAACATGTCCACAGGTGGAATGACTTAATATTATAAGGACATCAATTCTTCTTCCAGAACTAACTTATAAAATGAATGAAATTCAAATGAAAATCTCTGCAAAATTTGAAAGGGAAACTTAACAATTCAAAATATATAATAACAAATAAAGTTTACAAAGAGCTAAGATGCTTTAGAAAAAGAAGAAGAGGTCGGGCACACTGGTACATAGCTGTAATCCCAGCACTTTGGGAGGCTGAGACAGGTGGATCACGAGGCCAAGAGACCAAGACCATCCTGGCCAACATGGTAAAAACCCATCTCTACTAAAAATACAAAAATTAGGTGGGCACGGTGGCACGCCTGTGATCCCAGTTACTTGGGAGGCTGAGGCAGAAGCATCACTTGAACCGTGGAGGTGGAGGTTGCAGTGAGCCAAGATCGCGCCACTGCACTCCAGCCTGGCAACAGAGTAAGACTCCGGAAGAAGACGACGAAGACAAAGAGGAGGAGGAGGAGGAGGAAGAAGAAGAAGAGGAAGAAGACGATGACCACGGCGACGGTGGCGGCCAGGGGACATGAAGGAACTCTTTTTAACATATGTTAAGACAAACTACAAAGCCATAGTAATAAAAGCACAGGATTGGCACACAAGCAAACATCAAAACACCAGAGTGGAGAGCACAAAAATAGTAATTAGAAGCTTGGAATATGATTAATGTCATAAAAAAATCTACTGATTACACGTTTATACATGTATCAAAATATCACATGTGCTTCAAAAATATGAGCCATTATATATCAATAATAAATACATAAAATTTTTAAGACATGAAAGAAATATATTTACATAACAGAAAATACAGTGCTCAAAAAAAGAAAAATGGGAAAATGTCCAAAGGTCACAGGGGCCAGCCAACCTGACAGAACTTCCATTGGTCATGGATGCAACAAGTTGAGCAATAAAATAAACAATGTAGTATTGGGTTATAATACAAAATATAAAATAAATATACATGAGTTCATTGTGACATAAATAAATAACTGAATGAATAAATGGAAGAGAAGAAACAAACTTTCCTTACAGGGGAATTCAAAATCATACATGTTGACACTCTTTCCTTCAGGATGTGGAGCTTAATTTCCCTATCCTTTGAGTGTGAACTGGATTTAGTGACTTGTTTCCAAAGGACGGATAATGGAAAGGGTAAAACAGTAACATTATAATGAAGAAACCTGGCCAAATTGTATTAGTTTCCTAAAGCTGCCACAACAAATTACCACAAACTTAGCAGCTTAATAAAACAAAACTTTGTTATCTAACAATGCTGAAGACTGCAAGTCCAAAATCAAGGTGTCATCAGGTTCACCTGCCTCCTGAAGGTTCTAAGGAGAATCCTTGCTTGCCTTTTCCAGCTTCTGCTATCTCCAAGTTTCCTTGGCTTGTGGCTGCATCACTCTAATATCTGCCTGTGTCTTCAGTGATCTTCTCTACTATATGTCTGTGTCCAAATCTCCCTCTTCTTTCTCTTATAAAGACACCAGTGATTGGATTTAGGCCTTGCTCTAAATCCCAGATGATTTCATCTCAAGATCTTTAACTAATTACATTTGTAAAGACCCTACTGAAAAATAAGGTCATGTTCTGAGGTTCTGTGTGGACCTAAATTTTGGGGAGATACTATTCAACCTACCACACAAATGATCAAGGTGACCACCAGTGATGTCAATGAGGACATCACGTATCCTCTGATATTATGCAATGAGAAGAGCAGTTTACTTCTATGATATTCCTCCCAAACATCTATAAAGCAAAATCTAATCATGAGAAAAAATCAGACAAATGCAAATGAAAAACATGGCATAAAAAACCTCACTATACTCCTTGAAACTGTCAAGTTCATAAAGAACAAGGAAGATTGAGAAACTGTCCTAAACCAGAGGAGGCAAAGGAGACATGAAAACTAACTGCAATATAATAACCTGGACTGGATCCTGGAGGAGAAAAAGCAAATGCTTTTTAGTGGAAAATTGGTAAAATCTGAATAAAAGTCTGCAGCTTAGTTAACAGTTATTGTACCAACATTGGTCTCTTAGTTTTGGAAAATGTGCCATAGTGATACAAAATGATGACATTAAAGGAAACTGTAATGGAGTGAGGTGTACCCAAGAGCTCTCTGTACCATCTTGACAACTTTCCTGTAAAAATGATGAATTGTTTAATGAGGGGAATGAAGAAAATGACTAAGAATATGAAGAAAAAATAAGTTAGACCCATACCTCACACCATATATAAAGGTAAGTTCCTAAATGTAAAAGAGCCAAAGGAACTAAGCATAGTAAAAATATCCTCATGACTTTGTAGTGGAGAATTATCTGATACGTAAGACTTCAAAAGCAAAAGCCACAAGTTTAAATATTGAGGAATTTCAATAATTTCTATTCAACAAAAAATAATCATGGACAATACTTTCACAGGGAAGAGATGAAGAGAAAATACTTGCAATTTCCTAAACTATTAAGAGATTAATATCTAAAATATACAAAGAATTCCTTCTAATCAACAAGAAAAAGTCAAAACCCAATAGAAAAAAAAGAGTAAAAAATATGAATAGACAATTTACAGATGGCAAATCTTAAATGAATTACAAGTACCTTATTATTTATAAAAGAAATACAAAGTAAAACAAGTATATACACTCCTCAGATTGCAAAGATTTGATGTAAGATAGTATAGTACGGTATGAAAACTGGATTTTCATGCCATGCTAATGGAAGTACAAATTGGTATGGCTATTCTTGAAAACAATCTGTTAGTCTTTGAAGAAATTTATTATGCCCTATAGTCTATAATCTAGCAAGCCTAATCTTGAGTATATCCCAGAACACTTTCATATGAATATATAAGGGAGCATGTATTATGGATATTCATTCCAATATTGGTTTTGGCAACAGAGTTGGGGTCAGCCTCAATGTCCATCACTGAAGAAGTGGAAAGGTTTAAAAAATATGTAATAATACCATCCTGTAGTTAATGGAACTCTTTTAAAAAAACACTGAAAGAACATAAGAAGCAGAATGGGATCTGGAGCACTATAACACAGAAATTTAAAACATACATACACTATTTTTTGAAGAGATATATATCCAAAGAAAAATTTCAAAATCATTAGCATGGATGCCTTCAGAGGAAAGAGGAGTAAGAGGAAAAGAGTATGGATATAGAGTAAGATTTTTTTTAAGTAATGAAAAAGAGGACTTTCATTAACTAATCACAATCGTATATCATGATTTGGGTAGGGATAACTCTGAGCTTGGGGTTGAGAAAAAAGAACAACATTCAAAAGCCAAATATAAGTTTTTGTTAATGCATTTATTGCATACCTCCTATTTGCCCAACACTATTCTAGGCACTGGTGCTCCCAGGCTGAAAAAGACAAAATCCTTGCCCTCATTAAGTTTACCTGCTAGTGTCAATAACAAACAATAAACAAGTAAGCAAGTACGCATCCATTATAATGTCAAGTGTAATTCAGTGAAGAAAGAAAAAGCAAAAGGAGGGGTTAATTGTCATGTGGGTTATAGGAGCTATTTTAGATAGAGGAATCACTGGTCATAAAAGATTATTCTAGGTTACTGGCAAGATGGTCGAATAGGAACAGCTCTTCTCTGCAACTCCCAGCGAGATCGACTCAGAAGGCAGATGATTTCTGCATTTCCAACTGAGATGTCCAATTCTTCTCACTGGGACTGGTTGGACAGTGGGTGCAGCCCAAGGAGGGCGAGCTGAAGCAGAGTGGGGCGTTGCCTCACCTGGGGAAAACAAGGGGTCAGGGAACTCCTTCTCCCAGCCAAGGGAAGTCATTAGGGACTGTGCCGTGCACTCTGGGCCAGATACTGCGCTTTTCCCATGGTCTTTGCAACCCATAGACCAGGAGATTCCTTCAAGTGCCCATGCCACCAGGGCCCTGGGTTTCCAGCGCAAATCTGGGCAAGCATTTGGGCAGACACTGAGCTGCAGAAGTTTTCTTTCATACCCCAGTGGCAACTGGAACGCCAGAGAGACAACCATTCACTCCCCTGGAAAGGGGGCTGAAGCCAGGGAGTCAAGTGGTCTGGCTTGTGGGTCCCACCCCCCACGGAGCCAAGCAAGCTCAGATCCACTGGCTTTAAAGTTCCACGGCCAGCACAGCAGTCTGAGCTCGACCTGGGACACTTGAGCTTGGTTAGGGGAGGTGCGTACACCATTGCTGAGGTTTGAGTAGGTGTTTCACCCTCACAGTGTAAACAAAGCCGCAGGGAAGTTCGAACTAGGTGGAGCCCACCTCAGCTCAGCAAGACCCTGCAGACAGACTGCCTCCTCTCTGGGCGGGGCATCTCTGAAAAAAGGGCAGCAGCCCCAGTCAGGGACTTATAGATGAAATCACCACCTCCCTGGGACAGAACACCTGGGGGAAGGGGCAGTTGTGGTCGCAGCTTCAGAAGACTTAAACGTCCCTACCTGACAGCTCTGAAGAAAGCAGCAGATCTACCAGCACAGCATTCGAGCTCTGATAAGGGACAGACTGCCTCCTCAAGTGGGTCCCTGACCCCCATGTATCCTGACTAGGAGACACTTCCCAGTAGGGGCCGACAGATACCTCATATAGGAGAGCTCTGGCTGGCATGTGGCAGGTGCCCCTCTGGGATGAAGCTTCCAGAGGAAGGAACAGGCAGCAATCTTTGCTGGTCTGCAGCCTCTATCTGTGATACCCTGGCAAACAGGGTCTGGAGAGGACCTCCAGCAAAATCCAGCAGACCTGCAGCAGAGGGGCCTGACCATTAGAAGGAAAACTAACAAACAGAAAGAACAGTATAAACATCAACAGAAAGGAAGTCCACTCAGAGACCCCATCCAAAGATCACTGACTTCAAAGACCAAAAGTAGATAAATCCACAAAGATGGGGAGAAACCAGTACAAAAATTCCAAAAACTAGAGCACCTCTTCTCCTCCAAAGATCACAACTCCTTGCCAGCAAGGGAACAAAACTGGACAGAGAATGAGTTTGATGAATTGACAGGAGTAGGCTTCAAAAGGTGGGTAATAACAAACTCCTCTGAGCTAAAGGAGCATGTTCTAACCCAATGCAAGGAAGCTAAGAACCCTGAAGAAAAGGTTAGACGACTTGCTAACTAGAATAACAAGTTTAGAGAAGAACATAAATGACCTGATGGAGCTGAAAAACACAGCACAAGAACTTCATGAAGCATACACAAGTATGAACAGCCAAATTGATCAAGCAGAAGAAAGGATATCAGACAATGAAGATCAATTCAATGAAATTAAGTGAGAAAATAAGGTTAGAGAAAAAAGAGTGAAAAGAAATGAACAAAGACTCCAAGAAGTATGGGACTATGTGAAAAGACCAAACCTACATTTCATTAGTGTACCTGCAAGTGATGGGGAGAATGGAACCAAGTTGGAAAACACTCTTCAGGATATTACCCAGGAGAACTTCCCCAACCTAGCAAGACAGGCCAACATTCAAATTCAGGAAATACAGAGAACACCACAAAGATACTCCACGAAAAGAGCAACCCCAAGACACATAATCGTCAGATTCACCAAAATTGAAATGAAGGAAAAAATGTTAAGGGCAGCCAGAGAGAAATGTCAGGTCATGCACAAAGAGAAGCCCATCAGACTAACAGCAGATCTCTTAGCAGAAACCCTACAAGCCAGAAGAGAGGGCGGCCAATATTCAACATTCTTAAAGAAAAGAATTTTCAACCGATAATTTAATATCCAGCCAAACTAAGCTTCATAAGTGAAGGAGAAATAAAATCCTTTACAGACAAGTAAATGATGAGATATTTTGTCACCACCAGACCTGCCCTACAAGAGCTCATGAAGGAAGCACTAAACCTGGAAAGGAACAACTGTTACCAGCCACTGCAAAAACATACCAAATTGTAAAGACCATCGATGCTATGAAGAAACTGCATCAACTAATGGACAAAACAACCGACTAGCATCATAACAGTAGGATCAAACTCACACATAACAATATTAATCTTAAATGTAAATGGGCTAATTGCTCCAATTAAAAGACACAAACTGACAAATTGGATAAAGACAATTGGACAAACTGGAGTCAAGACCCATCAGTGTGCTATATTCAGGAGACCCAGCTCACGTGCAAAGACACATAGGCTCAAAATAAAGGGATGGAGGAAGAACTACCAAGAAATGGAAAGCAAAAAAAAGCAGGGGTTGCAATCCTAGTCTCGTTTAAAATGAACTTTAAGCCAACAAAGCTCAAAAGAGACAAACAAAGGCATTACATGATGGTAAAGGGATCAATGCAACAAGAAGAGCAAACTATCCTAAATATATATATGCACCCAATACAGGAGCATCCAGAATCATAAAGCAAGTTCTTAGAGACCTACAAAGAGACTTAGACTCCCACACAATAATAGTGGGAGACTTTAACACCCCACTTTCAATATTAGGCAGATCAACAAGACAGAAAATTAACAAGGATATCCAGGACTTGAACTCAGTTCTGGACCAAGCAGACCTAATAGACATCTACAGAACTCTCCACCCCAAATCAATAGAATATACATTCTTCTCAGCACCACATCACACTTATTCTAAAACTGACTTCATAATTGGAAGGAAAACACTCCTCAGCAAATGTAAAAGAACAGAAATCAAAACAAACTGTCTCTCAGATCACAGTGCAATCAAATTAGAACTCAGGATTAAGAAATCCAGTCAAAACCGCACAACTACATGGAAACTGAACAACCCGCACCTGAATGACTACTGGGTAAATAAAGAAATGAAGGCAGAAATAAAGACGTTCTTTGAACCCAATGAGAACAAAGACACAAAGTACCAGAATTCCTGGGACACATTTAAAGCAGTGTGTAGAGGGAAATTTGTAGCCCACAAGAGAAAGGAGGAAAGATCTAAAATTGACACCGTGACATCACAATTAAAAGAACTAGAGAACCAAGAGCAAACAAATTCAAAAGCTAGCAGAAGACAAGAAATAACTAACATCAGAGCAGAACTGAAGGAGATAGAAACACAAAAAACCCTTTAAAAAATCAATGAATCCAGGAGCTGGTTTTGTGAAAAGATCAACAAAATAGACCACTAGCCAGACTAATAAAGAAGAAAAGAGAGAAGAATCAAATAGACACAATAAAAAATGATAAGGGGATATTACCACCAATCCCACAGAAATACAAACTATCATCAGAGAGTACTATAAACACCTCAATGCAAATAAACTAGAAAATCTAGATGAAATAGATAAATTCCTGGATGCATACACCCTCCCAAGACTAAACCAGGAAGAAGTAGAATCCCTGAATAGACCAATAACAAGTTCTGAAATTGAGGCAGTAATTAATAGCCTACCAACCAAAAAAAGTCCAGGACCAGACAAATTCACAGCTGAATTCTACCTGAGGTACAAAGAGGAGTTGGTACCATTCCTTCTGAAACTATTCCAAACAATAGAAAAAGAGGGAATCCTGCCTAACTCATTTTATGAGACCAGCATTGTCCTGATACCAAAACCTGGCAGAGATACAACAAAAAAAAGAAAAATTCAGGCCAATATCACTGATGAACATTGATGGGGAAATCCTCAATAAAATATTGGCAAACCGAATCCAGCAGCACATCAAAAACTTTATCCACCACGATCAAGTCACCTTCATCCCTGGGATGCAAGCCTGGTTCAACATACAAAAATTAATAAACGTAATCCATCACATTAACAGAAACAATGACAAAAACCACATGATTATCTCAATAGATGCAGAAAACATCTTCGACAAAATTCAACACCCCTTCATGCTAAAAACTCCCAATAAACTAGGCATTGATGGAACATATCTCAAAATAATAAAATCTATTTATGACAAACCCACAGCCAATATTACACTGAATAGGCAAAAATTGAAAGTATTCCCTTTGAAAACTGACACAAGACAGGGATGCCCTCTCTCACCACTCCTATTCAACATGGTTTGGGAAGTTCTAGCCAGGGCAATCAGGCAAGAGAAAGAAATAAAGGGTACTCAATTAAGAAAAGAGGAAGTCAAATTGTCTCTGTTTGTAGATGACATGATTGTATATTTAGAAAACCCCATCTTCTCAGCCCAAAATCTCCTTAAGCTGATAAGCAACTTCAGCAAAGTCTTGGGATACAAAATCAATGTGCAAAAATCACAAGCATTCCTATACACTAATAACAGACAAACACAGAGCCAAATCATGAGTGAACTCCCATTCGCAATTGCTACAAAGAGAATAAAATACAATTTACAAGGGATGTGAAGGACCTCTTCAAGGAGAACAACAAACCACTGCTCAACAAAATAAGAAAGGACACAAACAAATGGAAAAACATTCCATGCTCATGGACAGGAAGAATCAATATCATCAAAATGGTCATACTGCCCAAAGTAATCTATAGATTCAATGCTATTCCCATCAAGCTACCATTGACTTTCTTCACAGAATTGGAAAAATTGCTTTAAATTTTATATGGAACCAAAAAAAGAGCCCGAATAGCCAAGGCAATCCTAAGCAAAAAGAACAAAGCTGGAGGCATCACACTACCTGACTTCAAACTATACTACAAGGATACAGTAACAAAAACAGCATAGTACCTGTACCAAAACAGATATACAGACCAGTGGAACAGAACAGAGGCCTCAGAAATAATGCCACACAGCTACAACCATCTGATCTTTACAAACCTGGCAAAAACAAGCAAGGTGGAAAAGATTCCCTATTTTATAAAAGGTGTTGGGAAAACTGGCTGCCCATAAGCAGAAAATTGAAACTGGATCCCTTTCTTACACCTTAAAAAAAATTAACTCGAGATGGATTAAAGACTTAAACGTAAGACCTAAAACCATAAAACCCTAGAAGAAAACCTAGGCAATACCATTCAGGACATAGGCATGGGCAAGGACTTCATGACTAAAACACCAAAAGCAATGGCAACAAAAACCAAGATAGACAAATGGGATCTAATCAAGCTAAAGAGCTTCTGCACAGCAAAAGAAACTATCAGCAGAGTGAACAGGCAACCTACAGAATGGGAGAAAATTTTTGCAATCTATCCATCTGAAAAAGAGCTAATATCCAGAATCTACAAAGAACTTAAACAAATTTACAAGAAAAAAAGCAAACATCCCCATCAAAAAGTGGGCAAAAGATATGAACAAACACTTCTCAAAAGAAGACATTTATGTGGCCAACAAACACATGAAAAAAAGCTCATCATCACTGGTCATTAGAGAAATGCAAATCAAAACCACAATGAGATACCATCTCACACCAGTTAGAATGGCAATCATTAAAAAGTCAGGAAACAACAGATCCTGGAAAAGATGTGGAGAAATAGGAACGTCTTTATACTGTTGGTGGGAGTGTAAATTAGTTCAACCATTGTAGAAGACAGTGTGGCAATTCCTCAAGGATCTAGAACTAGAAATGTCATTTGACCCAGCAATCCCATTACTGAGTATATACCAAAAGGATTATAAATCATGCTACTATAAAGACACATGCACATGTATGTTTATTGTGGCACTATTCACAATAGCAAAGACTTGGAACCAACCCAAATGTCCATCAATAATAGATTGGATAAAGAAAATGTGGCACACATATAGACCATGGAATACTATACAGCCACAAAAAAGGATGAGTTCATGTCCTTTGCAGGGACATGGATGAAGGTGGAAACCATCATTCTCAGCAAACTATCACAAGAACAGAAAACCAAACCTCACATGTTCTCACTCATAAGTGGGAATTGAACAATGAGAACACACGGACACAGGGAGGTGAACATCACACACTGGGGCCTGTCAGGGGGTGGCAGTCTGGGGGAGGGATAGCATTAAGAGAAATACCTAATGTAAATGATGAGTTGATGGGTGCAACAAACCAACATGTCACATGTAAACCTATGTAACAAACCTGCACATTGTGCACATGTACCCCAGAACTTAACGCATAATAAAAATTAAAAAAAAAAAAAACAGCAAAGAAGCCTAAAAATAAATATGGTCAATTGTTAAGGGTAAAAAAAAAAAAAAAATTAGGAAACAACAGGTGCTAGAGAGGATGTGGAGAAATAGGAACCCTTTTACACTGTTGGTGGGAGTGCAAATTAGTTCAACCATTGTGGAAGACAGTATGGCAATTCCTCAAGCATCTATAACCAGAAATACCATTTGACCTAGCAATCCCACTACTGGGTATATACCAAAGAATTATAAATCATTCTACTATAAAAACACATGCACATGTATGTTTATTGTGGCACTGTTCACAATAGCAAAGACTTGAAGCCAACCCAGATGCCCATCAAAGATAGACTGGATAAAGAAAATGTGACACATATACACCTTGGAATACTATGCAGCCATAGGACATTAAAGGATGAGTTCATGTCCTTTGCAGGGACATGGATGACGCTGGAAACTATCATTCTCAGCAAACCAATGCAAGAACAGAAAACCAAACATCACATGTTCTCACTTTTAAGCGGGAGTTAAACAATGAGAACACATGGACACACAGAGGGGAACATCACACACTGGGGCTTGTCAGGGGGTGGGGGGCTTGGGAAGGGATAGCATTAGGAGAAATACCTAATGTAGATGACGGGTTGATGAGCTCAGCAAACCACCATGGCACATGTATACCTATGTAACAAGCCTGCACGTTCTGCACATGTACCCCAGAACTTAAAGTACAATAATTTTTAAAAAGGTCTTCTAAAAAGAGTGACAGGTCAGTATTTGGAGGTGGAAATAAATTATGATGGGAAATAAAACTGTGTTATGAAAAAAATGTCACTGAAAACCGTCATGAGGATTATTGGATCTTGGAAAGTGATATTCCCATAGTAAAGGAATTATCTCTGGTGAAACCCTGCTGAATTTGACTGTTTGTAAAATTGTATGATGGAGTCCAAAAGGAAGGTCAACATTAGAGACCAACTGTGGCTTAGATGCAAACACCAGAGCAGGAGCAGTGAAAAAGATTGATGAAGAAACAAAGAAAAGAGACCTCTAGAGAATATCTGCCTTCAGAGGGCAGAAAGAGGAAGAGAAATCAGTGAAGGAGACAATAAAAGCAAAGCGGTAGGAAACTTAAAAGGATTCAGTATTATGGAAGTTCAGATCGAGAGTAATGAAATACATGAAATAATGCAAAAGGGACAAGGAGATGAAGGACTGAGAAATCACCATGAGATTCAAACATTTTTGTAATGCATTATTTTGATTATTAAAGACAACTTTAGTAGAGTGTGAAAATTAAGCAAATGCACACTTAATGAACATTTTCTATGTTCTGAGCATTTTACATATACCATCTAATTTAATTTCCCAACCTTAAACATGAGAGTAGACATTATTGTTCCTATCTTAGATATTTTTCTTAAAAGCTGTCAGAAACAGAGTGAAAAAGTAAGAATTCAAATCAGGTTTATTTAACTATAAAGTTCATGCTATATCCCCCACAGTGCTCCCAAAGGTTTAAGAAGTAAATGAAATGGAAAGGAATTTTTTAAGTCTCCTTGTAAGGAAATAGTAGCTAGCACTTACTGAATGCTTACATGCAATAGGTCCTGTTCTGAGAGCTTTGCTTATTTCATCTTAATCATCACAATAACTGTAGGGGGACTCAGTGGTGTGCTTGAGCCATCTGGCATTTGCTCTACAGAGCTAAACGTGGGCATCTCATCCAAACTCAGAGATCAGTGAAGTCATATTAGTAGCCTGAAGTCAGCCGATGTGGGAGTATTTTCACAATGGAAACTGGCACACTCGCAAATCTGGGCTTCCTATCTCACCTGCCCCTAGAACTGTTTTTAATAACACACCACAGTTATGTTTACACCCATTTTATAGTTTAGGGAGCTCTTTCACATCATACAGCTAATAAAAGCCGGAACTAAAATTGAAACCAGGCAGTCTAGCTATCCAGCCTAGATTTTTAGAACTTGAGATGGTAACAGGATCCAGGGAAAGTATGTTGTAGCAGAAAATCGATATGTTTAGAGGCAGAGGAAGCAGGGCAAGTGGAGGAGGTAAAATTGAAGATGTGAAAGAGTCTGGGGGTTATACATAAAGTGCGATCAAGTAAGAGGACAGGGAAAACGGAACTACCAGCTCAGATATCAGCTTTGGACTCAGAAAAGACAAGCAACAGTTTTTACCTAGAAAAGATGGAACATGAGTCCACAGGCATTTTGGAGGTGGCAAGAAGGAAAATTAAGACATACATGTGATAGAGAGCTCAATCTTGTCAATAAAATTGAAGCCAAGGTTATTTGTCAAGAGCAACATGACAGAGATAAGTTGGAAACAGAGAGAGCTCAATCTTGTCAATAAAATTGGGGCCAAGGTTATTTGTCAAGAGCAACATGACAGAGATAAGTTTGAAATATTTAAAAAGCAACGGCCGGGCACTGTGGTTCATGCCTGTAATCCCAGTACTTTGAGAGGCCAAGGTGGGCAGATCATCTGAGGTCATGAGTTCGAGACCAGCTTGGCCAAAATGGTGAAATCCTGTCTCTACTAAAAATACAAAAATTAGCCGGGCATGGATTGTGGGTGCCTGTAATCCCAGCTACTCAGGAGGCTGAGGCAGGAGAATCACTTGAACCCGGGAATTGGAAATTGGAGTGAGCGGAGATAGCGCCACTGCATTCCAGCCTGTGCAACAGAGCAAGACTCCATCTCAAAAAAAAAAAAACCCAAAAACGTTTTGAAATATTATTGTCTATAATCTTTCATTAGCCCTATCTTAGATGCTTGAAAATTATATAAAAAATATATAAATATATGATACATAGAAAAATATTAAGTGAGAGGCTGGAATCCCATTATGTGATTAATACGCTGCAATTTACTACAATGAAATTGCACACAACCACTTCGTTTGCTCAACAAGCATAGGTAATGCAATCTGCATATCTGCTATCTCGCCAGTAGGGCTATCTGCCAATGTTAGGCCATGTGGAAGAAGCTGGCTTTATTTTACCGGTTTGCATTGCCTAGGGAGAAGAATGATTAGTAAAATACGTTCAGTAAGATGATGATTATTTGCAGTTATTTTGACATTATGGATAAGACCACTAAGAAACAAAACCAGAAATCTGCCCTGAAGGATGTTTGCAACCAATTTGATTTCATTTAAAATAATTATAATAATATATCTGAATCTTAGTAGTGACAGCTTCCTCAAAATTTTCTAATAATATTTCTAATAATATTCATGTGATACGAGTTTAACTAATTTCTGGTAACTAAATCAGAAGCAGAGGATGTCTCTGAAATGAACTTACACAGTTTTAAAGTGATTCAAATTGTGGCAGAATCAGGTTGACTCTACTTTTTTGAAGATTTGCTAGAACTTTTTTCTGGCATTATCTTCTTATATACAGATGCTGACATCCTGATGTCAGCATCCTGATGTTTAGTTTTACGTTTTTTTTTACATGATAGATATGTGGGAGTGAAATGTGCGCAATGTATAAAAGTGAGTCATACATTACACATCAAAAGTACACCAAGTGCAAAAAAAATCTAAGATTCTTCATGAAGTCTCAATTTGTATAGAATTGATGTTTTCAGGCTTGTTAAAAACTTAACTTGACTGACAGTGCGCAGCAAATAAATTTAACAGATTCAATTTATTTTACTTTTATTCTTAAGGAAAAACAAATTGAAGTCTTTTAAAATCAGTTAATCTTTTTGACAAAAAGGAACTTTGTAGGAAGAAATGCATGCCTATAAGGATCCAAGCTTTCTTTCCTCCTAGACTTTCTTCTGAATTGTTCTCCTCTTGAATAGCTTCTCTTCCACATGAGTATACCCATATTGGGCTGATTGTCAACTAGTTACTGCTATCCAGGTGTTCTCTTAAGACTCAGAGTCAGCCAAAGGTATAAACTCAATCAAGCCTTTTCCACAGGACATTGTGATGTATTTCCTTGGGCTTTATCAATGTAAGTTAAATTTTTATTTTATTTACTAGGTGCAGTAGTTCCCTTCCATGTATTTTCCCTAGTGAAAAAGGAAAGCCCCTTGAGAATAATTCGAAAACTCTCTACAGCTTTGTATCTTTTACATTTCCTCTCTTCGACTAGAGTGAACAAACACAGAGACAGTAACTGCACATAGCAAAGGAAACGATGCCCGTGTTTTGTGCTACTTTTTCTTTTATCTCCCTATTGTGCACAGTGAGTGCTCCATATTCAAGAGCAAAATGGCATCTGTGATGTACTTCTTCTTAATATACCACAGACATCATATTTGGCCAAAAACTACTCTCAGAAATTTAGATTCTGAAGGTTGTATGATTTTTTAAACCTTACATTGGCTACTTGTGCCAACAACTAAAACAACTAGTTCTAGAAACCCAGCTACATTTCAAATAGAGAACTTTGGCTTTGTTCCTCACTGAAGTATGTTAGTTCGTAAATTCAAACTAGTTCTCAAGTGATACAACAGGTATAGCACATAAATCTGTCAGTAAGGAAAAAACATCACAGCTTTCCTAGAATTATTCTGCAAAGCACCAAATAAATATTAGGGATCCCACACCAGGATAGCAATAGATCTTAGGTATTGTTCCTTTTAATACAGGTCTGTATACATCTGTAATTTTTTCTGCATATCATGCTGTTTTAGCACCAAGCCAGTCTGCATTTTATGTTCGCTGTAGAGAAGCATCTGTCTTTCTGACCGCAATTACTCTAAGTTTAGATTTCAGAGGCACCATCAGCCATGATTTACATAGCTCACATTAGTCCTGTTTGGTTTGCACAGAGTTTACGGAGCTTACTGTGCCTTTTCACGGTGCAGCACTAGCTGCAGCTCCCTGTCATGCTAGGAGTGGCTGGTTCCTATTACTCTGGACTGATTCAGACTTTCACGCCTCGATCCACCTGTGAGTCCATCTGTGCACACAGGTGCTCATGAAGGTGGGGGTGGAGTGAAGATTCGATAATTAACCTGTTCTCCCACCGTACAAAACAACTGACTTTCTTATTTCCTGTCCCAGGTGGCCTAACATGCTATACCTTCTCTTCCCTACCTCTTTTCCACTCACCCACTGCAATGAGAGTTTTCTATGATTTTGTTATTTAAAAATATCTTGCCCATTATGTGGGGTCTGTTTAAGGAATCTGTATAGATTAATCTATATGAAGTTGTCCATATTTGACCTCCAAAAATGGCAATTCCATATGATTATAACCTTAAAGCTCTATTCAAATACTCTTCCAGTACAGTAAAATATACTGCTAGTCCAAGAAATGCTGATTTTCAGGCTGCTAAATATTGCATACTGCCACATTTTTCACAATGCAATAATCAATCACTTTTTTTTATTAAATACATACATCATGTCATGAAGACATTTAAATAGAATTTCAGATTCTATAATTTGGGAAGAAAATTTTTCAGCCAACTGTGGCTAATTCACTCATCGGTTTCTCTTTGTTATTCTCCCTACACACCTTTACTATTGCATTAACAACTGTCTCAGAAAATAAGAAGACAGAGGCAAGTGTAAATCAAACTGATTTTCCTGATGGTTTACAAGTCTGGTAACTTTTTATTAAGAATTAGACTGAAATGAGTTTCAAGATTAAGCAAATGTCTGTGTTCTCTTTCTTTGTAGAAAATTGAATGCCAATTGCAGATATAATAGGAAAATAGATACCTATGTTATCATCCATAAAATTTCCCAGAACTTCCAAAGTAATTTTCATCCAGTCAAATACAGCATTATGTGATTATGTGGAGCCAATAACACAAAACCAAACAATGGAATCCTCTAAAACACTTTTCTGGGGAAACTAGATAGGCTGTGAATTCTCAAGAGCATTGTATCACAAAATTAATACTACATACAAAAAGCATGTAAAAGGTAGAAGGCAACTTGGGAAACAGGAGAGTAAGACATAAAAGGAAACTCATATTTATGTAATACTTTTTTCTTTATGTGGGGTCTAGTAAGTAGATGCATTTAGTAAATTATGTTTCCGTTATAAACTAAAAAGATCATTTAATTCTCAGAGAGTATTTATCTTACCTAGATTACCAGGAATTCTACATCTTTGAAAAGAATTGTTATCTATGTACTTCCAGTGCTTTAAATTCATAGCTCTTTTGTAGATTACACAAGAATAGCAAAAAATAAAGTAAACCAGACACTCTACATCTCTGGATTTAAAATAATTTCTAGCATCTTCATGATATTTCTTATCAATTGTTCATCTTCATTTGGTTATATTTTGCTTTTTGTACAACTGGAGATACCACAGTAAAATGACAAGTTTTCCAAAATTGTGTATACCTTTCAAAGTGCATTATAGATACAAGAAACCTTGAATTGACTGACATTTAACTAAATATTGTCATCAAATCTTTACATTTTAAACCTTAAAATTTGTAGCACTTCTCTAATTTCATTATTTTACTTCAAACTGAATTACTGTCAAATTTTGTATACTGATTTTTAGCCAGTCATATTTCTTTCTGTTTTAATCATCTATCTTTCCTTTCCCCAGTTTTAATAATTTTTATCTTCTTAATAATTCCTACGTGATAAAAGACTTCCAAAGAAAATTAAAAGACAAGTAGTAATTGGGAGAAAATATTTTCAACATATGTAACAGGAAAAGCTTAATACCAACATATTAGAAGAATTCCTAAAAATCAATGATAGAAATACTTCCACATCTGGAAAGATACAACAAATGTACTTTACCCTATTCCTCTCACCAGAAACAACTAAAAGCCCTGGACATTACACATAAAACAAACATAAGAAATCTGAAAGATGGAGAGAACAAAGCAGACTGGCTGGAGACCTGGGAACCTGAGGTACAACACAGTGGCGAGTTCCCTGGATCTTCTTTCTGCCTCATTTAGCCCAGACTTCAAGCTGAAGAAGCTGACAACCGAAAAATGCCAACGGGCACAGACAAAAGAAACCCCAATAAAAGTCACTGACTCTAGACAAAGGACCATGAGAGGGGAAGCCTAGCAAAACAGAAAAATCTTCGACAATAACCATTCTACACCACCAAACACCACAAAAAACACTGCTCCTCCCCCACCCCTACTCATGCCAGCAAAGAGAAGTAGGGAGCCCACATTTCCATTTTTGCAAGGCTGTAGCCAGGAACCCAAACACTGCCCCATTGGGATGGCATCAGAGATGGCCTAGTGGAAACTCAATTTTCACTATCACCCAGCAGTAGTAAGACCACTCCACCACGGTGACAGTGGAGACACGTTGGGAATAGGAACTTTCCCCATTGCCCAGCAGCAAAAAGGAAGCACCTCCTTCACATGTCCATGGAGGCCAAGGGGAATCTGGATTTGTATCTCTGCTTGACAGTAACAAGGCAGATCTCTCCCTTCCCTTGCCACAGCAGTGTCAGAAAAAGACAGTTCAAATGGAAAATTTAAATAAGATCTATGGTCTCGTAACACAATACAAAGGTAGGAATGAAAACCATTCTTCATACCATAAACAAGGAATATCTCAAACTGCATAAGAAGACAGTCAACACATATCAACACTAAGATGGTAGAGATATTTAAAGTATCTGACAAAGACCTTAAAGCAGCCATGATAAAGATGATGCAATAAACAATTATGAAAATGCTCAAAACAAATTAAAGAGTAGAAAGCCTCAGTAGAGGAATATGAAGAAGACATAAAGAAGAATCAGATGGAAATTTTAGAACTAAAAAATACAATAACAAAAATAAATAGCTCAGTAGGGGGAATGAACAGCAGAATGGAAGAGAGGAAAGACTCAGTGAATTGGAAGATAGAACTATCAAAATCACCCAATCTAAGCAACAAAGAAAAAAAACTAGACTGAAAAAGTGGACTGTGTTTCAGGGACCTGTGAGACTGTAATAAAAGATCTAATGTTCATGTCATTGTAGTCCTGGAAGGAGGGGAGAAAACATTGAGGCTGAAAGTTCTTGAAGAAATAATGATTGAAAACTTCTCAAATTTGGCAGGAGACATAAACCTACAGAATTAAGAATGTAAGCAAATCCCAAACAAGATAAACTCAAAGAAATTCACACCAAAATGCATCATAATTAAAATTCTGAGAAAGAAAAGATCTTTAAAGCAGCCAGAGAAACAGCACCTTACTTATAGGAGAAGCAGACTTCTCATCAGAAACCATAAAAGCAAGAAGGAAGTGACACAATATTTTCAGGTACTGAAAGACAAGCACTTTCAACCCAGAATCCTGTATCCTTCAGAAATATCCACTGAAAATATCCTTCAGAAATAAAGTGGGCTAGATGTAGTATCTCATGCCTGTAAACCCAGCACTTTGGGAGGCCGAGGCAGATGGATCACTTGAGGTCAGGAATTCAAGACAGGCCTGGCCAACATGGTGAAATCCCACCTCTACTGAAACCACAAAAATTATCCAGGTGTGATGGCAGGCACCTGTAATCCCAACTACTTGGGAAGCTGAGGCCAGAGAATTGTGTGAACCTGGGAGGCAAAGGGTGCTGTCAGCTAAGATCATGCCATTGAACTGCAGCCTAGGTGAAAAAGCAAGACTCTGTCATAAAAAATAATAATAATAAATTTTAAAAAAAGAAAAAACGTGGAGGCTGAGCATGGTGGTTCACACCTGTAATCTCAACACTTTGGGAGGCCAAGATAAGGGGAGGATCACTTGAGGTTAGGAGTTTGAGACCAGCCTGGGCTGGTCTCAAACAAAAACTTATACAAACTTTGACACACAGTGAGACCCTGTGTCTACTAAAAATAAAAAAATCAGCCAGGCATTCTAGCTACTCAGGAGGCTGAGGCAGAAGGATCACTTGAGCCAGGAGTTTGAGGCTGCAGTGAGCTGTCATCAAACTACTGCACTCCAGCCTGGGCAGCAGAACAAGACTCAGTCTCTAAAATATAAAGATAAACAAATAAATGATAAAGGGGAAACCAAGATATTCTCAGATAAGGAGAAGCTAAAAGAATTTGTCACCAGCAGACCTATCTTAAAAGAATGGCTAATGAGGTCGGGCATGGTGGCTCACGCCTGTAATCCCAGCACTTTGGGAGGCCGAGGAGGGTGGACCATGTGAGGTCAGTAGTTTGAGACCAGCCTGGTCAACATGGTGAAACCCCATCCCTACTAAAAATACAAAAATTAGCCAGGTGTGGTAGCACACGCCTGTAATCCCAGTTACACAGGAGGCTGAGACAGGATAATTGCTTGAATCTGGAAGGCGGAGGCTGCAGTGAGCCAAGATCATGCCATTACACTCCAGCCTGGGAAACAGAGCAAGGCTTCATCTCAAAAAAAAAAAAAAAGAGAGAGAGAGAATGACTAATAATAGTCCTCTAAACAGAAAGGAAATCATTTAAAAAGGAACTTTGGAACATCAGAAAGAAAGAGCACAGTAAGCAAAAATATGGACACTTACAGTAGGCTTTCCTTCTCCCCTTCAAGTTTCTAAATTATGGTTAATGAATGAAGCAAAAATTAAACTGTCTGATATGGTTCTACATACACAAGTATACAGAGGAAATATTTAAGGCAGTTATACTATAAATAAGCGAGACAAGAAGATATAAATAAAGGTAAGTTCTCTATATTTTACTCAAACTGGTAAAATGACAGCAATCAACTGAAACACCAGTCAAGGTTATATATAATGTAATACCTAGAGCAACCACTAGCATACAAAGAGATACACTCAAGAAAAACTATAAATAAATCAAAACGGAGTTCTAAAATTCTAGGAAATGTTCAAGTAAATCACAGGAAGGTAGGAAAAAAAACTAAATGGAAAATGTAGAGAATAAACAGAGACAAAAAGTAAAAGTGACAGACTTCAAGCCTAAAATATCAATAATTATACTAAATTCAAATGCTCTAAATATACCAATTAAAAGACAGCAATTCTAAATGTGTACATACCAAAAAAAAAGCAAAACTGCAAAATATGTGAAGCAAATACTTATGGAATAATTATAGTTGGAAACCTCCATGTTCTCTCAACAGTTGATAAATTAACTAGACAGAAAATCAGCTAGAAAATAAAATTCAACAACACCATCAACCCACAGCGTCTAATGACATTTTTGGAACACTATACCCAACAACAGAATTTTTTTCAAGTACTCGTGAAACATATACCAAGATAGACCATATCCTAAGCCATAAAGCAAACCTTAGCAATTTTAAAAGAATTGAAATCATACCAAGTGTGTTCTTTGAATACGACATAATCAAACTAAAAACCAATGACAGAAAAGGAACAGAAAAATCTCTAGACATCTTGAAACTAAACATAATATATAATACATGGGTTAAAAAAGAAATTATAAGGGAAATTTAAAAGTACATTGAAGTGAATTAAAACACAATGTATCTCTGGGCACGGTGGCTCACACCTGTAATCCCAGCACTTTGGGAGTGGTATCACTTGAGCCCAGGAATTCAAGACTAGCCTGTAACATGGAGAAATCCTGTCTCTACCAAAAATACAAAAAATTTCCCAGGCACAGTGGCTTGTGCCTGTCGTCCCAGCTACTCAGGAGGCTGAGATGGGAGGATCACTTGAGCCTGGGAAGTGGAGGTTGTAGTAAGCCAAGATATCACACCACTGCACTCCAATTTGGGTAATAGAATGAGACCCTGTCTTTCTCTCTCTCTCTCTCTCTCTCTCTCTATATATATATATATATATATATGTGTGTGTGTGTGTGTGTGTGTGTGCATCACAGCTAAAGCAGTGCTCAGAGAGAAATTTATAGCCCTAAATGCATACATTAGAAAAGAAGAAAAGTCTCGAATCAATCATCCAAGCCCTGTTCACAATAGCAAAGACTTGGGACCAACCCAAATGCCCATCAATGATAGACTGGATAAAGAAAATGTGGCACACATGCACCATGGAATACTATGCAGCCATAAGACATCAAAGGATGAGTTCATGTCCTTTGCAGGGACATGGATGAAGCTGGAAACCATCCTTCTCAGCAAACTAACACAGGAACAAAAAAAACAAACACTGCATGTTCTCACTCATAAGTGAGAGTTGAACAATGAGAACACATGGATACAGGGAGGGGAACATCACACACTGGGGTTTGTCGGCGGGTAGGGGGTTAGGGGAGGGATAGCATTAGGAGAAATACCTAATGTAGATGACAGGTTGATGGGTGCAGCAAACCACCATGGCACATGTATACCTATGTAACAAACCTGCACATCCTGCACATGTATCGCATAATTTAAAGTATAATAAAAAATAAAATAAAATAAATAATAAAAAATTAAAAATCATCCAAGCCCTCACTTCAACAACTTAGAAGAAGAAGATCAAAGGAAATCTGAAGGAAGCAGAAAAATAAGAAATTTTCACTTCTATATACTAGCGAAGGGTCCAGGCACAATAAAATTAGAAAGCAATAACATTTAGAGTAACCCAAAGAAAAAAATAACTACATAGCTGTAAATCTAACAAAACAGGTACAGGATGTGTATGCTGAAAACTACAAAATACTGATGAGTGAAATCAAAGAATATCTAAACAAATGAATAGAAGATACACTATATTCACAGACTAGATGATCCAACATAGTAAAGACCCCAACTGATATACTGGCTTAAAGCAATTCCCACCAAAGTCTCAGCAAGATTTTTGTAGACATAAAAGATACTATTCTAAAATTTAGATGGAAAGAAAAAGGAAGTAGAATAGCTAAAACAATTTTGTAAAGGATTGATAAAATAGGAGGAATCAGTCTACATGATGATTTCAACAATTATTTATAAAAGTTGTCAAAAGTTATCTGGTGTTGGTGGAATGACAGACACATAGATTAATGGAACATAGTAAAGAACCCCAAAACAGACCTACACAAATATATCCAACTGATTTTTGACAAATGTGCAACACCAATTTAATGAAGGAAAGATTTTTCAACAAATGGTGCTGCAGTAATTGAACCTTCATATACACACCACAAAGAAAGCACAATCTCAAACTAAATCTCACACCTTATACAAAAAGTTACTCAAAATCGATATAATGGACTTAAATGCAGAAGGTAAAACTGTCGACTTTTAGGAAAAAATCATGGGACAAAAAGCTTCAGAATCTAGAGCTAACCAAAGAGTTCTTAAACCTGACCCAAAAAGCTTAATCTATTAAATTTAAAAATTGATCATTGGATTTCGTCAACATTAAAAATGTTTCCTCTGCAAAACTTTTTGTTAAAAGAATGAAAAGACAAGCTAACTGGCCAGGTGCAGTGGCGCACACCTGTAATCCTCACACTTTAGGAGGCTGGGGTTGGCTTGAAACCAGGAGTTCAAGATCAGCCTGGGCAACAAAGTGAAACCCTGTCTCGGCAAAGAAATTAAAAATTAGCTTTGTACAGTGGCATGTGCTCATAGTCCCAGCTACTTTGGAGGCTAAGATGGAAGGATCACACCATGGCATTCCAGCCTGGGCAACAGAAAAAGATCCCATCTCTTTAAAAATAAAAATAAAAAAAGACAAGCTACTAAGTGAGAGAAAATATTTGCAAATCACATATCTAACAAATAACTTCTACGTAGAAAATACGTATATAACTCTCAAAACTCGTCAGTTAAAAAAAAGCAAACAATCCAATTAGAATATGAGCAAAAGACTTGAAATGACATTTCACCAAAAAAACTATACAGATGGAAAATAAGCACAGTCGTGTACCATATAGCAATGTTTCAGTCAATGACAGACTGTATATATGACCATGGTCTCAAAAGATTATAGTGGAGTTGAAAAATTCTTATGGCCTAGTAAGTCACAGCCATCACAACTTCACAGCATTACTCACATGTTTGTGGTGATGCTGGTGTAAACAAACCTGCTGTCCTGCCAGTTGTATAAAAGTATAGCACATGCAATTTTTACAGTATGTAATACTTGATAATGATAACAGATGACTATGTTATTGGTTTATGTATTTACTATACCTTTTATTTTTAATTTGGAGTGTACTCTTTCTACTTATAAAACAAAAAAGTTAACTGTAAAACAGCCTCAGGCAAATCCTTCGGGAGGTATTCTAGAAGAAGGCATTGTTACCTCAGAAGAGGACAACTCTGTGTGTTGCTGCCCCTGAAGACCTTCCAGTGGGGAAATGTGAAGGTGGAACACAGTGACATGGATGATTCTCATCCTGTATAGGCCTAGGCTGATGTCTGTCCTTCTGTCTTAGTTTTCAACAAAAAAAATCTTAAAAAGCAAAAAATTTTTAAAAAATGAAATGGAAAAAACTCATAGAATAAAGATATAAAGAAAAAATATCTTTGCTTAACTGTATGATATGTTTGTGTTTTAAGCTAAGTATTATTACGAAAGAGTCAAAACGTTTAAAAAATTAAAACTTCATAAAGTACAAAAGCTACAGCAAGCTATGGTTCATTTATTATTGAAGACAGACATTTTTTATAAATTTAGTAGTCTAAATGTACAGTGTTTATAAAGTCCACAGTAGCGTATAGTAACGTCGTAGGCCTCCACATTCACTCACCACTCACTCACGGACTCACCCAGAGCAACTTCTAGTCCTGCAAAGTGTGTTCATGGTAAGTGCCCCATATAGATGTACCATTTTTTATCTTTATACTATATTTTATTGTATCATTTTTATATTTCAATACATTTAGATATACAAATACCATGTTTTATAGTTGCCTACTATATTCAGTGCAATAACGCGCTGTACAAGTTTGTAGTATAGGAGCAATAGGCTATGCCACATAGCCTGGGGTATAGTAGGCTATAGCATCTAGGTTTGCTTAAGCACACTCTATGGTGTTCACACAGTGATACAATCACCTAATGGGAAGCAAGAGGCAGAGAAAGATGGCAGAATAGAAGGATCCATTGATTGCCCCCCACCCTCCAACCCCCTACAAGAACTCAAGTTAACAACTATCTACACAGAAAAAAACACCCTCATAAAAACCAAAAATCAAGTGAGCACTCATTGTACCTGGTTTTAACTTCATAGCACTGAAAAAAGGAAAGAAAGGATAGAAAAAATCATCCTGAATCATGGATGCCAGCCCATTCCCACCCCTGGGGGCAGCAACTCTGGGTGCTGAGGGAGGGAGAACACTGTGATTGTGAGGCATTGAACTCAGTGCTGTCTGGTTAGAGAAGGAAGAAAATTCAGACAAAATTCAATTAAAGCCACACACAGAGGGAGCATTTAAACCAGCCCTAGCCAGAGGGGAATGGCAGATCCCAGCAGTCTGAAGTTGAGTGTCTGCAAACCTTGCCACCCAGGGTCGAAGTGCTCTGTGTCTCTACGTAAACTTGAAAGGCAGTCTAGACACAGGATTAAGATGGTGGATAGGAGGCAGAACCAGCTTGTAGCTCCTGCTCAGACAGACAGAGCAATGAGTGGAGTCTCACATCGTGAACTTTTGCTCCAAGAACTGCTGCAGGAACATACTAGGAAAACTGAGAGAATCCACAAACCCTTTGAAGGAATGGATCGCTGTTACAGACTCCCTCAGATGCCAAAAAACTGAGTTGGCTAGCCTTCTCAGTGTGTAAGCTGGTGATCTAGGGCAAATTCTCAGCCCTGGTCACCGACTGCTTGGAAATAGACTTGGTACTGTCGAGGGGCCACAGTGGGAGTGAGACCAGCCTTTAGGACTGCAGGCTGTGTGGGAGTGGGGTGAGGCCAGTGACTGCCAGCTTTCCCCCACTTCCCTGGTGACCTGTATGACTCAGCAGAGGCAGCCATAATCTCCCTGGGAACTTATCTCCATTGGCCTGGGAACCTGCGATGAAGAAATACCGAACACTAGGTAATTTATAAAGGAAAGCGGTTTGACTCACAGTTCCGCATGGCTGGGGGAGCCTCAGGAAACTTACAATCACAAAGGAAGGGGAAGCAAAAGCAAATACATCCTTCTTCACATGGCAGCAGGAGAGAGTACTGAGCAAAGAGGGAAAAGATCCTTATAGAACTATCAGATCTCGTGAGAACTCACTCACTATCACGAGAACAGCAGCATGGGGGTAAACACCCCTATTATTCAATTACCTTCCACCGGGTCCCTCCCATGCTACGTGGGGATTATGGAAACTACAATTCAATATGAGATTTGGATGGTGACACAGCCAAACTATATGATGGACTAAACTCTCCAATCAAAAGACATAGAGTGGCTAAATGGATTTTTTTAAAAGACTTGATAATCTGCTTCCTACCAAAAATATACTTAATCTATAAAGACACATATAGACTGAAAACAAAGGGGTGCAAAAAGATATTTTGTGCTAACGGAAACCAAAAAAAGAGCAGGAGTCACTATATTATATCATACAAAACAGATTGCAAGACAAAAACTGTAAGATGAGACAAAGAAGGTCACAATATGATCATAAAGGAGTCAATTCAGCAAGAGGATATAACAATTTTAAATGTATGTGCACCCAACACTGGAGCACCCAGATATATAAAGGAGATATCATTACAGGTAAAGAGAAAGATAGGCCTCAATACAATAATAGATGGAGACTTCAACACCCTGCTTTCAGATCTTCCAGACAGAAAAGTAACAAAGAAACATCAGATTTAATCTGCACTATAGAAGAAATGGATTTAATAGATATTTGCACAACATTTCATCCAAGAGCTGCAAAATATACATTCTTTTCCTCAGCACGTGGATCATTCTCAAGGATAGATCATGTGTTAGGTCACAAAACAAGTCTCGAAACATTCAAGAAAATTGAAATAACATCAAGAATCTTCTCTGACCACAATAGAATTAAACTAGAAATTAAAAACAAGAGGAATTTTAGAAGCTACACAAATACAAAGAAATTAAACAATATGCTCCTGAATGACCAGTGAGTCAGTGAACAAATTAAAAACTAAATTGAAAAATTTCTTGAAGCAAATAATAATGAAAATACAACATCCCAAAACCTATGGAATACAACAAAAGCATTACTAAGAGGGAAGTGTATAGCTACAAGTGCCTACATCAAAAAAGAGGGAAAACTTTATATAAACAATCTAACAATGAATCTTAAAGAACTAGAAAAGCAGGAGCAAACCAAACCCAAAATTAGTAGAAGAAAAGAAATCATAAAGATCAGAGCAGAAATAAATGAAATTGAAATAAAAAACAGAAAAGATCAAAGAAACAAAAAGTTACTTTTTTGAAAAGTTAAACAAAATTGACAAACCTTTAGTCAGACTAAGAAGAAAGAGAGAAGATGCAAACAAATAAAATCAGAAATGAGAAGAAATTACAACTGATACTGCAGAAATGCAAAGGATCATTAGTAGCAAGTATGGAAAATGTAGATGAAATGGACAAATTCCTGGACACATACAACCTACTACAATTCAACCAGGAAGAAATTTAAAACTGAACAGACCAATAGCAAGTAACAAGGTTTAAGTCATAATAAAAAGTCTCCCAGTAAAGAAAAGCCCAGGACCTGATGGCTTCCCTGCTGAATTTTACCAAAAATTTAAAGAACTAATATAAGTCCTACTCAAACTATTCTGAAAAATAGAGGTGAAGGGAATACTTCCAAACTCATTCCACAAGACCAGTATTGTCCTGATACCAAAACCAGAAAAAGACACATCAAAAAAAGAAGACAGAAAAAAAGAAAGAAAGAAAGAGGAGAAAGAAGAAAGAGAGAAAGAGTGAAAGAAAGAAAGAGTGAAAGAAAGAAAGAAAGAGAAAGAGAGAAAGAAAGAAAGAGAAAGAAAGAAAAAGAAAGAAAGAAAGAAAGAAAGAAAGAAAGAAAGAAAGAAAGAAAGAGAAAGAAAGAAAGAAAGAAAGAAGGAAGGAAGGAAGGAAGGAAAGAAAGACAAAGAGAGAGAGAGAGGGAGGGAGGGAGGGAGGGAGGATGAAAACAAAACTACTGGCCAATATCTCTGATGAATATTGATGCCAAAATTCTCAACAAAAGACTGGCAAACTGAATTCAACAATACATTATGACCAAGCATGAATTATCCCTGGGATGCAAGGATGGTTCAACATATGCAAATCAATCAATGTGATACATCATATCAAAATAATGAAGGATAAAAACCGTATGATCATTTCAACTGATGCTGAAAAAGCATTTGATAACATTCAACATCCCTTCATGATAAAAACCCCTCAAAAAACTGGGTATAGAAGAAACATACCTCAACATAATAAAAGCCATAAGACATATCCAGAGCAAGTATCATACTGAGTAGGGAGAAATGGAAAGCCTTTCCTCTTAAGATCTAGAACATAACAAAGAAGTGAAAGATCTCTATAATGAAAACTATAAAACATCAATGAAAGAAATTGAAGAGAACATTAAAAAGTAAAAAAAATTCATGCTCATGATTTGGAAGAATCAATATTGTTAAAATGTCTCTACAACCCAAAGCAATGTACAGATTCAGTGCAATCACTGTCAAAATACCAATGACATTCTTCACAGAAAAAACAATCCTAAAATTTATACAGAACCATGAAAACCCAGATGGCCAAAGCTTTTCTAAGCAAAAGAAGAAAACTGGAGGAATCACATTACCTGACTTCAAATTATATAACTGAGCTATAGTAACCAAAACAGCATGGTACTGGCATAAAAACAGACACATAAACCAATGGAACAGAATTAGAAGACCCAGAAACAAATCCACACACCTACAGGGAACTTATTATCAATGAAGGTGCCAAGAACATGCAATGGGGAAAGACAGTATCTTCAATAAATGATGCTGGGGAAACTGGATATATATATATGCAAAAAAATAAAGCTAGACCCCTAGCTCTCACATATGCAAAAATTTAACCAAAATGGATTAAAGACTTAAATCTAAGACCTCAAGTTCTGAAACCACTACAAGAAAACATTGGGAAAAATCTCCAGGACTACAGGACTCCAGCCGCATATTGGCTAAAATTTCTTGAGCAATAACCCACAAGCACAGGCAACCAAAGCAAAAATGGTCAAATGGGATCATATCAAGTTAAAAGGCTTCTGCACAGCGATGGATATGATCAACACAGTGAAGACACAACCCACAGAATGGGAGGAAATATTTGCAAATTATTCTTCCGACAAGGGATTAATAACCAGAATATATAAGGAACTCAAACAACTCTATAAGAAAAGAATATTTTTCCCAATCAAAAAATGGGGAAAAGATTTGAATAGACATTTCTCAAAAGAAGACATACAAATGGCAAACAAGCATATGAAAAGGTGCTCAACATCATTGATCGTCATAGAAATGCAAATCAAACTACAGTGATATCATCTAGCCCCAGTTAAAATGTTTTATATCCAAAATTCAGGCAATAATAAATGCTGACGAGGATGTGGAGAAAAGGGAACACTTGTACCTTGTTGATGGGAATGTAAATTAGTACAACCACTAATTGTTGGGGGTTCCTCAAAAAACTAAAAATTGAATTACCATATTATCCAGTAATCCCACTTCTGGGTATATATTCAAAAAAGAGGAAATCAGTATATCAAAGAAATATCTGCACTCTTGTTTGTTGCTGCACTATTTACAATAGCTGAGATTTGGAACCAACCTAAGTGTCCATCAGCAGATGAATGGATAAAGAAAATGTGGTACGTACACACAATGGAGCACTATGCCGCCATTTAAAGAATGGGATCGAGTCATTTGCAATAACATGTGTACTGGTCCATTCTCATGCTGCTAATAAAGACATTCCCAAGACTGAGTAATTTATAAAGGAAAGAGGTTTCATTGTCTCACAGTTCTGCAGGGCTGGGAAAGCCTCAGAAAAATTACAATCATGGTGGAAGGGGAAGCAAACACATCCTTCTTCACATGGCAGCACCAAGGAGAAGTGCAGAGAGAAGGGGTTGGGGAAGCCCCTTATAAAACTATCAGATCTCATGAGATCTGATCTTCTTGTGACTCTCTTCAGGTGGAAACTGCCACCTGATCCCTCCCATTACACATGGGGTTATGGGAACTACAATTCAAGATGAGATTTGAATGGGGACAAAACCATATCAACGTGGATGGAACTGGAGGTCATTATGTTAAGTGAAATAAGCTAGGGACAGAAAGACAAATATTGTATGTTCTCACTTATTTGTGGGATCTAAAAATCAAAACAATTGAACTCATGGACATAGAGAGTAGAATAATGGTTACCAGAGGCTAAGAAGAGTAGCAGGGATGTGGAGGAGAAGTGAGGATGGTTAACGAGCACAAAAAAATAGAAAGACTGAACAAGACTACTATTTAATAGTACAAACAGGGTGATTACAGTCAATAATAACTGTACATTTTTAAATAATTTCAAGACTATAATTGCATTGTTCATGACCGAAAGAATAAATGTTTTATATTTATGGGGATGGATGGATAGATACCCCATTTCCAGGATATGATTATTTCACATGACACTCCTGTATCAAAACTTCTCAGGTGCCTCGTAAATGTATATACCTACTATGTATTCACAAAAATTAAAAAGAAAAAAAATCACCTAGTGCCACATTTCTCAGAATGTATCCCCATTGTTAAGTGATGCATGATTGTACATGAAAAGACATACAACATCATTAGCCACTAGAGAAATGCAAATTAAAACCACAATGAGATATCACTATACATCTATCAGAATGGCTGAAGTAAAAATACAGTGGCAACACCAAATGTTGGCAAGAATGCACAAAAACTGGATCACTCATATATTGCTGGTGGGAATATAAAATATTACAGCCTTTCTGGAAAATTGTCTGGCAGTTTCTTTATTTTAAAAGAAATGAAATATGAACTACCATATGGCTCAGGAATTGCACTCCTGGGCATTTATCCTAGAGAAATGAAAACTTATGTCCAAAAATCCTGTAAACGAATCCTTACAACAGCCTTATTTATAAGAGTCAAAAACTGGAAACAGCTCAGATGTTGTTCAAGGAGTGAATGCTTAAACAAATTGTGGTACATCTATACCATGGAATACCACTCAGAACCCAAAGGAATGAGCTATCAATAGGCACAATATCCTAGGTGACTGTCCAGATAACTATGCTCAGTTAAAAAAAAAAAAATCCCAGTTACTAGGTAAGCTGAGGCAGGAAGATCACTTGAGCCTAAGAGTTCAAGTCCAGCCTGGGCAACCTAGCAATACCCTGCTTTAAAAAAAAAAAAAAAAAAATCCTGAAAGGTTACATACTGAATTATCCCATTTCTATATCACTGAAATTACAAAATTATACAAATGGAGAAGAGATTTATAGTTGCACGGGGTGTTCGTTTGTTTGTTTGTTTTGAGACGGGGTCTTGCTCTGTCACCCAGGCTGGAGTGCAGTGGCGCGATCTCGGCTCACTGCAAGCTCCACCTCCCGGGTTCACGCCATTTTCTGCCTCAGCCTCCCAAGTAGCTGGGACTACAGGTGCCTGCCACCACACCCGGCTAATTTTTTTGTATTTTTTTAGTAGAGATAAGGTTTCACCGTGTTGGCCAGGATGGTCTCTATCTCCTGACCTCGTGATCTACCTGTCTCAGCCTCCCAAAGTGGTGGGATTACAGGCGTGAGAGAGTTGCAAGGGTTTAAGGAGGGAGTGTGGACAGAAGGAAAGTGAACTTTATTATAAAAAAGAAAACTGAAGATTCCTTGTGGTGATAGAAATGTTCTGTGTCTTGACTGTATCAGAGTCAATATTTCCATTGAGATATTGTACTATAGTTTTGCAAGATGTTATCATTGGTGGAAACTGGATAGAGGGTACACTCAACCTCTCTGTATTGTTTGTTACAACTGCAAGTGAATCTACAATTATCTAAAAATAGAAAGGTCAATTAAAAGCAAAACATCAATGAGAAGTTAATTTTATAGAGTCAATTCTGCAAGTTCTTCCTTTATGATTTCTGGTGTTGTATCTGCTTAGGAAGGCTTCTCCCCTCTTCAAGATTACAAAAATACTTTTCTATATATAATTATTTTTCAGTTTTATTTCTAACATATGGAACTTTTTTCTTCATTTGAATGTTTTTAATTCAAGTAAGCACCTTATCTGCATTCTCTAAGAGATAAGGAGTGATGTTGATATTCTATATTCTCTCTTAAACCCACAAACTGTGCTTTTGACAACTTTGATGGATTGTATACATTCTCAAAGGAAATTGCTAATAAAATAACTTCATATTTCTGATGTAATACAAGTGTTCCATAAGCAAAACCTAGAGGCTTAATTAGAACATTAGTTGCCAACACTAAAAGCAAGTCAATAAATCTGTTTCAAGTTAAATTTCTGTTGTACCGTTATGCTGAATAAGGTCACCTGATGCCATAGTGCAGGTACACACAGCTCCAAATAGCACCATTACTGTGGACTACAACCTGCACACACTTAGATGCAGCACTTTTAATTCAGCCAGGTCATCCTCGGATCCATTCCCTCTCTGCTTATCTAAAATGTCCACGTGCATCAGACCGTGACTCTGTAACAGAAGAAGAAAAGCTTTTGGATGAAAGGAGGAAGGTTAATTATAAGGAAAGGTGATAAGAAAGGCTTGTTGGGAGGATGACTGAGTGCTAAGTCTCCTCCCAAACACCCTAACCAGGCATCTCAGTGTACTGAGAAATGCAAAGAAAAGCTTCTTTTCTCTACCACGTTCCCCATCTCCCAAGCTTTGGCTCTCTGAATCGAGAATAGGAGTGAGGAGATGAGCAAACAATAGCCTGAATCCTCAATGAAAACATGCAGAAAGAAAGTCACATAGGAAACAGTCATAGGGTGGAGACACAACCCAGGGGCTTGACCCGCCTGAGGCCACAGGGCTCCCTGACATTTGGAACAGTTTCTCTGACATTCTACAGCTGACAATTTAGAAGTGCAGCCTGGGGAGATGAAAGAAAGTATAATAACCCTGGGTTTCTGGTCAGCAACATAAACATGTGATTGTCACGAGCAAACTAGTAACCACAGATTTGGAATCTTGCTGAATGCATTACTTGAACATCGATAAACACTGACTCAAAAATAAGTCTAAAATCTATCTTAATTATTTAGCTTCCTTGAGAAAACAAAAAAGATGACATCACATCAAGTATACATAATTATGTTAGGCCATTCTTTCATTGCTATATATATAAAATAAAAACCAACTGAGACTGGGTAATTTATAAGAAAAGAGGTTTAATTGACTCACAGTTCTGCAGGCTGTACAGGAAGCATGGCAGCTGCTTCTGGGGAGGCCTCAGCCAGCTTCCAATTATGGTGGAAGGGGAAACAGGCATATCACATGGCCAGAGCAGGAGAGAGAAAGAGAGAGAAAAGAGAAGGACGGGCTTTGGGGAGGTGCCACATACTTTTAAATGATCAGATCTCACAGAACTCAGTATCATGAAGACAGCAGCAAGCCATGAGGGATCCACCCCCATGATCCTGTTGTAACCGGTGAGTTATAGAGAAACGCCACACTCTTGAGACTAATTCAGGAGTCCTTTATTGCTGGCGACTGAGAAACAGCTAGAGCTCAAAAATTCTCTCGGCCCGGAAGAAGAGGCTGAATTTCCTTTTATACCTTGGTCTAAAAGGGGAGGGGGAGCCTAGCTGAAGCAATTTTACAGAAGCAGAACAGGCAAAAAGTTAAAAAGATAAATGGTTACAGAAACAGTTACAGAAAAAATAAACAGTTCCAGGTGCAGGGGCTTAAACTATCACAAAGTGATAAACGCAGGGGATTCCAGCGTGCTCCCAGGAGCTGCTGGTACAGCTTGCCTCAGTATCTTATCAGTAAGTGCATTCCTGGATATGCTTGGAGTCCACTTGCAATAGTTATGTCCTTAAGGGAGGGCATATAAGGGGGGCTGCAAGTGAAGAAACCAAAATGGAGTCTGTCCGGCCTTCTCAGCTAAGAGAGAGTCAATCAGGTTAAAACAAGGTAGGGCACCACAATCCAAACACCTCCCACACATCCAGCATCGGGAATTACAATTCAACATGAGATTTGAGCAGGGATAAATATCCAAGCTATATCAATAATCAAAAAGAACTGCCCAAGAAATGGATCAAGCAAATGTTCTCAAAATGTTTAATCATTGAGATTGATTATAAGAAGTTGTTGATGGCAGCACCTAGGCCACGTGCTCTGAGCATATTCTGAACAGAGATGTAATCTTATAGGTAGAATGTCTTTGTAAACTGTTTTTTTCCCTCACTGCCACTTAAAATACACTGGGTATTTGTTGAATAACACAAGTTATTCAAAGAAGTAAATAGAAGAATTTCTAAATGGAAATCTAGCTTTGTCATCTGAATTATCATAGAACTCACTAGAAATTTGCATCTCTAAAGTAATTCAAACTTATGTTTCCCAGTAAATCAGACACTGAGGATTTCGTATTAAAGTTTTCCAGATTAAAAACTAAGACATTTATTTGTGTGCAGAGAAGGCTATTCCAGTCGGTTTTGTTGAGATACCACCAGTACCTTTGACTTACACGGCACCTTCCGTGCTAGGACTATGTGCCTTCATGAGGAGGTGCTTCATGTGCCTGTAAATTCAGGGATGATTGGGATTCAAATCATTCCTCATATTTGCCATCGATTTATGTTACATACTAGAAACTAATCGTAGTAAATATTATCTGAAATAAGCAGGGATTGAAACTGAGATTCCTTTTTTGCTTGGTTTTCTTTATAATGAGGTTATACTTCTTGCATAAAACAAAAACACACTCTATATGGAATTTCTAAAAATTTACCTCCAACGTACAGAGTCGTTATCCACTATTTGTATATGCTTTTAGCTAGTGTTAGTAGTAACAATATTAATTATAGCTGTTTCCAAGAATTTAAGATGTGCTAAATACTATTGTGTATCCAAAATCATATAATCCTTACAAAACCCTGTAAGGTAGGTACTACTATGTCCCCATTTTAAATACAGGCATGCCCTGTGGATATTGTAGGTTCAGTTTCAGATCATTACAATAAAGAGAATATCACAATAAAGCAACTCACAGAATATTTTGCTTTCCCTGGGCATATAAAGTTATGTTTACTCTATACTGTCATCTCTTAAATGTGCAATAGGATTATGTCCAAAAACCGTAAATAATTTAAAAATACTTTATTACTTAAAAATGCTAACAATAATCTCAACCTCCAGTGAGTCCATCTTTTTGCTGGTGGGGGTTTTGCCTGAATGCTGATGGCTGCTGACTGCTCAGAGTGGTATTTGCTGAAGGTTGGGGTGTCTGTGGCAATTTCTTAAAATAAGACAACAATGAAGTTTGCCACATCACTTGACTTTTTTTTTTTTTTTTTTTTTTTTTTTGAGATGGAGTCTCAATCTGCCACCCAGGCTGGAGTGCGGTGGCGTGATCTCAGCTCACTGCAACTTCTGACTCCTGGGCTCAAGCGATTCTCCTGCCTTAGCCTCCAAGTAGCTGGGACTACAGGTGCCCACCACGCCTGGCTAATTTTTGTGTTTTTAGTAGGGACAGCATTTGGCCATGTTGGCCAGGCTGGTCTCGAACTTCTGACCTCAGGTGATCTGCCCACCTCGGCCTCCCAAAGTGCTGGGATTACAGGCATGAGCCACCATGGCCAGCCACTTGACTCTTTCTTTCATGAAAGATTTATCTGTAGCATGTAATACTCTTTGTTAGCATTTTACCCACAGCAGAATTTCTGTCAAAACTGGAGTCAGTCCTCTCCCACCTGCCACTCCTTTATCAACTAAGTGTGTGTAATGCTGTGAATTCTTTGTTGTCTTTTCAGCAATGTTCACAGTACCTTCACTTCAGAGTAGATTATGTCTCAATAAACAGTTTCTTTGCTTATCCATAAAAAACAACTCCTCATCCATTCAAGTTTTATCATAAGATTACAGCAATTCAATCACTTCTTCAGGCTAGACTTCTAATTCTCTTGTTATTTCTACCACCTTCAATTTCTTTCTCCACTGAAGTCTTGAACCCCTCAAAATCAACCAGCAGAGTTGGAAGCAATTACTTCCAAACTCCTGTTAATGTTGATATTTTGATCTCCACCCATGAATCACAAATATTCTTAATTGCATTTCAAATGGTGAATCCTTTTCAGTGTGTTTTCAATCTGCTTTGCCCAGATCTATCAGAGGCGACACTATTTATGACAGCTGTAGCCTCACAAAAAGTTTTTCTTAAATAGCAAGACTTGAAAGTTGAAATTACTCCTTGATCCGTGGGCTATAGAATGAATGTTGTGTTTGCAGGAATGAAAACAACATTCATCTTCTTGTACATCTCCATCAGAGCTCTTGAGTGAGCAGGTGCATTGTTAATGAACAATAACATATTGAAAGTAATCATTTTGGTTGGGTGCAGTGGCTCACACCTGTAATCCCAGTACTTTGGGAGGCCAAGGCAGGCAGATCACTTAAGCTCAGAAGTTCAAGTCCAGCCTGGAAAACATGGTGAAACCCTGTCCCTACATAAAATACAAAAATTAGCCAGGCGTGGTGGTGCATGCCTATAGTCTCTGCTACTCAGGAGGCTAAGCCAGAGGGTCACTTGAGTCTGAAAGGCAGAGGTTGCAGTGAGCCAAGATCATGCCACTGCACTCCAGCTGGGCAATAGAGTAAGATGCTGTCTCAGAAAAAATTTTAAAAAGAAAAAAGAAAATTATCAATTTGCTGAGCGGTAGGTCTTAACAGTGAGCTTAAAATATTCAGTAAACCATGCTGTGAACAGATGTGCAGTTATCTAGGCTTTTTTCTATTTCTAGAGCACAAGCAGTGTAGATTTTGCATACTTCTTAAGGGCCCTAGGATTTTCACAATGGCCAACAAGCATGGGCTTCAACTTGAAGTCATCAGCTGCACTGGCCTCTACCAAGAGAGTCAGCACCTTCTTTGAAGATTTGAATTGAGGCATTAACTTCTCTCTAGCTATGAAATTCCTAAATGGTATCTTCTTCTGATAGAAAGCTGTTTCTTCTCTACTGAAAATCTGTTGTTTAGTGTACCTACCTTCATCAATGTTCTTAGCTAGATCTCCTGGATAACTTGCTGCAGCTTCTACATCAGCACTTGCTGCTTCATCTTGCACTTTTATGACAATGGAGATGGCTTCTTTCTTTAAACTTCATGAACCCAACCTTGCTTGCTTCTAATTTTTCTTACAGTTTTCTCACCTCTCTCAGCTTTCATAGAATTGAAGAGAGTTAGGATCATGCTCTGGATTAGACTTTGGTTTAAGGAAATGTGGCTGGCTTGATCTTTCAACCAGACCACTCGAATTTTTCCCCTATCAGCGATAAGGCTATTTCACTTATCATTTGTGGATTCCCTGGAATAGCACTTTTAATTTCCTTCCAAAACCTTTCCTTTGCATTCACAATTTGGCTAACTGGTGCAAGAGGCC
Source organism: Trachypithecus francoisi (assembly GCF_009764315.1). NCBI lineage: Eukaryota > Metazoa > Chordata > Mammalia > Primates > Cercopithecidae > Trachypithecus > Trachypithecus francoisi. Next base: position 71,733,079 of record NW_022681470.1, on the reverse strand, counting down.
TAGCTTTTGGCCTGTCTCGGCTTTGATTATGCCTTTCTCACTAAGCTTAATCATTTCTAGCTTTTGATTTAAAGTGAAAGATGTGAGACTCTTCCTTTCCCTTGAACACTTAGAATCCACTCTAGGGTTACCAACTGGCCTAATTTCAATATTGTTGGATGTCAGGGAATAGAGAGGCCCCAGGGGAGGGACACAGACAGGGAAATAGCCAGTTGGTGGAGCAGTCGGAACAAACACAGCATTCATCATTTAAGTTTGCCAACTTATATAGGCATAGTTTATGACACCCCCAAAAATGACAACAGTAATATTAAAGATAACTGATTGTATGTCACCATGACAGATACAGATACAGTAGTAATGAAGAAGTTTGAAATATTGCAAAAATTACCAAAATGTGGCACAGGGACATGAAGTGAACACATGCTGTTGGAAAAATGGTACCAATAGACTTGCTTGATGCTAGGTTGACACAAAACCTTCAATTTATAAAAACAAAGACAAAAACATAGTGTCTGCAAAACATACTAAATAAAGCAAAGCACAATAAAATGAGGTATGCCTATGTAAATAAACTGAGCCTCAGAGATAAATTGAGTACCTCTCCAAAATTACAGAGTTTCTAAGTGAAAGAGGCAAGATATCATCGTGATCTGTCTACCTCCAAAGCCTGTGCTTGAGTCATTGAACTAGATTGCTATTCTGAATGTTCTCTCCCCAGATCTGTGTGATGTGATACAAGGGACAGCTCTCAGCTCCAGGGTGTTGGGGATGACTTCCCATTTCCTGAAACACACTATACCGGTGAGTTTTCTTCGGCTTGTGGTGAAAAGATAGTTTTTTGTTAACCGAATATTTCCTAAAAACACTTTCTCTACTACTTAGAAGACAATGCTTCACCCACGCAGTTAATAATAATAGCAAACCCTTTTAAAGCACTTACTATGTGCCATGAACTCCTTTTAAATACTTTATATTAATTTATATAACACTTAATGTTTGGTACTATTATTGTCCCAGTTTTACAACTGAGGAAATTGAAGCACAAAAAAGTAAATGGTTTTCCTGAGAGCACCTGGCTAGTAAGCAACGGATGTTCACACCCAGGCAGTGGAGCTCCAAGACGTGAGCTCTAAACTATATTACAGTGTACCCTAACATTTAATCTGAGCATGAGCCCCGCAATAAACTCTGTGCTGGGCTCCAGGGAAGCCACTAGGAACCAAGCAGATATAGCTAATAGTCTGGTGTAGCAGACAGAAAATAATCACCTAAATACATATATATATACACGATTACCAACTGTAATAAATATGTGAAGGAAAAGAAGAGGGAGCTGAAAGAGTACAGCAGGGATCTGCTTTAGGCTGAATGAGCAAAGCAGGCCTCTGAGGACAGCTACACCTTAGCTGAGACCTGAAATGGAGGAGGAGCTAGCCACACGAAGGCTCTGAGCCCGGAATGGGGCAGCGTATGGGAACAGGGAAGAATTAAGCGATATCCTGACAACCTCATCTCATATCTTTACATTTTAAACTTGTAAGCTGGGTGCTAAAATATGACTCGTTCTATCTCTGTTTGATCTTCCCATTGGCTGACAACAAAAAATAGGTCCCAGGCACTTCCACAAGACTTTCAAACAGGGTACTCAGCAACCCATTTGTCAGTCCCCAGTCCATTACCTATCTCAGGAGTTCAACAGCATTGGAGTTGAAAAACAAGAGCAGGAATTTCTCTGGAGAAGCTGTAATTATGTTCTGCATCCGCACTCTGGCCCTTTCTCTCCCATAAGGGGAAGAAGAGGGGTGTTTTACCCCCATACTTTCAGATCTAGTGAGAGGCTTAGGGGTCTAATCAATGGGCTGGTCTCTGATTGAGCTGAAAAGTCTAAAGGCGAGAAGCCATAGCTCAGCCAGGCTAAGGGGCAACGTTCAGAGAAAGTGGACACCCCTGAGAGAGAGTTGTATTTTCACACAGGCGAGGATGGAGGAGAGGTTCCCACTAACCACGGGTCTTGTGGGTCTTGTGGGAGCCAGGCTGGAGCCATATTCAAAGAGACTTTGCTCAAGAGGTTTACCAGAGAGAATCTTGTGGGGTGGGAGGCCAGATGCCCACAGACTGAGAGTTTGTGTTGAGTGGCCAATCACATCCCACATCACAGGACTAGTCATTGGAGGTTCCCAATGAGGAGTTTTTCAGAAACCCGCAAAATGGATCCTAAGGGGAAGATCTGGATTTATATTTGTCAAGCCTCATGAACACTAAGAACATATCATGGAAATACCAATCTCTGAATACTGTGCATTTCCTTAATTCCCTCTTCCCAGTTCTTAAGGAGTCAAAAGCCTGGGCTAGTGAGCTGGGTTAGAGGAGTAGAACTAGGTTGCAGGGGCTGTGGAGCCAAAGCCATTTGTGCCTCCTCATTGCAGGATTCAAAAGCTAGGACGGGGGAAATACTTTCAATTTGACTCTTATTACATGGAACTGGGCCATTTAAAGCACTGAAATAATTCTGTCCCTGTAGCAAAAACTGTCTCAAGGACTTTTTTTTATCTAACTCTAAATGGAAAAGCTAGAGCACCTGGTCAATATTTCTAAGAAGCAGGGGGAGAATGTCGCCTTCACTATACATGTTTGAAGATTCTTGGATGGGTTACAAAGAAAATATTTTAAAATCGTTCAACAAATATTCATCTACTGCCTAAAGTGTGCCATGTATAATTCCAATACTTGGAATATATCAGTGAACAGACAAAATGTCTGCCTTCATATAGCTTACATTCTGCAGGAGTGGGGGATGAGAGAGCATCAATAAACTTGATAAATGGGTGAATTACATATTATGAGAAAAAGCAATTAGTACTGTGAAAAACTGATCAGGCTAATGTCATTGAGAATGCTAAGAAAATATAGCCCATCATTCAAATCAGGTGTTTATAGTGGGCTTTACTGAGTAGGTGATTGCCTTAGTCCACTTGTATTGCTATAAGGGAACACCTGAGGCTGAGTAATTTATAAAGAAAAGGTGTTCATTTGGCTCACAGTTTATTTGGCTCACAGCAGGCTGTACAAGAAGCATGATACTAGCATTGGCATCTGGTGAGGGCCTCAGGAATCTTCCATTCAAGGTGGAAGGCAAAAGGGGGCAGTCATCACATGATGAGAGAGAAATCCAGAGAGAGAAGAGGAGGTACCAGGCTCTTTTCAAAAAGCAATTCTTGTGGGAACCTAGGGTGAGAATTCACTCCCACAAGAATGGCACCAAGCCATTCATGAGAGATCCATCCCCACAATCCAAACACCTTCCAGCAGACCCCACCTCCAACACTGGGGATCAAAGTTTAACATGAGACTTGGTGGGACCAAATACACCATCTCCAAATCACAGCAGTGATATTTGAAAAAGGAGGTTGTTTTAAAACATAAGTCTGGGCCAGGTGTGGTGGCTCACGCCTGTAATCCCAGCACTTTGGAAGGCCAAGGCGAGTGGATCACCTGAAGTCAGGAGTTCAAGACCAGCCTGACCAACATGGTGAAACCCCATTTGTGCTAAAAAATACAAAAAATTAGCCAGGTGTGGTGGTGGGCACCTGTAATCCCAGCTACACGGGATCCTGAGACAGGAGAATCACTTGAACCCAAGAGGCAGAGGTTGCAGTGAGCCGAGATCACACCATTGCACTCCAGCCTGGGCGACAAGAGCGAGACTCCATCTCAAAAAAAAAAAAAAAAAAAAAAAGTAAGTCTGATCATGTCACTCCTCTGCTAAAAACTCTGCAATGGCTCCTAAACTCTGACTGCTGGGTCAAGAAACTATAAAGAGTAAAGAGGGAAACAAAGAACTGCTGAGTGGCTAGTGTAATACTAATCAAAGTGAAGAGATGGTGGTGGCAAATGGTAACTGTAGGAGAGGTAAGAAGTGGACAGACTGGAGACAATTTGAAAGAATTTCCTGACTGGGTATATGTGTGATGTGAAAAACAAAAGTCAAGGTTGACTCCAAGATTTTGGGGCTAAGCAACTGGAATGCTGGAGTTACCAAAATGTGACATGGGAAGGTGTTGGTAGAACAGTTCTGGACAGAGTTCAGTCTGAGGTTGTTCATTGGGACACCAAGTGGAGTAGTTGTGTACAGGATTTAATACACGGATCTAGAGTCCAAGAAAGAGATCTGGGCTGTAGTTACAAATGTGGAAGTAGAGATTAAGAATTCTCTATAAATTACAATAAGAGCACCAATAATAAGAGAAAGACCAGCCCGTGGTAAACTAGCTTCAGTGAATAGTGAGATATCCAGAACCCAGATAGAAAAGAAACAAATTGATTTGCATAAAATCTGAACTAAGATTTCAGCCAAATCTCACTACTCAAAGAAATCCTGTATATTTATTCTTTGGTAATTTAGAAAGTTTTTTCATACTAGCTATTCTTCTAAAATGCTCAGGGTCTTTTGGCTTAGATTTTTGTTTTTTGATTTCTTAAAATGGGAAATGCCATGTATCTTCCATACTGAAGGGAAAGAAAGACTGGCTAGGATGAGAAGTGGCTAGAAAATGTAATAAAACATCTCTACCCTCTACATAGAAAATGTTCTCTTATTCAATTTCTCTCTCTTGTTTCATCTATTCCTCTTTACTGTTTTTTTTTTTTTTTTTTTTTTTTTTTGAGACGGAGTCTTGCTCTGTCGCCCAGGCTAGAATGCAGTGGCGCGATCTGGGCTCACTGCAAGCTCGGGCTCACTGCAAGCTCCGCCTCCCGGGTTCACGCCATTCTCCTGCCTCAGACCCCCAGTAGCTGGGACTACAGGCGCCCACCACCATGCCCGACTAATTTGTGTGTGTGTGTGTGTGTGTGTGTTTTAGTAGAGACGGGGTTTCATTGTGTTAGCCATGATGGTCTCAATCTCCTGACCTCGTGATCCACCCGCCTTGGCCTTGCAAAGTGCTGGGATTACAGGCGTGAGCCACCGCGCCCAAGCTATTCCTCTTTACTCTTAATTGATGTAACAATCTGTCAATCACATCAGTGGCCTGCTGGTCTTGGAAAGGTGAGAATCCCACTGAGTCCCACTGGCCTGTTTTTCTAGGGAATCAACAAGGCCTTCACAGAGTCCCAACTTGCTTCTCCAGGAGAATATCCTCCTCTTCATCATGCCATCCTAATAAGCTTTATCAGAGCCCAGCCAGCTCTGTATCTCTTGCAACACAGCTGACACAACGTTTTTTGGTAGAACAAAAGAAATAAACATCCAAATCACTGTTCTCAATAAAACTGAATAGGATGACTGTCCTTGCTTAGAAATTGGGGTGAGGCCCTTCTCCAGCAATTTATTTAAAACTTGGAACACCACATTTCTCTTAAGTACAGACAGAAATTTTTTAATAGAAGAGTGTGCTAATTTCTTCAAGAAAACCAGTCAGTGAAGAATATTTTTGGAGTTTCCTCTGTCTATGAAGTATCACTTAGTTATTTAAGAATTTACAGCTACATTCCTGCCACTGTTCCTTGGTGAGACCTCTAACCACAATAAAAAGGGATATTTTGTCTCCCTCTGTGTAGTCCAGACAAAGAAAATTGCAGCTAGAAGTCAGAGGGGCAAACTCAATGTCACTCTGACCCAAAGATCTGGAAGAAATGTAAAAATTCCATTACGAAAAATGAGGGAGCAAGAAAAATAGTGCTAGTGATATCAAACTACTAGGTGTCCTCTGGAGCTGATTATGTTTCCATGAAGGATGGGGATCAGTACACAGCAATATATAGACAGCCTGCTCAGTTGAATTCCAGAATGGAGGCAAAGAGACAAATTATACTACCCAGTCCTCAACAGTCCTATGGCTCTGAGACAATAAGTAGTTAGGGTTATAGATTGTTATAGATAGTTTTCAGTGAAACAAACACTGAAAAAAAAATAGATGTGAGAATAAACATAGCCAAACAAAGAAAAACATTTGTCATATATTCAAGCTCAGAGGACTGAGCCTCGACTTTGAAGGCAGTAGAACTGATTCCAAGTCGGGCTGGGAGGGTTGTTTATTTTGCATCACTTGAGTCAGATCTAATGATCCTAATGACTTTAAATGTTCCTAAATTATTCCCCAGAGTGGTTAGATTTTGTATTTGGGCCATAGTTGAGACAGAAAATGCTGATTTATTTAGCATTCAATCAACCCGGCTTTCCATTTGCCAACATTCTGGCCCTCTGTCAGTACAGTGAGTATTCAAAGTCATACTCCTACCCCTAAAATATGTCAAAACTATCACATGCCTTCAGAATTATGAAAGTACAATTTCAGAGGTAACTGAATCAGCTTCTTTTTTTGTTTTCATTCCTTTCTTTTTTCAAAGGATATGTGGTATTTCTCAGTTAACCAGAACAACCAACTGAATAGAATATTTCATTCTCTGGAACAGCACTGTCCAACAAAACTTTCTGCAATGATGAACATGTTCTACATCTGTGGTGTCCAATATGGTAACAAGTCATCATGACTATTGAGCACTTGATATTGGGCTAATATGTCTAAGAATTTTTAATTTGATAATTTGAATTGAAATTTCATTTTAGACACCCACATGTGGCTAATGGTGTTTTGGACAAGGCAGCTCTAGAATAACAGAGAAGGCATTATATTGTATCTAGAATTTGTATTGTAACATGGAAGGTGTTATTAGCCTATAGCCGAACACTGATTTTGTGTGCAAATGTGTCTGCAATGTACTCTCTAAGCAGAAGAAGCTTACTTTGTATTAGTTGGCCTGTGGTAGGCTGTAGGCAGGCCTGCTGTAGGCAGGCCTGTTGTGGCCTGTTGACAAAGTAAAGGAGGAGTATTCGTTTTCTATGACTGCCTTAGCAAAGTACCAAAACACTTGGGAACTTGAAATAACATAAATGTATTGCTTCACAGTTTTGGAGGCTAGAAGTACAAAATCAAGGTGTCGACAGGGCCATGCTCCAGAGGCAAAGAAGAGAATTCTTCTTTGCCTGTCACAGCTTCTGGTGTTTGTCAGCAATCCTTGGCATTCTTTGATTTGTAGATGCATCACTCCATTCCCACAACCATCATCTCCCTGTGTATCTTCACATCATTTTCCCTCTCTGCGTGTCTGTCTCTGTCCAAATTTTCTCTGTTTATAAGGACAGCATTTTATTATATTAGGACCCATCCTAATGACCTCATTTCAACTTGGTTGCTCCTATGAAGACCCTACTTCTAAGTAAGGTCACATTCTAAGGTACCAGGGTTAGGACTTCAACATATCTTTGGGGGATGGGGGGCAAAATTCAATACATAATATTTGGTATGGCAGTAATTTCTGTATATGGCAGTAGGTCAATCTCTGAAAACTGGCATGGCCACTTTCTCACTCTAATCTTTTAAAGGCAACAGGACCAGATCAGAGGTCCTGGCACACCCTCATTTCCATGTGGTCATTCCATTGACCACAGAAATGTGGGAAAGAGACACTGAGGAGTGGCATCCATTCATCTAACCTTACCACGTGTCTTCTCTGCTTGACTTAGCACAGGTTTGGCAGTAAACTGAGGAAAAAGTAACTTGAATGGAATCCAAGGCATTGTTCTCTTCCACCTGTGAAACGGACCGATCTCTATGGTGTGGCCTGCACAGGGCTGCTTCAGAACTCACCACTGTTCACAGCCTCTTAGAAGTTTAGAAGAGGGAAGCCTTTCCTTTTAAAAATTATAATTAAAAGTCCATTTACCCTTCTCTGTTTTGTCTTTTTCCCCAGTTCCTTTTCCTAAGTCAATCTGGTGCTGCTTTTTGTCAAGCAGCGTCCTTCCCTTACTGGAGGTGGCATTTCACATTGCACCTAATCCTTTAGGAAATGTGTTAGCAGTATGTCCCAGCCAAGGGCAGAGGGCACGAATCTCCCCAGATGAGGTGTGATTTCAGCTATAGAGACTCATAGAAAGCCATAGGCCTTAATGAACTGGGTTGACGAACATTTTCCTGGTGAAGTGGGAGATCTGAGGGTGCAGGAGGGCTCAGCAAGGGAAAGGGAATTTGGATTGAGCAAGCAAGTCTGAATGCCACAAAGGGAAAGGGGGAGGGTGTGGAGGGACTGGGAGATGACATGGTCCAGCAACTTCATAAGGACCATGAGACACAGAACAAGAATGAGGCCGTTGGGATGGTTAATTTTTTGTATTGCTGTTAAAACATTATTTCTGGGTGTGTCTGTGAGAAAGTTTCCAGAGGAGATCATCATTTGAATCAGTAAACTGAGTAAAAGAAGATCTTTGTTGGGCATCATCCAGTACATTGAGGGCCTGAATAGAACAAAAGGGCAGAGGAAGGATGAATTCTCACTCTCTCTCTACTTGAGCTGGGACATGCATCTGCTCCTGCCTTCAGACATCACAGCTTCTGACTCTCAAACCTTCAGCCTCAGACTGAGAATTCTACCATCAACTCTCCTGGTTCTCAGGCCTCAGACTCAGACTCAATTATGCCACTGTCTCTTCTGGGTCTCCAACCCACAGATGGCATATTGTGGGACTTCTTGGGCACATACAAATCCATTGCACTCCAGCTCCAATGCACTCCAGGAGTTCAGGCTGCGCAGGCTGCTCAAGCTTACTACAGTGGGCAACATACTCTATAGTCTCCTCATAGAGCCCACTTTACCCACGTGGAAAGGTCCAATAGCTCTCTAGCATACATCTGTTTAGCCAAACTGGTTGTTAAAATATTGAAATACTTTAGATGGTTGGTAAATGTGATGGTTCATATTAAGTGTCAACTTGATTGGATTGAAGGATGCAAAGTATTGTTCCTGGACGTGTCTATGAGGGTGCTACCAAAGGAGATTAACATTTGAGTCAGTGGACTGGCAGAGGCAGACCCACGTAATCAACTGCCGGCACAGCTAGAATAAAGCAGACAGAAGGTGAGAGAAGCCCACTTGCTGGGTCTTCCAGTCTTCATCTTTCTCCCATGCTGAATGCTTTCTGCCCTCGAACATCAGGCTCCAAGTTCTTTAGCTTTTGAACTCTTGGGCTTACACCAGTGGTTTGCAAGGGTCACTCCGGCGTTTGGCCACAAACTGAAGGCTACATGGTCAGCTTCCTTACTTTTGAGGTTTTGGGACTCAGACTGGCTTCCTTGCTCCTCAGCTTGCAGATGGCCTATTGTGGGACTTCACCTTGTGATTGTATGAGTCAATATTCCTTAATAAATTCCCCTTCATATATATTATACATCTATCCTATTAGTTTTGTCCCTCTAGAGAAGACTACTAATACAGTAAATCAGCATTGTACTATAGTGAAATGCCGTCTCTTCCCTTTCTCTGGACTTTTTCCTACCCCGTGATTGCCGCTTTTTACTGTATTTGAATACTGATTTCTTGAGTATCTTTTGTTTACCTAAATGTATCTCTCCAACTGTAACTCTGCTTTGCCAGCTGTTCCAGACCCAACCTCTGAGCACCCTCCAGACTCCCCTAACATTCAGCAGATAAAGAAGAAATTCTAGTGGCACAGGGAACCTATTGGCCCTGTTTCTGATTGGGAAGTGTTGGTGCCTCACCGGCTGTTAGATGTTATCAATAGTATCTCTGCAGGTAGGTCACCTCTACTCCCTGCAGGTATTTAAGTTTGTCACCTTTGCTCAAACCTTAGATGCCTCTGACCCTTATCCATAGGTGCTTATCTGAAGTCCTGTGGTTCTTCTACTACCCCATAAATCTCAAAATATTTGTCTTGTTGACATTATCCTTAAGTGACCTTTAGAACACAGTTTTGTTTCAGACCTCCATCCCCTAGAGGGCCCTAAACAACTTCTACGCTCAGCGTCGCAGGACAATCGCCCTTCTAATTCACTGCATTGCTGGTTGTCAATTTTTATTTGATATCTTCCCAGAACCCCCCCCCCCACCTCCTCCCTTTTTCTGTACTTTTTCCTACCCCGTGGTTGCTACTTTTTACTGTATTTGAATACTGAATTCTTGGGTATCTTTTGTTTACCTAAACTGTAGGCAAAATAAAGCAGGAAGAGGGAGGTTTAATTATAGACAGAGTTCCATCAAATGAAAGGTTACTATCAGTTTTCCAATGAAACTCCAATAATCTGAAGATAGGAAGGAAAATCAAAAACATCAGTTTTCTGGCCAATTTTTTAAGTGTTTCTGCCTAAGCCAAGAAAATATCTAATGTGTTAGGAGCTTCATCTTAACAGTGGACTCCTGTGGTGGCCAGAATTTGGCTGCATTTCAAAATAATAAGCATTTGCTTCCAAAGGCGGTTTAAAGGAAATAAAAAGGCATAAAAGCTCCACCATCCAATATGGTTTGTATTAGAATAAATTGATTACCCAAAACCTAACATGATCAGAACTCTGCCAAGAGCCTGGCAAGCAACAATTGTTGGCATAGCCCAAATCCTAATCAGCTATTTGTAACAAGTGATTATTTAATAAGCATTCACATTCATCTGTGCTCCTTCAGCCAGTGAAGAAGAGAGGGGGGAACCCTCAGAGGAAATCAAAAGAGCTGCAAGCCGATGTTTTTTTCTTCTTGTGAGTATTAAAAAATGTGTCCATAGGTAAAGAAAAAACTCAGTGTTCTCAGTCAGATATTGTGCAGTTAAAAGTCTGTCACTCTTTCCATCTCTGAAACTCCTAAAGAGCAGTTGACTTACTAAACTGTTTCTAAAAGTAGAGCTATTGGGTGAGGAGATTCCATGTCATGATGCTTTTCCTAAAGCACAAATTCTTTTTTTCTGCTGTTATTTATATATATATGAAACTATAGAATTACATAAGAGGCACAGAAAATATACAAGATGAGCCTGGAACAAGAAACAAGTTCTAGAAAATGAGGAAATGCTCAAAGAAAAAAAAAAGCATTTGAAAAAGGGTTTGTTAAAGAGACACAGCAAGCAACTGAGAGGCTCCTAGTGTCCAAAGCTGGAATCATGTAAGCAAAAAATAAAATGGTACTGGATTAAAATCTAAAGGATGAAAGAAATACCCATTGTTCCACAATAATATAAACAAATAATTGGATACATTAATAAATGGGAGAGAAGAGAAAAGTCTCCCATGCAGAAGAATTTCAAGTAATTTATTTAGATACCCTACCCTGGAAAAGCAAGAACAAAATTCCCCACTCCTTAAGTGTGGGCTGCACATACTGACTTCCTTCCGAAGAGTAAGCTACGGAAAGGGGCCGGGGAAGCGGCTTTACAATGGAGAAACCTAACAAGCACTGCCTTAGCTAGGTGATCAATGACAGTATCAATAGACACAAGTCATGTTGATAGCATGTGCCCTTGGTACCATGTGATGAAAATGTCACTTTACCTCTGTGATCCTCTTCCCAGAAATCTATAAACCCATTCTAATCATGAAAAAACAAAAATCAGGTAAATTTCAGTAAAGAGACATCCTACAAAATACCTGACCAGCACTCCTCAAAACTGTCAAACCGTCAAAGTCATCAAAAACAAGGAAAGTCTGAGAAACTGTCACTGCCAAGAGGAGCCTAAGGAGCTGTCATGACTAAATGTAACATGGCGTCCTGGATGGGATGCTGGAACAGAAAAGGGACATTAGGTAAAAATCCAAGGAAATCTGGGTAAACTATGGATTTTAGTTAATAAAAATGTAACAATAGTGGCTCATTAACTTTAACAAATGTGTCATACTAATATAAGATGTTAACAATAGGCAAATATGACTGTGGGGTAGGGTATGTAGGAATTCTCTGTTCTAGCCACTCAATTTTTCTGTAAGTCTAAAACTGTTCCAAAAAAGTGAAATTTATCTAGAAAAATGGGTGGACCATTAGATTGTGGATCTCTAAGACAATGCCCATGTTTTTTCTTTTCTTCAGTATTCCAAATAATTTTCTGACTAGAAGAACCTCCACAAATTGTTAAAGCCAATTATTTTCCCTGTCAACATGCACAGGTATGACATAGTGGGCAGAATGTGGGATTTAAGGAAGCACAGGCCCATATTAAGCAACATGTCTATCCTTGACTAGAGGGATGACTTTCAGTTAATTAACTCAAAGAGCTTCAGTTCCATCATCTGCAAAATAGAGATCAAACTATTACTTCGCAGAATTACTGTCAAGAAAGCCCCCAGCTCTTGTATCACATAGAAGACACTTAATAAATGTTGCATTTTCTCCTTTCTGTAACTCAGCTGTGCGCTCACTTAGAAAATTCTATCAAACTTACTATGAATGAATTCATGCTTACCAGCCCACAATGGAGGGGAAAATCTGATAGAGGAGCAAAAGTAGCTATCATATGTGTAAGAGCCACAAATACCACCTCTGAGCACAGAGCTCAGATTTCTCAAGGGAGAAATTTTCTTCTGACTTCAAAATAGCCAACTTCAAGCCAAAGCTTCTATCCTTGAAATCCATTCACACTCATGCTGAGCCACGTTGAAAGGAATATTTAAGTCATTTCTATTGCTCTCCCTGGGGCTACTCTTCCCACTGGCAGGACTAAGAAAGGCCCAGGGTCATCCGCTTCCTGGAGGTGATGAATCTCAGTGGCCTGTGCTACTCCCTCCTGTGATTTGGAAATGTCACAAGAGTGGGGCTGACTTGGATATTCCTGTTCCAAGTCATCCCCTCTCTCTAGGGTGTGGGGGACAGGGCAACACAGAGCAATAGCAATTTTTACTTGCTGGAAATGGAAATTTTTGGATTATTTTTAAGTCTTGAAGTACAGTATTAGCATCAAGCCCGTTAAATAGATGATTATAGAGAGGGAAATAATGATTTCTACAACATGGCACTAATTCAGATATATTTGGTGGAAATTTGAAAAGGTGAAATATACGGATTAAAGGATTTATTTAAAATATTTTTAGGCCAGGCACAGTGGCTGACACCTGTAATCTCAGCAATTTGGGAGGCCTAGGCAGGAGGATCCTTTGAGCCCAGGGGTTCAAGGCCAGCCTGGGCAACATAGGGAGACTCTGTCTCTACAAAAAATAAAATAAAATGAAAATAGTTGGGCATAGTAGTATGTGCCTATAGTCTTAGCTACTTGGTAGGCCGAAGTGGGAGGATCACTTGAGCCTGGGAGGTCGAGGCTGCAATGAGCTGTGATTATACCATTGCACTCTAGCCTGAGTGACAGAGTGGGACTCTGTCTCATATACTCATATATATGAGAGAAAGAAAAATATATATTAATATATATATATAATCTTGAAATACATAAGACAACCTGTATGTTCTATATCAGTCACAGCCCAGTCAAGAGACAGAAATGCTACCAGTTATTTAAACAAAGTGAATTTAATATAAAAAATTGTTGGCCGGGTACAGTGGCTCACACCTGTAATCCCAGCACTATGGGAGGCCAAGGCGGGTGGATCACGAGGTCAGGAGATCGAGACCATCTTGGCTAACACAGTGAAACCCCATCTCTACTAAAAATATAAAAAATTAGCCGGGCGTAGTGGCGGGCGCCTGTAGTGCCAGCTACTCAGGAGACTGAGGCAGGAGAATGGCATGAACCTGGGAGGCAGAGCTTGCAGTGAGCAGAGATCGCGCCACTGCACTCCAGCCTGGGCGACAGAGCAAGACTCCATCTCAAAAAAAAAAAAAAAAAATATTAACTGAATATTGAAGAATGGAAAATGTAAAAAAAAAAAAAAAGCCCACAGAGGATTCCCAAACTTGCAACCACACTAAGCACCTACCACACTCTTAAGTCCAAAGGAACAAAGGGAAGGGGTAAAAATTATTAAAAAGCAAAAACTAGGCCGGGTGCTGTGCCTCACGCCTGTAATCCCAACACTTTGGGAGGCAGGAGCGGACAGATTACTTGAGGTCAGGAGCTCGAGACCGGCCTGGCCAACATGGTGAAACCCCATTTCTACTAAAAATACAAAAAATTAACTGGACATAATGGCACGTGCCTGTAATCACAGCTACTCAAGAGGCTGAGGCAGGAGAATCGCTTGAACCCAGGGGACAGAGGTTGCAGTGAGCCGAGATCATGCCACTGCACTCCAGCCTGGGTGACAAAGCTAGACTCCGTCTCGGGGTAAAAAAATTAAAAAAGCAAAAAATTGGAAGAAGGACCTCATTGTTGCTGGTTCTTTAAGGGAGTACAATGAGGCTGGTGATTGTTGGGAAAGTTGTAAACTGAATCCAGATGCTGCTACTGAAATAGACTGCCACTGCCAGAGTGAAGAAGAGAGGCTGAGGGTGATGCTGACCAACAGCAAACAAGAAGGAGCTAGTTCCTTCTTCTAACTTTCCAGAGTCCCTCGAGTGCTTATTACTGAGAAAGCCAAGAGCCAATTCACAAAACAGAAACATGGTTTCTTTCACAAAACAAGGATAGAAGGGTAGGTCTGAAGCAGAGAAAATAGGTTTTTATAAACTACCATAGATGAAAGAGGAAACCTTTTTTTTTTTTTAAGACAGCGTCTCATTCTGTCTCCCAACTGGAGTGCAAGTGGCACAATCTCAGAGCTCAGTACAGCCTGGAACTCCTCGGCTCAAGCAATCCTACCACCTCAGCCTCCTGAGTAGCTGAGACCACAGGTGCGTACCACCAGGCCCAGTTAAATTTTTTTAGAGGTAGGGGTCTCACTATGTTTCCCAGGATGGTCTCGAAGTTCTGGCCTCAAGCAATTCTCCCATCTTGGCCTCCCAGAGTCCTCGATTACAGGCACGAGCCACCATGCCTAGCTGAGGGAAAAAAATTAAAGCAAAGATGGAATCTTAAAAACTAAAAATAAACTTTAAAAGTTAATGTGATAAGCATTCCTCTTGATCTTATTTACCATTTTTAATCATTTGGAAAACATGTTCTTCCCAAATAACGCAAAGACAGATGGTAATCTGTCTAGAGTGTATCACACATTTTCACAAATCCAACATTTATGAGGAATGGATATCTTAGGTCCTATTGTACTTGCAAAGTCATTTAAGGTAATCTTATTAAAAGGGAAAAGATGAAATACATGCAACTCACCGGGCATCAATTTCTTGACCTTTCCATGATTAGATCCTTGAACTATATACCATTGGAACTTATCTGAAAGAAAAGGTGAGAATTAGTTGTTCTGAATGGCAAGTAAACAAGTTGTTTATTTATTTGTAAATAAGTAAATGGCAAGTAAACAACGGCTAACCAACAAGTGGAAGGAAAGTGCTTATCTGTGTACCTTTCTCTCTATCCAAGAGATAATGAGAATAGCTCTGTGGCTTCTGGGACAAGATTAATCACATGAGCATTTTCTGTGAGATGTTTGCCCACTCCATCAATTGAAGCAGCTATGGAAAAAGATGTGGTTGTTTAAAGTGTATTTAGTCTGGCTTTAACAAAAACAAATCCTGTAAGGGCTAAGTGATCTCATCATTTATCATTAAGAAATGGCCTCATTTTCCCTCCACTCTTCACCCTCCTCCTCCAGTTGACTAAATGGCCCTTCCATGCACTCTGTGTCTTAAGCTAGGAATCTAGAAGGGCTAAGGCTGGGAAGTCAGTACATCTTTGTCAATTTCTCATGCTTCTTGTGTCCAGGTAAAAGAGAGAAGGCAACTGTCATCCAGGTAATAATCATCAGTAAATATTTATAGACTGGTCCCTACATTTGAACTGGGAGTATATAAACATGTAGGACACTCTACTGTCCCCAAAGAAATGATGAGGAGGTAGAAATATACAGAAAAATACAGCATCTGTTACACTGTTGTGCTTAAACTGAAAACCAAATGGGAGGCTACCATATCATCCCAGGAGGAAGTGATAAACAAGGAGGTGGTTGGAGAAGGCTATACCAAAAAAGCAAGACTTACATTGGGTGTTAGGGCATTAGGTAGGACTTGGAATCAGGAAGAGTCCAAGGAATGTTAGAAATAGTTTGAATGCAGGAATAGAAATGAGTAGATTAGGGAAGTATAAACCATCTAATTAGGTTAGAGTAAATGTTTGTTCTAAGGTTTAAGTAAAATACAGTGTTTTGAGAGGTGATCATGGTTACTGCTGCTTTAAAAATAAAACCTATGTAACTCTGGAGTTTTCTTCTTTTTATAAAAATCTGAAAGACCACAATTACATTCTTGATTTTTCCAATCGGAAAAAAATCTATATCCAGACTTTGAGCAATTATGGTTCAGTTTTTCAAAATTAATTGTTCAGCTATAGAGTGATCAATAACTATTTATTAAAGCTTTCTCCATGCAGGACATTGTGCTAGGGATTACCAAATCTACAGAAAATTTTAGAGAATGTTCTATTTAGCGACAATGGACGTGACAGGATAAGCAATACAAATTTAAGCCAATGCATGGTAAATAGAGAATGAGTAATACAAATAGTATGCTTGCCATGTTTTATAGACTGAATGTAGGTGGCAGGTCTGAAACTTAAGTAACTGCCACCAGGTGTACATTGGTCTTGGACTAAGTATAATCCAGTACTGAGCCAGAAAAGATGAGAAAGAAGAAGAAGAACAAGAAGGAGAAGGAGAAAAAGAGAGGCTGGGCGTGGTGGCTGACACCTATAATCTCAGCACTTTGGGAGGCTGAGGCAGGTGGATCACCTGAGATCGGAGTTCGAGACCAGCCTGGGCAACATAGTGAAACCCAGTCTCTACTAAAAATACAAAAATTGGCTGGGCGCGGTGACTCAAGCCTGTAATCCCAGCACTTTGGGAGGTTGAGACGGGCGGATCACAAGGTCAGGAGATCGAGACCATCCTGGCTAACACGGTGAAACCTCGTCTCTACTAAAAATACAAAAAAACTAGCCGGGCGAGGTGGCGGGCGCCTGTAGTCTCAGCTACTCTGGAGGCTGAGGCAGGAGAATGGCGTGAACCCAGGAGGCGAAGCTTACAGTGAGCTGAGATCCGGCCACTGCACTCCAGCCCAGGCGACAGAGTGAGACTCCGTCTCAAAAAAAAAAAAAAAAAAAATACAAAAATTAGCTGGGTATGGTGGTGCATGCCTGTAATCCCAGCCACTCGGGAGGCTGAAGCAGGAGAATCGCTTGAACCCAGGAGGCGGAGATAGCAGGGAGCTGAGATTGTATCACGTCACTACAGACTGGGTTACACAGCTAGACTCTGTCTCCAAAAAAAAAAAAAAAAAAAACAAAGGATGGAGTTGGTTAGGTGGGGGAGAGAGGGCATGCAAGATGACAGCAAGCCCCGTGGCAGGCAGACCCGTTAAAAAGCTGGTGTGGTGAACAATTCAGGTGGCTTGGAATAGGGTGGTATCAATGGTCATGAAAAGAAGTAAGTGGAATAAAGAGATTTTTAGAGAATAGAATCAACAATCTTTAGTGATTGCTTATATATGGGATATAAGGCAGAAAAGCAACCAGTGATGTCTTCAAAGTTCCTAGCTTAAGACACAGAGTGGACGGAAGGGCCATCTAGTCAACTGGAGGAGGAGGGTGAAGAGTGGAGGGAAAATGAGGCCATCTCTTAATGATAAATGATAAAATGTTTATTTTTCTGTATTTCCCAAATTTTCCCTTTAAATACTAATTACTTGCAAGATAAAAAATTAAAAAGAGAATTCATATTTAAAAATCAATATATAGAATAAAGAGATTAAACAGGTGTTTGAGTCATGACTAAATGTTGAAGTAATGGGTGAGTTATTTTATTCCCACATTTTAAAAAATATTTTTAATTTGCCTACAATGAATATGTATGTGAAGAAGTTTTGTTTTTAGTTAGTTTGCTTTGTTTGGTAGAAAGTCAAAGCCATACTTGGGTTCAACAACAAATAAGTCAGCCTGGTCAGGAACAGATGAGTCATAGGTCCAGGCCAAGGGAAAGAGAAAATAAAAGGGAGCAGGACAGCAGCAGAGAACCAGCATCCAAATGTCACATTCGGATGGCCTTCGTAGCTGAGCCACCACCCTGTTGACATAAGAGCCAGTTCCTGAATGACTGTAGCCCTCCAGCCTGCAGAGAATAAACTGAGAGGAGTTTCTCAGAGAAGGGAAAATGGGGCACACAGAAAGTTAATATGTTCTAGAGTCCAACTTTTATATGAAATTTGGCTTCCCTGCCTCTAGCTTTATTTTCTAATGAATGTTTGATTCCTATGGAGTAGATCTCATAGGTAACTGCTGCAATCACATGAAGATTTTAGTTTTCAGCATCACTTAAGGAATTATGAATCTTTGTATTAGTGAGGACTACTTTTGTCTTCTGAAAAGAAAACAAAATAATCTTCAAACAAGAAAGAAGTTTAGTCCATAGTTAGGAGGTCCAGGGCTCCACAAATCCACCTGGGATCCACCCTCCTTCCATTTCTCTATTCTTCCACATACAGAGTGTAGCTCTCTTTCTCCTGGCCTAAGTTGGAGTTGCAGTCACCATATCCATATATTAGAAGCACAACGGATGACAAATGGAAGAAAGCCATGTCCCCTCTCCTTAAGATTTCCCAGGAGTCCCAAAAAACAATTTTGCTTATATATTATTGGTCAAAACTTAATCATATGAGCTTACCTATCTGCAAAGGAAGCTGAGAAAAATGTTTAATAAAGGCAGTAATATGCTCAGACAAAACGTGGAGTCCTGCTGATGAAGGAGGAGGAGGAAGAAGAAGAAGGAGGAGGAGGAGGGAAGGAGGAGGAGGGAGAGGAGGAGGGAGGGGGAGGAGGGAGGGGGAGGAGGGAGGAGAGGAGGGGGGGAGGAGGGAGGAGGAGGGAGGGGAATGAGGGAGGGGAGGGGGAGGGAGGGGAGGGGGAGGAGGGAGGAAGGGGAAGGAGGAGGGAGGAGGGAGGAGGGAGGAGGGAGGGGAAGAGAGGAGGAGAAAGAATCACTGTTGGGAACAACTAGCAGTTACTTACATAAGCTTTGATACAAAATATCTTTTTGAACATTTAAATAAGGAATAATGTATTTGTAAAGCAGGTTGTGGAGATAGAAGAGTGAAATCAAAGGTAATTCAGAAGAATTCTGCCCAGAAAAGTAGCAGAGAAGGGATATGGAAATAGGAAAATTAGATGAGGAAGACTTTGAAGGTTAAAGAGAGAAATAATACTTTCTATTTTAAGGTGACTACAGGTCATTTTTCTTGGTCCTTTAGGGATTATCTGCATCTTTTGACTTTCCTCCTAGTTGTTTCCTAGCCTATGGAAAATTGAATGGAATAAAGACAGAATGAAGAACGTAATAGAGAAACTTCTTTTAGAAAATTAAGTAGTACTAGGGTGGAAGAATCCAAACAAGGTCCAAGGCAATACTGGAGAACATCGCTGGTCAAAAATGTGGTGGCAGAAGCTAAAACTATTAGGTTAGAGTTTGGGTTGAATTAATCTGATTTTCAGTTCAAAGCAAACCTCTTTAAATAAGCTGGGGGGTTTTTTTCTGTGCCCAGAAAATAGGTGAGAGTAGAAAGAAATCCAAGGAGAATGATGTAGTGGCCTCCATGTGTCCGTAGTGGTAAAATAAGGCCCTTAACAGGAAATAGCTGTTAGATTGAGGTCCAACGTCTTCCCTTCCCAGTCTGCAATTAGCAGTTCTCCGCAAGACAATCAAACTTCCAGTTCTTGAGGTGAAACTGGAACAGAGCAAATGCTTCTTTATTTGGGACAGGCATATCTCACCCCAACCTTGCTTTCCTTTCTTACCCACACCGTGCCTCCTCTTCCCATCTGCTCAGTGCTCCTCCTTCCCGCCTTGTTTTGTGTTTTCTTTCTTTCCTCATTGATCATCTCTCAGCTCTTCCTCACCCATCACCATTCATAGATTATCCTTCATAGATTATGACCATTCCAAGACTATCACCACCTTTCATTAATTATCAATTACTTGTGAAATGGATGTGGTATCAAAGCAGACCAATCTTTAAAAAAGAAAAAAAAAGTCCTGGCTTATTTACCTTAATCAGTTTTATTTTATTTTGGAGACTAGAAACCAGTTAAAGTGAGAATTTAATACAGAAAACTGGAAGGCAAAGACTTCTTTAAAATGTTCATCTTTTTCAGACATTAAAAAGGTAACAATAAGCAAAGCTCAGAGGAAACCCTGGTAAACAGCTATCTCAACAGACCATGTGGTAAAGATCTTGAAGTTAGTTTTGTTTTCTTTGTTTGTTTGTTTTTTGAGATGGAGTCTCGCTCTGTTGCCCAGGCTGGAGTGCAGTGGCATGATCTCAGCTCACTACAACCTCTGCCTCTCAGGTTCAAGAGATTCTCTTGCCTCAGCCTCCCAAATAGCTGGGATTACAGGTGTATGCCACCATGCCCGGCTAATTTTTGTATTTTTAGTAGAGACGGGGTTTTACCATGTTGGTTAGGCTGGTCTCAAACTCCTGACCTCAAGTGATCCGCCCGCCTCGGCCTCCCAAAGTGCTGAGATTACAGGCATGAACCACCACACCCAGCCTGGAAGTTAGTTTTTATATATTGATATATCCACCAACATTGCCAAGCCCTTACTTATTCTAGAAATTTGAAGGTAAATCCTTTTGGATTTTCTATGCAAATAATTCTATCAACTGTGATTTATAAAGGCTTTTTTTCAACCCCTATATCTGATTTTTTTAAAAATGCTTTTGATGTATTTTGTGACTGTTATAGAGTTCTGATTTCTTTATGAGGTTAATAAATTTCCTTTCTATTCCTAGTTTGCTAGAAGTTTTTACCACAAGTGAGCACTGAAACTTATCAAATCCTTTTTTGGTACCTGCTAAGATGATCATATGGGGTTTCTTTGATAATTTATTGGTGAATTGTCTCAGTAGATTTTTTTGTTTTGTTGGTTTGTGATAACCCAAGCTTGTATTTCTGGGATAAATCCAATTTGATCAGGAAAAAAAATAAAATAAAATAAAGACCATACAGTAAAGACCTTTCTCTATGGATGTGTCATGAAAAGTTACACTAGAAGACCCTGTTCTCACTGTTGATATTACGGATAAAAATAATATTTTTTTGAGTTGGGGTGGGTTGATAACAATATTTTTTTCTATTTTCTGAGTTCTCTGTTACTATTATATTGACCAAAATGATACTTTGCTTTTCCAATGAACATTGCAGAGACTCTTCATTTGTATTTCTACTTGATCTTCAGTGGGGTGCAACCCTTTAATACCTTACTGTTAAATTTCTCTCCAAAGCCCAATCTTTCTGTCAAGTGGTTAGTTATTTCTAAAATAATATGGTAGGGCCCATCCACTGTTATTTAAAGGGCATACTAAGCAACCAAATGGAAAGGTCAATATTCATCCTCTGATTTTCCCCTGGTTTTCATAAATTGAATCTAATTCAAGTAAGTTCTATGCATAAAGGAAAGGAGTCTGGAAGAAGAAAAGAGGAGGTCTTATGGAATCAACTTACATGCCCATGAATGGTGGACTGGATAAAGAAAATGTGGTACATATACAGCATGGAATACTACACAGTCATAAAAACAAACTAAATCATGTTCTTCGCATCAGCATGGATAGAGCTGGAAGCCATTCTTTTAAGCCAACTAATATAGGAACAGAAAACCAAATAGCACATGTTCTGACTTATAAGTGGGAACTAAACATTGAGTACACATGGACACAAAGAAGGGAACAACAGACATCAGGGCTTACTTGAGGATGGAGGGTGGGAAGTGAATGAGCAATCAAATTGCCTATGCTTATTACCTGGGTAATCAAATCAAAAAATTGCCTATGCTTATTACCTGGGTAACAAAATAATCTGTACACCAAATCCCATCCCCGCACCATGCAATTTACCTGCATAACAAACATGCACACATCCCTTGAACTAAAACAAAAGTAAAAAAAAAAAAAGAAAGAAAGAAAAGAGGAGGTCTTAAAATTCTAACAGGCTTTATTCAAAGATATGTTTTAAAAACTTAAAGCCCAAATTGTGTAAAAGGCATACACTGCTGTGTTTGAAAACTACTAAAAAGAAGCCCTGGGATGCATGAAGAAGCTGGCTTTTAGCATGGGCTTTGGTTTGGGGAGAAGCCTGGCGAGGGAAGGAAAGGTTCTGTGATGCTGCCATTATAAACACTGGGCATTCGTACTTCATGTGTCAGTCTTCATGACTATCCCATTAACATGTGCACACATATATCTCTCCGAGCTGGCAATCTGATCATGGTTTCCCTACTAGCAGGGACTAGTATATCCCCTGGTCTTGAAGGCAGGGTAGAGAGCTATTCCACCTGCAGGGAACTCAAGATCTAATTTTCTTAATGTCATCAAAACTTAGTACTCCTTCCAATGCCACAAATGATCATTTCTAGAAAAGAAAATGTGGAAATAAGTATTCACATTGACTGGCCATATGTTCTATTTCTTAAAAAGCACCATTCTGGGCAGCTGGCATATAGGTTTTAGGACATGGTATGGGGTGTAGAAAAAAACTATTTCCCAGTTAAGATCTCAATTTCTTCATCTTCAAAGTGATAAGAAAAACCTAGATAATTAAACCATATTGTTATAATAGAAGTATGAATGCTCCAAAAGTCATTTGATTTTGGATTTTTGGTGATTATAATTTAAATTATGTGATGTTTAGGAAAATCACAATAGGCAGAATAATGAATTGCCTAGTTTGAATCAAGTTTGAATCAAGAGGCATTGGAAAATTGTATACTGTCTTCATCTATTGCCCTGTGTAACTCAGTCCATTTCAGAGGGTAAAATTTAGGTTTCAGACAGGTGCCTTGTACCAATCTAAGTAGAATTGGTTTTCAGGAAAGACTTGGAGAAATTAAGATCATTAAGCAACTAGGTTTTCAAGGGCTCTCTTGTTCAGTAGCAGGCCAAACCCAAAGAAAAGGTAAAGAGAGTAGATGTTGACTAACAAAAAATCTGAAAACAGGATTTGCAATTGGATCAGGAAGTTTGTGAGTGAAGTAACAGGATTTCCTACTGGAAGTTGCTTTAGAAAATAGTTTTTCATTTTCTGACATGACAAGTCCAAGGTTGGTTCAGAAGCTTAGCAAAGTTATCAAGGATCCAGTTACTTCTCATCTTTCTGACTTAGCATCCTCAGTGTCTTGGAAATGCCTCATTTCTAGTCTAAAATTAGTCACTGTAGGGTGGTTATCATAACCAATCACTGGCAAAAAACAATGGGATTACCATAATTGGCTTGTGCTAATTATCCTTTCCTGGGAAGGGGTCCATATTCCCTGAGCAAACTGCTGCCCAATCCAATAGTGGGGTTCTACTGACAAGAAAGAAGGCAGAAGTGACCATTGGATAGGCAATCACCATCTCTGCCACAGCAACAAAAAAATTTCTGTCTGGGGACAATTAAAAAATAGTTGAACTTGGTTTAAAAAACCTCTCTTCATTGACTGCAATCTACACCAGATTTGGGAAATCAGTATGAGATGCTTCCAAACCAACATATTCTCTTCTTAAATGAGTTTATGACAATCTCAAGGGGGAAATAATCTAATTTTGCTACACATGTTGGAACAAGATTTAGGACGTAACTTGGGCTTCTGGTTTTCATATGAACAGATTGGTAGGCAGAATTTGCAGTAAATCTCAATAAGAACTTGTTTTAA
This sequence comes from Trachypithecus francoisi, assembly GCF_009764315.1. NCBI lineage: Eukaryota > Metazoa > Chordata > Mammalia > Primates > Cercopithecidae > Trachypithecus > Trachypithecus francoisi. The sequence continues at coordinate 71,709,572 of NW_022681470.1, read as the reverse complement.
ATTCTAGGAATAATGGGTATCCTCCATCTATTTGTCCTGTCATTAAAATAGGCTATATGCAAGTCCATGAACATCTGCTGTTTCTATATGGATTGAGGCCTCTGATGGTCTCATAGGTTGAATGTCCAGCCTCCGAAAAAACTAGTTGGGGAGAGCCAAGATGTAGCTCAAGGATATGGTCAAGTCTTGGCTTTTCTGGAAGGAAAATCATCTCCACACTCACCACACCTGTTTACAAACCAGAGCATTGGCACTTCTTTCCTTCCCCACCTGTTTATGGTTCCAAGGAAAGTGACCGCCACGCCTCTGTGTAGGCATACAATGTAGGCTGTGCATAAATAGCACAGAGGGAACAAAGCATTGTGGGTGAACACAGGGCACGCTCATGACCCTCTGCTGGTCTAAATCCAAGAAGATGACCGTTAAAACAACAAACAGATGGTATCCAGGACAAATAACACCCTCGTGTGAACTGCCCAAGGAGTCAGGATCTAGCAGGAGGGAGTGGGCACGCGGCCAGCAAATGCTCTGTTAGATAACACAGCTGTGATTTCAACACCAAGAGGATCTGTTCACATTTAAAACTCAGAAATATCCCAATGTTTCACTAGAAAGTCTGTAACTGTAGAAAGCTGCTCAATTTTCCATACTCTTGCAAAAGCAGTGTTGGAGAAAACAAAAGTAGGAGAAGCAAAATTTCTTATTATTACAACAGTGTAATTTTTGCTAGGAACCTGGATGCCAAATCAAAAGGTTAAATGAAGCAAATTTTCCTTAGGTGTGGAGTGGACCTAAGCCCTAATAGGAGGAAACTTCCCCTATTGAGCTCAGAATTAGGTTTTGAAAAGAACCTGCCAGGCTGGTAGTTTTCTTCCTAGATCAAATCCCTTTACTCTCTACTGGGAAAGTGTACGGTCATATATGAAGAACTTTGTGCTGCGGTCCAAGACTAGAGCCCTCAGTTTTGTTTTGACACAAACTTAACCTCATTGGGTCCCTTCTTAAATTAGGACCCACTTGACAGGATTATTAAATATCAAATGAGATAAAGCATTTGAAATGTCAAGCATTTGGTTTGGCAAGTAGGGTATTTTTATACATTATTCTCTGATCATCCTCAAGACAACCTAGAAAAGGAGGAATAACAAAGTATAGTAATCTTATTCATCTGCCACCATCTTTGAACTGAGGGGACAGAGGCTGGTGGAAATTTTGGGGGCTGGAAGTCAACTTGCAAGTCAACAAAAGTGTACGAAGCTTGGCGATGTGTATTTCCTTGTGGTTTTCTAAAACATCAAAATGTTATGTAGTTTAACAAACCACTTAAATTTACACACACAAATACACCAACATTACATAAAACTGGCATTTCCTGCAGCATTAGAATCAATATAAAAACTATCACTTTCCCTTTCAGACTGGGAGCAGCTGCTGGTCTAGAAATGTGGTGGACAGGACTCTACATCTCGATTTCTCCATCCTGAGACTGCTAAACCATTCCTGTCCAGTACCACAAAATGGAAAGGGAAGAGTGGGATACATCGGGAAGACAGGTGAGGGGTACAAAATTGAGTTTACGGCAACTTTATTCTTAAAACTACACTTTTCCAAAGAAACAATGTTATCAGTGAAGGTTCCGTATGGTTGAAATAAACTTAATTGCCATTTTAACATAGTAAGAGCTAACTTGGCTTCCTGGGCTTAAACTTAGGCACAACTTACAATGTTGTTTCTACAAGGAAATGTATTCTGAGTTCCAAACAACTAATTTATATTTGTACTTCAGGAGCACAACCCATTTGTAAATAAAATTGTAGTGACTGTTTTCTTTAGATATTTTAAATGACCCAAGAAAACAAAAGCTAAAAACCTGTGAATGGTTCATTTGCAAGATCATTAATTGAATGATATGTGCAAATCTATAGTGATTAAACTCATTTGCAAAATAAGCATTATGGTATTGACATTAGTGAAGATTTCAGATCAGAACTTGACCTGAAAGAAATTATGTGTAATTATCTCTGTACAGAATAACCAACATTCTTTTGAGTGTAAAATCATAAGTGTAAAGTATTAACAAATTAATCATCATGACAACTCCAAGAGGTATTATTATTTATATCTAATTTTAACAATAAAGAAACTGAGGTCAGGCGTGGTGGCTCATGCCTGTAATCCCAGTAGTTTGGTAAGACAAGGCCGGTGGATCAACCGAGGCCAGGAGTTCAAGACCAGCCTGGCCAACATGGTGAAACCCTATCTCTACTAAAAATACAAAAATTAGCCTGGCATGGTGGTGCACTCCTGTAGTCCCAGCTACTAGGGAGGCTGAGGCAGGAGAATTGCTTGAACCCAGGAGGCGGAGGTTGCAGTGACCCAAGATTACACTACTGCACTCCAGCCTGGGCAACAGAGCAAGACTCTGTCAAAAAAAAAGGAAGAAGAAAGGAAGGAAGGAAGGAAGGAAGGAGGAAGGAAGGAAGGAGGGAGGGAGGGAGGGAGGAAGGAACTGAGGTACAGAGAATTAAGTAATTTGCCCAAGGTCAAATGGGACCCCAAGGCATTTTGACACCTTTCACTTTTAATGTCTACATTATATTAAACATTTGTATTTGAAATATTTTGTATTTGGTTTTCCAAACCAAACTTCTTTAAATATATAATTTCCACTTTTTAGATACAGGCAGTACATGTGCAGGTTTGTTACATGGGTATATCTCATAATGCTGAGGTTTGGGGTATGACCGATCCCATCATCAAAGTAGTGAGCATAGCACCCAATAGTTTTTCAGCTCTTGGTCTCCCCTTTTTCCTTCCCCCATCTAGTAGTCCTCAGTGTCTATTGTTCCCATCTTTATGTCCATGTGTACCCAATATTTAGCTCCCATGTAAAAGTGAGAACCTGTGGCATTTGGTTTCCTGAGTTAATTTGCTTAGGATAATGACCTTCGGTTGTATCCATGTTGCTGCAAAGTACATGATTTAATTTTTATTTATGGCATCACAGTATTCCATGGGGTATATGTAGCACATTTTCTTTATCCAGTCCACTATTGATGGGCACCTAGGTTGATTCCATGTCTTTGCTATTGTGAATAGTGCTGTAATGAATATAGGAGTGCATTTGTCTTTTTGGCAGAATGATTTATCTGCCTTTGGCTATATACCCAGTAATGGGATTGCTGGGTAGAATGGTAGTTCTATTTTAAGTTCTTTGAGAAATCTCCAAACCACTTTCCAGAGTGGCTGAATTAGTTTGCATTCCCACCATCACTGTATAGGCATTCCATTTTCACCACAACCTTGCCAGCATGTTAATTTTTGATGTTTTAATAATACCCATTCTGACTGGTGTGAGATGGTGTCTTATTGTGGTTTTGATTTGTATTTCTCTGATGATTAGTGATGTTGAGCATTTTTTCATCTTTGTTGGTCACCTGTATGTCTCCTTTTGAGAAGTGTCTGTTCATGCCCACTTTCTAATGGAGTTTCTTTGTTGAATTGCCAAAAAAAGACTCTTTGAAAGGATTTACCTCTACATAAATAATGCTTATGTATTCAGTTAGTAGACAACTTTTAGTTAGTAGACAACTTTTAGTAGTTAAAATGTATAGCTAGTCCCATTTTACATTTTTGAAATTAAATGTAAGGTAACCCAAATCAGATGCAGACAGCCTAGATATCTTCATTGCCATTGCACATAGAAAGTGGAAAAGCTACTTGATATCCTCTGAAAATCTATCTATACTATCAGAATTATCCTGGAAAAGCCTGCTTCCAGAGAAGCAGCAGGATAAACAAGAAAGAGAATGGGCTTTGTATTTGCAAAGCTGAGGTTGAAACTCAACTCTGCTACTTCCTGGGCCAAATACTCTAAGCCTATTTTATCTTCTGTTTGATGAGGATAATCTTCATTTTGCAAGGTTGCAGGGAGACACACAATTATCATTAAGCAAGATCTCCCCAGGCCTATGAGTGAGAAGTTTGACCTCTGTCTCTTAACTCACAAAGGTGAAAGCTTCAGCACACATGAAAATACCTTGTAAAATTTAAGACTTTCCATCCAGTATTTTAAGTAGTTGAGCCAAAGCTAAAGTGAGTAGTAGCATTAGATACATAGCTGGGCATGCGGGTAGGATGGCAGCTTCAAGTCCTCAGACTTTTCAAATGAGAATAGCCAGGCTCTTCTGAAGCACTCAAGGCTCTCTTCTCTCCTCAGTGAATTAGCATACAACCCCTTCCCCTTCAAAAAGAAGACCGCTTATGTGAACAGAAGCGGGAGAGCACACACTCAACTCCCGAGTGGTAGTTAACAATTTTAGGTACTTACTGTCCTCTTCAAAAATAATTGTATCCCCCTCCTTAACTACAGAAGAGAAATATGAAAAACATGCTAATGATCAGTGCAACTTCTGACTGTAGTGCAATAAACCTATGGCTTACAAGAACTCATCAGTTTATTTACTATTTAAATTTCTTTCATGACATATTGCCCACAGCCTGAAGGATTCTGGAAGAACCTGGAAATTCTAAAATAACAATTGGTGTTGAGTCATGCTAAAAGAAGTTAGAAACGTTTGCAGACTCAAACCAGTTGGAAGGTGGAAGAGGTCTCCCCTCCTTGAGTTAGAGGTCCCCAGGAAGAAGTGCCCTGACTTCTTCCCAGGTGCAAACAAATCTGCGAAAATTTAGTAGGCCCAACAAAATAAATAAACTGGGATCAAATGAGAAAAATCACAAATAAATCTCAAAGAAGGCAAGTGAGAGGGTGAGGGGAGGAGTGTCTCAAGAAATAGAAATCAGGCTACATTTAAAGTTTGGTTTCTATTTCTTTCTTATTGAAGATGCAGTTCCCTTAGACTGCCAGCAACTCCCAGTAACACAAAGGTCCATTTCAGCTCTTATACAACATTTATGGTAAAAGAATCATCTCAACCAAGCTCCTCATTGTACAGATGAGAATCTGATTCCCAGATCTCTGAACTTGATTCATTTTCCCATATGATTCGTCAGCAGGGATCTCACTCATGACTCAACTGGTTTATAAGGTACTTCAAATTTGGAACAGTAGCATGTTTACTTTTCATCCCATATGCAGCTCAGCTCATAGCAGAACATACAGTATTGTTATCTTGAGGAAAAGAATAATGTCGTGGCTGTCCACTTACAAGATTTTGAACAATTCTCTACAATTACAAAAATGGTCGAGACCAGCCTGGCCAGCATGATGAAACTCCAGCTCTACTAAAAATACAAAAAAATTAGCCAGGCGTGGTGGCACATGCCTGTAGTCCCAGCTACCTGGGAGGCTGAGGCAGGAGAATGGCATGAACCTGGGAGGCGGAGTCTGCAGTGAGCCGAGATCATGCCACTGCACTCCAGCCTAGCGATAGAGCAAGACTCCGTATCAAAAAAAAAAAAAAAAAAAAAGGCAAGTATCCAAGTAATAAGAGCAGCAGCTATGGCACACCTAGGAACAAACGAAGAGATGCTTTCAAGGACCCATGACGCTACCCAGCAAAGCCTACTCAGTGGAATCTTCCAGTCGCTGGAGACAGCCAATAAAGCTGATGGCTTAATCCCAACAATGTCTGCTCGGGGTCATGCCCTTGAGCACATGGTGGCCCTGGGATGCTTTATGGTGAGGATATTGCACCAGACCTCAACTCCAAGCAACTGAAGAAACAAGAGGAAAGTCAGGATATCACTTTCAGCTGATGAATACTAAGTAGCTTAATATTATTGAAGCATTATCCAACAACAGAGGCCACCTTGCAAAGGACAACTTTTAAATATAAATGATGGTGCTTATCGAGGTTTGTGCATCAATCTGGACTGAAAGCCAGGAACAAATGATCTTTTACTAGCGCATGTCCTAGGAAACTTTTTTACCCTGATTCAAAGATGCAAGAACTTGTTCAAATGTTTTTGGATCTGACATGGCTCATAATGCCTGCATGCTTTCAAAACTCTGTTATCATCAATAAGTAAGCTAGGAAACACGACATACCTGTATCCTTGATGATGTGGTTTAATGGGGACACAGAATGTAGGAGGCACTGGGCTGGACGTCTTCTATTCCCACATACTCCTTATGACCCATATTCCAAATTGTGTCTTTTAATACAACTAAATATGCTAGGATCGTTTGTTTAAAGATCTGTATCATTTGTTCAAACATTTTTACTTGTATAAGAGGCTGTTGTGGTTAGCAAGAAATAGTACCAATATTCGTAATACCTTTACACTTAGGAATCACTCTTACAGAAAACGAAGGTGACTATTTTATTAGAAAACAAAGGCTACATGTTAATACATCACCAGATACAAGAATACATACCAAAGAGCTGTAAAAAATTGGTCTAAAAACAGAAAAAAGCACAATGACAGACACATGGTATAGCACACCTCTAGGAACGCTGCAGCCCTAATTGGAAATAAACACATACCCACACACACATATGTACAGGTTACATAAGCAAAGATGTCTAAAACAGATTGCAAGAGAAAGATAAACACTCCTACATGTATATGTGTGCATGTTTTCCTTAAAAACATGTAACACGCTTTTCCTTCATTTTACTCAGCTCTGAGAAATTCCTGATCCAAAACTATTCCATGCCTAATACTACAGATACAATATCATAAAGCAAAAGTCTACATTTTCCTAGGAGCTGTTAATTGGAAGTATAAAATGTGTTCTGCATTTTTGTAGTGTAAAATCCACATACAAAGACATTGTTATATAGTGCTTGTCATTTTAATTGTAACATATTACCAAAAAGCTTTATACACATAGCTTTATACTATTTACATTACAGTAGAGGAATGTCAATGCTAATAGGTGATCAGTGCTTCCAAACTTTTTCAATACTTACACATGGGAGATCTAAACAGTACAATATATTCAAGACTTCTAAGGAATTGTTTTCTCCTCACTGATAAAGCTCTCCCTGGCTAAAGAAAAGTCCTGTAGGCAGAGCCTTATCTATTCAATGACTGGCGCCTCCCAGGGGTACTGACACACAAAGTGTCTTCACTGGACCTTACAGTTCTCACTGCCCTTGGGCTCCAGTCCAGCTTTGGGGTTGGGGGCGAGTCGGCCTCGCTTGACCCTCAGGCCCTCTCTGGGGCTGTCAGTCGGACTTCTCGCAGGAAGATTATTGACCGGGAGAGATTTCGTGGTGGGTTCTCGGAGGATGGTGTCTGAATCCACTGGGCTCTGCTGAGCAACCTTGACCTGCAATACAAACATCTCTGTTAGAGGTTCAATCACACTCACATTTCCACAACATGAAAAATAAAGCACTATGTCACTAAGTTTTAAATTAAGTTCTTCTTCTCTAGGAGTTATATATAATTGTAGTATTTCCTCTTCCCTGAGAACAGGCCCCACCTAACAGACAAGTCAGGAGGACATCAGGGACAATCTCTAACTAAAGTCATCAGACTTCCCATGGCACCTCTAATGGCAAAGACTATGCCCTATTTACCTACGTATCTCTAGTGCCCACAACATGCTTCACCACATGGTACACGTCTAATGAATTCCTAAGTGAAAAACCTGCCTCCGTTGTCCTAACTAGCCATTCCTGTTGTTTAAAACAAGTATAACCCAAATGAGTAATACCACCTCCACAGGGTGGAAAATTTTAAAATGACTGAGGACCTGTTCAGGGTATTTTAATCATTCTCCCTTTGTGGCTGGTTGTTTCCATATTGAATTTGGACTAGAGTAGAAGGACAGCTATCTCACAATAAAGTCCAGAAGAATAAATCCCCTCTCAAACATCCTGCCTTTTAAGAGAAAAAGATATCTCAGAAAATTTGAGACTTTAAGTAGATGAGAGGGTGAGGTAACTGGTGAGCTGGTGAGTGAAGATTTTTTGAAATTGGGTCAGGCTTAGTGGCTCACATCTATAATCCCAGCTACTCAGGAGGCTGAGGAAGGAGGATCGCTTGAGCCCAGGAGTTTGAGGCTACAGTGAGCTGCAATAGTGACACTGCACTCCAGCCTGGGGGACACAGCAAGATTTAAAAAAACAAACAAACAAAAAAATGAAATTTATATAGTAGTGAAAAAAGATACAGGGTCAAAAAAGAGAAAAAAGAGCAAGAAAAATGAAGTATAGGAAAGCTTCACCTAACCAAAGTTAAAGGCAAGAGTGGAAGATTCAAATAGGAAGATTTTTCAAAGAGAAAGGAGAAGGGCCTCTTGCATAATGGACACAAGGATCTGTGTCCAGCACAGACGCTGAGAAGTAACTACGTGACAGACACTCCCTCAGCAACTGACTTCCAGGGATCTCCTTCTGATGCAAGAAGAAAAGGGAATGAAAATTATTTTCCCATTTACATTCTTTCCATAGGAAGCATGTGGTTTGAAAAAGGAGTTAAATACTTTTCATTACATGAAACATAGTAAATCCGGCCAACAGATCAAATCCCAGGAAAGCTCACTTCTCCCTCAGAGTGTGTCCAGGACACTGAAAAGACACAGCCTTGGAAGGTCAGGACTTCATGGAAAATTATCATCCATGGAAAGTTGAAGGAAAAAAATAAAACAGAGTTTTGCTGGTACTTTTTTTTTTTTAAAAGAGAAATAGTGATTCCAAAGACAAGGTTTCCCTGGAACCCACCAGATGTACAAGAAACAAATCTGTAGGTTTGCCATTTAAAAAGAGAAAAAGAGACAGATACCCCATAGGAAATAGAAAGTTTGGGCCTGTAAGACTCTTTATCCCAATCAAATGGCTAATGTCCACTCTTTTTGGCTTCTCCCCTCTAGACTCAATTTCTGATACTAAATTGAAGACACTGTAGTTGTGATCAGAATTTAAACTGTGGATTTGACTCTCCTGTTGGTTAGTTAACTTCAGAATGGTCTCTAACCAGACAAAGTCAAATTCACCAAGTATTTAATCTATTAAGATAGTACATCCTCCTAGAATAACACAAAGGAGGAAAAAAAATAGTGCATGCATGCATACTCTAATTGTCTTATAAATGATTCTGCAATTGTAATAGGGAGAGGGCAAATATGCAGATAGTTCAGTGAAAATGACCCTCACAAGTAGGAAAAAAATGCAAGACCCCCACAAAACTAACATCCACCATCCATGATGGGCTCTACAGCTTACTAGCCAGTCCTCCGGAACTGATCGCAAAGCCCAGGTTCAGGAGATCAGGTCTACAATTGCTGTCTCCCTTGTTCCCAACAAATGGGGGGTTCCTGCGCTTATCCATCCCAGTGACATAATAGAGAATGATCCTTACCTAATGTGCATTTTGCCCATTTTTTCCCCTTTGAACTTGTCAGATGTCACTAAAGGTCTTGCTAAATGACCTAGGAAACTGTCTCTCATCACCCAGCCAGTTACCTCAAAGGAGAACTCACAACCCTGAGTTTCTAAGCAACTGCTTTGGGAAATAATACCTTGTTCTAGATTTTTCAAACTAAGTGATGAAACACGTTTAAAAGATGAGGCAGCAAGCATTTTACAGGGCGACTCAGAGAAGGCTGAATTAAATTAAAAATTACTGGGCTAGCTTTTGAAGAGTTTGAATCTAATCATGAAGTCTCTTACAACAGCTCTCAAAAGGCCCCCCTCCACTTTTGCAAGTGCACAACATTGCTTAGCAATTCATAACTGCTGGTGCCTACTGAACAGCATGTAGCTAATGCACTGAACAAAATCTACGGAAACCATGGTTACTACTCCCTACTCAGCAAATTCAACAGCAGTGAGGAGAGCAGGCCCCCTAGCGTGCAAAGCTCTTTTTCCTAGATAGTAAGTCTGAAGGCCACATGCAAACTGCTTTCATCCTCAGTTCTTCACAAAAGAAAAAAAAATGACTCGTGATGATTTCATAAGACCATTTCCTAGCATGCCTTTATAAACATCTATTAATGCAATCACTTCAGGACATTCACAGTTCCATTCATTCATTCATTGAGTATTTGTTGAATTTCAGATACTGCATTAGACATAAACTATAGATGTAATCAGTAACCTCACAGAACTCAGATTGTAAATCAGAACACAGATACTTAAACAAGAGATTACAATAAAGTGAGTTACCTAAAAAGAGTGGAGGCACAGAGTACCAGCTGTATGTCATGGTTTTCTGTTCTAAGAGAGTAGGACAAATACTTCATTTGATCTCCATAAGTGTGAGACAACAGGAATGGATGTTACTTTTTACTGAGGTTTGGGAAAGGGTGGCTCCCAGTCACCCTTCTAAGAAAATGGTATGGCCCATATCAGGACCCTAAACCTGACTCCTCCTGTATCCAGTATCCAGTAGATATCTTGTAGTTGACAGCTTTGGACAAGTTTGGTAGCTCCACTGTTTAGAGACACTAGTTGCTTAAAGGAGAAGCTGTTCTCATGTTCATTGGAAAGTCAGTACATTCAGTATATTAAACATATATTCTCCAGTATATACTTCAGTATTTTGTTGTTGGCAGCATGCAAAAGTTAAATCCAAACGTGAGTGAGAGAGAGAATTTGGTAGGGGAGGGGAGAAAAAATTGCAGAAAATGGTAGAATATTTCTAGTAAGAGTAACAAATGGGTCCACTTCAGTGAAAGAAAATCTCAGATCATTCTTCTTCATACTTGAATAAAAACTTTATTATAATGTATATTATGAACAAATTCATTACTAAGTATAACTCCTTAATGCTTATAGCTCTTATACATCAACAAAAATAAATTTGCAAATCTGTTGTTGTGATGTTCAGATTAAGAAATCTAAATATATTGTACTCTTTAGATCGCCCACATGTAACCACCAATGTGTTCATATTTGGTATCCCAAATCCTAAGAACATGTTTGCTCACTTATGAATTATCACATTACACAAATAGGGGTTATTACACTTTCAAAGCTTTGTTTTCTGGCTCAAGGTTATCAGATCGCATACTTGATCAAACTCTGACAAGTGAGCAATCAAGGTAAAATCACAGACTGTTCAAACTCTTTGAAGCTATTCCAGCAACTTCCAAAAATATTCCCCTAGTCCCCAGTCTGACAAACACTGGTATCGTAGAAAGATCAAGACTGTGGAGTTGAGAGGAAGCAGGGGTTCACACTGGGAGGTTAAATCTTTATGAGTCTCACGATCTTCACTCTTTTATAATACCACTTACTGTGAGAGTTCAATAGAATGAGAAAGATAAATACAATGCATATACTATGCATACTTAAATGGTAGCTGTTGGTATGGATCATAGTAACAGGAATAAAGATCTGTTAAGCAAATATTCTCTATGCTCTACATAACATCTTCTGGGACGTTGTAGGGTGCACAGAGGTCACTAAGATCCTGTTGTATCCTCAACTTCAAAATAGAGAAAGAAATCCATAAACAGAGTTCCTTTCATTAGATATCTATTGAAATATGTGCTTCCTTTTTTAAAATAAAGGATTAATAAAAACAATAAAAAATTCACAGCTGGGGGCAGATAAGTAAGAGTAAAGTTTGAAACTAATACCAGTGGCAAAAAGGAAAATTACCTCTTCAAATCCTTCATCAGTAATACCTGAAACTTTCTTAGAAATCCAGTGAGTTTTTAATGTAACAATGCCATTTTCCATCAAACAACGTATAAATGGCCTGTTGACTCAAGGATGAGATCATGTACCCTGATACTGTATTGCTCACTACTGACTGACTTACACCACACCAAGAAGGTCAGACTTTTTGAAAGGGCTCCTGAATCAGGGAGTACAGTGTCCAATCCTCACCCAGGTAATAACTGCAATTTTCTGGATCTCAAACAGTAGATGGATGTTGATGGTAGTTTACCTTTTGTGATCTGCTGCCACCAGCTGTTGGTTTGGAGGACTCTGCAAGATTTTCTTTGCCGAGACTCAGTGGGGATAGCGCTAACTTCTGTGCAGCCAGGCGGGGGCTGGTCCGGGTTGCCATGGTTGTTCTCCGCAGGATATATGGGCTAGTCTTTCCTGTCGGGATGTCAGCAAACCCTAAGGGCAAAAAAGCTAACTGTCAGCACTGCTAGGTCCAATTCTATCTACAATGGAAAAGATATTCATTAGGTGGTTTTAACAAGGATAATGCAAACTCCAAAAAATACTTTGTCCTAGCCACTTTGGTCAATGGACTACACTTCACAGTTGCTCTGGGAGTCACCAAATTGAATCAAGTAACTAACAGGTTTTCTCTTATTAGAAACATAGAAAATAACAATGGGAGAAGAAGGGGAAAATAATACTACACAGAAAAAGTTTTTTCTGCTTCTATCTTCTACATGGATGTTTTACTTTGCATTTTTCTAAGATCTAAAGAATACCAGCAGGCCTTATTGTAAAATTGGGTTGGGGGAAAAAGGACAGTACAATGGAAAAATAAAATATATATATAAAAGAAAGGCAAGTGCTTGTTTAAAGGGGGAAAATGTAAAATGATAACAGCTACTTCAGGCGAGCACTCTCATGTAGGTGGGAGGAGAGAAACTGACCTTCCTAAAGGTGATTTCACAGTCACTCGCGTGGTCTCTTTCCACAGAAGGAAGTGACGTGACTTTTGATGACCCAGGAAAGAAAGTCAATCCCAGGGATACTAAGAGTTAATGTATCAACACACACTCCAGAACTGCATTCAGGGCTAACTAAAGCAGCGTTTGATTTTGTTTTTCACACTTTAACTACATATAAAAATTACCAGTGAGAGATAGATAACTATTTTGGGGCTAGAGTTACTCAGAACAATGCTTTTCAAACCATCTCTGGCAAAGAATCAGTTTAGATATTTGGGGGCGGAGGGGGGTGAAAGAATTTCCAATCTGCTGTGGAATAGTATTTTTGTATAATATAATGAGAACAAATCAATAGAAAAAATGATCCGTGCTTGGATGTTACAAAAATATCAAGTTGCTATAAAATTTCTAAAGTCCTACTTCATTACAATACATTGTTTCAGTCAGGAACCAATAACAAACAGTTCCTAGACTGGCACCAGTCCTGGGGCCAGACTTGGGAGAAAACCAAGTTTAAAAAAACAAAACAAAGTGTAGTCAGTGGCTCCAGCCAGGGGGCCAGCATCACAGGGTGGACCCTCCAGCTCACCTGCTAGCTAGGTCAGACATGACCAAAGGGTAGGAAACCCTGAAGGGCGTCCTTGATTTAATGATTTTTTTCAGCATTCAAATAACAAATTCTAAACAGATTTTAGACAGTCATTTTACCAATCTACCAGCTCTTTTGTTAATATGACACAAATAATGAGATCCCAGAGGAAAATATATGCCTCATCCATTTAAAAGCAGACTATTGTTTATGAACATCAATGAGATTATTGCACAATAATGTAAAAAAGCAAATACTTTTGTCTTTTTATATGTGAACCATTATACGGAATTTCAAAAGAACACAAATAATTTTGTTTTAAAATTAGGCATACCTTTCTTTACAACTTCTGGAAGTCCCTCGGGCTCAAACTCAGTACCTTCTGTGTCTTCTGCAGGGTGAATACCACTCATGACTGCTTTCTTGCTTTTTTTAGAAAAGGTCTCTGGGGTAGAAGGTGTTGGTGCTCTACCATTCTCCCATATCCCACTGGACCTTTGCCTCTTGCCTGAAGCTTTTTTCTGGCCAGATGATAACCTCTTTTCAGCAGCAGAAAGGATTGGAGATGGTCCTGGAACAACTGGATCTAGCAAAGGAGACCCTCGGGAATCTGGTTTAGATTGCTGTGAATAGAGATGAGCCACTTGTGTCTCTAACATCTCTTTAGCTTTCTCTAACTTTTCATGGCTTATAAGCAAGGAACAGTACTTATCCAAGTATTCGTCTGCCTCCTTGGTTTTTTCTTCAAGAGCCTCTTTCAGTTCTTTGATCGCAGTTGTTAATTCATCGACCTTGGTATCCACAACAGTACCTGTCCAAAGTAAAGCAATACATCATGTATGACTTGATGCTTCTCTAGTTAACAATGGGCATCGTGAAGCAGACAATCTTAGACGTGTTCTTTCTTTGATTTTTTTGAAGAGGTACGGGAGATATAACAGTATATGTTCTTATAGTTCAAACAACTTTTGTTTGGGAGGTATCATATCACATCAAGGTAGATATTCTAGTCCTGTGACATTCCTTGGGACAGCTTAAATAAAACCCACCAAAATCTCAAACTCGTATTTCAGTAAACTCACTAAACCTTCTTGTAGCACCAGTTATGTGCAATTAAATAAATCCATTTTTTACATCCTTATTTTCCCCAGTCCATTCTGTCTACCATAAGTGGATGAACAGAAGTCAGTAAAGATTATGAAGCTTCTGTTGTATGGCTTTGGGAGACAAAATTCTAACAAATGATCAGGCAAATTCCAAAAAACCTCTGAAAGTATTTGAAGACAAGGCAGGGTCTGACGAACAAGGGTTTAGGGGAACACTATAAAGGTAGGAATCTTGGTCAACTTGTAGCTGCCATGGGTGTTATTAAATCCATTAGAAAAATCCCCTGAAGCCCCAATCTACCCTGAGCACTGTTTCCAAAAGGGAAGACTGTTGACCCACACCCTGCCACGCTACAGACCAGGGAAGCCAGTCAGATTATGCTTGTCATCATCTATCCATAGAGTAAGCACATGGCACTCCAGGGGCATAAGTGGATAAAAGTGACAATGAGAGCTATCATTTCTTTCCTTTTCTATTTTCCCACACAACTAAATATATGCCTCCCACCCTCACCCGTTCCCTTTAGTTGACCCATACAACAGACTGAGGATAACCAGAATCAGCTATTTATAAATTACCAAAGCCAACTCTGATGCCAATCTATTGACAAAGAAACCACGCAACTGAACATCAACATGAAAAACTCTTCTTAGACTGGCTCATGAGCAAAAAGTACCACCATGTTTTTTTTGCATGTTTTATAGAACAGAAGATGCGATAATTCTATTTCAAAATGGCTTCATTCCGGTCAGGCATGGTGGCTCCTGCCTGTAATCCCAGCACTTCGGGAGGCCGAGGTGGGCAGATTGCTTGAGCCTAGAAATTCAAGACCATCCTGGGCAACATGGAAAAACCTTGTCTCTACAAAAAATTTAAAAAATTAGTCGGGGCCGGGCGCGGTGGCTCAATCAAGCCTGTAATCCCAGCACTTTGGGAGGCCGAGACGGGCGGATCACGAGGTCAGGAGATCGAGACCATCCTGGCTAACACGGTGAAACCCCGTCTCTACTAAAAAAAATACAAAAAAAAATTAGCCGGGCGAGATGGCGGGCGCCTGTAGTCCCAGCTACTCGGGAGGCTGAGGCGAGAGAACGGCATAAACCCGGGAGGCGGAGCTTGCAGTGAGCTGAGATCCGGCCACCGCACTCCAGCCTGGGCGACAGAGCGAGACTCCGTCTCAAAAAAAAAAAAAAAAAAATTAGTCGGGCGTGGTGGCGCCTGCCTACATAGCTCCAGCTACTCGGGAGGCTGAGGTGAGAGGATCCCTTGGAGGTTGAGGCTGCAATGAGCCATAATGGCACCACTGTACTCCCGTCTGGGTGACACAGCAAGACCCTGTCTCAAAACCAAAACAAAAAAAGGCTTCATTCTGAGTTCTATAATGATCCCAAGATAAGCACAAAATTCAGAAATTGGAAAATGGATTAATGGTAAAAAATCAGCACTCAGTAATAGAGCACAGCACTAAAAATAGTCCCTAAGCACGCACACCATGTGTTATTCCACTATTGGAAAAGAGTGCTGGCTAGCTGATGTGCCCCAGTTAACACCCACCTGTTTTCTGCTTCTCCTGTGCAGCTTGAAGTTTAGAGAGTTCTTTCTGCAATATCTCCTTTTCCTCTTCCAGCTGTTTACAGGATTTGATCAACAACTTTATTTTCCCCTGGGCACGTTCATTTTCCTTCTTCAACTGATTTACATATTTTAGATTGTCCATCTACAAAATGAAAGTAATTCCATTTAAAAACTTGAATTTCTTTTTATAAGTACATGGAAAAATAATTATGAGATATAAGATTCATATATTGTAAATTTAAGAATTATTAGATTCAATACAAAACATCTAAAGATGCACAAAACCATTCACCTTCTCTACTCAGTTTCCTAAGTCTCCCCAGTTGAGAATGTGGTTTTGTCATTCTCTTTCTTAGTATCACAAGTATAAACTATGGTTCCTGAGATGTCTATACTAAGTACCCACTATGTCTGTATTTATCCAGTGGGAATCACACTGGATTACTGGGCAGGGAGACAAGGAACACTTTCTTGGTGGGTCCAAAATTCTCAATGAGAGAATTGTGTTCCCATTTCTAATTGCACTGTTACAGTTTCAATACCTGCCTTGGTATTTGTTTTAGCTATACCACGTGAAGGCCAAATGATATTAGAGCTCACTATACAAATTTAAATTGTATTATGGCTCGAGTAGAAAGACAATAGAATGATAGGAGAATTGTGTCCTCATATACTTCTCAGTGGTACAAGTTCATATTCTTATTCACAATTCCCAAATCAAAAAAAGAGCTATGCAAATGATTTAGAGGCAAAACCCAACCTGAGCAGATATAAAGGTGTTTACAGTCTTTATTAATTCATTTATTTATTTTTAAGACAAGATCTCCCTCTGTCACCCAGACTGGAGTGCAGTGGCACCATCATGGCTCACTGCATGACCTCCTGGGCTCAAGCAATCCTCCCACTTCAGTCTCCCACGTATCTGGGACTATAGGTACATGCTATCACAACCACTTTTTTTTTTCTTTTAGAGATAGGGTCTCACTATGTTGCCCAGGCTGGTCGCAAATTCCTGGCCTCAAGTGATCCTCCTGCCCTGGCTCCACAGAGTGCTGGGATTCTAGGCATGAGTCATCACACCTGGCCCAGTATGTATAGCCTCTATTTATCCTGCCTCATGAGACTATCCACACATTTTGCTGCAGAAATATGAATTTGATTATGCAATATTATAGCAGATCCCACTGGGATATTATATATGGCATATACATTGTATTATGTAATATATTTTAAAATGCAGAATTCTAAAACCATCTGATATGGCATCATGAATTTCCAAAGGACGACCAAACAGCAGCAGGAGGAGGAAGGGGAATGGGGATGGGGGATGGAGAAGAACCCAGTATCATATTCGTATTGCAAGTAGTTGTTAGAGCTTGGATCTCATCCTTGTATACTTCATCTTGAAATTATTTATTAGTAATGATGCAGTAAACCTTACCCTTTCAGAACTCGCTACTTCTGATTCCAATCACAAATGAATTAAGACCCATTTAATTCTATTTCAACAGTGCTACTTATTTCCTTTATTAAGCCCAGCATCTCATTTTGTACCAGAAGAACATCATTAATTATTAACGTGATTTTGAATTTTACTACTTTGTATTTAATTGGTAAATTTCCTTTACCTTGATAGTTGTATGAGAGCCATAAACATAATAAATTTATACCTAGTTTTCTGCTTGTATATATTCAATTAATGTCAAAATTTAAAAAATATAATCGTCTTCTAAGTAAAACCTTTGCTGGAAGATATTTATTACCCAGGTTCACTATTACACACTGTGGGTATTCATCTTACAAAACCTATCTATAGGAATCAAAACACCTCCTTTTCCAGGTAGAATTATAGTGGTACCATCTTGAGACTAGCAATCCCGAGATTAGGGTTCACCTTCACTCTTCCTTAAAAAAAAAAAAGCTCTATGATCCTTGCATGAAGAGGAAGAGAAAAATATCCACACATGTCTGCCTGACCAAGGTGCTCTGCCACACTTTGATCTCCCCATAAGCCACAGGAGGGTGAGTATGGTGACAGTGAAGTTGGAAGACAGCTCCTTCAAGACTTTGGAATTGCCCATCAGATTGTTTTCTATAGCTTAAGAGGCCTGCCCTCATCTGCTGTGTGGCTGGATCTTCAAATTTATCTCAAGAAGTCTTTAACATCCTCTAGTTTGAGAGGATGCATGAGGCAACGGATAGCTTATTCAAGCTATGAGACTGTAGATCACCCACTGATTTTTTTTAAGATAACTCAGCAGGGAACTGATGAATGACATCATTTTTGACTACCAAAAACTTTCATAAAATAAAAATGAAAACATTTAATGCAATACCATTAAAATCACTACCACCTGTATAAACCATTCGAAATCATGAAGCAAAGAAAAGTGAACACACCTTGGTTTTCTTCAATTCCTCCAAAACCTGAGTAGTAGCTTTCAATGAATTATTGAGCTCTTCTTTACTAGACTTTAAAAGGTCCATCTCCAACTTCTGTGAACTGAGACATTCTTCTTTAGAAGTCAATTTCTCTCGATATGTATGGATTTCTATTTCATACTAGAGCAAAACAAACGAACAAAAAAAAAAAAAACAAAACGTTACTTTAGCCAGGAGGCACAGCCAAAAAAAAAAAATGGTAAGAAAAACAAAAAACGGCCAGGCGCAGTGGCTCACGCCTGTAATCCTAGCACTTTGGGAGGCCGAGGCAGGCGGATCACGAGGTCAGGAGATCGAGACCATCCTGGCTAACACGGCGAAACCCCATCTTTACTAAAAATACAAAAAATTAGCCGGGCGTGGTGGCAGGCGCCTGTAGTCCCACCTACTCGGGAGGCTGAGGCAGGAGAATGGTGTGAACCCGGGAGGCGGAGTTTGCAGTGAGTCGAGATCGCGCCACTGCACTCCATCCTGGGCAATAGAGCGAGACTCCATCTCAAAAAAAAAAAAAAAAAAAATCAACTGATAAACTAAAAGAGGGACCCGGGTAAAAGATTGTGAAGTTAATATGAGACCTTTTATAAGATTATATGGCACAGTAATAACCCAGAATATTGACTTTTTTGGGGAAAAAAAAAAAAAAGCCTTACCATGATCAATACACTCTCCAGCTCCCCCAGTAACCAAACCCCACATTTCACCTGTTTGTTTGTTTCCAAAAGCAAAGCCTGATGTTTCTTTTCAGTTTCATGAAGCCGTAGCTGGTATTCAGCTATTTCCTCTCTCACTTTCCCTTCCTTTTCCACCTGGTCCTTGTGCATGCAATCCAGGCTCTTCTTCAATTCACTATTTTCTAGCGTGAGCTCCTTCAATTGATCCTACACAGAAAAATAATAATGAAATCATAATAGCACTTCCTCACAATTAAGAACCTGGAAATATTTTTAGGAAATAATGAGCACTGTGTGGAAAAAAAATTGTTTATGGGCAAGATAAAATCTGTACAGAATAGTGTTATAATTCTTAGCAATGTATTCACTTTTAATTGTGACTTCACCTCCAATGACACTTTCCTCTGCTCCAGCCCAACCACCTCGCTAGGTCATATCCAGAGACCACAGAAACCCTGAAATCTTGAATTCAAATAAATCACTCTGGGACCACATCTTCCAATGCTTCCAGCCTTGTTTATTAAAGTACTTCCATTGCAATAATTCCTGACCTCATCAACAGAACCACTACCATCTTCATAGCAAATCCCCTCTGGCCTTGCATTTTCTTCCTTGACCAACTTAGACCCCAGTTCTGTCACTAAAAGAATTTCCTTCCAAATATCCTCCAATCTTCTGTCCCATCCCTTCACCGTGAAGAACTGGCCAGACTCCAACCCTGGAAGCATTTGTCTTCTCCATGCCTGACCCCGAGTAGCTGTCTCTGTATGTTTCTGTATGTGTGGTGTCTACTTCCTCATCTTCAATTATTCAACCTGCTCCAATCGATTCGTCCCAGCTTTTCCTAAAAAAGCTTTTCATGGCATCATCAACCTCCATGCTGCAAATTAAAGGCACACTCTTCTGAGCTCATCTCAATCAACCTCTAAGTAGTATCTGGGGCTGCTGACCACTCCTTCCTTTTTTTGTTGTTGTTATTGTTGCTGTTGCTGTTGTTGTTGTTTGGTTGGTTAGTTTGGCTTAGTTTTCTTGAGACAGGGTCTCACTCTGTTGCCCAAGCTGGAGTGCAGTGGCACAATCATGGCTCGCTGCAGCCTCAGTCTCCAGGGCTCAGGTGATCCCCCACCTCAGCCTCCCAAGAATGCACCACCACGTCTGGCTAATTTTTTTGTATTTTTTGTATAGACAGAGTTTTGCCATGTTGCCCAGACTGGTCTTGAACTTCTGGACTCAAGCTATTAGCCCACCTCAGCCTCCCAAAATGCTGGGATTACAGGCGTGAACCACTATACCCAGACACTCCCTCCCTCTTGAGACACTCCTTCCTCTTGATTTCCAGAACATGACACCTCCCTGGTTTGCCTCATCAAGCCTTCTCTCCGTTTTCTTTGCTGGCTCTTCTTCCTCCATCTCACCTTGTGTGCTAGAGTTCCTTCAGGCTAAGCCCTAAGCCACCTTCTCTTCTCCATTATTTTCTACCATTCCCATAATTTCTAAACACTCCCTATATGTTGAACTAGCCAAGTAAATATTCCCGCCCCAAATCTTTCCTACCCTCTCCATACCCTTCCTACCCCTCCAATCTTTGTGCATGTCATTTTCCATCTGGCTCCAGCCACAATGGTTTACTTTCAATTTCTAAAAAAAATAAAAAGATCATTCTAGTCTCAGAGCTTTGACCACACTGCTCTCTAGACCTAGAAGGCTCCCCACTCTGCCTGTTTGTTGCCTAGCTGACTCGTCATCTTGCAGGTGACATCTGCTGACCACCCTATCTAAATCTGCTAACCACCCTATCTAAATTAGGTTGTTTGCTACCCTGATCCCCACATCCCAATTATTCCACAGCAAAGAATCTTATTTGTTTCACTTATAGTATTTATCCGCTTATGATTGTTACATGTTGCCTATTTCATGATTTAATATGTGTCTAGACTGTAAGCTGTACCAGTGCAGGAAATACAGGATAGTTACGGTTCAGCAGTCTATCTCCTGACCTTACTAACACTTATTATTTACAGAATGAATAAATGAATGAATAAAGCCAATACAAACTAACACACTCATATGTATGGGCCTGAGGCCAAACTACTCCTCTCAGTAGTGCTTATACATGAAATACAATAATGACACACTTGGGAGACTCCCAAGCTACTCAACACCAAAAGAGATTTCAGCAGACGCAATACACAAATAGCATTCAGAGGAACTCCTTCCAGGCAGTATGGCCAGAATATTCTCTAAGTCCATTCCTGAGATTCAATGCCAAAACCTTTCCATTTTCATAAATACTATATTTAAAGAAAACAACAAATTTCTCCAACTCTTTATACAGAATATTACATATATCATTTCAAATTTCTGTCATTATTCAGGGTCGCAATCATGACTATCTTATTTTGCTGTTCTTTACTACTCAGGAATGAAGTTGCATGAGGACTAAACAGCTATAGGGAAGTTTATAATTTAATCAGGTATGACAAACAGGTTTCATTTCATCTGCCAGCTCTCCCTGCATGGTACCAGCTACCCAGGACACAGTGTTAGGAGACTCAGAAGAAAGGGAGGGTATGAATTAGCAATATCTGCTATGGAAATGGCATTTGGCAGTGGCAGCCCAAGTGCTATAGATGTGCCACATTAACCCTGCCTAAAACTGTGACTTTAGTTCTGTTACTCTGCTAGTTCTTAGCAGATCAATGAATGTGTTTCTAGTAACATTCTAGCCTGTAATCTCTGGCAAGCTAGGAAAGCAGATAAACTTGTTGAAAGCAGCATGAGATCTACTTCTGATGTGCATTAATGTGGTACAAGGGTCCTCTTCTATGAAAACGTATTTGGGCTCTGAGACAGATATTTTCATGTGTTCAGAGGCTTCTCACGACTCCTTGTGGGCTCATGATAGTGCTGGATGGTAGAGATTACTACAAATCTGATTATGACATAAGCACAGGGTTATTTTTTTCAAGAGCTAAAAATAGGTAAACTACAGAAGGTCTTACAGAAACCAACAAGGAGAGTGCGCACAATGAATTAACACATCATAACATTTGTCACAAAAAACTTACTTTGCTGCTCTTTATTTCTTCCAACAGTAACTGTAACTCTCCGGTTAGCCTATTTTTCTCTCCACTGAGTTCTTCTTGCAGCTCTGCTGTTTTCTGTGCTATCTCATGCATTTCCCTCTGCAGCTCAGTTTCCTTTGCAGTCATTGTGTTTACCTGAAATTTCATCTTTCATTAGAATCTGCTTTTTGGTGGTGTGTTTTGATCAGATTAATCACTCTGATACAACATATCTGTGCCATTTATTAGCCTTCAATCATAAAATGGAAGCTGGCTAATGCCCCCTTTACTAATCCACTCAACTCAACATGCTCAAAACCTACTGGCAAGTTTACCTTTTCTTCCCAGAAAAGATTTAATAGAAGAATAGCAATAAGGGAAGGAATGACAAGGAAAGATAATGTTGCTAAGTCTTAAAATCTTTCACAAAGGTATTAATTTGAATCAAAGTTCAACATCAGAGATTATCATACCAGGCAATATCTTAGTTTATCAGTTCTTAGATCTCTACTGATCCCCTAGTGCCACACTAATCTGCAAGAAACATGCTTATGATTAGTGAAAAACAGTTAAAAAGCTATTGTTTGCATTTGCCCCTTGAAGTGAAACAGCGTGGTATGGTTTGTCTCATCATGTCTATACTAATTGCCATCTCTTGCAAGGTATACAAAACCCCGAAATTCTCAGAAAATACAGGGTGCAGATGAATTGCATTTTCTAGATACTCCTTTTTTTCCTTTAATATTTGTTCAGCAAAAATTAAATGTGACAAAATCACTTTCCTAGATCACTAAGTAAGCTCACCCGGCCAAAACTTAATTTTTCTTTAATAATTGAGCCTCTTGATGGCAGATCTTCCCTTTAATCATCAACTAACACAGTAGAAGGCTGCACAAAGAAAAGGTATAAAAGAGGGACTGAAAGCACAAAATCCCCAAGACGCACCCCAGAAGCCATGAGTGCTCTGTTGGTTATAAATCTATCAGTATCTTTAAAAGTGCTTTGTCCCAAAGGCAAAAAAGACACAGTAAGGCAGGCAGATCCTTTCTGATCCTAGGTAATGTCTGTTACACTCTCTATAGCAGTGAGTCTCAAGTGGGTATGTGGAGGCCAGTATTCTGATGTACTCTAAGAAAGGGAAATATAATTAGAACAAGGAACTGTGCATAAACCAAAGCTTTGCCCATATGTAGGTGCCACATTAAAAACCTGGCCCAATCCATGAACATGTCCCAAAGAATCAGCCAGAATAGTCACTACTGCCAGAGCCCACTCAATGTTTCTGCAATTCAAGACCCAGTAAACATAAAGCCTTTACAAAGTTTGGCCCAATATAGCAGACACTGTCTAGAAGTAAATATAATTCACAGTGTCTAGAAGTGAATATGGTTTCCTCCCTCATGACTACACATTTAAACATAAACAGATAGAGCCACTTACTTTTTCAACAAAGGACATTTTGTCCATTTTTGTCAATTCAAGCTCATTCTCTAGATTCTTGTAAGAACTCTGCAGCACTTCTAATGTGTCCTGCAAAGAGACATTTTTGGATTGTAGCACTTGGATCTTCTGCTCCAATTCCACTGTCAGATTTCCCAGTTCTAAGTTTTGCTTCTTCCAAAGTTGGTGCTCTCCTTCCACCTGGGATAGTTTAGAGACGAGCTGCTCTTGGTCTTGAATTTGATTTTTAAGTCTACTGATTTCTTCATCCTTCTTCTCTAGTTTCTGCTTGCCATCTTCTACTTCTTGAATGAGGCCATTCACTGAAGACTGCAAAACAATATTATTATTTTTGGCCTCATCAAGACCTTGTAGCAACTGAGCCTTCTCAAGTTCAAGACAATCTACTTGACTACTAAGATTCTGCTCTTTGGCCTTACAGGCCTCTTGGTCATTATGCAGGGCTGTCACTCTCTCATTGAACTCTTTTAATTGTGTTTGAAGCATCTCTATGGCAGTGTTTGATTTTTCTTTCATCTGTACTTTCTCTTGCTCTTTTTCTCGCAAAATATTTTCAAATGACGAATTTATTATTTCTAATTCAGATATTCGTTCTTGTTCTTTTTGTAATTTGTTTGTCAGATTTTCTTTTTCTGACCTTATGGTAGCAAGATCTAATTCCAGCTCTCTCAGACTTCGGGTCATCCCTTCTATTTTTGCTTTTAGGGTCTCTACCTCTCCTTTGGAACTCTCTGCCTCAAGAGCTGCATGCTCTTGGTTTTTCCCGGCTATCTCTAGCTCTCTTTCAAGATTCTCCACTCTACTCTTAAGTAAATCTGCATGATGCTCACTTTCCTTCAGTTGTTCTAAGACACAGAGCTGCTTCTTTTCATCAGTTTCTAGGCGGGCTCTCAGCTTTTCAATGCTATTTCTCAGCTGATGTGCTTCCTTGACTGGTGGGTCTACACTCTGTTCTGTGGCCTTCATAGCTTCTTGGTCACCACACAAGGCTGCTACTGCCTCATTTAACTCTTTTAACTGATTCTGAAGCATCTCCACTGCAGTTTTAGATTCTTCTTTGATCTGTATCTCCACTTGCTCCTTTTCTTCTAATAGACTTTTAAATGAAGAGAGTAACTTGTCTAGTTCTGACACTTGACCTTGTTTTTCTTGTATTTGTTTTGTCAGATTTTCTTTTTCAGACCTTAATGTGACAAGGTCTAATTCGAAAACTTTCAGGTTTCTGGCCATCTCTTCTATTTGTGTTTTTAGAGTCTCTACTTCTGCTTTGGAATTCTCGGCATCAAGAATCACTAGCTCCTGGTTTTCTTCTGACATCTGCAATTCCCTTTCAAGGTTCTCAACTTTATCCTTAAGTGAATCATTCTCCCGCTCGCGTTCTTTCAGTTTTTCTGCGACGTGCAGCTGCTTCCTTTCATCGGCCTCAATGCGAACTCTCAGTTTCTCGATGCCTCTTCTCAGCTGATGCACTTCCTCCTGTGTTGAGCTCAGCCTCAACGCGAACTCACCTTTCTCCACCAGCGCGGCCTCCAAGGCCTTGGAGATGTTCAGCTTTTCATAATCTGATTCACTCAGTCTGGTCTGCAGGCTTTCAGATTCCTTGACAAGCAATTCTTTCTCTTTATTCAGTTGTGCAATTTGGTTTTCCAGCTCACATTTTGTCAAAGACAGTGCCTGTGAGTCCTTTTCCAAACTCTGCAGCTTTTCCTGGAGATGAGTTTTATCTTTTAACAGCTCACTCACATCAGAGGACAAAGTCTGAAGGAGTTCTGTCTTTTCCTTCACCTCTGCCTCTGCCACCTGAATGCAATGGAGATACTCACTTCGATGAGACTCAAGCTCTTGTGTTTTCTCCTTCATTTTTTCAGACAACTGATCCAGTTCCATGTTTTTTTTTGACATAGTATCTAATTCTCCACGAAGCTGATTTCTCTCACTTGTGACCACTGAGAGTTCTTCTTCAAGGCAGACAATAACCTTCTGCTTATTTTCATTATCTTTTTCTAAACATAGCTTCTCTGTTTGAACTATCTCTAAGTCAGCCTCCAGGGAGAGGGCTTGATGCTCAATGTTAGCTTTCTCAGATCTGATCCTACTTAGCTCATTTTCTACATCAAGAAATCTCTCTTTCCAGCTGTCATTCACCTTGGCTACGTTATCGTCGATATCTTCATGTGATGATTTATCTGCATGCATTTCTAAGTTAGAATTGAGGCCTTCAGAACTTTCTACTCTCTGGAGTAACTCCTGGTTATCACAAGAAAAATATTCCAATTTTTCACTTAAATCTGAGTTTTCTTTCTTAAGTTCCCCAACTATTTTTTCTAATTCTATGCATGCTTCAATTTTGGTCATTAGTTGTACCTCCTGTAAATGGAGCTTTGAGTCTAATTCTTTCATTTCATTTAGCAAACTTTCAACTTTTCTGTCACGTTCCTCTATCACATGAAGTAATCTCAAATTTTCATTTGATGTCTCTTTTACCCGCAGTTGAAGATTTTGGATATTTTCCTTATTCCCCAGGAAATCCATAGGTACCGAAGCATTAGCACCAGAAAATGACAATTCAGAAATGCATTCTGAAGAGCCCTGGGTTTTGTCTTCTCCTGGAGTCTCATAATTGGTGTCTGGGTACTGTTCCCCAGAGCACTCTCCTCTGAGTTTCACTACACCAGTCTCAGTTATTTTCTCAATGTCTAGATGGAGGTCCTGTTGAACATCTTTATCACAAATCTGATGAACATCATGCTTTGGTGTTCTTTCTGTAGTTTCTGAAGTATGTTCTTTTGATATGTCACAGCTCTCATTTCGGCCCTGAATAGCCTATAATTATAATACATAACAAGCATGCATTTTATTTTTCAAAAAGAATCAAAATACAATAGACTTAGTTATTACTTTTTAGAAACTGATGCATGGCCTCTGCTAAACACATCTCTTCAAGTGGTGTATTTCCCACTACATCTTCCTCTCTTCATTCAAATGTTCAACATAAACAAACATTCAGTAGGTGGCCCCTACGGGCAAGACACTGGGGTTAGGCATTTATCTTGAAGACAAACCGTTCAGCTCAATTACAATTTGTAATGTATTTAAATTTCATATTTTCTTCCTTGCTAAGAATATTCAAGTAGCCTAAATATGAAATCTCTTATTAAATAAGAGGCTAACAAAATGCTCAGTTTCCACCTTCAGTATTTATGACATTCTGTAATAAGGCAGTAAAGTTTCATAATCAGATTCCTAGTCCAAGGACTTAATCCCCAATCCTGCACTTACTATATATTATTGGACAAATTACATATTTGAGCCTCACTTTCCTCTCACCTGTAAACTGGGGATCTGCTGTTGTGTCTACTCCCTACTCCTGCCATCACCTCACCATGACCTGCCTTCTCTACCTCACAGAGATAGACAGAGGGAATCAAGTGACATGCATACACTACATAGCATTACTAATCCAGCTAGCAGGCTAGAAAGGACAAAGTTACAAGCAATTAAACAAATACGTATTCAATTTTTTAAAAGTCCTTTTAAATGACTTATACCAAATCATATTTTTGTACCATAGTAAATTGTTAGAGAGAAAACTGTTTAGTAATACATAAAGAATCTCCTGTATTTAGTTCCATGACGATAACGCTGTAACATCAAAAATATTCTGAAAAGTGCTAGAGATTAAAAATTTACATCATATTACCATTCGTAAGTTCTTAATTAAGTATACTTTATTAATGCACAAAGGGTGGAAACACACATTCTAAAGACTTTCTGACCCCATAATTTTCTCCAGACTTTAAAAACATCTTTAGTAATATTCTATATATCGCTAAGTAAATCTAATCACTATAGAAATTTATTCCTCAAATAAAGTTTACTCATTTTCCTCAAGTTCTGCTTTGTTTTGAAAACATTTTGGTGTATTTTATTTCCTTGAGCCCTAAAAATATTTGAACTTACGTTTAATGTACATTTCAATCAGACAAACATTTACTGAGTATCTACTAGTCATGTAAACCAAGAAACGGCATTTAAATCCCAGGTACTTACATCTTCTGTGTCGATGCCAAGCAAAGACCGAGAACTTAAGTCCAGACCTTGTAGCTGGAGTCGTGCTACTTCCAGCTCAAGTGACAGTTGTTCCGTCTGTTTCTTTTCTGCCGCCAACTTGGACTCCATCTCCAGAGTCACGCTTGTCAGCTTCTGTTGCCACTGTTCATTTTCTGACAAATACTGCTTCCTAAGGCAGTCAAGCTCTTGCCTTTCAGAACTTAATAACTGTTCGAGCTCTTGAATTTCCTTATTTTTCATAATCCCTTGACTTTCCATTTTCTCTTCTAGCTTCTCGAGGGACTGCCGGTATGTCTCACAGAGGGACTCAAGCTCTTCCACACCCTTCACTGGGGCTGAAGGCGTTTCTTTCTTGGTCAGATTCTCTTCCTCCAGACTGCTGCAGAATACTTCATCTACACTGCACTGGTTTGCTGAAACAGTCCCTTCTAAATTATTCAAGAGAGACATTTCTCCTGTCTGTTCTAAAAGAGCTTTGTAAAAGGAGGAATCTCCCAAACTGCTAAGACTAGGGCTGTCAGGCACACAAGAGGATGACAGGGATGGAACGAGCCCCTCCTCCAAGCCCGGCTGCATCTCCTTCACCAGGTCACCTTGAAAGTTTCTCAGATTCGTTGACAAGACCAAATTTTCGGCCTTTAATGAGTCAATATAGGTCTGTAGCTCTGACATTTTAGAGCTCATTTGACAGTGCTGATCATATAAAATTTTGTGTTCACTTTGTAAAGATGAGAATTTCTCTTGCAATTCGGCAAAGTGTATTTGAACTTCTTTGTTTGACAATGTCAAGTGCTCGTAGGAATTACTCTCATCCAACGGAGCCAAACACATGGGGTGCTGTTCATTTGGTTGTTCACCAAATTCACCTCCTGGTACGTCTTCCACTAACTCACCATGGAGAAGACCACTGTCCTCATTTAATATTTTCACTTCATTTACTAGTTTCCCTACCTCTTCTGCCATTTTCCTGGTTGCTGTGATACATTCTGACCTTGAATCATTCAGCTCAGTTACTAGTTCGCACTTCTCGGCCTGCAGTATTTCACATATTTTCTCTAGCTCATTCAGCTTGTTCATTGCTGTTTGCAGAGAGCACTCAAGGTGTGCATTGTCGTTTTGACTTGTTGACAACTCATGAAGCACTGAAATATACCTTTCTTCTGCATCTACTTCACAGTCTTTAAGGCCACTAATTTTTTGTGACTGCATGTCTTGCAAATTTCTGGTTTCAAGATCTCCTCTAATTATCTGTAATTCATGCTGCAGGCACTCCTTCTCCTTCTCACTTTCCTGAAGTTTTAATTCCATATTTCTTAGCATAGCTTCTAATTGCACCAACTGCGCATTATAACTATCTAGAGAAATTTCTTTAACTTCAAGATCCATCTGAGGTTTAAAATTACATTGATTTCTCTCACTCTCTCTTTCTTTCACAGAGTTCCTAATTGGTTCCGATTCTAGATTTTGACATTCATGTTTAGTCTTCATTACCTTCATCAGCTGTTCATTCTCTTGTAATAAGTCATTAACTTCCTTTTGCATCTTGTTTTGTTCTTCCTTTAAAGTCATGATTTCTTGCTTTAAACCATCAGTCTCGCTCTTAGAATTGTTTTGGGTATCTGTCATCTCAGATCTCAGATCTTGCTGCACTGTCTCCAACTCTAGCATCAGATTCTGATTTCTTTCTTCAGCAAATGCTAATTTTGTTAAGAATTCTTGGTGTTCTTTTGCAAATGCTTCCTTTAGCTGTTCCAACTCATTTTTTCTATTTTCACAAAGACTAGTGCATTCATTTAGCAAGCATTCTAATTTAGAGTTCTTTTCTTGTGCTGCTTTGTATTTTTGACTAAGATCCTCATATGCATTTCCGGTTTCTTCACATCTTTGTAGTAAAATAAGTTTTTCTTGCTTGTACTGATCAGATAACTCTGAAATGCTTTTCTCTCTTTCATCTATATAGTTTGCAAAACTCTCACTTTTCTGGATTAAGTTCATCTTCTCTTGATTTAAAGATGCATTTATTTCCTTGAGAGTCTCATTCTCTTGGGTCAGCTGTTCAATTTCTCTTTTATTTAGAGAAATGATGGAACTCATTTCTTTCTTCTCCAAGCTTAGGGTTTCAGATAAAAGTTGTAGCTCCTTTAGAGAGTCTTCAAGTAGATGGTTGCTCTGTTTTAATTCTTGAATCTCTGCCTGCTCAGTTTCTAACTTATCATTTAAAAGTTGCAACTCTTTTTCCTTGCTCTCAAGGGCACTTAAGGTTTCAGCAACAACATTCTGGTGAGCAGAAGTGTCTTCCTGTAACTTACTAATGCGCTGACTTGTTTCAGCCACAAAACTTTGATGCATCTGTTCTGCTTTCATAAGATTTTCTTCTATTTCTCCTTTGATCTGCACTAACTCTTCACACTGCTTTTGCAGGTCTGAGTTCATCTGTTTTTGAGATTCTAATGAAAATTCAAGTGAATCAACTCTATTTTGTAGGATGGCAGAATTTTTTGGACTTTGGTCTGCTTCTAAACGACATTCACTCCTCTCTGAAGGCATGCTTCCTTGTTCAATTATATTTGCAAAGGAATTATGCATGGCAGGCTGCTCATCAAAAGCCAAAAGACTTCTCTGATGATCTTCATTTGTCGCCAGAGAAACATGTCTAGATTTTAGCAGATCCCTGAGGCTCTCATATTCAGCATGCAAGTCTTGGTAACACCGGTCTTTGTCCATTATTTCATTTGACAGCAACTGAAGCTTGTGTTCTAGATCTTCAACTTGCCCAGTAAGCTGAGAAGTCTTCAAACACATATTTTCTATTTCCTTCTGATGTTTCTGATCTGAGAACTCAGCTTTCTGCTGTAGCTCTACATAAGCTAGTTTCTGGGTCTCTACCTCCACAGACTTGCTATCTATCACGTTGTGAAGGTTTCTGATCTCGACACTTAGGTTTTCTCTGTCCATCTCCAGCATTCTTACTCTCTCGTTGTATTCATGACTTTTTATTTGTTGTGTCTTGAGACAAGTTTCCAAGTGATTAATTTTACTCTGCAAGTTTTCCTTTTCTGATTCCATCTGAGTTAAAAGTTTTTCGTTTTCACTCTTCCAACAAGAAAACAGAGTTTTCTCTTCTTTCAATTCTTCATATTCTTTCTTTTTTAACTCCAAAGCACTCAGCAAAGCTTTGGACTCTTTCTCTGTCTTGCTTAACTTATCATTCAGTTGTTCAATGTGATGTTCCCTTTTCTTCAAAAGGTCTTGAGAACAATCTCGCTGCTTTTCCAGCTCAGCCACAGCAAGCTTCAGTTTCTCTAAAGTCAGGGAGTTTTCTTGCTGATTTATTTTTTCATGAAGATCTCTTAACATGGTTTCCTGAGAGGTATTCTTCACTATTTAAAAATAAATAAATAAAAGTTGTCAATGTTTGTAATAAATATTTATTCTACAGAAATGCAAACTCCTCCCCCCACCCTCCCCACCCCCTAAAAAGTCCAAACAAACTAACAATTACTCAAGCCCTGGAAAAACTGGCATTATTGCCTGGGTACTTTCTAGAAAGTGGACCACTTGGTAATTATCTTATTAAAAAATGGGAAAAATGGTCATCTTAAGGAGAGTAACATGTTTGTTCATCTTTCTAACAGCTTAAGGAAGTGTTATTGAATAAAATACCAAGGGATGATTTTCCTAAGCACTGTTTCTTTTCTTTGTATGTGTTTATATATGTGGGTATTTTTACCATCTTTTCAAATATTTATTCCAAGAGAGAAAACTGGGACAAGAACAGCACTGAAATGGGAACATCCCACTTTATTGTAGAGTAATTCTGATGTCCCAGAAAAGTAAATTAAGTACTCCACCATTTTAGCCACAACATCCATAGGATTAGACTTAAGTAGAAAAGAGTAAATGATGCCATATATCAGTAATTCTCAAGGCCTATATGTGAATATTCTTGAGGAACATTATCACCCCCATCCCAACCCCTCATAGTAAGGGTGGCAGTGATTATGAATGTGACATATTATGAAGAATCTGGAAGCTTCTTCAAACTCCGTTACCACCCTGTTTTCTGCCCAATGACTCCTCTATACATACTGGCCACTCCTGGTTGGGAATAACCAACAATGTTTTCATTAAATAGTGATGAGAAGGCTTCATGTTGCTCAAGTATGTTGGGGGAGATTGAAAGCTGAGAACCTCCACAGTAGATGATAAAGGTAACATGTATTACAATCTCAGACATCATATCAAGTGGAAAGCAGTAAGTACTTCTAACCTGCCAATCTCAGTCTACCTACTGACAGTTGAGGGCTTTGGCAGACAGCACCACAAGGGCTGCAACCCACTTTGCTGTCAGCATCTCAAACAATCACCTGGATGATCAACATTGAAAAATGCCCCAACTGTTCCTTTTCTTACAGTTTCCCTTCAAGAAAGCTGAAGACTGACATTTCTACCTGCTGCTGTGGAAAAACTGAAAGCTGTCTTGGGGAGAATGGGGTTTTAAAAAGAAAACAGTCACAGAGAAGTGTGACACACATTCCACAGGACAGAGTTCAAAGAAATCCTAGACGTGCAAATACCCCAGGTGAGAAAATAAGGGTATGGAGAAGACATCCGGCACAAACATACAAATATGAAACCAAGAATGGATTCATTTCATGTGTAGAGCAGAATTCTTTGGCTTTAAAATAAGAAAATAAAATCATTCAGTCAACTAAGTCATCAAAAAACAATGGTCATTAGGAGTTTGGAAAACATCATTTCATATAGGGTTTTTCCATTATAAGGGAAATGTTAATGAGTCAGGAGATGAGCTGTCCGGATATAACTAACAAGCACACTTGAGACACAGAGAATAGCACTCGGGGGTGAAAGACAGCACTGAAAGTTTAGCTTTGTGTGGAAAATATTTACCCTTCTGGTTTCAAAGTGCTGAGCATCAGGCATTTGGGACTCAATATGTTCCAATTTTAAAAAGTCCCCCTCGGCCTGGCGCGGTGGCTCAAGCCTGTAATCCTAGCACTTTGGGAGGCCAAGACAGGTGGATCACGAGGTCAGGAGATCGAGACCATCCTGGCTAACATGGTGAAACCCCGTCTCTACTAAAAAATACAAAAAAAAAAAACTAGCCGGGCAAGGTGGCGGGCGCCTGTAGTCCCAGCCACTTGGGAGGCTGAGGCAGGAGAATGGCATGAACCTGGGAGGCAGAGCTTGCAGTGAGCTGAGATCCGGCCACTGCACTCCAGCCTGGGCAACAGAGCGAGACTCCGTCTCAAAAAAAAAAATAAAATAAAAGTCCCCCTCTCACTCTGGAAACTAAAAAATGGAAGAGGGAAAACTCTTCCACATCAACTGCACACATCTTTTTAAGGGAATATATGGAAAAAAATCCAAAGAGTTTCTCTAATGTGTTAATGCCATCCATCTTGTCTTGCGGGAATAATAGCTTAGAAAGTTAACTCTAAAACACTAAGTTTACTTACCTTTCATTTCTTCTGCAAAATTCTGGCTCTGATTTAAACACTGTTTGACGTTCTTGAGTTCTGCCTCCAGGTGGCAGACTTCTCTGGTCTTTTGCTCAGACTGACTCTTAAGGAGGTTGTTTTCCTTCTTCATTTCCTAAAACACGCATTTAATTGGTTATAGCCAAAACGAATGCTCAAGTAAGTTTTGACTTCTGCCTTAATAAAGGTCCCTAGCAGAACTGTTTGTGTATCTCACTAGGGAAAGAACCACATTTTCCCCGTTTGAGTACCTAATGAAGTCAGACATTCCTACTTAAATAATGTTATGAAAAGAAGCGCGGTGGCTCAAGCCTGTAATCCCAGCACTTTGGGAGGCCGAGACGGGCGGATCACGTGGTCAGGAGATCGAGACCATCCTGGCTAACACAGTGAAACCCCGTCTCTACTAAAAATACAAAACTAGCCGGGCGAGGTGGCGGGCGCCTGTAGTCCCAGCTACTGGGGAGGCTGAGGCAGGAGAATGGCGTAAACCGGGAGGCGGAGCTTGCAGTGAGCTGAGATCTGGCCACTGCACTCCAGTCCGGGCGACAGAGCGAGACTCCGCCTCAAAAAAAAAAAAAAAAAAAAAAAGAAGACAACAGCGTCAAACCCAAATCTGAAGATAATTATTTCTTTCAAGAAGTTTCATTGAACTTTCTCATTGTTCATATGCTCATTAAAGAGTAAGCTCAAAGAGAAAATCCTATCTATAAGATCCTCAAGACAAAACCTCCAAGTTCCTATCACACCTGAATGGCCAAATATACTTTGCAAACATTTAACTTGTTAATAAAAAAAAAAAAAAATCAAAGCACAAATGTTTACTTTTCATTGCAAAACCAACTTAAGGTTTGCTGTTACAGGAATAATTTTGTGAGAAAAATTACCTTCAATAAATGCTTACCAAGAAAACCGACAATGTTCAAGATGCTGGAATGTGCATCATGAAAAATGCAAACATAAATAAGACAGAGTCTCTGCCCTTGGGGCAGACATTCTCCAGTGGGGGAAGATGTGAAACTAATCATTTAATACACAATAGGATGCGCTAAATACTAAAGAGACATTGAGTGTGCTCTGGAAAATCAGAGGGCTGGAACACAGAGGAAGAATTAATTCTAGCTTCTGATCTTTCACAGTGAAAACAGGCTCTTTGGGCAACTGATTGAAGAGCTATCCATGCAACAACATGCAATGAAGTAGTATAGGTACATATGTAGTTCCATTCTACTATCTATTAGGCCTACATGTTCTGAATCTTAAAAGCAAGCAATGTTTATGTGCCAAAGAAAAACTCTATTGCTTATTAACCGCATAAGACACACACAACAAACAAGTATCTCAACCTATACTGTATGCCATCCTTTGAACCACAGGGAATTGGCATACATCATTACAAACTGAGAGAACCAAACGCGTCACAGCCTTAAGGGGGGAAAAAATCACATAAAGCTAACTTTTTTCTAAACTGCATTTCAAAACTACCAAAATGACCCCTTTATGAAGTAGAGGAAAAATTCTGAATCTTAAAGAAACAATTAAGACCCATCTTCCAAAACCCTACTGCACTGTTAGAAAACAGATGGCCGTGGCAATACTGTGTTGGAAGGCTGCCTTCAATTATCAGTCTGGTTACTACCAGCAGATGGGTACCGATGTAGCAAAGCCAAATTCAAGAAGAGGGAGAATCTGGCTAGTAGAAAGTACTTGAAAACTTGCTGGCAGCTGCTCTGTTCATGTATATACGTTCATTTCATCATTAAAATAAGACGAAACCTGTTGTAGTTATTATACTTCCATCTACCATGTCCTGATCCCGCTTCTGTGCCGCTAAACTGACACTCTATCGAATTAAGATATCAATCAGAACTAAAGGGCAGCTCCAACCGAGCTCAAGATTGATAGGTTAACATTCACACTAGTCAGTGTTAAATTTTGCAAAGCACGATCATTAAGGTGAAACAATGTTATTGATTTAAATTAGCATCATTAAACTATGGAACCCATAATGACTGGTTTGTTCTTCAGACTCAGAATAATCACCCCTCAAATGAGATCACAGGTGTGAAAGGACAAACAGCTTAAAGCACTTTGACAGGGGCAATGTAGCATTATTAGTAGTATTTCTTCCCAAAATGTAACAGTAGCCAGATTTCTGTAATCAATGCTAAGATCAGCTGAATGAGGTCAACATAGAAGAGGAACTAGAATATAACTACCTGGGTTGACTTAGCATTTTTAGTCTGCAAATGAAAAAATATTTTCTTACTCTAAAAAAAAAAAAAAAATTATCAAATCAAATGACACCTGCATCTGGAGGCTTGACAAGAGAGCTGGAAAGCCACTGTGCAAAACAGGGTGCATCCCAATAGGAAGGAAGGAAAAAAGAAGAGAGAGAGGGCACCAGGGAAACAGGGGGAATTTTATGTTTATGTGTTTGTTGGTCTCGATCCATGTCTGTCCATAACTGGAGACATTTAAATGAATAGTAAGCTCAATGGAAAGATTAACATGACTTTCTCTATTCTGGCATTAGCTCCGTAAATATTTGTTTCTAACGAAGAAATGTTCAGCCAATCCTGGGACCCAGCAGGCTTATAATGCTATGGCTATGACTAACCCAAGAATTTTAAAAGGCCAGAATTTAGAAAATGAACATCTGAAAATGGATGTGCAAGCTGCCATCCATCAACAATTAGTTTTCCACGGGGCTACAGCCACTTAAGACTTGATTGGGTATCTCATTATCAACAATGAGTTAAGCATACAAAGATACATTTTCCTAGGCATCTCTTGCATTCTCACATGATTTGCAAAATTGGGTACTATGCTGGAAAAAACACAACAAAAATCCCTATAACCACAAGCCAGCATTAGAGCTTAGCAAGCAATTCCACCCAGATCAACTTCGCTTTAGCAGCAGCAAGGGAAGCATCATTTCCTAGGGCCAGACAAAACAAATTTCAGCTACTGTGTGGCATTTCATGATCCCATCCATGAATATAGCTTAATATGTCCCCTGCTGGGTGAAGCCTATATACTTGGATAAGGGATGGACGCAAAGAACGTGTTTTTCCCTTTCCTTCTCATCTCTCTTGCTTGCCAGAGCCAGCTCCTTAGAGGACCTAGTGTAATACAGATCCCTATGCTTGGAAAGGTCCCTAGGCAAGTGTTCCCTCATCTTGACTGTCAAACGATGGTATTTTATTGCCTAACCCCAATGCTATGGGGCTGGCACTGGATACTGGATGAGCAGCTTATCTAAACCCTCCATTCACTTTGATGCTAAATGTTAACTTTACCCTTGATTGGGCCATTAAATAACATTTCCAGTACTGATAATTTCTCATTGTGAGCAGCATGTTTACTAAACATGGACAAGGAAAATTTCAGTACAACTGTCACATTATTTCGTCATCCAAAACCTATAAGCATCCTAAATTTGTTAGTGCTTACTTATAATTAGACACAGAAAGATACCCAGAGTGACACAATAATAAACAGGCAAAATTTTAATATGAGAAAAATCAAGTGCACTGTCCCCTGATCACACTTTCTGTGCCTGTAGGTGACAGCAAACAATGCTAACGTCAAAAGTTCATGGCAGTGGTGAAGACCAAAGCAATGAGCAGGTGGTGGACTGCAATAATTGACCAAGCACTTATGTGCTGGGCACTGGGCTAAGCACTTTACATACAACATTTAACTTAACCAAGAATACAGCCTTGAAAAGGGAGGAGAATGATTTGTCCCTATGTGCAGATGAGGAAAGTCAGACTGAGAAAGGGTAAGCCACTGTCTCAAGATCACATCGCGGTAGGTGGCAGAAAAGCAATGCAATTTCAGATCTCATTCACTCTAAAGCCACAACCATTTTCCCACTAAGTTACACCACCACTCCAACCGGCGTCATCACTTACCTGGTCCCAATCCCAATGCAAAACACAAGAGCCAGCCAAACTCTTTGAAATCTTGCTATCACCTTCAAAAGATGACACCGACATAAACATAACCATAAATGAAGACAAATACTAACTTCATCCCCAGGCCCTGTGCTAGGCACTTTCACATCGATGTCCTCATTTGACACAGACATCAATGAAATGCCAGTGAAACATGATGCAGGCACCTGGGTACAGGCTAGGGTTAACTGAGGACAGTGCTATAGCTCACAGACCAGACCTTGTGGGGATGAATGAGTCTTCAGAAACACCTGCAAGACAATGTCCAGCCCACTACTGCGACTTGGCCAAGCAAGCAGCTTTAAAAGTGTTTGGACTCTCTTAACCAGATGATTGCTTTTACAAAATGTTTCCACCAGGCAGCCAGTGGAGTCGCGGGAGAGTTCCTGGCTGAAAGGGAAGCTCACAGAGGGAAGAGTTCGATGCCAGTCTGCCTGTGGAAATGTTAGCAGAAGCATCTGTTGGTTGGTCCCCACTGGCCAAAAGGCAAACATTTGTTTTGCTGAAACAAACACTTCCATTTGAAAACGTTTGCTGATGAAACCATCATCTGATTTGAAGTTTTCTTCCACTTTGGTGGCTGGAGCTATGGCCCCCTGTCTCCAGCAGTATTGCCCCTTTGGGGTTAGCTGATTTAACAATCGCCTGTCTGCTACCAA
Organism: Trachypithecus francoisi; assembly: GCF_009764315.1. Taxonomy (NCBI): domain Eukaryota; kingdom Metazoa; phylum Chordata; class Mammalia; order Primates; family Cercopithecidae; genus Trachypithecus; species Trachypithecus francoisi. The sequence goes on along the minus strand of NW_022681470.1, from coordinate 71,671,964 downwards.
CAGATGTTCTGATTTTACCATCGTGATACACTCTGCAAAGCAGTGGGGATAAATACAGTTAGACTTTCCTCAATTGAACAAATAACTGTTCTTTACAGAGAAAGTTTTTTAATCTTTACAGCCTAAAAAGTGATCATAGAACATTTAAAGAATAAACAGAAAAACATTCTTTCCTGTAGGGTTTGATGGAGAAGAAATTTCTACAATTCTTTTGTTGTTCCTCTTCTTAAAATTACAATGTTGATTTACGGCTCTTTTCAAATTGTTTCAGTCTATTAACTGTCACTGAATGGTTCTTAATTAAGCCCTTTAAAATAAACTCCAGGCCACTAAATAAATTCAGAGAGAAGCCAAATTGAAGTATGTATGCATAAAATCACATCAGGATATCCATGCCATTCCGGAACCCTCATCCACCACTTTGTGGACGAAACAAAGTCTCCAAAGACACCGTCAACCAGGGCGTGCACCGGCTGAACATTAAGGTCAGTATCCACTTTTGAAGCCAGAGTCATATAATTGACAATTACTTGATGTTTTTATAAGAATTTTTAATCTAGAAACTCTATCTGTCACTACTTTTGTTTATTTAAATCTGTGACTTTCCACGTGTTTTTAATATTGAAAGACACAAATGCCAACACTTAGAAAAGGGATTTAGATGATACATCCCATCCACAACTTTGTTTCTTTCCATTTAAAAAATCCCTTCCTTCCTTCCATCTTTCCACCTCCCAGGGGGTCTAAAACAATCTTTAAGGAAGGAGTACATATTCTCAATACAAGTCATGTTGTAGATGCATATTGCTAGATATGCTATAACTGCTAGATTCCTATTAGTAATTATATACAGAATAGAGAATAGAAAAATAAGCAATCATAGTCTGTCATGGGTTATATACAGAACATTCTGTAATACTTACTTCCAGCAAATAGAAAAGAAAAAGGCACATAGTCATGATAAGCTACTGACAAATGGAATAGGAATTTTCTTTTCCCCTTGTACTTGGTCCTATAAATAAGTGGAGAAAACTCAGCATCTTCCTCCCTTACCTCCACGCTTCTCCTCAGCTCATCCTCCTTGATCTGACTCGCCTGGGATGCCTGTTCAGCTCTGCACAACTTCTGCTTAAACTCTTCCAAATTTTTTTCTAGCTGTTGCTTTACTGCTGTGACCTACAAAAAGAAAAAGAGGACAAGTTTCATTTTTATGTTCTTTACTTTTTCATTAATCTTGTGTTCTTAAACAATAAAACGGTCATGGAATATAAAAATGGATGCTATCTATTTTGGTTGAGATACAATATACGTCACAGCTAAATATATCTTAAAATACCATAGTGTGAACCTGCAACGTCACTCAGTGGCAGCATAGAAGAGATGAAAGAGGCTGGGTGTGGCAAGGAGACCACAAAGGGAAAAGATTTAACCACAAAAAATAAAACAGCTAGGTGGTAATAAATAACCAAAAGGAAAAAAAGTTGAGATAAGAAACAGGCTAAGAGAACACACTTTCAATATATATAACAGAATAAAAGATACATCTGTAATACAACATACACAGCGCCCCTATGATTGAACAAAAGGGCAATGGGTAGAAACAGAAAACTATACAAAAAATACAAATGGCTACTGAAAGAGATAGCTTCGATGGTAATCAAGGAAGTGTGAATTTAAAAAATGATACAACAGTATTTTTCACTCCTCAATTGGCAAAAATTTTAAAAACCAAGACTATCTCCAATCAGCAAGGATGAGAGGAAACAGGTCCTCTTTTGTACCTGGTAGGAGAGTAACTGCTACAGCTTTTATGGTGGGCAATTTGGCAGTAACTATCAAATGTTAGGATGCTGGCCAGGCAGGGCAGCTCACGCCTATAACTCCAGCGCTTTAGGAGTTTGAGGTGGGCAAATCACCTGAAGTTAGAAGTTTGAGACCAGCCTGGCCAACCTGCTGAAACCTCGTCTCTACTAAAAATACAAAAATCAGCCAGGCATGGTGGCAGGCGCCTGTAATCCCAGCCACTCGGGAGACTGAGGCAGGAGAATCACTCAAACCCGGGACAATGAGGTTGCAGTGAGCCGAGATCACGCCACTACACTCCAGCCTGGGTGACAGAGGGAGAGTCTGTCTCAAAAAAACAAAACAAACAAATGACAAAACAACCACACACAAATATTGGGATGCATATGTTCTTTAGGCTATCGATTTCACATGCAGAAATCTGCCCTACAGAAACATCAGCACACATACACAAAGATATCTGCCCCATGATATTACAAACAGTGCCACAGGGAACAAGAAAATGTTGGTCATGTAAGTATCCATCAGTAGAGTCAGCAGTTTCAGGTGTAAGAGAAAAAGAAGAATAGAAGGTGACATGGAGGTTTTGTCCCATGACTGGGACATTTGGTCCCAGCAATGTGGAGAATGGAAGTGCAAGTTAGCAGGGTGAGGAAGACTAAGGGAGGAGTAGTTTTGGAAAAGAAAATACCTAGAGTTCAATTCTTAGCATGTTGCTGTGAAGTGCCTTTAGACACGTGAGTGGACTGTCAAGCACACACCCACACATCTGAAGTCCAGAACAGACATCCAGGCTGGGCAGAGTCATCATCACATAAATGATATATAAAGTCACAAAACTGGATGAGACCATTTTGAGAGTGAGTCTTAAATAAGTAAAGTGATTATAATTTTCAGTGCTTTAATGACTTGGGGGCACAAATTACTTGGCATAGCTCCCACCTGGTCACAGATCCAAGCACCAACAGAATATCAGAAACCTCCACAGACTTCTGGATCTGAAATTCTAACTCACCCCCACTGTTTCTCTAGATGAGGAAACCTAGAGCCAGAATTGTTCTGTACATTCTCCACTTTGATATGGAGAGTGAAGGTGGAGCGCTTTTTCTTTGAAAGTATCATACGTCAGTTATGGTAGAGAAGTAACAGGTACAAGGAACAAGAAGAGGGGAAGACTGAAAAGAGAGAGAGAGACACAGTTCCTACTTTATCCAGTTCAGCCTGCAGGACGTTGTGCATATTCTTGGCTTGCTGTAACTCCTGGGTGAGTCTGGCCTTCACCTGGATGCACTCTTGGTCCAGTGTTTGGAAAGAACGCTGCTGACGGGAGAGCTCCTGAAAAAAAAGGGCAGGTGCATCAGCCCAATGATGGTTCGGTAGGGAGACTCCAGGGTGAGGCATGAGCATCCTAACGGGCAACTGCACAGAGAGCACAGAAGACAGCAAGGAGCTGAGCGAACTGTCCACTTAACAATGAATATAATCAGCCTCAGTGCTCCATGCTGGGCCCAGGCATCCAGTCCAGGTCTCTGAGGGAAAGGGTAAGAACTCTATCAGTTGACCACGTGGAAACTAGCCTGTTTCCACCTCATCTTCAGTCTTAAATTAATTACCTCTACTTTGAAGGATTAGGGGCAAGAGAGCAGAACTGAGCGACAACAGTCAAAGCTCAACTAAGAAACCAAACATACTCAAAAACGGCGTTTAAAACACGAAAAACTGTATACCACTTTAAATGGGCTCAAATTTAGAAGGACAGGAAGTATATGCTACCTATTAACTTTAGTAACCACAGAAGGATACTAGCTAACATTTCCAGGCACTCTTATTTAAAATCTATAGACTCTTAATCCATATGGCACTTTCAGGCTAAATCATCTGAAAGAACCAAACTGGCAGATACTTACGGAAGGGCACCTTCCACCCTCACTCCTGCCAACCGCTTTCCCCACCACATCAAATACCCTCCTAATTTATTTGCCAACCCACAGGTTTAAAAACAACTAGAGTTGCCCGGGCGCGGTGGCTCACACCTGTAATCCCAACACTTTGGGAGGCCGAGGTGGGTGGATCACCTGAGGTCAGTAGTTTGAGACCAGCCTGGCCAACATGGTGAAACCCCGTCTCTACTAAAAATACAAAAATTAGCCAGGTGTGGTGGTACGTGCCTGTACTCCCAGCTCCTCAGGAGGCTGAGGCAGGAAAATTGCTGGAACCTGGGAGGCAGAGGTTGCAGGGAGCCAAGATTGTGCTGCTGCACTCCAGCCTGGGTAACAGAGCGAGACTCCATCTCACACAAAAAAAAAAAAAAAAAAAAAAAACTGGAGTTACAAAGGAAATAGAGTGAAAGAAAAGAAAAAAAAATTTTTAACCTACTGGAAAATGTAATACAATTTCCTTCAACCTACTGGAAAATGTAATACAATTTCCTTCACAGCAGAGAAAATGTCCAAAAGAAGAAATGTGATCCTTTCCTACTGAATATCAAATTTCAAACAAATCAGAAAACAGGATGAATTCTGAATACTAATTCCCTTCTCTAATCAAAAACTGAAAGATTAAAAAAAAAAGCACAAAAATGAAGATGTGAAGGAAAATAAGGTGACCTTTAGCTCACAAAGCATTTCCCCTCTAATAGAATTTCCAAAATTGTGATAACAACTCCCCTTTCCAAGTGATCAAACTATGAAAAGTCCATAAAAAGCCTTTCAGACAAACACCTCATGAATCCATTGACCTTACCTCTTGAAACTCCTTTTCTTTTTCCTTAATTTTCTGTTCCAGAGAACATCTGGCACTTTCTGCATTTTGTCGCTGACAACTCAAATCTTCCGTCAATTTTTTCAGTTTTTGTTCCAATGCAGTACACTAATAACGAGTAAAAATGTTCAAGACAAAATAAATATTACTCAGGTAAACAAACAAATATTTTGTGTTTTAGCAAACAATTTATGTTTAGGAACTATTAGCAAGGATGTAAAGCATTATCCCACTTAAATACTTCCTAATTTGTGCCGTGAAAAAAAAGATCAGTATGTCTAACGATTCTAACATTTTGTTGCAGGGAAATGAGAGGTTAAAATGCAATGGTGTTAGCCTATGTAATTTAAAAGCTGTAAAATCATCAAAGGGTGCCCATTACCCTCATATGATAGTCTCTTTCAAGCATAATGGATTTTGTGGTAAATTTTAAATATTAAAACGTTCTTTCCACAATGTTCCCAATATGCCACTTTAAATTTCAGGAGGTTCACAGGACTCCAGAGAGTATCACAACTGGTTTTTAATCATGCTGCCATAAGCAACACAAAGAACATTCCATTGCCTTTTCACAAAGCCAGATATACCTAAAATAATTTTTAAGACATGAATTACATGAAAATTCAGGATGCTCTTCTAAAATTAGATTGGAACAAAATGGTTTTAACTCTTCAAGTGTTGAAAGCCATTCTTCTCTACATTCCCCATGGGCTCGAATCCTTAAACTGCCCTACAAAACAACTCTATAAAGACCAGGGAATAAAAAGACAACTTCATCTTGGTGGGGTAGAATTCTCCACTACAAAAGAAATGTGCTCCAAGTTGGCAGATCTCTCTAGTAATGTAGATTCTCCAAAGTCTGATTTAAAATTATGAGAAATATTAGAAATGTAACTAAGAATTCAGAGGAAAAGAAAACACTGTAATACTCAATCGCTACAAAGAATTCACTCAAAAATCCTGGTGACCAGTCAATCACCAACTATTAACTAACCAAAGAAGAAAGCTGGTCATTCCTGACTAAATGACTTTGCAAATATCAGAACTTTAAAAATAAGAAACTCAAAAGGTTAAAATTTTGAGGCAGATGTTCAATGACACTCTTGTCATTATCTTTATCGCCCTTAAATTTTCAAAGGCCCAAAGAAAAGCATTATGGAGATTATTTATAACAAAAATAAATATGAATTTACAAATATTGATTGAGAGCCCACCATACATGTCACGTACTGTTCTGGGCATTAGGGATACAAGAGCAAACAACTCAGACAAAAGTCACCACTCAGGCCAGGCGTGGTAGCTCACCCCTGTAATCCCAGCACTGTGCGAGGCGACGTGGACAGATCACTTGAGGTCAGGAGTTCGAGACCAGCCTAGGCAACATGGTGAAACCACGTCTCTACTAAAATTACAAAAATTAGCTGGGCATGGTGGTGCCCACCTGTAATCCCAGTTACTCGGGAGGCTGAGGCAGGAGAATTGCTTGAACCCAGGAGGCGGCGGTTGTGGTGAGCCAAGATTGTGCCACTGCACTCCAGCCTGGGCAATTAGAGTGAGATTCGGTCTCAAAACAAACAAACAAAAAAGTCACTGCTCAAATGATGGTTCAAAATTTTGATGGTTGACAAATCTCAGGGAAAAAAATAAAGAAAAACACCTTTGCACCACAGAGTAAATGAATGAACCCGTGGCGCCCTCTACTGGCACTCCTTCAAACTGCAATACATTCCACTAAAGGGTCCTGGAATCAAGAATCCTTTTCTACTAAACATAGCAGGTTAAAAGAGTCTTTAGAAGGTATTTGTATTTTATTTAAAATTGTTTAAACAACATTCTATTATCAATGATACCTAATTCATATAAGAGTATCTGACCACTAGGTGTCATGAATGCTCCATAATACTCTAAAATAGTGCCCAGAGCTCAAGTCCTTGAAAATACGTAGCACATGACCCTGGGCACTTACTCCGGACCTTTTTATCTGTAAACTGTGGGTGCTGAACTCCAGGTCTGCTGCCAGCTCAACACTCTGTTTCTCCATGCATTCTAGCCTTGTATCTCACAATTTGTAAATACTTGGAAAAGGCACACTACAAACAGCATATGTTCACTTAAGAACACGATATTGACTTTTGTTACAGTAATTCCATTTTATTTAATAGTTAAGTCTAATGTTAGATCTGGAAACAGCATAAACATAGCATAATTTTATTTTATTTCAGTTACACATATGACAAGGTCATATTATCCTCAGGACAAGACAGAAAAGAGCAAACGCATTTTCAGTTAAGTGGATTTCTAGCTCAATGGAAAAAAGGAACCCAAAAAGCACAGAACAAACAAGTATTAAGAACCTGGAGGGGCTGGGCGCAGTGGCTCATGCCTGTTATCCCAGTACTTTGGGAGGCCAAGTCGGGCGGATCACCTGAGGTCAGGAGTTCGAGACCAGCCTGGTCAACATGGTGAAACCCCATCTCCACTAAGAATACAAAAAAATTAGCCAGGCGTGGTGGTATGCGCCTGTAATCCCAGCTACCCATGAGGCTGAGACAGGAGAATCGCTTGAACCCAGGAGGCCGAGGTTGCAGTGAGCCGAGATCGTGCCATTGCACTCCAACCTGGGCAACAAGAGCAAAATTCCATCTCAAAAAAAAAAAAAAAAAAAGAATTTGGAGGTGGAGGGGTTGGGTGCCATGGCCCATACCTGTAATCCCAGCACTTTGGGAGGCTGAGGTGGGCAAATTGCTCCAGCCCAGGAATTCAATGTCAACTTGGGCCACATGGTGAAGCCTGTCTCTACTAAAAATACAAAAATTAGCCAGGTGTGGTGGCAGGCACCTATAGCCCCAGCTACTAGGGAGGCTGAGGTGGAAGGAGCCCAGGAAACGGTGGTTGCAGTAAGCCAAGATCGCACCACTGGACTCCAGCCTGGATGACAGAGTGAGACTCTGTCTCAAAAAAAAAACAAGAACCTGGAGGGAAGACTCTAATAGAAAGCCAGAGCTGTACTCTCAGCACTATCCTAGTCAAAAATATTAATTCATGATTTGATAAGAAGAAACTTCATTATATGTGTCAGACAGAACAAGGATTTGGTGAACTTGTCACTCCAAAACCAAAGTAAAATTTAAAAGGAGAAATGTAATTCTTACACACAGGAAGGCCTAGCTTGGCTGAAATGCAACTGAAAATTAGCTTAATTAACTAGGAACTTGAAAATAAGCCATGATAATAACAGCTAATATTATTATAAGTTCACCATGTGCCAGGTACTATGCTAAAGCCTTTACAAAAATTATCTCAATCTTTACAACAACCCTATGACACAGGCATTATTAACACAATTTTATTGATTAGACAACTGGGGCTCAGAAGTTCATTAAATAACTTAAAAAGCAATAAAACTGAGATGTGGCACAGCCAGGTTCAAATCCAAGCCCTTCTAACTTGAAAGACCAAATTACTATTACATACTGAGACTGCATGAAGATATTAAATGTATGGATCAAAGGAGGTCATAGTTCGACTGAAGCGCCATTGTTCCTTTATACATCTAATCAATATTTTTCCAGAATTTCTCTGTACAAGGCACTGCACTAGGAGAATATAAAAAATGAACCTGACTTTTACAAATGGAATAATCACACTTTTCCCTATTCCTCCTCACTAGAACAAATAAAAACCCTGGGCATTATAGTAAAACAAACAAAAGTTTGAAAGGTGGACAGAAGAAGGAGACTGACTAAGGAGCTCAGGACCTGAAGAAAAACACTATGGCACTGGGAAAAAAGGACTGTCAACACAGAATCCTATACTCAACAGAATATCCTTCAGGAATGAAAAGAAAATCAAGACATCCTCAAAAAAAGGAAAATTAAGGATTTGTGGCCAACAGACTTACCCTAAAAGCATGGCTAAAGGAAGTTCTCTAAACAGAAAGGAAATAAAGGAAACTGGAAGAAAATCTAGGAGGGAAGGAAGAACAAGGTGAGCAAGGATTTTATATATATATATATATACACACACACACACACACACATATATACATACACACACAAATATAATAGGCTTTCCTTCTCTTCCTCAGCTTTTTAAAATATGTTTAAGAGTTGAAGCAAAATGTAGTTCTAAATGTATGTACAGAAAACATTTAAAACAATTATACTATAAATGAGGGAGGGTAAAAGGACGAAAAGGGGGAAAACAGTATGTAAAATTCACTAGAACTAGTGAAATGAAGTCACCAATACACTGTGATAAAATGTGTATAAATAATGTAGTATCTAGAACGATCACTATAGAAGCTCTAAAAAGATATATAAACAAATCAAAATGGATTTTTAAAAAATGTTCAAGCAACCCACAAAAGCAGGAAAAAAAAGAAAACAAATGAAAAAGCAGAAAGAAATGGAAAACAAAAAATAAAATGGCAGACTTAGGTCATAATATATCAATAATTACATTAAGTGTAACTGGTCTAAATATACCCATTAAAGACAGACAGTGGAGGACGGACGTGGTGGCTCACACCTGTAATCCCAGCACTTTGAGAAGCTGAGGCAGGTGGATCACCTGAGGTCAGGAGTTCAAAATCAGCCTGGCCAACATGGTGAAACCCTGTCTCTACTAAAAATACAAAAATTAGCTGGGCATGGTGGCAGATGCCTGTAATCCCAGCTACTCCTACTCAGGAGGCTGAGGCAGGAGAATAACTTGAACCCGGGAGGCAGAGATTGCAGTGAGCTGAGATCACACCACTGCATTCCAGCCTAGGTGAGAGCCAGACTCCATCTCAAAAAAAAAGACAGATAGTGAAAGAGTATATTTAAAAACATAGCCCAATTATATGTTGTCTACATGAAAGTCACCTCAATATAACAAAATAGGTTGAAAGTAAAGAGGAAGAAATATATCATACTAATAATCAAAGGAAAGCTGGAGTGGCTATATTAATAACAGACAAAGTAGACTTCAGAATGAAGAAAATTACCATGAACACTAAATAGTGATAAAAGGGTCAATCCACCAAGACATAGCAATCCCAAATGTATATGCATTAACCGACAGAGCTGCAAAATATGTGAAGCAAAAACTGAAAGAAATCAAAGGAAAAATAGACAAATCACAGTAATAGGTGAAGACTTGAACATCCCTCTCTCAACAATGAACTGAACAACTAAACAGAAAATCAGCAAGTATATTAACAAACTCAACAACATCATCAACCAACAAGTTCTAATGACATTTTTTCTGAGTAATATAAACATAGAGCAAGCAGTAATCAATGAAATTGAAAAAAGAGAAAAACAAAATCAATGAACCAATGGGCTAATTTTTTGGAAGATCAATAAAGATCAACAAAACTGACAAATCCCTAGCAAGACTGACAAAGAGACGGAGAGAAGACACAAATTACCAACATCAGAAATGAACAAGGAATATCACTACAAATATCAAAAGAATAAGAGAATACAGCAAACAACTCTATATACATAAAGTTGACAACTTAGATGAAAATACAAACTATTCCAATTCCAATATGAAATGAATAATTTTAATAGTTCTATAACTATTTTAAAAATTGAATTTGTAATTTTAAAACTCCCAAAAAAGAAATCTCCAGATTCAAATAATTTCATTAGAGAATTCTACTGAATATATAAAGAAAGAAAGAAAAAAACATTCTACACAATCTCTTTCAGACAACTGAACAGGAAGGAACACTTTCTAATTTGTGAAACTAGGATACCCTGATACAAATATCAAACAAAGATGGCAGGAGAAAAAAAGAAAGCCAATCAATATTTTTTTATGAATATAGACACAAAAAATCCTTAATAAGTTATTAGCAAAAAAAATTCAGAAATATATTTTTTAAATTATATACCATAACAAATTAGGGTTTATTCCAAAGATGCAAGGCTCATTCAAATGTGTGAAAATCAATCAGTGTAACCCACCACATTAACAAGCTATTATTTTGTATAACTGCATATGAATCTACAATTATCTTAAAATAAAAATTTTAAGTAAACAAATGAAAGAACCTGCCCCAAGAAAGCAAATAATAGAAATATGTCTACTACAATGGCTTTTACTTAAAGCCTCAGAAATATCTAAAGAGTTTATTAAAAGTCAATTTCTTGGCCCCACCCAAACATAGATCTAATCTAACAGAATTAAATTTTCAAGGTTCTCTGTGATTCTGACAATTAGCCAAGTGTGGGAACCACAGGGCTAGAACACAGATAATAGTAACAAAAGAGTCATAAGAGGGATGCCAGGAGAAAATATCTTACTGCATTAAGAGACAAGGGAAGGAGCTCACAAGAGTGAGAAAGCTATAAAGAGCCAGACCTGGAAAGAAGGAAATTTCAAGCAGAAAGGCAAATAAAAGGAAAACATTGGGCCCAGAGAAAGGGTAGGTTCAGCAAACACCAGATCCTCATGGTTGGTCTTAGAAGACAATTCATTTTTCTCTACAATACTTATAATACCACATACCATACTCTCTCTGTTACTTTATTTTTGTTATTTTCTGCCTCCCTCTATGAAGATGAAGCTTCACAAGGCAATGATTTCTGTCTATTTATCACTGTTCCAGCCCTAGGTCTGGAGATTTTTGTCTATTTATCACTGTTCCAGTCCCAGGTCTGGAACAGTGCCTAACATATAGCAGGCATAAATATCAATACATGTTTGTGAAATGAGTCAGGAAATGAATGAGTAATAGAAAAAAAGAGAAGAAAAGACTGGCTAAAGAGGTAGGCTGGGACCAAAGCAACAACAAGAACAACAACAAAATAACAGGCAAAATAACGGGCTAAGAAGCTTGGCCTCCACTGGAGTCTTAAGAAGATTCAATGGCGGATGTAGTCATCCCTCAGTATCCATGAAGGACTGGTTCCAGGACTCCCTGCAGATACCAAAATCTGAGGATGCTCAAGTCCCTGATATAAAATGGTATAGTGTTTGCATATAACCTATGCACATATTCCCACGTACTTTAAATCATCTCTAAATTACTTATAATACCTAATACTATGTAAATGCTATGTAAATATTTGTGATAATGTATTTGCTTAGGAAATAATGACAAGAAAAAAAAGTCTGTACATGATCAGTATGGACAAAGCCATTCTTTGAGAAAGAATCTCACCCTGTCACCCAGGCTGGAGTGCAGTGGCACAATCTCTGCTAACTGCAACCTTTGCCTCCCAGATTAACACGATTCTTATGCCTAAGCCTCCCGAGTAGCTGGGATTACAGCTGTGCACCACCACATCTGGCTAACGTTTGTATTTGTAGTAGAGACAAGGTTTTGTCATGTGTGCTAGGCTGGTCTTGAATTCCTAGCCTCAAGTGATCTGCGTGCCTCAACCTCCCAAAGTGTGGGGATTCGGGTGTGAACCACGGTGCCTGGCCTTTTATTTTTTTTCCTAAAGACTTAGGATCCATAGTTGACTGAATCCATGAATGCACAACTCATGGATACAATAGACCAACTATATATACATGTAAGAGCCCAAGAGCAGATTAAATCCTATCAAATGTCCTAAAACTCCTTTAAAGTGCCATTAATTTAAGTGCCTATTCTATGTGGCATGCATCATACAAGATGCTGTATATACATTTTCTTTATTCTCTATTACTCCCTGCAACATAAAAAGAGATCAGTGACTTGCCCAACATCACTCAGCTGGGAAAGTGCAGCACCAGGCTTGATCCCAGATCCGCCCAACGCTAAAACAGCTTTCTAGTTCAACTGCATCAAGAGTGCCTAGTACATATTAACAAAGAACACTACTGACATTTATTTCACAAACTTATGTATAAAATACTCTTTCCAAATAATTGTATGAAAAGATGTAGATTTCTCCAGTAATTCATGAAAAGTCAAGTACCTTGGTTGACGCCTGGTCGTATTGTGCTGTTGTTCTCACTAGTTCATCCCTACATTTGTTCAAAACTTTCTCTTTTTCAATTAATTCCACTTTTGCTTTCTCCAGTTGGAGTTGGAGTTCTTGAAACTTATTCACTTGGCCTTTCATTTCTTTTTCTTGTCCTTGCAGACGTAGTTCCAACTCATTAATCTTGCTTCTTAGCTCTTAAACCACAAACAAAAATCACACTAATTTATATATATCTTGCCCAAAATGTTCATAATTTATCATTTGTTTTATTCTTCTCTGAAATCTTTGATGAAACAAATATTTACACTAAACATAGAAGCTACTTTAATTGGATTTAATTTCAATAGTTAGTTTCTATTGTCATTCGCATTCAAATACTGTATAGAAAGCAGGAAAAGCAGATTTTCTCACATTTTAACAAAGAAACTTGGTGGGGGAAATGTTTTTCTAAAATCATGAATGCTATCTCCTTATTGAGACTGTGAAAAGCACATCACATATGACACCCTTTGTTAAAATTACCATTTGGTTTTACCACACAACAGCAAACTATATTTGTTTGGTGCCCATATTAAGGCAAATCAGTGCTAGGCAGTGAAAAGTTCACCCTCCTATATTCTCTGGTAGTTTTACCTCCACTAAACATCAAGAGTGTGAACCTCCCATACTGCCAAAAGTAACAATGATTTTTTTTCCACTTTTTTCCCACATACGCACAACATTGGTTCCAAAGGCATTGGCTATGTGACAGCTCTCACCAGTGAACACTGACAGTGATTTTCAATATATCACAGCACTGGAAATTATCATCTTCTACAGAGTAGATTCCAAAACACCACCTGGTACCCTTGGCTGTCAGCTGCAGCGTGGCACAGCAGCCAAGGTTACAGGTTTGCTCCCATATGGACAACCTGGCAGAGCACAGCAAAGCTGTTCTGCAGACACACACACAACCTCTGGCCAAAGCTGGTCAGACCACAGGCTGGTTCTGTGGGTCACAAAAGGAGCCAGATGAGAGCATAGGGAGTGTAAACTGTAACCAACCCACTGGCCCTACTTCTGGAAAGAAAAGTCAAAGTCTCTCAACCTACTTTAGAGGCTTCCAGGCACCAGCTTTTCGATACAAATAAAAGTACATTCCAACACTATGATGCCTTTTATCATTATTGAAAAGACAGTATGTTGAACACCGACGTGCCTAACAAAACACCTAAGCACTTTACAGGATTAAAAATATCTGGAATCACCTGTGAAATAGCCTCAAGCAAAGTTAATTTAAACTTAACGTAGCTCAATGTTACCTTGATTCTGTACTTTTAATTGCTCCAAAAGATGAGGACTGCTAGAATTGTCAAAGAAACTGCTATTAGCATCTCTTTTCCCTATTAGCAAAGTTGACCGACTTGGAGTCACCTCTTGTTCCCCAGAAAAGTAAGATGCAGAGAAATCTCTCCTAATTGGGGTTTTTTGAGAATTAGATGAAAGATGACTTGGGGTCTTCTCTTGCTGCCATGAGAACACAGAGGACGAAGCTTGATGCCGGGCAATGTCGCGGTGATTCATGGTGGTTTGTGGAAGAGTCTGGCTTGCTTTCTGTAGAAATAGAATCTCTTTAGAGCCCTTTAAAGATCTTATATACACAAGGCTATTTATTTTCAGATAGGATATAAAGCCATAATCCCAAGAAGTTAACAGTTGCACCGCACAGCAAGAAAGAACATTCATCAAGTCAAGTGAAGTAAACCATAAGTCCAATACCCAGTGATGGAATGTTCTAATGCTCGACTTCTTAGCATTGAAGGAATAAGCTACTACCATCTCATGCCCAACCTATTCAAAACAGGCTAAGTCTTGGTATTTATTCTGCATCCTTCTTAGAATCCATTAAACATATGTGAGTATTCACTTTCATTCTGAATTCCAAAACTGGCTTTTCTTTACCTGTCCTTGGTTACCTCCCCTTATAGCTTTGCCCAAAAGAATCAAAGTTAAACATCAGACTACAGAACTCTTTCAAAATTCTCACATTCCACCATATCACTATCCCAAAAAAATCACATCGAGTGTTTAATATTATGTAATATACATTTGTGGATGACCTACTGCTTTGCATTGTTCTTTCTATGCTTCTCTCTGCCTCCATTCTGACAAATATCAAGACATGGAGGTAAATGCAGCATTAGATTTTTGTAGCAAGCACTTTTTTTACCATAGGAAGAGGGTTAATGTTTACTAGATACTCAGATTTTCCGTAAAATATCTCTAGGAATCAATGTCAAGGGAAGAATTGCTACGAATGACTGAACTGGATGACAAAGTACATGATATTTCTAGGACAAACTAGAGAGTGAGTACTTAATTTTTATTCATCTGATAAGCAATGCCTTTGCTACATATCAGAATCCTAATGGCATCAAAACGAGGGTTAAAGTCATGAAAAGAATAAAAATCGTTAAAGCTCTAAGCCGGAGGTGCTTCTGCATTCTCAGTATTTAAGGTACCTACTTATAAAGTCAGCCTTAAACGGCTTGCTGAATTGTGCCATCTCATCAAGTCCTTATGTTTAGTGGAAAGTCATCCGTAAGTGCCAAAGTGGGAATTTTTTTCAGCAAATAACATGTGAACAAAAATGGTAGAGGTAAAATTCAATAGATCAAAAGGACTGTATAGGAAGCAACTGCCTCCAGGTGATAAAGCCAGGCAGGGAGCATCATGACTAATTATCTGGCCCCACTGTCGCCCTGATCACTAGGTCTTAATAGGGAAATAATTTAGTGGACATTACATGAACATTTAATATTTAGGGATAACTTAACCTCCCTACTCTATTTTACTCACTCCACCCTATTTTTAAAACTAAAAAATAATCACCTCCACTAAGCCCAAAACCTTTTCTCAGTACAAAAAAACACCAGCTCTATGTAAAACAGATTTTTCTCTAACCCTGTTCTATTCTATATCAAAGTATTCTATAACTGCATACTCTATTATAGGGCCCGTAGTTAACTTACTTTAGCCTGCAAGGCTTTAACCTCTGCCTCTAATCTTTTTCGTTCTTCAACCTCTTTATTATATTTTTCTTTTAGATCTTCATACTTGGAACCTAAAACCAGACAATCAAATACAATTTTCTTTCAATCATTGATTCCATGAAGGAATTCACAGATCAACAACGATTTTGATAGTCTAGAAATGAGTATCTTAGTATACCAAGGAGAAACAACATTTTAGTTAGGGAAATAGATCAAACTATTGATCAAATTACCAAATATCAAAATACATAAAAACATAAGTGTATTAAATATTCTGAAATTGAAATATACCACAGAAGGATAAAGTAAAAAGCTTAACATCTCAATCCAGTAGCTCAACATAATTCAACAGATATGCAAATGAGTATGTAACAAGTGGCTGCAGTTTTTAAATATATAAATTAAAAGTTTAATTCAAAGTTGAATTAATTCATTTATTTTGCAGAATTAAAATCTCAAGCTAAACAAAAAGCTGTCTATATCAAAGAAAAAAATGCATTACCACTATAATATTGACTTGGTGTCAGTGGAGTTGTAAAAATTTTTTGTGGTGTATTGCATGGATTCAGAGAGACATCTGCAGACTGTGCAGCTTGTTGGCTTCTTTCAAGCTCAGATTTACACCTGTTAGAAAAGGACCCAAGAGGCAGACAAATCTGTTAGAGCAAAGGCTACAGAATACCAATGCCTTACATTCCCAGAGAGTAATGAACTTACAAAGAAACCCATCCACTAAGAATTCTTAACCATTTCATTTCAGGCATTTAATAAGGCCTAATTTATGTGCCAGACATAAACACAGTCCTGTGTCTTCAAAGGAACTCAGTCTAGTAAAAGAAACAGAAATATAAACCAATAAGTACAACGTTATAAAGGCTATAAGGAAGATCTATAAGAACCACTATCACAGTGATATAGTTTGGCTGTGTTCCCACCCAAATCTCATCTTGAATTGTAGTTCTCATAATTCCTATGTGCGGTGGGGGGGGACCCAGTGAGAGGTGATTGAATCATGGGGGCAGTTTTCCCATGCTATGTAACTGGTATTATCAGACCATCAAATAATGACAGTATGATAGTACTATTTATTATTGTATTACCCAGTGACCAAGTGTCTGAATCATGGTACAGCTCAATAAACATGTACTGAACGAATACATGAGTAATGGAGCAACCATTTGATAAATTTATATCGTACTGAGCTATGCAATGATAAAACCAAATCACCGTTCGTTTGTTTTTAATCTTCCACTCATTCAAGTTACGGCACGGACCGAATCATTACTTCTTCCACCGGGAAAAAAAATTGCAACGTATAATAATTATATTGTTAAAGGAAAAGACAAATGCATCTGATTAATACATACAAACATCATCCCTATAAATACCATCCCAAAATACTACCTTTTAAGTTCCTGTTCCAGTTTTTCTATTTGTTTTTTGCCTGAATTCAGTTGTCCTTCCTGGAAATTCACTTGTGACTCCTTGACTTGAAGTTCATGAGAAATCTTCTGCTTAGTTTTCTCCAGACTTTCACATATTTCCATCAATCTTTGATTCTCCCTTTTCAGGTTTGTACCCTCAGTTTTTTCATTTTCAACCTAATAAGAATTGTTCAGAAGACAATAACTACCCTATTTCGTGAATTTACCAAGTATTATTGGTAGACCTGAGTCTAACATTGACTACTAAAATCCTGAGATACAGCTGCAATAAGCCATATGAACACAGAAATTTTAGATGATCACACTTTAAAGCCAATAGATAGGCAACTTCTGTGAAGTCATGTATTAAATCATCTTTGGCCAGACACACCCATCCTAGAAAGGGAGGCTTTACTATCCTTTCAAAAATTAAAAAATAGGAAATAAATCCTACAAATCTCCCTTAACAATTCATTTTCAAGTTTGGCTGCTAAAACTAGTTATTGTTAGAAACCAGAAAATTCTCCCACAAGCAAAAACCTTTTAGAAGCAATGACTGTATCACTATTTAGTTGGCTAATACAGAGGTAATTTTTTAAAAGTACTGTTTAGTTTTCATTTACTAGACCTGAAAAGGTTGAGGAACACCAAGGTAAAAAGCCCAGTCTAAGAAAGCCACATCCATTTAACTGCAAAATGCTCTAACACTGTCTCCAGATTAGGAGCAGAGACCTTTTGCCTTGTTGCTATACGGTGCAAAAGCAATCCCCAATTCATGGTCCCACACGGAAGGTGAAATGGAATTCAGTAGTGCTAAATATTAGCAGGTAAGCAGAAATGAGGGCAGAATGAGAGAAAATTAAAAACAATTAAAATTAAAATCACTCAAAAAGAAGAAGAGGATTGGGGCCAGTGTCAGGAGGGCGGGGGTGAAATTACCACCTGAAGATGATAGCAAAATCATTTTTCTCTAAATGTAAAGAAGATGAAATAATTAATCTAAAAATGAGTGAACAGTTTTAAATACCAGCACTTCTGTGATAATAATGAGTCAACAGCTACAAATACCAGAGCTTCAGGGGTACCTTCTGTTTTTGCTTCTGTAGCGCAGCCTCGAGACTGTCAAGCTGAAACTGCCTTTGCTGCTTTTCCTTCTTCAGTTTGTCAAGCTGTCCTTCAAGCTCTTGAATTTTCTGAAGAGCTCTTGTAGGCAGGCCTTCTTTCCATTCTTCCAAAGCCCAGCTCATTTTGTTCTCCCTTCTTTATTACTCCAACATTTGTAAATAAACTGAAAAGAAAAACCAGACTGTTGGTCTAATCACAGTAAAAGGAAACAAACTCTCAGAAATTAATTAATCTATCTAACCACCCCTAAAAATCAAGTTTCAAGACCACATTTCAAAAGATAACAAAGTATAAAATCTATCTTCTCCATCCTCTGAAAGGTGGCAACCAATAACTGATTCTTAAGTACATAGTATCCTGCTTGTTTTCCTTTTGCTTTCTGATTTTCTTATTTCTCAGTGTTGACTTCTTATATCACTACCTGCTTTCTATTGCTCAGTTTTTTCATTCTACAAAACATGGGGCAACAGCAATGCAAGATGGCAGTCACCACAGTATCAGGAGTAAAAGTCTCTCGAAGTTTCCAACTTTTAGAAGAACTCGAAGAAGGCCAGAAAGGAGTAGGAGATGGCATAGTTAGCTGGGGTTTAAAAGATGACAAAGATCTAGCACAAGATGGACAAGGATGATAACTGGGCCTCCAAGAATGATTTAGGAAAATCACGTATACAGCCTTAAAATAGAATGTAGCCTAAATGCCCAGAAGCACCCTGCCTTTGTAAGATTTGTAACAAAAATTAATATAAATGAGGTTAATAGTTCTAATGGAGTGGTGGACCAAAGAGCTGTATCAGTGCCAGCAAAATGGCAGAATTCATGTAGCATCGAAGTGGTCCTGCAAGAGCTTTAGTACCTAATGATGTCTAAAGAAAATATGAAACTTCTTCAGCTGCCTGAAGGACAGAGTTACAGCAGTTAATCAAAAAGAAAAACCATAGGCCCTTTCCCTTCCCATCCCTCATTCAATTTAAACAGTCTTCATATTCCACAGTAGTAAATTTTCTAGATATGTCTTATAGACCCCAAAGAACTGGAAAGGAAGCTCCCATTCAAAGGAAATTTATCTTAAAATACTGTAAATTAAAATTTTGTCCATTTGAAATATGTTACTTGTGCTATAACAAATCATCCTGCCATGTGTAACATCCTGTCCACGTATTTGAATTTCTAGGATCAAGAAAGTATATTTAAATTGATTCCCATCATAACTGGTGGAGTCCATGTAACTCAACTGTGAAAAGACATATCACAAAATCACCTTGCTGCTGATTAAATGGCCTGGGGTCTCTGCCTTCTCCTGTGGGATTACTGCTGGGTATACGGGGTACTTTGCACCCCTGGTTTCCAAAAAATTGAGAAGAGACTCCTCTCCAACTCATTCTATGAGGCCAGCATCATCCTGATACCAAAATCTGGCAGACACAACAAAAAAAGAAAACTTCAAGCCAATACCCTTGATCAACAACGATGCAAAATTCCTCAACAATATACTTGGAAACCGAGTCCAGCAACACATCAAAAAGTTAATCCACCATGATCAAGCAGGCTTCATCGCCAGGATTCAGTAGGTTGAACGTACGCAAATCAATAAATATGATTCATCACATAAGCATAGCTAAAGACAAAAATGACATGATTACCTCATGCAGAAAAGCTTTCATTAAAAATTCAACACCCCTTCATGTTAAAAACTCTCAATAAATTAGGTATTGAAGGAACATACCTCAAAATAATAAGAAGCCATCTATGACAAACCCACAGCCAACATCATACTGAATGGCAAAAGCTGAAAGCATTCCCCTTGAAAACTGGCACACAAGGCAAGAATGCCCTCTTCCACTACTCCTGTTCAATATAGTATTGGAAGTCCTGGCCAGAGCAACCAGGCAAGAGGAAGAAATAAAAGGCATCCAAATAGGAAGAGAGGAAGTCAAACTACCCCTGTTTGCAGACAATGTGATCCTACATCTAGAAAACCCCATAGTCTTGGCCCAAAAGCTCCTTCTGCTGATAAACAACTTTAGCCAACTCTCAGGATATGAAAATCAATATACAAAAACCACGAGCATTCCTATACACCAACAACCGCCAAGCCAAGATCCAAATCAAAAATGCAATCTCATTCACAATTGCCACAATATGAATAAATCACCTAGTAATACAGCTAACCAGGGAGGTGAAAGATCTGTAAAAGAAGAATTAAAAGACTAGACACGGTGGCTCACGCCTGTACTCCCAGCACTTTTGGGAGGCTGAGACAGGAGAATCACTTGAACTTGGGAGGCAGAGGTTGTAGTAAGCTGAGATCGCAGCACTGCACTCCAGCCTGGGCAACAAAGAGCAAAACTCCATCTCAAAAAGAAAAGAATTAGAAAACACTGCTCGAAGAAATCAGAGATGACACAAATGAAAAAACATCCCATGCTCATGAATATGAAGAATCAATATCATTGAAATGGCCATACTGCCCAAAGCAATTTACAGATTCAGTGCTCTCCATATCAAACTACCAAAGACATTGTTCACAGAACTAGAAAAAAACTATTTTAAAACTGATATGGAACCAAACACAAGCCCAAATAGCCAAGGCAAGTCTAGATAAAAAGAACAAAGTTGAGAGCTTCATGTTACTCTACTTCAAACCATACTACAGGGCTACGGTAACCAAAACAGCATGGTACTGGTACAAAAACAGACACATAGAACAATGGAACACAATAAAGAGCCCAGAAATAAGCCGCACACCTACAACCATCTGATCTTTGACAAAGCTGACAAAAACAAACAATGGGGAAAGGATTCCCTATTCAATAAATGAGATAGCTGGCTAGCCATATGCAGAAGAATGAAACTGGACCCCTTCCTTACACCATATACAAAAATTAATTCAAGATGGATTAAAGACTTAAATGTAAAACTCCAAACTATAAAAACCGCAGAAGACAACCTAGGCAATACCATCCTGGACAAAGGAATGGGCAAAGATTTCAAGGCAAAGACACCAAGAGCAATCACAACAAAAGCAAAAACTGACAAATGGGATCTAATTAAACTGAAGAGCTTCTGCACAGTGAAAGAAACTCAACAGAGTGAACAGACACCCTACAGAATGGGAGAAAATATTTACAAACTATGCATCTGATAAAGGTCTAATATCCAGCATCTACAAGGAACTTAGACAAATTACAAGATAAAAACAACAACCCCATTAAAAAGTGGGCAAAGGACATGAACAGACACTTTTCTAAAAAGGAAAATACATGTGACTAACAAGCATATGAAAAAAAGTTCACTATCACTGATCATTAGAGAAATGCAAATCAAAACCACAATGAAATACCATCTCACACCAGTCAGAATGGCTATGATTAAAAAGTTAAAAAATAACAGATGCTGGCCAAGTTGCAAAGGGAACACTTATACACTGTTGGTGGGAGTGTAAATTAGTTCAACCATTGTGGAAAGCAGTATGGCAATTCCTCAAAGAGCTAAAAACAACTACCATTCAACCCAGCAATCTCATTCCTGGGTATGTACTCAGAGGAATGTAAATCATTCAACCGTAAAGACACACAGTGTATCATGCCTGTAATCGCAACAGTTTGGCAGGCCAAGGCAGGCGGATAACCAAGCTCAGGAGTTCAAGAACAGCCTGGGCAACATGGCGAAATCCCACATCTACTTAAAATTTTAAAAAGGCACATGCACACACAAATGTTCATTGCAGCACTGTTCACAATAGCAAAGATATGGAATCAACCTAAATGCCCATCAATGACAGACTGGATAAACAAAATGTGGTACATATATACCATGGTGTGCATGTGCCATAAAAAAAGGCACATGCACACACAAATGTTCACTGCAGCACTGTTCACAATAGCAAAGACATGGAATCAACCTAAATGCCCATCAATGACAGATTGGATAAACAAAATGTGGTACATATATACCATGGAATACTATGCAGCCATAAAAAAGAATGAGATCATGTTTTTTGCAGGAACATGGATGGAATTAGAGGCCATTATCCTTAGCAAACTAATGCAAGAACAGAAAACCAAATGAATACAAAGAAGGGAACAACAGACACTGAGGCCTCCTTGAGGGTGGAGAGTTGGAGGAGGAAGAGCAGCAGAAAAAATATCTATTGAGTATTAGGCTTAGTACCTGGGCAACAAAATAATCTGTACAACAATTCCCCATGACATGAGTCTACCTATATAACAAACCTGCATGTGTACCCCCGAACCAAAAATAGAAGCTAAGAAAAAAATATTTTGCCATAAGGTTTTCAGGTGAAATAGGTCCTATAAACAAAGAAAATGCATGACAAGGTACTCTGCAAATGCTCCTCTTTCCCTCTTCATATTGTGAATTACCACTCACACTTTGTCCCTCTTCCTCTGGGAAACTTTTCTGAGATCCTTGACCCAGCCATAGTTTCCCATCATAGTTACTCACAGCACAGGTAACCCATCTCCTTCCAAGCAGTTATCATTTCTTAATAATGAATGTATGCATGAATGAAGAGCAAATGCCATATTAGTACTAGAATCATTCCAAAAGGTGGTAAAGTCATGTTCCAGACAGACACTGACCAGGAAAGACATATACAATACAAAGTTAGCGATTCAAAGCAGATTCAATTCTAGCTCAGCCACTTACAAGATGTATGACCTTGGGCAAGTTATTTAGCTGCTCTATGTCTTGTTTCCCTTGTTTGTAAAACGACGATAATAATGATGGTGACTTCCTAAGGCCTTAGAAACAGTATCACCTGGTAAGCTTTCCATATATGTTAGCTATTACATACTTTTTAAAAACACTTTTTCACTTGTATATTTCAGCCTATGGTACAAAGGGTGAAGTGGCCTACCTCCTTCTCAGCCACATCTTAGGAAACAGAAATCAGCTGGAAGAAAAGTATGGCAACTGTCCTTTATTTTAGCCTTCAAACATAAATAAAAGAAAAATCATTCATTTTCCAGTTACTTAGGCAAGAGTTTGAGAATTTGGTTTTTTACTAAATAAAGTTAACAGCCATTTTCATGGTTTTTTTAATCGATTTTATCAATGAAACTTTTAATCAAAACAATAAGCAGTTCATGAAAGTACTAAGAAAAATCAAAAAAAAATTAAGAAGGAGAAGCAAAGGTCTTGGACAACATCGAAGTTGGATATCAAAGGCTTGGAAAGCTGTGTTTTGCTACCAGTTTAATTTTTTTTTTTTTTTTCTAGTTCTCAGTTCTTGGAACATAGCATCTTATACTCCACTCCCATTTATCCCAAAACTACTGAAAGGAGTCACATGCCTCTCAACCAACAAAGGACAACTGACCCTGTCTCAACGTCCTCCATTCCAATCTAGTTTGTCAGGAGTCAGAGAACTATACCCCAGAGACACACAACTGTAATTGCCCTAAACAATTCAGCCAGCCACTGAAGTCATTACATCAAGATTCTATAGCCGACAGAATATAAAAAGGAGGAATTTAGAAAGATGATTAGAAAGTGAGGGGAATAAACATAAAGAAGATTGGCAAGCTGAATGCTTTTCCATTCCAAAGTCTAAGATATAGAGCAATATAGATGTAGACCAAGCTAATTATGATTAGAGCAGATTTGGGCCCATTAAAGCATCAGCTATCAGCCACCTGTATTGGGCCACTGGGGCAAAAGAACAACAACAAAAAATAAACCTCACAAGTTTACTTTTGAGGAACAGGGAATCGAGGTGGGGAGTGAAGAAAAGCCCTAGTTGAAGCTTCCTGCATGGATGCAGGACTATTGTCCTTTCCAGAAAATGCTGTATCTTTGTACCTTAAATACGTGGAGGACACTCTTCATGCCCGAACTACACAGTCCCTTAAAGTCCCCAAGGAAGCTCTTGTGTGACCTCTTCCTGCCCCACCTCCACCACAGCTTTCCCAGCGTCAGAATTCCCACCTCCTCTAAAAAGCCAGAGCCCGCTTGCAGTGTACCAAGACTGGGTCCGAGAATGATAACCCTGCCTTCTCCTCCAGAACAGGCTCCTCAAGGACACGACCCATGCCTTCTATTTCTGGGTCCTCATTACACAGCAGAGCCGGGCACACAGGCGCGTCCAAATAAATGTGAACGGGAAGGCCGGGCGTAGTGGCTAACAAGCTTACAATCCTGGCACTCAGAGAGGCCGAGGCAGGAGGATCCCTTGAGCCCAGAGATTCCAAACCAGCCTAGGCAACACAGGGAGACCTACCTCTATTTAAAAAAAAAAAAAATGTGGACGGGAGAAAGAAGAGAAGGGAAAGAGAAATGCTAGCGTAACTAACCATAGGCACCCCACGTCGCCGCCCAGATCAAAACCCAAGCTTACATCATCTACTCAATAAACCAAAGGACCGGGGCCCGAATTTCAATAAGGTTGGTTACGGGACTGGGAAGGCAGCTTGGAAATACCTAGTCATCTCCACTTTTTTTAAGGAGGAAGAAAATGATCCCCTAAAGTGCGAGTTCGTGACCGAGTAGGGTCTGGGACACTAATCCAAGACCAGCTTGAACCCAAGCAGAGGGGCGCCGACACCCCTACGAACCACATCCCGGGGCGGATTCTCCAGTTCCGTCGGGTGGGAGGGGGCGGTCCCCGGCACCTACAGGGCCGGGAAAGTGAACCCAGAGGCCTCCCCGCCCAGTATCCGCCAGCAAAAAGCCACGGGCACCCCCACGCCGCCCGCCGCCCGCCGCCCGCTGCCAGGACCAGGATCCGAACCCAGTCAGGACGCTCACCTTGCTATCCGGGAAGGGAAAACAACCTCTTGGAGAGTCCAGTCCTGGTGCGGCTTCCGCA
Organism: Trachypithecus francoisi; assembly: GCF_009764315.1. NCBI lineage: Eukaryota > Metazoa > Chordata > Mammalia > Primates > Cercopithecidae > Trachypithecus > Trachypithecus francoisi. The sequence continues at coordinate 71,647,078 of NW_022681470.1, read as the reverse complement.
GGCTGAAGCCCAGAGCCTAATTCAAACTGCCCGCAGCCGCCACCGGTTCCCGATTCGCCCGCTTCTGGTCTCAACCAAACTTACCTCCAAGCCTACTGGTCAGTCTAAGTAGCTGTGAACCAATCGGCGCCTGCGCACTCAGACTACCGCCTCTGATTGGCCCTTTCGAATGGATTTTAAAAACAAGACCTCTACTGGAAGTGCCTGCGCCGGAGTTACTGTTCTCTTTTGTTGTTGCGGGGAGAGAGAGACCACGTGCTTTTGCTGATGCTAGACGCGGTTTTGGACCGCTGTTTCCGCAAAAGTCAGGGAATGCGCCAGCTGATTAGGAAGGCGTGGTCTATCGCCTACAGCCAGGGGAACTGTGCTGCCTGGTGAAACCTCTTTTAAACTGCACGGACCAATCTACTTATTTATTAAATGTAAATTTAGGACATAGATACTAGGTGCTGTGTTTGTCATGCATTCTTTATCCGGTGTCGTTCTTAGCAATTCTTTGAGGAAAGTATTATCCTCATTTTATTAAAAAGTTAACAGGCTCATAGAAGCTAAGTACAGTAACTTGAAATTGCATCTAGGCAATGCAGGATGTCGCTCTTAAATGCTGTAGTTTATGGATCATATTTCTAAGAGGTGATTCTGAACACCTATTTTCCAGGATTGAGGTGTGGGGGGAAGACACTGCATCAGAATTTAAAATTCAGGCCGGGCGCGGTGGCTCAAGCCTGTAATCCCAGCACTTTGGGAGGCCGAGACGGGCGGATCACGAGGTCAGGAGATCGAGACCATCCTGGCTAACACGGTGAAACTCCGTCTCTACTAAAAAATACAAAAAAAAAAAAAAAAAACTAGCCGGGCGAGGGGGCAGGCGCCTGTAGTCCCAGCTAGTCAGGAGGCTGAAGCAGGAGAATGGCGTAAACCCGGGAGGCGGAGCTTGCAGTGAGCCGAGATCCGGCCACTGCACTCCAGCCTGGGCGACAGAGCGAGACTCCGTCTCAAAAAAAAAATAAAAAATAAAAAAATAAAATAAAATTCAGAAGGATCTTCAAAACAGGGTGTAATGCTTTTAGTGAAGCCCACTAGTTTTCTATGTATTTTATATACTCGTTTTATTTCCCTATTAAACTATAAATAAGCTTCTAAAGGCAGAAGCAAAACAATTGATTGTTAAAGTAATAGATCTCTAGTGCTGTTGTCTTCCTCAATAGGTACCAAACTTTCCAGCACCCTGTCTTTACCTTTCATTAGACTGTTCCTGCAGTACCCAATTCAAATGTCACTTTTTTTTAATAAAACCTCCCTAATCCCACCCACTCCTTAGAGATAATTATTTCCTAGACCTTTCCTAGAACTTGCAAACTTCATGTTTAGGATTTTCACCATGTCTTGTCTTGTATTTATGTCTACGTCTGACTCCCCCATCAGACTCAAACATTCCTTTATAGTAAAATCTGTTTTAATTCATTTTTGCATCCCTAGTAACTTTGCACATAGTAATTTAAAATCCAGATCCTCTTGGGAGATAAAACTGCTATTTGAGGAAAGGCCTTGTTCGTACTACCTTCTACCTTCGAATCCCCAAAGGGAGGGGAGAGAGCAGGTAGGGGAGGAAAACTTTTGTCAGACATTGCCATGATCAGTCTAGTGTCTGGTAGTTTTAGAATTTGAACAAAATTCTGTCTGGCTCTAACACAAATTACAACTCCATTGCTTCCCAGAGTAACTATTAAATTGCGTATAGGCTGCTTAAGGAAAAATAAAGAGCTAGAAAGATAATAGAGGATTTTTTTAAGGTTTGAATAAGAAATTTGCATTTACTATTCATTCATTCATTCTTCAGCAGATAATCTATTGAGTGGCCACTGTATAGTCAAGCCTTGTGCTTCATTTTTCTACAATGAACAATAAAGAAATACATTCACTTCTTGAACAAGGGAAATACAGGATGGATACCATTCTAGTAACTCCTGTGATATTTCTCTGACTTTAATTTTATGCTTCCCTTCCCTCCCTTTATTTTTCCCCCAGTTTGCTTGTTCGTTTTGTAGGGGGAGAATCCCATCCAACCAGACATAGATGTCCTCTAAGAGTCCATTTTTGGCTCTCTGCTCTTCTCTTTTTAAGTCCCTTCCCTCAGTGAGCCAGTCTACTCTCTCTGGACTGTTTATCCACTACCTCAATCTTCTGACTGTGGATCAGTGTCTTTGAGTCTTCCCATCTTTTCTACAGGTTAGACTGCAGGATCCATCACTGAAATCACTCTTTTGCCAGTGTCCTCAGCTCCCTTGCCTCTTGTTCTTTCTATCTCCCAAACTTGTGTGTGTGCAAATGTCCATATCATCCCATGGTACACTATTGCTGCAGAATGGGGTGGAAAAAAATCCCAGCACTGTGCAAATACTTTAAATGTAGGACATCTAACTTGGCCTCAATGCTTCTCCACAGCCCTTTCTGCCAGTTCCAGGATTTTTCTTTTTTCTTTTTTCTTTTTTTTTTTTTTTTTTTTTGAGACGGAGTCTCGCACTGTCGCCCAGGCTGGAGTGCAGTGGCGCGATCTCGGCTCACTGCAAGCTCCGCCTCCCGGGTTCCCGCCGTTCTCCTGCCTCAGCCTCCCGAGTAGCTGGGACTACAGGCGCCCGCCACCTCGCCCGGCTAGTTTTTTTTGTATTTTTTAGTAGAGACGGAGTTTCACCAGGTTAGCCAGGATGGTCTCGATCTCCTGACCTTGTGATCCGCCTGTCTCGGCCTCCCAAAGTGCTGGGATTACAGGCTTGAGCCACCGCGCCCGGCCCAGTATTTTTCTAATCTCCTACAACAACCATCTCCATTCTTACTCTCAGAAGATGACCTTATTTTCTAGTTCACAGAAAACATAAGATGTCTGACAGGAACACCTTCAACTTTCTGACACCCAAATCTGCAAATGTGCGAAAATCTATACCCATTCTTACCTCCTTTCTTCCTGTTACAGCCATGGGAAATGTCTTTCTGACTACTCCTAAAACTGAACAGTCATACTGTGTTTTGAGGCAACTTGCTTCTCAGGGACTTCACTCCCCCAATTATGCACTTGTAAACAAGAATCTGTAACTGCTTCTACCTTCCTAAGTCTTCCTAATAGCACTTAAACTGCTCAAATATTTCCCTTTCAAAAGAAATATTTTCTCAATCTCACGCTCCCTTGAAGGAATCATCCTATCTCTCCTCACATTCCATTTCCTTTTTAGGTTTGATTAAATAAGTTGCGATACTAATTTTCATCAATTATTTTTCTCCAAAAATAACCCACGAGTACTTTCAATAAATGAGAGCTGTCCCTATAGCTGCATCATGAAGACGATATAATCTATTATTTTAAGCACCAGTTTACTTTTCATTTCATACTATTTTTCAGCTTATTCGAACTATAAATATTTTATAATTACACAGTTTTATTTTGTTTTTATCTGTTCTGAAAATCTTTTTTTTTCTTGAGACAGAGTCTGGCTCTGTCGCCCAGGCTAGAGTGCAGTAGCACAATCTCGGCCCACTGCAACCTCTGTCTCCTGGGTTCAAGCGATTCTCCTGCCTCAGCCACCCGAATAGCTGGGATTACAGGCACGCACTACCACGCCCAGCTAATTTTTGTATTTTTAGTAGAAACGAGGTTTCACCATGTTGGCCAGGCTGGTCTCAAACTCCTGATGTCAAGTGACCCACCCGCCTAAGCCCCCAAAAGTGCTGGGATTACAGGTGTGAGCCACCGTGCCCAGCCTGAAAAGCTGTATCTTTATTTATGTATTTATTTATTTATTTTTGAGACAGAGTCTTGCTCTGTCGCCAGGCTGGAGTACAATGACACAATCTCTGCTCACTGCAACCTCCGCCTCCCGGCTTCAAGTGACTCTCCTGCCTCAGCCTCCTGAGTAGCTGGGACTTCAGGCACGCACCACCACGCCCAACTAATTTTTGTATTTTTAGTAGAGACGGGGTTTCACCATGTTGGCCAGGCTGGTCTCGAACTCCTGACCTCGTGATCTGCCCACCACAGCCTCCCAAAGTGCTGGGATTACAGACGTGAGCCACCACGCCTGGCCGAAAATATTTTGTCTTAAAAAAAAAGAACTTCAAAAAGATATACGTCACATAAAATAAAATACACTCATTTTAAGTGCATAGTGCAATAAATTTTGACAAATGTATTCGCCTCTGTTAACACCACCAAAATAAGAATATAAACATTTCTTGACATTACAGGTATCTTTATACCCCTTTCCAGTTATGTACCCCAGGAACTCCCAGACACAGGCAACCATTGATCTGTTTTCTGTCACTAATAAATTCATATTTTCCTAGAGTTTAATATAAGTGGAATTACAGTGTATACTCTTTTATGTCAGTTTCTTCATTATTATTTTTTTTATTTCTGAGACAGAGTCTCGTACTGTTGCCCAGGCTGGAGTGCCGTGCTGCGATTTCGGCTCACTGCAAGCTCTGCCTCCCAGATTCACGCCATTCTCCTGCCTCAGCCTCCTGAGTAGCTGGGACTACAGGCGCCCGCCACCACGCCAGCTAATTTTTTTGTGTGTTTAGTAGAGACAGGGTTTCACCATGTTAGCCAGGATGGTCTAGGTCTCCTGACCTCATGATCCACCCACCTCGGCCTCCCTAAGTGCTGAGATTGCAGACATGAGCTACCGTGCCTGGCCTTATGTCTGTTTCTTTGACTCAGCATAATGTTTTAGAGACACATCCTTGTTGTTGCACATAACGGTTTTTTTTTTTTTTAATTTCTTAGTAGTGTTTCTTTGCATGGATATACAATTGGTGTATCCGTTCACTTGTTGATTTGTATTCATATTGTTTCCAGCTTGAAGCTTTTATGAATGAAAGCTTCTATTGACTTTCATGTAGAAGTCTTTTCATTGACATAGGTTTTCATTTATCCTGGGAAACACATAAAGTGAAATTGCTGGGTCAAGTAAATAAATGGGAGTGGGCGTTGTGGCTCACGCATGTAATCCCAACACTTTGGGAGGCCGAGGCGGGCAGATCACTTGAGATCAGGAGTTCGAGACCAACCTGGCCAATATGGTGAAACCCCATCTCTACTAAAAATACAAAAATTAGCCCGGCATGGCAGTGCACGCCTGTAATCCCAGCTACTCGGGAGTCTAAGGCAGGAGAATTGCTTGAACCTGGTAGGCGGAGGTTGCAACGAGCCGAGATTGTGCCACTGCACCCCAGCCTGGGCAAAAAAGAATGAGACTGTGTCTCAAAAAAAACAAAAAACAAAACAAACAAAAACAACAAATAGTAAGTAGATATTCAACTTTTTAAGAAATGTCCAAAATCCTTTCCAAATCTTACATTCCCATAATGTATGAATGTTCTAGCAGATCCACATCCTCGCCAGCACAAGGTGTGTCTGTCTTTTCAACGTATGCCAATCTAATTGATGTGAATGTTATCTCACAGTGAACTTAGTTTTATTTCTGTGATGACTAATGATGTTGAACATCTTCTGATGTGCTTATTGGCTGGTTGTATATTTTCTTCTGTAAAGTGTCTGTTAAAATCTTTTGCCTATATGTTTACTGAGTTATCTTCTGTGATTTGTCATATATCTGGATACAAGGCCTATATCACATATATGTTTTACAAAAATTTTCTCCCAGTCTATTGCTTGTCTTTTTAATTTCTCAATGATGTCTTTCATAAAACACAAACTTAATTTTGATGGACTCTCATGATTCACTTTTCTCTCTCACGCATCATGCTTTTTGTGTGTCTTATCTAAGAAATCTTCACTTTTACCTAGTTTGCAAAGACCTTCTCTCATGTTTTCTCCTGGAAGTTTTATAATTTGAACTTTTACATTTAAGTCTGTGATCTATTTGAGTAAATTTCTGTGTATGGTGTGAAATAAGGTTTATATATTTTCCCATATAGAGATCTAGTTGTTCTGACACCATTTGTTACAAAAATTATCCTTTCCCCACTGAATTACCTCAGCACCTTTATTAAAAATTAATTGACCATATAAACATAGATCTACTTTTGCCTTTGTATTCTGTTCCGCTGATCTATATGTCTTATCTTTACATCTGTATCACACTGTATTCATCACTGTAGCTTGATGATAAGTCAAGAAATTGGGTAATGTAAGTCTTCCAATGATGATCTTCTTCAAAATTGTATTGTCTATTCTAGAGCCCTTACTTTTCATAAAAATTCAGAATAAAATGAGAATATTAATTTTCCCAAAAGCCTCCTGGGATTTTGACAGGGATTACTTTGAATCTATAGATCAGTTTGGAGAACATAAGAATATTGTGCCTTCTGACTCAGACATCATACATCTCTTCCATTATTTAAGTCTTCTGAATGACACTTCTCTTAACAGTGTTTTGTAATTTTCAGTGTACATATGTATTTTGTTATATTTATTCCTAAGTATTTCATGTTTTTGCATGCCATTGTCAGTGGGTTTTTTAATTTCACTTTTCAGCATTTTGTGGCTTGTAAATAGAAATCAATTTATTTTTGTAAAATGACCTTGTATCTTTTAAGCTTGCTAAACTCTCTTGTATTAATTGATAGGGTTGTTGTATAAACAATAGAAATGTCTTGTCTCACAGTTCTGGAGGCTAAAAGTGCAGAATCTAGGTTCTTGGGCTGGGCACAATGGCTCACTCCTGTAATCCCAGCACTTTGGGAGGCCAAGGCAGGTAAATCACCTGAGGTCAGGGGTTCGAGACCAGCCTGGCCAACATGGTGAGACCCCGTCTATACTAAAAATACAAAAACTAGCCGGGTGTGGTGGCAGGCACCTGTAATCCCAGCTACTCAGTAGGCTGAGGCATGAGAATCACTTGAACCCAAGAGGCGGAGGTTGCAGTGAGCCGAGATCATGCCACTACACTCCAGCTTGGCTAACAGAGTAAGACTTCATCTCTGTGGGGGCGGGGGAAAGAATCTAGGTTTTGGGAGGACTGGTTCCCTATCAGGGCTATGAGGGAAAGATCCGCTCTAGGTGTCTCTCTCTGGCTTGCAGATGGCCATCTTCACATTCATGTGGCATTCTCCCTGTATGCATGTCTGTTTCATAATGTCCCCTTTTTATAAGGACTCCAGAAATAGTGGATTAGGGCCCAACCTAGTGACCTCATTTTAACTCTGTAAAGCCCCTATCTCCAAATAAAGTCACATTCTGAAATACTGGAGACTAGGAGTTCAATATATACATTGGGGGAATGGAGGGAGCACAACTGAACCCGTAATCTCTCTTTATAGTTCTAGTAGCTTTTTTGTAGATTGGTTAGTATTTTCTACATGTTATCTGTGAATCAACACAGTTTTACTTCTTTCTTTCCAACCTGTGTGCTTCCTATTTGTTTTTCTTCCCTATTTTCACAGGGTAGGACCTCAAGCATAGTGTTGAATAAATGTTATGAGAGTCCCCATCTTTTTTGTCCTCCTGTTATTAAAGAAAAGCATTTGGTCTTTCAGCACTAATAGCTGTAGTTTTTTATAGATGCCCTTTATCGGACTGAGGAAGTTTCCTTCCATTCTAGTTTGTTGAATTCTTATCATAATTAGATGTTGGATTTTATCAAATGACTTTTCTGCATCTATTTAGATAACTACAGAGTAGTTCTTTTTTATTTGATTAATATGAAGATTTCATTGTTTGATTGTCAAATGTTAAAATAACCTTGTGTTTCTGTTATATGTCTGACTTGGTCATAGTGTATTATCCTTCTTATATATTGATGGATTTTATTTGGTAATATTTGTTGATTTTTGTAACTATGTACAGGTAAGACATTGGTTCATATTTTTCCTTCTAATTATGTCATTAAGCATGATTACAAACTGCTCTGGTTTACGTATCAGATATATCTATATCTAATCTATATCATAGATTTAGATGGAGTCTGGCTCTGTCACCCAGGCTGGAGTGTAGTGGCACCATATTAGCTCACTGCAACCTCCACCTCCCAGGATCAAGTGATTCTCCTGCCTCAGCCTCCTGAGTAGCCAGGATTACAGGCATGTGCCTGGCTAATTTTTGTATTTTTAGTAGAGACAAGGTTTCACCATGTTGGCCAGGCTGGTCTCGAACACCTGACCTCAAATGATCCACCCGCCTTGGCCTCCCAAAGTACTAGGATTACAGGTGTGAGCCACCACACCCAGGCTCTGGTATAATCTGACCTCATAAAATTAGTTGAGAAGTGTTTCCTCCTCATGCCTTTTCTGAAAGAGTTTGTGTAGAATTGGAATCATTCATTCCTTAGTGCTTGAGCCTAGAATTTTCTCTGTGGGGGGTCTTAATTAGAAATTAAATTTTTTGCTAAGAGCAATGGCTCATGCCTGTAATGCCAACACTTTAGGAAGCCAAGGCATGAGGACAGGTTAGGACCAGGAGTTTAAGACCAGCATGCACAACATAGCAAGACCCTGTCTCTACAAAATCAAAAACACTTAGATGGGCATGGTGGCAGCTACTTGGGAGGCTGAGGCAGGATCTTCGCTTGGGCCCAGAAGTTTGAGGCTGCAGTGAGCTGTGGTAATGCTAAAGCACTCCACTGGGGCAACAGAGAAAGATCTTGTCTCAAAAAGAAAGAGAGATAAATTAAATTTTGTAATTGAAAAAGGGTTTTTTGAATGTTCTATTTTATTTTACACAGTTTTAGTAGGTTCTGTCCTTCAAAGCTTTTTTCTGTTTTATCTGTGTTGTCAAAATTATTGGTACCTTGTTTTTTAGATTATTCTATTATCCTTTTAAGCCTTGTAATATGTAATGTTCTCTCTTTCATCCCTGATGCTGGTAATTTGTGTTCTCTCCACCCACTTCCCTCTCATCATTCAGCTTAAATTTTACTAACTTCATGGATCTTTTCAAAGAACCAATTTTTAATTTTATTGATTTATGTATATAAGATGGTCCATTTTCTATTTTATTGATTTCTGTGCTTATCTTTTTTCTTTTTTTACTAGCTACTTAAGCTGGAAGCTTAAATAATTGATTTTAGACCTTTCTCTTTTTTCTAATATAAATATTTTAGCTTTACCTGACCCCCAAAATTTGTTTGTTGTCTTTTCCCCATTTTCCCCGCTTAGAAACGGGTCTCACTGCGTAGTGACGTGATCATAGCTCATGACAGTCTGGACCTCCTGGCCCAAGCAATCCTTCCACCTCAGCCTCCTGAGTAGCTAGGACTACAGGCACATGCCACCACGCTCAGCTAAGCTTTTTACTTTTCGTAGAGATGGAGTCTCACTGTGTTGCCCAGGCTGGTCTCAAACTCTAGGTCTCAAGCTATCATCATGCCTCAACCTCCCAAAAGTGCTGGGATTACAGGCGTCAGCCACAACTCACTCGTATTTTCATTTGTATTCAGTTTTAAATATTTTCTAACTTCTCTTATGATTTCTTATTTGACCTGTGTATTATTTCAAAGTATAAGGTTTAATTACCAAATATTTGTAAATTTCCTAGATATTTTTCTATTGTAAATCTTAATTTAATTATGTTGTGATTAAAGAACATGCTCTGCATGGTCCCAATCATTTTAAATTTAATGAGACTTAACCAAGTCTCAGTATATTGTCAAGCTTACTGCGTATTCCCGATGCCCTTGGGAAAATGTATATTTTACATTTTGTGTATGAAGTGTTCTATAAATATCAATTATGTCAATCTTGCATTCTCTATCATTATGAATTTTCCATCTACTTGCTCTATCAATTACTGAAAGGAGAGTATTTAAATTTCCAACTATAATTGTCAGTTTATCTGTTTATTCCTGCCAATTCAGATTTTGCTTCATATAATTTGGAGCTATTAGAAGTATACAAAAATTGTTATTCTTACTGAATTACACGTTTACTATTATGCAATATCCTTTTTATCCCTAGAAATATTCCTTGTGAAATTTACTTTCTCTGATACTGACATAGCTACTCCAGCCTTCTTTTGTTTATTGTTTATATAATGTATCTTATTTCATCCCTTTACTTTTATTTATATACTTATTTACTTATTTGTTTTTAAAACTCAAGGTCTACTTACTAGGATGGAGATGTCAGTGCTTTATCAAAGATGAAGAGGCCACCCATTTGTGTCGATATTTGAAGTATGGTTTTTGTAGACAGCATAGCTGAATTCTTTTTTATTTAGTCTTGCGATCTCTGCTATATTAGTTGAGCTATTTAGAATACTTATATTTAAAGCAATGTTTGATATGATTCTTTTAAATCTTGCTATTATTTGGGTTTTTTTCTAGGTTTCTTTTCTTTTTTTTTTTGAGACAGAGTTTTCCTCTGTCACCCGGGCTGGAGTGCAATGGCACAGTCTCAGCTCACTGCAACCTCTGCCTCCCAGGTTCAAGCGATTCTCCTGCTTCAGCCTCCTAAGTAGCTGGGATTACAGGCATGTGCCACCATGCCCAGCTAATTTTTGTATTTTTAGTAGAGGCGGGGTTTCACCCTTTTGACCAGGCTGGTCCCAAGGTTTTTTTCTAGGTTTCTAATGGAATACAGTAATGAGAATTTTTATGATTTATTTTTCTCTACAATATTGGCTTATAGCTATAGCTTTTTGTTTTTGTTTTTATTTGCAGTGGTAGCTCTGAGGTTGATAATATATATCCTTAACTTACCAGAGTCTACCTTCAAATACAATTATACCACTTTATATATAATGTTACCATTCTCAACTTTTATACTATTGTTATTATAGATTTTACTTCATATATTATAAATCCTATCATATTATTATTTTTTATTTAAACCATTAATTATCTTATAAAGAAACCTTTAAAACTACAGGAAATTAGTGTTATATTAACCCAACTATTTATAATTTCTAATGAACTTCATTCCAAGTTTCTATTATCGTTTTCCTTTTGCCTGAAGAAATTCATTTTTTGTGGCAGTAAATTTCCTCAGCTTTTACATATCTGAACATTTTTGATTTATCCTTATTTTTGGAAGATATTTTTGCTAGGAATTCTATGTTGATGGATGGTTTGTTTTGTTCTGTTTTTTTCTTTCTTTCTTCTTTTTTTTTTTTTTTTGACTCTCGCTCTGTCACCAAGACTGAAGTGCAGTGGCTGCAATCTCGGCTCACTGCAACCTCTGCCTCCCGGGTTCAGGTGATTCTCTTGCCTCCACCTCGAGTAGCTGGGATTACAGGCACGCGCCACCATGCCCAGCTAATTTTTGTAGTTTTAGTAGAGACATGGTTTCCCCATGACGGCCAGGCAGGTCTCGAATTCCTGACCTCAAGTGATCCACCGCCTCGGTCTCCAAAGTGCTGGGATTACAGATGTGAGCCACTGTGTCCAGCCTGTTCTGTTCTTAAAGTGCTTTCCAGGAGTCATCCATTGTCTTCTGGCTTGTGTAGTTCCTGATAAGAGGTCCGTATTTTCCTTATTTTTGTTCTTCCCCTTGTATCCTTTTACTCTGGCTACAGTAAGATTTTCTCTTTATCCTTTTGGTTTTCTAGTATTATGACTTGATGTGATTTTATTTGTATTTATTCTGCTCGAAGTTAGTTGAGCTCCTTGAAGCTATACATTTTTTGATTTTGTCAAATTTGTAAAAGAGTTTAGTTTTGTCAAATTTGTAAAAATTTTTAACATTATTTATTCACATATTTGTTGTCTCCCATACTCTCTTCTGCTTCTGGTACTCAATTACATGTTTTTTAAAAATCAAGCGATTCTCCTGCCTCAGCCCCCGAGTAGCTAGGATTATAGTTATGCACCACCATGTCCAGCTAATTTTTGTGTTTTTAGTAGAGACAGAGTTTCACTGTGTTTGGCTAGGCTGGTCTCAAACTCCTGACCTCAGGTGATCCACCTGCCTCGGCCTTCCAAAATGCTGAGATTACAGGCGTGAACCACCACACCCGGCCTTAAGATGATTTAATGCGGTTTTAGAGGCCATTTTCCCAGCCTTTTATCTCTGTATTTCATTTTGGATAGAACCTATTGCTTCATCTTCAAGTTTACTGATTCTCTCTTCTGTAATATCTAATCTGCTATTAATCCTGTCCGGTGAAATGAGAGTGATGATGAAGTTAGCAGACACAGATCTTAAAACAGCTTTTATAAATACTATTCAACATGCTGAAAATTTAACAGAGAACATTACATTTTGAGAAGAGAGGTGAAAAAATATAAAAGAGAAGCAAAATTGTTAAAGATAAAACATACAATGGCCAAAATAAAAATTCACTGGACATCCAGCAGGTAGGAGGATTACTTGAGCCTAGGAGATCAAGGCTGCAGTAAGCTGGGATCACACCACTGCACTTCAGTCTGGGCGACAGAGTAAGACTGTCTCCAGAAATAAGAAGGAATTCCTCCACACCTGCTCTTTTTACTACATCCCCATCTCAGTAAATAATATCCCCATTCACTTAGCTAACTAAGCTTGAAACTTTAGAATCACCCCTCTACTCCTTTCTATATATCCTATCAATTCTGTCTCCCACAAATATTCCCTGTCTGTCCCGTGCTCTCCATTCTCACTACCCAGCACCTTGTCCTGACGACTGTCAATTCTTGCCTTCATTACTCAACAACCTGCTGGGTGGTCTCATGGCAGAGTTTTCCTTGCTAAAGTTAGGGCCTTGATATGGATGGGATAGAATTCTGAGATCTGAGGTGAGAATATGCCAGTGGGTCCACCTAAGGCGTATCCTTGCATGACCACTTTCCTAGTCACTTCTCTCCTGCCCCCACTTCCACCTCCCCCAGTTGTCTCTGCACCTCTTCCTACTCTGGGAGGGAATAGTTTCCTCACCAAAAGAGTTGCAGGACCTGGGTAATAAGTACAAGCAGGAATCAGGACATGCTTGAAAGTAGATCTTGAGGAGGCTGGGAAAAGAGGGAGTACAGAATATAACGTTGGACAGGCTAGGGCTTACTGACATGGGAGCACTCTCATGATTTGGGATTTAACATTCTGGCAAGAATGTTGAATTCTGAATGTGCCATTCTGGATGGCTTCTTGAAGTCTGAACGTGATGATGACCTTTAGCAAGTAGGATTGATGTGCTAAAACCGTATTTACCAGTACTAAGGGTAGGGATGGCAGTCTTTAGGGCCGGGCATGGTGGCTTATGCCTGTAATCCCAGCACTTTTAGAAGCCAAGGCAGGCAGATCACCTGAGGTCAGGATTTTGAGACCAGCCTGACCAACATGGTAAAACTCCATCTCTACTAAAAATACAAAATCAGCCAGGCGTGATGGCATATGCCTGTAATCCCAGATACTTAGGAGACTGAGGAAGAAGAATCACTGGAATCTGGGAGGCAGAGGTTGCAGTGAGCCAAGATCCTACCACTGCACTCCAGCCTGTGCAACAAGAGCAAAATTCCATCCAAAAAAAAGCAATCTTTAGGAGGTGGGAAAGTTAGACTGGATTTATTACCTAAGATCACCACCTGATTATTATTTCTAGAAGGGACCAAAGGATATTGCCTCCACTAAGACAACAAAGAATGTGTAGAAAGGGGGACACCAACATCTGTAAGCTGTCCAGTGATGGCCGACCTCTGTAGGCCAGGGCTGACAGTAGAAGATGCTGCTATAGAATGGCATCAATAGAAATCCAGAATGACCTAGGCCAGGGTCAGTGCTTAATCACCTTGTCAATGGCAAAGTGAAAGTAATTGCTACAATGGACAACACAGCTGGAATAGAAATAGAGTCCAGGGATCTGTGGTTATGACTAATAGACTATTATGTTTCTAGGTAAGAGATAGATGGCTGACATACTTGAGTTTTGCTTGTTTTCTATAACAAGAAAAACTCATGTATTGGCCCAGCAGAAAGCTGAAAGCAACTACAGTGCAACATCAAGCAAGCATCCAGCCCTTGGCCATATCATCTGGCAGATCTACAATGCTAGAGGTACCTATGGCAAATTTAGGCCTACCCTCTGGCATGCCTCAATGAGAGATTCATTACACAGGCTCCCTAGTATTCTGGAACAAGGTCATGTTTTCTCCACTAGAGAATGACTTATCATTTGAAAAGCAGCTCCTGTTGTGCTACTGGGCCAGTAGACACTGAGCACCTGACCTTGTAACATCAGGTATGTAACCAGAACAGTCCATCACTCCCTGAATATTGTCAGATCTACCAAGTCATAGGTTCTAGCGGATGTGGCAGCAAGCCATCCTAGGATGAGGCCCAAGCAGGTTGAAAACACGTAAATAACTTAACATAAATAGCAGGCCATAAGTCACCTACTCGGAGGTTTTCTCTCTCAATGCCCATCTGTGGCACTATGGTGAGTTCCCCAAAGGTAGCCCATGGAGAAGAAAAACACCTGATCGTGGTTCACAGATAGGTTGGCTTCATATGTTGGTATGTTATGAAAATAGATGGCTGCTCCCTACAACACCACTACAGGGGACTTCAGGGGGCAGCACTGTGAGCAGAAGAGCAGATCATCTACTTCATATGAAGAAAAGGTGGTCCAAGCTTAGAATATACTGCTGGGCAAATAATATAGCTGATAGGAACAGGATTAAATTATTGTAGACATAGAGATTTAAAGAAGAGGATTGTGGATAGACCTTTTGGGAATGGAAAAAAAAAATTGTGGGGGTCTTGTGGCTTTTGTCAATACCCACTAGAGAGCATCCACCACAGGTAAGACAGGAAACAAGCAGGTAGACAGGACAAGTTGTCTGGTGGATTGTCCAGTGGGTGTCCTTCATCGCCCAAGTGTTTGCACAATGGTCTCATCATCAAAGCAGCCATGCTATCAAGGCTGGTGGCTATAGATGGGTCCAACAGAATATCTAAACTGGTCTTGCCATCATTTATGCTAAATAACCACCCTGTCAGTAGCAAACTGACACTAGGTTCTCAGTAGGGAACAATCCTAAGTAAAAACAACCAGCTTCTTGGTGGCTAGAAAATTGCATTGGATCCCGTCCACCTTGAAGGAAATGATACCTACTCTCTCTGCAGTAGCTGTGCCAGTACTGCTCTCTGAATGTTGACAGAATACCTAGTTCACACCAGTGGGATCCTGCATAAGATTACCTTGGACCAAGGGACCCATTTGATTGAGAAGTATGTACACGGTCATGAGATTCGCTGGTTCTACCTTGTCCTACCTATTTCTTGAAAGTAAGTGGTCTGATGCTGTTATGGGTTAAGTTGTGACCCCAGTAAATTCATATTCTGAATTCTTCAGCTTCTGAAATCCTAACCCCAAGTACTTCAGAATGTAACCTTAATTGGAAACAAGGTAGTTGCAGATGTAATTTGTTAAGATGAGATCATTAAGATGAACCTTAATCCAATATGACTATGTCCTTATAAAAAGGGGACATTTTGACTGGGAACTATTCCCTACACTCATAATCCCAGCATCTTGGGAGACGAAGGTGGGAGGATTGTTTGAGGCCAGGAGTTCAAGACCAGCCTGAGCAACATAGCAAGATCCCATCACTACAAAAATTTTTTTAAAATTAGCTGGGTGTGGTGGAATGAGCCTGTAGTCCTAGCTACTTGAGAGGCTGATGTGGGAGGATCACTTGAGCCCAGGAGTTCACTACAGTGAGCTATGATTGTGCCACTGCATTTCAGCACGGACAACAGAGTGAAACTCTATCTTCTTAAAAAATGAAGAAGAAGACATTTGGACACAGAGGCAGAGACACAGGGAAAGCTCTGTATAAAGACTGTTGTTACACTGTTGAAAACCAAGTGACATCAATGATTGCTGGCAAAGGGCCAGAAGCTGGGAAGGAGGCCTGAGACAGAATTTCCTTCCCAGCTCTCAGAAGGAACCAATTTTCCCAATACCTTCATCTCAGACTTCTGGCCTCCAGAACTATGAGACAATAAATTCCATTGTTGTAAGCCACCAGGTTTTTGATACTCTATTATAGCAGCCCTAGGAAACTAATATAGTAATAAGATACCATATTGGAATGGCCTATTCGTGGCTTCACTAAAGCATGAGTTCATCCCATAGAATGGGAAAACTATTCTTCATAGTGCACTATCTGCATTGAACAAGTGTATCAAGCTATGTCCCCAATAGCTAAAATATACAAGTCTAGAAGCCAAGAAATGGAAAAAGAATTGGCTCTTCTCACTATCACTACAAATAATCCACATGTTCTTCCCTTTCCTTTTACCTTAGGCTCTACTGGGTAAAGTGGGAAGTGGGGAACACTACTCCTAGTGATACATAAGGTTCCACAAAACCCGATGCTGTAACTCGTCTTTGTTTTCCTTATGTGAGTGGACCAGCAGGAAAAGAAAAGAGTTATAATACTGATAAGGTTAGTCAATCCTGATTATCATGAGAAACTAGACTTGCTGCTAAATAAAGGGACATGGAAGAATATGTCTGGAACTCAGGACATCCACTGGGGTATCTCCATATGCTTTTATGTGTAGTGAAAAACAGTGAGCGAGCAAATGCAGCCATCACAGCCCAACAAAGGAAAGGCGACCCAAGGGCAGACCCTCTGGGATGAAATTCTGGGATCCCCCATCAGGCAAATAAATTATTAATAGATCAGATAATGCTGATCAAGGATAGGGAAATCGAGAGTGGGTGGTGGATGAGAGAACTGACAGTTGTCGTTTGGAGCTCGAGATCAGTTGAAATAGCAGGGACCATAGCTCATTCCATTGATTCTCTGTACTAAGTCTTTTTTAGAGATTATGACCACCATATAGGGACAAGTAGATCTGAACAGGGTAAGAGATGGACTAACAATTACCTTCATGTCACCTACTTGGCCCATTTCTGATTTCAGCCACAGACGTACTAGGCAGTTCTTTGTGGGCACAGACTCTTTCCACCTCAAGTGCAAGTCACGAGTTTCTTGGTGTGTCTCCACTCCAGAGCTTTCTCAGAAGATAAAGGAGCCTGCTCAGCCAACACACAACCATGGCCTGGAAATGTGGAGACAGTTACAGCTTCCAAGGGCAAATCTCAACCAATGGGGTCAGGAGCCAGTGAACAACTGCCCCAGTGTTCCATCTTTCACTTGGGCAATTCCAAGAGATCCAGAAGAATCAAATCCCAGGTATTTACTGCTACAAATGGTGACATTGCATCCTTATACTCTTCCTTCTTCCCTGTCTCACTCTCCCTGACCCCAACCCTCTACCATTTTGCTTCCTAGAATCATCACCCAAATAAACTATATCCACCAAATCTATCTTAGTCTCTGCTTCTGAAAGAACCCAAAGTAAATGGAAGGTGCCATACACTTGATGTATTATTTTTTACAAGTGAAAAATCTATCTTGGTCCTCCAAATATTGCAAAAACTTACATTATGTAGATGGAACCTCAGTGACCTTACCTGTGAAGTTAAAAGTGTAATCACAATGGGATTTGCCTGTCACTGGTAATTTAAGAGGGGACTCTGGTAGATAACAATCATGCTTTCATGCTGGTTTTGTACATTTCTAGACTTCTTTTGATGATAAAACAATGAATTTGACACATTCTTTGGGGCAATAATTAATTTTCAAAGCTTGACATTAGGAGATTCTGAGTCCTTTTAGAGAAGAAAGACTTGAAAAAACATTAAATAGTCAACATATTACCATAATTTAAATAAAGTCAATTACTAATAGATGAATATTCAGCATCTTGGTACATTTTAAAGAAATTGATCACAAACCATATAACTACTACTCAGTGATACGAACTGAAGCCCAAGAAAAAGGACCTTAAACTTTTAAAAAGCTTTTTCTATTCCTACCACTAGGTGATTCTCTATACCTAAGAAAAGTCTTTGAAAGTAACCTATGTTGTCCCACACACTCTGACTCACTGCATTCTCTATCTTCGTCTGTCTTTTCCCTCAGTGTATCTATTGTGTTTGCTCACACTTTCTTTAGAATAACATGTGGTTGTTTAAAGTAAGAAAAAAGAAAAAGAAAAAAAAGGCTCATAATCCTACAGCTTAAATAATCTTTCTTATTAACAAAATCATACAATAATACACACTATGAAATTCCAGATATTCAAAAAAGACATAAAAGATGAGTTTGGGAAACTAGAATGAACACTGAACATCCACTGGTCTAAATCCTCATTTTACAGCTGAAGTCAGCAAGATTGAGAAACAGTCAATGCTTGAACAACACAGTGGTGGGGGGAGTGGTTAGGGGTGCCAAACCCACCCTGTGCAAAACTTTTGACTCCCCAAAAACTTAACTACTAATAGCCTACTGTTGACTGGAAGCCTTACCAATAACATAGATAGTCAATTAACACATATTTTGTATGTTATGTGTATTATATACTGTATTCACACAGTAATAAAATGAGCTTAGAGAAAAAAATGTTGGCCGGGCGCAGTGGCTCACACCTGTAATCCCAGCACTTTGGGAGGCTGAGGTGGGCGGATCACAAGGTCATGAGATCAAGACCATCCTGGCCAACATGGTGAAACCCTGTGTGTACTAAAAATACAATAACTAGCTGAGTATGGTGGTATGTGCCTGTAATCCCAGCTACTCGGGAGGCTGAGGCAGGAGAATTGCTTGAACTCAGGAGACAGAGATTGCAGTGAGCCCAGATCGTGCTACTGCCCTCCAGCCTGATGACAGAGCAAGGACTCCATCTCAAAAAAAAAATAAAAAGAGTTATTAGGAAAATCATAAAGAAGAGAAAATACACTTATAGTCCTGCACTGTATTTATCAATATCATAAGTTTACAAGATGAATCATCTGTCTGAAATGGTGGGTAACTGCAGCTGCCGACCTCAATCTACAGATTGTGCAATTCAACTTTTATATCAAGCAATGCAGCTTTTTCTTGTAATGTCATGACCTTCTCTGCTTCCTGGGAGTACTACCAGTATCACTAGCCGCACTTTGTATGGGTTCCATGGTGTTATTCAGAGTTTACAATATTACACTAAACGTGATGAAAAATACACAACAAGCATGAAAGTTAACTTTTTATTGTGATATTAAATTTACTAGAGATGAACTGCTCCCATGGAGATGAATAGCCTCACACAGCATTTTAAGTTGATACAACACTTGAGCTCAACGCAATAGCAACAGAAGGTGGTTATGAAATTATCACAGTAGTACAATATGTACTACAGTTAATTTTATGCAGTTATGATTTAATACTGCATTTTTATGTTGGTTTACATTTCTCTCAACTGAATGGTACCATGTATAGCCTGTGTTTGTAGGCATAAGTTTTAATAAATTTTAACTTTTTATAATAAATTTGGGTATATTTTATGGTAATAAATGATAAAATAGACTAGTAGCTACATATGTGTTATGCATTCATAACATATCTAACTTTTCCTTAATGTTTTGATATTTTTGGAGTATGTGGTTTGTCTGCAAGTTTTTTCAAGTTGTCAAAAATCTCCAAATATTTTTTCAATATGTTTATCAAAAAAAGAGAAAACCCTCATATAAATGGACCTACACCATTCAAACCCATGTTGTTCAACGGTCAACTGTATTTCTAAAAATTCATACAAGTTACTCAGGGAAGAAAGGCAAATTTAAAAACTTTAAAAAGAGGAAACATCATCATTCTGGAATCAATTCACAGAAATTTAAAACACATTCTTATAACTCTTGCAATAGTGATTTTTACGAATGAACTAAAATAATTTATATATTTTTTAAATCTCGGGAGCTCCTTAGGAAAGATGCTTATCTAATGCTTATTTCTTCCAAAGTGTGAAAATCAATGTTTGTTATATTTTCCTTTTCTTGGTTGGAAACTTGATCCTCAAAAAAAAGTGGCTTTTACGAGCCCAAGTTTCCAAAAAGACAATGTTATAGCCAAAAATAAACCTTGCGACTTGCAAGACAAGTTTGCTCAAGGAGATGACAGGTTTTATCATCGTGTGACTATTAAGGATCAATTTGTCTCTATCTTATTTTCAATAATAGTTTTGACCTAAGGTGTTAGATTAACTGTGGACTAAAGTGTGTGATTCTCCTGACCTCTATGACCAGGTGTCTTCCACATCTTGGAATGAAAGCGAAGGATTTCCCTAAATCAGGTATACAGCTTTAGTGCCCCTAAGAATAACATGGAAAAAAATTTTTTTAACGTTTAATTTGAGGCCGTATCTGGTATTGGGGTAGATTACAGAAATCCATTTTATGAATGAAGCAAGCATGGGTGTGGTCAACAGATAACGTATACAATTTTCCTGGTTGACTTCTATTTTCCTGGCACTTCTCTGGTTTAACATGTGTCCCAGAGTTGTTGCTGTTGTTGTTTTAACAAAATATTATTATTATTATTATTAGCTGCATTAAAATAAGCCAGGACTGGTTTAGTGGATAACTTTGAGATAGGAGATAGGACTTGACTCTGGAAGCAGGGCTCAGACACCTGACCTAATTGAGGACTAGTTAAAACAGATGGGGCAGAAACATCTTTCCACAGGACATGCCCACCAGTGTGCCATGTCAGTTTACCATTGCCATGGCAACACCCAGAAGTTACCACCCTTTCTCTAGGAATTTCTGCATTAATCGCCCGTTAGTTTGCATGTAAATTACAGTGGGTATAAATCTGACTTCAGAACTGCCCGGAGCTGCTTGCTACTCTCAGCACACTGCCTGTGGGATACTGCTCTGCAGGAGCTGTCACAGAGCTGCAGGACTGCTGGAGCTGTAACACCGCCACTTCAATATCTACCACTGGCTTGCCCTTGAATTCCTCTCTGGCTAAACTCCAATTTGGGGATCATCTGCCCTGCATCAACTTTGTACTTCCAGACCGTAGCATAGTCTTCCCTAGTAGTGTGTAAGATACATGTACCGTAAACAGAGTTCAACACTTAACAAGTGGTTAAGTCTAAGGTATCAGTGATAACTTCTTTCACTTTTCTTAAACCTTTCTTAACACAGGTAACTAACTCCTCCATTTTAAGGACAGCGGCATATCTCATGCTGACTTGAAAAAACAAAGTGTGGTTGCATACAGTGACTTAGGACAACTAACTTTTCATCCCAAAGGATGTGGGAGAAATGTTTGTTGCTGCTGTCCCTGGCACCCATCTGGTGTGAGTCAGTTGTGCCTTGGCCCCAGGTGGGGCCTGCAAGATGATTAAGGCACAAGGCTGCTGATCCACCAGACAGTGGGGTCAGTATGAAATGTGCGAAGTTAGAAACTTGGTGAATGTGAAATACATGCAGAAGGTGGAGGCTAAGCATGCCTACCAGAAAGCTTACACAAAGTAGTGTGAGCAATCCTGCTAAAATGGTTTTGGCATACACTAGATAGGGTAAATCTACAACTATTTATTTACCCTATCATTTGGTAACACTTTTCAAAAATTTTGCGATGAACTCTGTCAGCAGCAAAGAGCTCAGAAAACAAAACAAAGCAAAAAAGCCACGTTTAATGAAATTTCAAGTGCAGAATTCTCATTTCTAAATAAAGATGGTGATGAAATATAACGTGCATAAAATATTTGCCAACATTTGCCAGCCTCCTTGGGGTCTATAGTAATGAAAATTAGAAGACCTAAATATGTTAAGGAGGCCCCAGAATTTACTTCAAACCTTAGATGTTATTTTAAGGTTTTCTTCGACAGGCATGAAATATGAAGCAATAGCTGGTAATATATTAGGTTTAATTAACAGAACTCTGCAAACAGCTCATGATTTCTGATTTATGTGTCACCAGCTGCTTCAAATTAAAATTTAATTAATTCCAATAATTGTTCAATTTTTTCATGAAATTCAGTGACTCAAAGCTTTTGAAAGTTTATCTGACTTTATTGTGTCTGCTATTGCAAATTCAGTGACAAAATTTGTGAGGATCATATAAATATAAATTCTGATGATATACACATTATATTTATTGTCAGTTTGTTGATAAATAAGAAACCTATAAAGCAGAAATGTCCTAGAAAGCTGTTAGAGAAATGCAATTATTAAGAACAAAACTTGGGACCAAGCCAGACATGGTAGGGTGTCTCTAGTGCCAGGCATTCAGGAGGCTGAAGAAGAAGAATTTCTTGAGCCCAGGAGTTCGAGTCCAACCTGGACAACATAGTGAGACACTGTCTCTAAAAACAAAACAAAAACTTGGAAATAAAGATATATTAAAATTTATCCTATAAAAGCAAGGGAAGACTTGAGTAAATACATAAGGAAAGCTTAATCCATTTACAATGCTTAATTTTGAAATTCTATAATTTTGCCTTAGAATATCTACATTTGTGGAATAATCTTTTGTTGAAGCTTCTTGTAAAAACAATTTCATAAATTTATATTCTATGCCAGAATGGAATAAAACTGCAAAAACTAACAATTGTGAAGCATCTATATACAAAATATTTTAAAGTATATAGACAACTTACTAACAAGTTTTGTCTTGTAAAATTATTTGTTAAAGAAATCTACTCTGAATGGAGGCAAACAGGAGGTATCGTATCTGGGAAAATACTTATGCTGAAATATTTACACATTTCAAATAAAAAGAATAATATTGAGAATCTTCCATTTAGCAGAATTTGTTCTGAGCTTACCATAAGCTTCACCACCTGAATAAAGAGTAATTTCTCAATTGAAAATATTGTAGGTTAGATGGTAGAGTCAATTGCAAAAGAGTATAACAGGCCAGGTGTGATGGCTTATGCCCATAATCCCAGCACTTTGGGAGGTTGAGGTGAGCTGATCACTTGAGTCTAGGAGTTCGAGGCCAGCCTGGGCAACATGACAAAATTTCGACTGTACAAAAAATACAAAAATTAGTTGTATGTGATGGTGTGCAACTGTAGTACCAGCTACTTGGGAGGCTGAGGCAGGAGGATCACTTGAGCCTAGGAGGTCAAGGCTGCAGTGAGCTGTGATTGTGCTACTGCACTCCAGCCTGGGAGACAGAGTGAGACTCTGTCTCAAAAAAAAAAGTAGGCAATTTTATGAAAAAAAATTAAAATGATAAGACCACATTTAAAAAATACACTCTGTGGAAATATCTCAGTAACAGAGTATTCACAAAAAAACACAGCTATTCAAAGTACTTTATTTAAAGTACATGAATATGGGCTGAGTGCAGTGGCTCACACCTGTAATCCCAGCACTTTGGGAGTCCGAGGCGGGCAGATCACCTGAGGTCGGGAGTTCGAGACCAGCCTGGCCAACATGGTAAAACCCTATCTCTACTAAAAATACAAAAATTAGCCGGGCATGGTGGCACGCGCCTATAATCCCAGCTCCTCTAGAGGCTGAGGCAGGAGAATCGCTTGAACCCAGGAGGCGGAGGTTTCAGTGAGCTGAGATCACGCCACTGCACTCCAGCCTGGGCAACAGAGTGAGACTCCATCTCAAAACACACACACACACACACACATACATACACACACACACACACGCAGAGTACATGAATATATACAAATAATTATTCTGCTCATATTTAAATTCAGATAATCAACATAAACGTTTCAAAACTTTAATGTACATGAGCTTTATGTTTTTAAAAGAGATTTATATTTTTGATTTTTTTTTTTTTGAGACAGAGGCCCGGTTGGCCTGTGGAGAAGGAATGTCACAAGAACTGATCCTCTGAGCTGTAGTTATAGGGAAGGTGCTCCTTACCGTTAGTGTATCATCAAATGAACAGACAGCAACTTTTGTGACTTCCTGGTACTCCAGTCCTTACTTCTCAAACCAGAAAAGCCCTAGACAAATATCTTGCAATGATTCACTTCATTCCTCTTTGTCCCCAGGGGAGTCCTGATGCTGGTTTCTTTATCCTCCCAACCCTAAAACTACTTCCTCTTTTGAATAGTAACCTATCTTATGAGGTAAACTTACCTGATAGTAACTTTATAAGCTTATATTAGCCGCAGGAAAGGTTACACACTGAGGTGGTTTTTTTTTTTTTTTGAGATGGAATCTCACTCTGTCACCCAGGCTGGAGTGCAGTGGTGAGATCTTGGCTCACTGCAACCTCTGCCTCCCAAGTTCAAGCAATTATCCCACCTCAGCCTCCCAAGTAGCTGGGATAAAGGCACCCGCCACCATGCTCGGCTAATTTTTTTTGTATTTTTAGTACAGATGGGGTTTTGGTATGTTGGGCAGGCTGCTCTCAAACTGCTGACCTCGAGTGATCCACCTGCCTTGGCCTCCCAAAGTGCTGGGATTACAGGCATGAGCCACCGTGCCCGGCTGTTTTTGTTTTTACTTCTGTGTTGAAAATTGAAATTTCTGAAATTTTGAGAGTAGATGCAATATTTGATCAGTATCTGGGGTCTGCCTGACTTCACAGGAATCTAGTTCCACTACATCCATCAAAAAAGCTGAGCAGGGGCCAGGTGTGGTGACTCATGCCTGTAATCCCAGCACTTTGGGAGGCTGAGGCGGGCGGATCACCTGAACTCAGGAGCTCGAGAACAGCCTGGGCAACATGGTGAGACCCTGTCTCTACTAAAAATACAAAAATTAGCCAGGCTTGGTGGGGCACGTCTATAATCCCAGCTCCTCAGGAGGCTGAGGCAGGAGAATCGCTTGAACCCAGGAGGTGGAGGTTGCAGCGAGCCAAGATCATGACACTGCACTTCAACCTGGGTGACAGAGCGAGACGCTGTCTCAAAAAAAAAAAAAAAAGCTAAGCATTGAAACCGTTCAATGCCAGGCACACAGTGAGTTTGCAACAACAAATACGTGTGAAATTTGTGAATGGTAGATGAAAGAACCCCCAAATAGTTGAAAATCATGTAACTGTACACTCTCAGCTATTTGGTAAAAGAAAGTTGTCAGGAATGAGAAGCAATAAAAAGTTGGAGAATAAACATTTTTCTTTATGCCTCACACTGTATTAGTCTGTTTTCATGCTGCTGATAAAGACATACCAGAGACGGGGAAGAAAAAGAGGTTTAATTGGACTTACAGTTCCACATGGCTGGGAAGGCCTCAGAATCGTGGTGGGAGGTGAAAGGCCCTTCTTACATGGCTGCCACAAGAGAAAATGAGGAAGATGCAAAAGAAACCCCTGATAAAACCATCAGATCTCGTGAGATGTATTCACTACCATGAAAACAGTGTAGGGGGAACTGCCCACATGCATCAAATTATCTCCCACCGGGTCCCTCCCACAACACATGGGAATTATGGGAGTACAATTCAAGATGAGATTTGGGTGGGGACACAGAACCATATCATTCCTCCCCTGGCCCTCCAAATCCCATATCCTCACATTTCAAAACCAATCATGCCTTCCCAACAGTTCTCTGAAGTCTTAACTCATTTCAGCATTAACCCAAGTCCACAGTTTGGTCTCTTCTGAGACAAGGCAAGTCCCTTCCACCTATGAGCCTGTAAAATCAAAAGCAAGCTAGTTACTTGCTAGATACAATGAGGGTACAGGTATTGGGTAAATACAGCCATTCCAAACGGGAGAAATTGGCCAAAACAAAAGGGGATATGGTGCCCATGCAAGTCTGAAATCTAGCAGGGCAGTCAAGTTTTAAAGTTCCAAAATGATCTCCTTTGACTCCAGGTCTGATATCCGGGTCATGCTGATGCAAGAGGTGGGTTCCCATAGTCTTGGGCAGCTCTGCCCCTGTGGCTTTGCAGGGTACAGCCTCCTTCCCAACTGCTTTCATGGTCTGGCATTGAATATCTGCTGCTTTTCCAGGCACACAGTGGTGCAAGCTGTAGGTGGATCTACCATTCTGGAGTCTGGAGGATGGTAGCCTTCTTCTCACAGCTCCACTAGGTGTGGGGACCCCAATTCCACATTTTCCTTCTGCACTGCCCTAGCAGAGGGTCTCCATGAGAGCTCCACCCCTGCAACAAACTTCTGTCTGGGCATCCAGGCATCTCCACACATCTTCTGAAATCTGGGTGGAGGTTTCCAAACCCCCATTCTTGACTTTCTGTGCACCCACAGGCTCCACACCATGTGGAAGCTGCCAAGGCTTGGGGCTCGCACCCTCTGAAGCCACAGCCTGAGTTCTATGTTGGCCTCTTTCAGCCACAACTGGAGCAGCTGGGATGCAAGGCACCAAGTCCTTAGACAGCACACAGCATGGGGACCCTGGACCCTGCCCATGAAACTATTTTCTCCTCCTAGACCTCTAGGTCTGTGATGGGAGAGGCTGCCACAAAGGTCTCTGACATGCCCTGGAGACATTTTCCCCTTGTCTTGAGGATTACCATTCAGCTCCTCGTTACTTATGCAAATATCTGCAGCTGGCTTAAATTTCTCCTTAGAAAATAAGATTTTCTTTTCTATCACATTGTTAGGCTGCAAATTTTCTGAACTTTTATGCTCTGCTTCCCCTTTAAAACTGAATGCCTTTAACAGCATCCAAGTCACATCTTGAATAATTTGCTGCTTAGAAATTTCTTCCCCTAGATACCCTAAATCATCTTTCTCAAGTTCAAATTTCCACAAATCTCTAGGGCAGGGGCAAAATGCTGCCAGCCTCTTTGCTAAAAAGTAACAAGAGTTACCTTTGCTCCAGTTTTCAACAAGTTCCTCATCTCCATCTGAGATCACCTCAGCCTGGATTTCATTTATCATATCATTATTAGTATTTTTGTCAAAGCCAGTGAGCAAGTCTCTAGGAAGTTCAAAACCTTGCCACATTTTCCTGTCTTCTTCTGAACCCTCCAAACTGTTCCAACCTCTGCCTGTTACCCAGGTCCAAAGTTGCTTCTACATTTTTGGGTATCTTTTCAGCAACACCCCACTCCTGGTACCAATTTACTGTATTAGTCCATTTCACACTGCTAATAAAGACATACCTGAGACTGGGAAGAAAAAGAGGTTTAATTAGACTTAATTAGAGGTTTAATTAAACTTACAGTTTCATATGGCTGGGAGGCCTCAGAATCATGGCAGGAAGCAAAAGGCACTTCTTACATGTTGGTGGCAAGAGCAAGAGAAAATGAGGAAGATGCGAAACTGGAAACTCCTGATAAAACCATCAGATCTTGTGAGATTTACTCACTACCACAAGAACAGTATGGGGGAAACCACTCCATGATTCAAATTATCTCCCACTGGGTCCCTCCCACAACATGTGGGAAATGTGAGAGTACAATTCAAGATGAGATTTGGGTGCAGACACAGAGAAAAACTGTATCACCCACCCTAGAGCTCAGTGGACAAGGTGAAATGCAAATGAACGACTAATAAACTGAGGCAATATTTCTCTCTCTTTTGTTTGCTGAAAGTTGGAGAAGGAGGAGCAGCTGAAGGAACCCAGCTTTTCTCTCTTGGCTGGTACTAGAGATAGAAGGGGTATAAAATTACCCCTTGTAGTTCCTTCTGGAAGAAATTGCTTCTGAGATACTAGAACCAGAAAACATTAGCACTTCAGTATTTTTTAAAAACAATGAAGCAACACTTTTTGGAGTTGCATAACTCTTTGTTTGTTTGTTTGTTTGTTTGTTTGTTTGTTTTGAGATGGAGTTTCACTCTTGTTGCCCAGGCTGGAGTGCAATGGCACAATCTCACAACAACCTCTGCCTCCTGGGTTCAAGCAATTCTCCTGCCTCAGCCTCCCGAGTAGCTAGGATTACAGGCATGTGCCACCACACCCAGCTAATTTTGTATTTTTAGTAGAGATGGGGTTTCTCCAGTTGGTCAGGCTGGTCTCAAACTGCTGACCTCAGGTGATCCGCCTGCCTTGGCCTCCCAAAGTGCTGGGATTACAGGCATGAGCCACCGTGCCCAATGACTCTTTAATTACCAAGAGAAAAGGTGTTATTTAGTGAAAGTCAAATAAAACAGAACATATATTCAGGATGTGTAAAGGTGACCTGTTAGCCATAGCAGTTGAGGAGTGATTTTTTTACCTTCCAAATCCCTATGTAGTCTGATAACCAGGAAGTAGCACAGCCTAGAGGTGTAGGCATTAAACCAAAGAACGGGTCCCAGCACTACAACTTGCTAGCTGTGAGGTGTTGGGCAAATTACTCAACCTCACTTCACCCTTATCCAGTTAAGGGGGTCGTTTTGAGGATTATGTGAAATAATTTGTTTAAAGCTCTTAGCACCACACCACGTGGTGAATACACAAAAGATAGTTATCGGTACTTACTCTCCAGCTCTTCTGCATAGGTTGTGTCATCTAACCAACTGTGATTTCTGCTGGAAGAATGGAGGTGATTTTTATTCCTTACAGCAAGTTCATAAGGTATATTAACCACAGGAAAGGTTATATGGTGAGTTGATTGTTGCCTAATTTGATGAGTCAGATTGTTTTCTTTTTTTCACTTCTGTGTTGAAAATAGAAATTTAGGTCAATGTCTTGCTTCAGGCCGAAAAGCATTCTTTTTTGGTTACCTGTCTAAAATAAGAAAGTAACCACTCTTCATGTCTCACCGCCTATCTAGACCCACAGCTGATGTTAATAGATTTCCTTTGGAAACTTGAAGCAGGAGTTTTAGGACAGTATCTGGATATGGCCCTTAAACCAGGAAATGTAGATTAAAATAATGTTCATAGTCTTATCTCCAAATGCACCCAAAATGGAAAATTTTAAAACCTTGAACACAGAGATTTTTCAGTTGAAATAATAGACAGGTTATGTTTGTGGGCAGTTATACCAGATCAGAGTTCATTACTTCAATCAGCCCATGGTGCAACATAGAAGAAAGCTTCACAGTGAAAGACACAGTTGATGGGAATCTTGAGGATGACTAGGAATAGCCAAGGTAGTCTTCCCATTAAGAGGAGCTAATGTAAAGAATTACTCAGTAGGCTTCTAGATTGCTAATGATCATACAGCCCTCATTAGCAGTAAACAAGCACCTATTTAATCAATCCAAGGTCTTAAGGTATTATGAACTCAAGAAAGGTGAATTGTCTGTTGTCATTTCTACTGAGTGGCATAACTTTAACAAAGCTGATAGATTTTAAATTTTCCCAATCTTCTCTCTGGCGCATGAAACTGGGTGCTGGCTTAATAACCTTAGGCTGTAAAGTACTGTAACATGTTGGCTCATGCTGGATGGCAACAGGTTTGTTTTTCATGATTATGTAATCTGAATTCCTTTTCCAAGAAAGGATTTGAAAATGAGCTATTAAATTGGATTGCCAGCAAGAATATAGTCGAAATGCACATATATGTTAACCATGTTAAGCCCAGACCCTTCCTCTCAAACTGCCACCCCACCACACCCCTCTATAAATTGATAAACTATAAATTGAGTGTGACCCATAAGAAATGTTATGTGGTAGCTTGCTGAGGTATACATAAAGGCTGAAAATACCTACTAAGAATTTTTAGAGAGGATATTTAATCTGTTCAGTCTTAAATAACAACCTAATCAGCTAGGCAATATGGGCAATTTGTACCCTAGTACTCATTTTAGATTTGCTTTAAAAACTAATATGTGTTAAAAATGTTGTGCTAAGGTACAGACTACAGATAGTTTAAAGGCTTGAGGCGCCAGGTAGGTATTTATTGACTAGAATGCTATTTAGAAGAGAGGTTCACATTGTTCTTAACTTCCAAGACAAAAACTTAAAACTACAAGTAACTGCTTGGAGTTTTGCATTCCGTACTCCTGCAACTCACAAGCGAACTTCCTGTTCCTTCTTGGCTGGCAGACGTGAAGGCTAGACGATGATGAATAGTTTGATTCTTGTAGTTGGAGAATCTGCCATGGCTTTCAGCCCTTAAGGCTTTGTGTGCCAGGCCAGGTGTTATTTAAAAAAAAAAAAAAAAGTTCCTTGCAGAGATTTGGATTTCACTTGATAATAACAGAGCATGGACTGAGTTAGGCATTTGGGCAAAGATCATATCTAATAAAGACCCACACACCCATGTACATCCCAAAAAGGAATGTTTCAGAACACTTGAGAACCAAACCCAGAAACCTTTAAACATTCCCTGGAATATTGTTAGTAGGGTTCAAGAACTAAGAAAAAATAAGAAGAATGGAGGGTGGGGAGAGGAAGAGAAAGAGGAAGGAGAGAAAAAAGATGGCAAGATTCTTGGGCCAACATGTTTTTCTTTTTCATGGGGGAAATGGCAGAGTTTTTCCAAGTGAGAAGATAATTCTGTGCTTTCCTTTGCAGCTTGTATACATGGACATATGTTTTTTTTTATGAGCTGAAAGTTAAGTGCTAGGATTTCCTTCACTGCCTTCACCAGCTAGTACTATATTAAATGAATCCCAGGTCAGAACCTACTAGAAACTGTAGGTGAGGGGAATCGGTTGTAATGCTGGCAGAGTGTGTGTTGTGTGTGTGTGTGTGTGTGTGTGTGTGTGTGTGTAACAGGAAGAGAGGGAGGTAGAATCCCAGAACTGGTCCTTGTCTGGAGTAGATATGAGTCTGCTTTGAAATTTAAGTGGAAAACAAGTTGAGAGAATACTAGAACAGTAGTTATTCAAATAGCAGGCTCAAATTAATTGCTTAGGAAAAACAGTTCACATTTTCTTTTCTGCTCCATCACTTGAGCAATTTTAAAAATCTTATGGTGAAAGGACAGAATCTTGAAATTAGGTAATGGGGATAGGTCAGGTGGAGGGACACGGGGAGCTGAATTTTAACTCAGCTGAATTGGGGACTAATTTCCTTGGCAGTTCAGAAGTTCTTAACGAAGGCTTTCTGCCAGAAAGAACCAGCGCAGGCCACTACCCAGGCGCGCTGAGGCCTGTTCCTGCCCCTCTTTCAGAGAAGAGGAGGCTTACAGCTGTCTCCTCTGAGGCAGCCCCTCCCTTGGGGAGGGCATTCCCTACCTGAACCTTCTGACTCTTCCCCAGTTCTCCATCACCAGCACTGTGCTCATCCTGACTTGTATGCCTTCTTTCAAACCCTGCTTGGAATTCTCTTTCCCCAGCTCTCTTGAACCCAGACCTTCACCTCCTTCCAGGCCTAGCCCAGATCCTCTAAAAAGCCTCAACTCACACGACAGTCTCCTCTCTGTAAGCCAACATCAAGTTACTACTGTTTTCATTGTTTCTGGTAGAAGTTTTGGGATAGCTGGTCAACTAGAGACAAA
This sequence comes from Trachypithecus francoisi, assembly GCF_009764315.1. Taxonomy (NCBI): domain Eukaryota; kingdom Metazoa; phylum Chordata; class Mammalia; order Primates; family Cercopithecidae; genus Trachypithecus; species Trachypithecus francoisi. Next base: position 71,616,106 of record NW_022681470.1, on the reverse strand, counting down.
GACCTTTTCTTTCCTGACTTGACTTTTCTTTTTCTTTAAAAAAAAAAATAATAATTTTATGATTTCTCTGACTGACTTTTATCATTGTTTACTGTACCCGCAGAATCTAACTGACGGACTTTTCACAGCTGTTGCGTCCAGGCAATATGTTATTTCAACTTCTCAATCTGCTGCACGTCAACCCAGGCCCATATTTGGTTTTTACAGAAGTTCTCTGACATTAGAATTTAAAAGCAGTCCAAAAGAATGGAAGCTATTTCTCTGACCAAGACAAGACAAACCAAGGAAGAAATCAGTGCATCAAGGGCATATTATGCTACTTATATTCCTCTTCTCTGAGGGACATATACAGCGGAATCACGGAGAGGGACTTTTCAGAAATGTGCTCCAAAAACAGTAGGGAAAACCCTTTCTCTATTGGCAAATGATGTTTTAAAGTATTTTTTGAAGAAGCAAATGTAGAAATGTTTTTCTACTGAGGCCTCCTTAAGTTTTAAAATCTCCCTTAAAAATAATACAGGGAAGAGAACTTCCATGAGCGAAATTATTCCTTCTCATGAGCGTAGACTTCTCTACCTAGGGAAGTCTAAAGGAAATTGAGTGCAGTCAACCTGCAAGGGTGAGCAGAGATGATTAAAGTGCACTGATAATTCAGAATCCCATTTCCACCTCATTAATTTCAACCTCTGTTCCCTTCTGCTGGTACTTCTAAAGAAAAGAAAAGCAGACCAAATTGAAGATAATATCCTGTCACCACTCCTGCCTTCTCCCAGCCCTGAGTGTTCAATCAGTTGGGTGGAAGATAATTATCAGAAGAAGGAGGCAAAGCAAGTGGTTCACATGACTGACAACCCAACTAGTGTCCCCCTCATCCCTTCACTGTGCAAAGATTGCAGATGTCACTTATTCAATATGGATGAGAATTAATGAAAATCATGTCTAGTCTTTGTCTGCTTCCAATGTGTCAATACCTCAGATTTTGCCAAGTTTAAGAACCTTAGTGTCATTATGGCTAAAAAAGTCGCCTGACTACAGTAAGTGAACTTCCCCATTTCCACTCTCCCTTCCGTTATCTGGTAAGGGGGGAATTTTGCTTTGCTTTTTGTGGGACATGCCTATCAATTGATTGAGGCTTTGTCTCTTTCAAACAATGTTTTCCTCTGTCATTTTACAATGTGTACTCTTCCTATTATTGTATAGGAGGGAAAGTGCGTCACAGTTCTATCATTATAGAATAAATATTTTCTTGCAATGAAAATTTCAGGTTTCACGAATGCTAAATAACACATCTGGATGCTAATTTGGGGGAACTTCAGACATTAAGTATTCTGAAATAATCAGTTCCAAGTGCAAAAAAAAAAAAAGACTATTTGGAGTTATAGGAATCCATGGTGAAGAGAGAGGAGGAAATTAAAGCAAAGATATAAACAGTAGAGGCTAGAAGGAAAAGGAGTCACAGGAGGTACTTTTGTGTGAGTCAGAGTGAGCCTGACTCAAAACTGTGAACTGGACAAACATCCTCCCTTTTCCTTTCTTTATCAAGACCTGCTTAGAATTCCCAACAGCAGGATAACCATCACTACTACTTGTGGAATTTACACTTTTACAGTGTTTGATGCTTAAACATTATCTCTAATTGGCAACATGTTGGAATGGACAAATACAGGTGAGGGGGAGTTTATAAAAGCAATTCCCTAGCCCAGAAAGTCTATTGCATACCAAAAGTGTCTCAGTTGAGCCCTGGGAACAGTAATAAGGAAAATATTCTAGGCCCTTATCAAGATACTGGTATGAAGAAATAAGATGCATATGCCGACTACGTAAAGATGGAAAAGAGTCAAATCTTTCTAGCAGAGTGTGATTGGCTAACTTTGTGTGTCAACTTGGTGAGGCTATAGTACCCAGTTTTCAATCAAACACTAATCTAGCTGTTGCTTTGGAGGTATTTTGTAGATCTGGTTAACATCTACAAGCAGTTGACTTTAAGTAAAGGAGATTATCTTGGATAATGTGGATGAGTCTCATACAATCAGTTAAAAGGGCTTAAGAGCAAAACTAACATTTCCCTGAGGAAGAGAAGAAATTCTGCCCCATGACTGCAGCTCCTGTCCAAGAGTTTTCAGCCTGCCAGCCTTTGCTACAAATTTCAGACCTGCCAGCCCTGACAATGTGAAAGCACCTATCTGTCTGTCTATCTATCTGTCTATCTGTCTATCCATCCATCCATCCATCCATCCATCCATCCATCCTACTGGTTCTGTTTCTCTGGAGAACCCTGATGCAGAGAGTGATCTGGAAGACCTGAGGAAGTGATATTTAAACTGAGCCTTCAACAGATAAGGAGCTGACTATGTGAAAAGCAGAGGTTAACCATGCCCCTTACACAGGGAAGAGCATACCCAAAGGCCCTGAGATAGGAAAAACTTCAGCATAAATAAGATTATGAAAAAGAAATCAGTATGTTGGGCACAGTGCACAGTGATGACTCAGGATGAGGTTGGAGAGGTTTGCAGAGGTTAGATCATGCAGGATTCATAGTAAAATATTTGGGCTTATTTTTCAAACTACTGTAGGAAGCCATTGAAGGTTTTTAACTTGGAGAAAAATGGTTGCATTATGGAAAAGAGATTGGAGGAGCCAAGAACAGAGGCAGACAAACACTCAGAAGGTGACTGTAGCAGTTCAGGTGGAAAATGATGGTAGCTTGGCCTAGTGTGTTGGCAGAATGTGGGAAGAGGTGAGATGGTTGGAGATGACATGACGGGATGGATGAAGAAGGTGGTGGGAGGTAAGACCGTCAAGGATGCTCCTAGATTTCTGGCATGAACAACTAGGTAGATAGCAGTGTTACTTAATGCAACAGGGTAGACTAAGGGAGGAACACAAAGCATGCAAATAATGTGTTCAGGTTTTTGTTTTGTTTTTGGGGGTTTGTTTTTTTTTCTTTGAGATGGAGTCTCTCTGTCGCCCAGGCTGGAGTGTAGTGGCGCGATCTCGGTTCACTGCAACCTCCACCTCCGGGGTTCAAGTGATTCTCCTGCCTCAGCTTCCTCAGTAGCTGGGATGACAGGCAAGTGCCACCACGCCTGGCTAATTTTTTTTTTTTTTTTTTGTATTTTTAGTAGAGATGGGATTTCACCATGGTGGCCAGGCTGGTCTCAAACTACTGACCTCAGGCGATCCGCCCACCTCGGCCTTCCAAAGTGCTGGGATTACAGGCGTGAGCCACTGTGCCCAGCCAAGTGTTCAGTTTTGATAGTGGAGCTCAAAAGAGAAGATTCAAAATGAGATATAAATTTGGGATTTATATAGTATACATAGTATACAGATGGCTTTTGAAGCTACATGAATGGATGTGATTAATCGAGGAGAGAAGACAGAGAGTACTCAGGGCTGAACCCTAGGTAATGACATTTAGAGATAAGATAGAGAAGGAACAGCTAGAGGGATGGGGGAAAAGTCAAAAACAAAAATGAATATTCCAAGAGGAGTTGTGCTTCAGAAAAGAGGTCTAAGTCAACATGTGAAATGCTGCCAAGAAGCCGGGCAAAATGAGGACAGAAAAACAAACACAGGGTTTGGCCCCATGGCCTAGCTGTGAGTCTTGATGTCTAGTAATCTACTTAATGCTTTCTCACTTGCCATTTGGAACATGCAACAGGGAGCCCACTGTCACAGTTAATTCTAGGTGGTCACTGGACCTCCTAGGTATCACTTTTCATAACCTGATGTACACAAGGGCCTGTTTGTTGTTGTTGTTTTCCTGAATGAGGAAAAAGAAAAGTTGAGGCCGGGCGTGGTGGCTCACGCCTATAATCCTGGCACTTTGGGAGGTCGAGGCGGGCGGATCATGAGATCAGGAGATTGAGACCATCTTGGCTAATACGGTGAAACCCCGTCTCTACTAAAAATACAAAAAATTAGCTGGGCGTGTTGGCGGGCGCCTGTAGTTCCAGCTACTCGGGAGGCTGAGGCAGGAGAATGGCCTGAACCCGGAAGGCAGAGCTTGCAGTGAACCCAGAGCACCACTGCACTCCAGACTGGGCTACAGAGCGAGATTCCGTCTCAAAAAAAAGAAAAGTTGATACCTGGGCACCTGGGGATATAGAAGGACAGGCTGTTCTGCACTCCCCAGCCTGGCCTCAGAGACTATGCCTTATCTATAGGAGGCAGCCTATGTGAAGGATGAATTGTTTTGAAGATTCAAATATCCCAAGTTCTGGGTTAGGAGACTTATTTTCTTCCTTGATATTATTTTTCCTTTTTTGCTTCATGACATTTAACTCAATTTTCAATTATGAATACATTTGGCATAATAATTTATTTGACATTTATGTCCATGTGAGACTGTAGCTTCCATGAGGCAAAGAGCCTGTCCAGTTGTGTGCACTTGTAACTACAGCCCAGCATGAGGCCTGGCAGATAGTAAGAGTTCAAGATATAGCTGTTGGCCGGGCGCGGTGGCTCAAGCCTGTAATCCCAGCACTTTGGGAGGCCGAGACGGGCGGATCACGAGGTCAGGAGATCGAGACCATCCTGGCTAACACGGTGAAACCCCGTCTCTACTAAAAATACAAAAAGTAGCCGGGCGAGGTGGCGGGCGCCTGTAGTCCCAGCTACTAGGGAGGCTTAGGCAGGAGAATGGCGTAAACCCAGGAGGTGGAGCTTGCAGTGAGCTGAGATCCGGCCACTGCACTCCAGTCCTGGCGACAGAGCGAGACTCTGCCTCAAAAAAAAAAAAAAAGATATAGCTGTTGAATTAATAAATGATGATGGGATGTGCAAAATAGAAAATTATAGCCATAAACTTATAGGCATAAACAGAGAATTAAAAGTCAGTGGTCTTCTGTGTTTTCCCACATATGTTAATTTGCTACTTATTTACACTGCTATTTTCCACTAATAGACAAGTGGCAACAGGCACTAGAAATTTTAAAAACTGTATGAGAGATACAAAAAAAAATTGAAGAAATTTTATGTATTAGCTTTTTTAGAGATAGCCATTGTATATTTTAGCTGTAGGGCACCTCAGTACCCAGAATCCTGTGCTGGCGTTTGGAGACTAGATGGTTATTTTTTACTGGTATATCCTAAAAAACCCAGATGTAAGATAGCCATAGTCCTAGTACTGTGGGAAACCCACTACTAGCGTAATTCCTACAGCATTAGCCAAAACCACTGCTCTTCAAAATCAGACATTTGGGGGAAGGAACATGTGAGGAAACTATGAACGTCTAAAGCCAGAAATGCACCAGCGAGTTTATCTTAGAGAAATCAGTGAATCATCCAATTTTAGAATTAAAGAAGTCTTCAGGCCAATTCCCCTTATTGTATTTTTAGAGAAATAAGGGCCTATAAGTGAACTGCAGAGTCACACAGCCAGCTGTTACAACTTGTCATAATCACATATGTCTGATCTCATGTCCTGATCCTAAATCAAAGGTGCGGGTATGAAAATTAGTGTAGATATTGAATTCATACTTAATAGTCAATACTGCTACACATAATATTAAAAAGCCTATGTTGATAGCTCTGGTGATTTACCTGGAATGAGAAGCCACCCCCAAAATATGTATTTCATAAGTTTGGAATTTTTATATTAGGTTTTCTCCAAAGTAAGGCATCCCTGAACTTATGAGATGAAATCCCAATTTTAGTACAGGTGAAAATGTCACTTTATCCCCTTACAAACTCTTGCTAAGACACAGTGGTGAGCTCACCATGTGTCACACAGGGAGGCCGGAGCTCAGGCATGGCTACTAACAGCTAGAATGGAGGGTGTCTTACACAAGAATCATAAATTCCTATCCTGCCAAATTTTTAATAAGTCATTTATTTCTGCACATTTTTGAAGAAACTGATAGTTTTGTACAAATATGTATTAGCATTTATGTTCTTGGTTACAAAATTTAAGAAATGACTAATCCTCCATAGATACACGGAATTTCTCAAACTTTTTGTTTTGGAACATTTGCTTTCTACACTAAAATTGATACCAATGCATTTGCTGGCTGCAAATCAATAAAGGCACATATTCATATATATATATATATATATAAAAAATACACAGAGGAATGTAACTCACTTTGCAGAACAGCTATTATTTACCTTAAAATGTTTTTGTCCTCATTTTAGCATTGTTTACTTCCTGTGTATGATTTTCATGTTTTAGGAATTATGAAGTTAGAATCCTCTTCTATGCTTCATTTATAGCTCTTACAGAAAATTGCTATTTTAGAGAAATGATGTTCAATGTTTCTACTGAGGATTGTTTTCTTGAATCTTATTCCTGTTTTCATTTCATGATGTCATAATATTTGTTGAAGTTTTATGTCAAGTATCATTTAATTTGAAAGATTCTTCTTTAAAGAATACAGAAAAATGTGCTAATAATATTCTTCAAGAAAATTAGCTATTGAACATTTTCCCTATATTCTATTATTTTAAAAAACCACATTCTTCATCATTATCAAATTTCATGTATTTATTCAAATGCTTTGTTAAGTACAAGAAGAGAGAAAATGATGACAAAGACCTGCTTCCGTCTGAATATGGAAGATGTTTTAAAAGTTCAGCCCAAAACGTGTCTTACTCATCCTTGTATTATCATCATTTAGCAAACAGCAGGGGCTTATTAAATGTTTTTGAGGCCAAGCACCGTGGCTCATGCCTGTAAATCCAGCACTTTGGGAGGCTGAAGTGGAAGATCACTTGAGCTCAGGAGTCTGACACCAGCCTGGGTAACATAGAGAGACCCCATCTCTACTAAAAAGAAAATTAGCCTGGCATGGTGGCACGCATCTGTGGTCCCAACTACTCAGGTGGCTGAGGCAAGAGATCACTTGAATGTGGGAGCTCAAGGCTGCGGTGAACTATGATTGCACCACTGCACTTCAGTCTGGTTAACAAAGCGAGAGCCTATCTCAAAAAAAAAAAAGTTTTTGAATTCATGTTAACATTCCCTTGTGTACATGGAAAAGAATTATTCACATTAGTCAATATTAATCTGCATATAGCTTGTAATAGATTAAATTCTACTGCTTATAAGGAGTTTATGGGAAAACTGGACAGAAACATTATCTCCCTAATTGGAGAAATTTTAACAAAAAGATTACATTGATTTTATAGAACATATGGAGCTGCCTTAACAGATGGGTGGGAGTAGGTGGTTCCCTGCATGCATAAGGACCCTACAAATCCATCTCTCTGCTTCTTGTCAGAAGACGGAATAATAAGAACCATGCACACACTAAGTGTTTTTAAGTAAAGTCCATGTATATATGATACTTAGTTTCTATTTATGTTTTTATGCTTGCTGAGTTTTATTCTCTCCTTTTCTTTCCTGGTCAAGTCTACTGTGATTAACTAACCAGCTATTTTAATGGAACAATTCTAGCTGAAACAGATGCTTAAAAAACTGAATTAATAGGATTGACCAGTTATTTTTATGCCCAACACAAAGTTACCTGTCTAAACATTCAGGTCTCCTGACTTCAAATCCAGATCATAAACCATGGGGTGTGTTTGAAAAGTCGTGCCTAAATGTAATAAAATGTAAAAATCAAAATCAGTAGTGGCATTCACAATTTAAGGGAGTCCTTGGTTATATATGGCTTCCTGTTTTTAGTGAAGATTCCTTCTAACCAATCCAAAACAAATTTGTTTCATAAGTTCAAAATTTTTATATTGTGCTTTCTCCAAAGTGAGACACTTTTGAACTTACCAGAGGCAGCCTCCTGTGTGCTACAAGGACCCTTCACCCAACCTGCCGCCTCTTGGACTTCACGTGGCTAATAGGTGAGGACATTAACTCATAGGAATCTTGGAATCTAACAAAATAAATAGTACCTAGGTATCAAAGTCCTTCGAAAGGACTTGTTCTCTGATCTTACAGCAGCAGCTTTCATTCCCCTTTGTAATGGCTGCATTCAGAAGAACGTGAAAAAAGAAGGATTTAAAACAACTGGAGACAGTACCCCAGACATGTCTTTTCCCATTAGCCCAATTTGATATCAGCGAAGTACCAGTTGTCCCCTGGTAAACTTTGGTGATGGAGAATTTTAAACATACACACTATCCTGCTAATGCTTTTATTTTCTGTTTTCACCATATACTTTGTGCTACCTCCTAATGCTATTCCTGACATACAGCAGTGCTGAATAATCTGTACAGCAACAAGGTGGAATAGAAAGAACACAAACTAGAATGAGAAAGGTCCAGGTTGGAATCTTGGCTCTATCATGTACATAGGTACCGCATGGCCTGATACACATATAAGTACAGGGCACTTGAAGTCTCAAGTTTATTTCCATGTTAAAGCAAACACACACAAACACACACACACACCCCAACCACCTACCTCAGTGTATTAGTCTGCCTGAGCTGCAATAACAAAACAGTAACAAAATACCACAGGCTATGCAGCTTACACAACAGAAATTAATTTTCTCACAGTTCTGGAGACTGAAAGTCCAAGATTAGGTGCTGTCAGCGTTGGTTTCTGGTGAGATCTCTCTCTTTGGCTTGCAGGCTTCTCATTGTGTCCTCATGTGTGCAGGGGAGGAGCTCTGGTGTTTCCTGCTCCCTCAATTCATACATATTACACACATACACACACAAAATGTGATTCCATTTATATGAAGTTTAATAACCAGCAAAACAAATCTATGGTGGTAGAAGGGTGATACTGACTAAAAAGTCACACAAGGGAATTTCCTGAGGAGATGGGTGTTTTCTATATCTTGACCTGGGTGGTGGACACACGCCTGTAATCCATGCACTTTGGGAGGCCAAGGGGAGCAAATCACGAGGTCAGGAGATGAAGACGATTCTGGCCAACATGGTGAAACCCCAACTCTACTAAAAATACAAAAAATTAGCTGGGCAGCTGGGATTGATAGCGCATGCCTATAGTCCCAGCTACTCAGCAGGCTGAGGCAGGAGAATCGCTTGAACCCAGGAGGCAGAGGTTGCAGTGAGCTGAGATCGTGCCACTGCACTCCTGCCTGACAACAGAACAAGGTTCCATCTGAAAAAAAATAAAGAAGAAGAAGAAAAGACAAGCAGCACAGCAGCACAGACTGAGTTGTCTCCTGGAGGAGATGCCGCAGAAAGATAGAGATGATGGATCTTCAGGCTGTGCTCAGTAACAAACTGCAGAAATCCCTGGGGTGGATAGAAGTTGATTTGGTCCACTGGTTAGCAGGTGAGGAGGGCCTGAGGTCACAAATAGGGAACGGGTTTGGGAAAAATTTTGTTTTAGTTTTGCCCTTTCCTCATCTCCTAGGCAGATTTCCTGTGCCACCCCCTACTTGGTGCTGCAGAGGCAGGACATTAGTAGTGCAGGCTAGTGGCAGCATGATAACTGCAACGCAATGCCATAGCTTAGTGTGCTTATGAGCAGATGGCAATGCATGTAGTTGGTTTGACCAGCCCCTGAGAATTAACCCCCTCACCACCACACACACACATACATCCCTGCTCTCGCTACCCTGTGGGCATCCACTTATGATAGAGTGTCCAATAAAAGATTCTTCAGAGGTTACTTGGAGACCAGTTGAGCACAATACTATGCCCCTCCCATAATCACACACAACAACTTACACACCAATTCATCCGGAGCAGCACACACTTGGCTAGACTTGTGCCCCTTTCCATGGATGTATTTTACTCGTAAGGCAGCAAATGGTGCCAAAGGAACAAGGATGAGCTCAGAGGAAAAATTCTGAGAACTACAAGTTTGAGAAACAACAAACCAACGAAACAGCTTACACCAGAGGAAGTAGAACTAGTGGAAAACAGAAAAAGAATTTCAAACAAAAATAATAACAATAATCTGTCATATATTTCAAAATATCTGGAAGAAAATAATTTCTAGCATAAAGAAAAGAAATATTTGGCTGGGTGCAGTGACTCATGCCTGTAATCCTGTCCAGCACTTTGGGAGGCCGAGCAGATCACTTGAGGCCAGGATTTCGAGACCAGCCTGGCCAACATGGTGAAACCCTGTTTCTATTAAAAAAAAAAAAAAAAAAAAAAAAATTTAGCTGGGTGTGATGGCATGCATCTGTAGTCCCAGCTACTCAGGAGGCTGAGGCAGGAGAATTGCTTCAACCCGAGAGGCGGAGGTCGTAGTGAGCCGAGATTGTGCCACTGTACTCCAGCCTGGGCAACAGAGCAAGATTGTCTGAAGAGAAAAGAAAAGAAAAAAGAAAAGAAAAGAAAAGAAAGAAAGAAAGATTTAAGGTGATGGATATTTCAATTTAACTCATTTGATCTTTACAAATTACATGAATGTATTAAATTATCACAAGTGCCATGAAAATATATACATTTATTATGTATCAATTAAAAATAACATTTAAGAAAAGAATAAATATGCTTGAAAAGTTGAGAGAAGATACTAGAAACATGAAGTGAGAACAGGCAGTTCAGTAAAAGAATTAGAAATATTGAGGATTCATTCTCAGCCAGGCTGCAGGGGGAGAATTCAGTTAGGAACAGGGAATAAAAGGGGGAAGAATTGGAAAATAAACAGAACAGAGGCAGTGCTTGAAGTGAGGAAGAGAATGCATCAGGAATGAGGATAAAGTTTGGGTGTCTCAAAAGAATTTGATGGATTGCTTCAATATTGAAGGTATCTATTAAAGACATGATCTGGAAGATTAGGTCAAAGAGTTACCCTGGGATGCATTAGGAAAGGATAAGGATAGAGAATGGAAAAAAAAAAAAGAGAGAATGAAGAAATTTGATAATCAGGTGTCCAAGTCTATTAGAAATACCGGAAGAAAAAACAAAATGGCAGGAAACAAATGGTTCGAGTAATAATGACAGAGAACTTCCTAATGTCACACAGCTAGTAAACTGCAAAGCAAGGAGGTCAGCCCAGGCAATGTAGCTTGAGTATACTGTATATGATTAACTGCTATTTACTGCCTTAGATACACTACCTCAGAAGCCGGGCTGCAGGGGGAGACTTCAGTTAGGAACAGGGAATAAAGGGGGAAGAATTAGAAAATAAACAGAAGAGAGGCAGTGCTCGAAATGAGGAAGAGAATGCGTTAGGAATGAGGATAAAGTTTGGGTGTCTCAACTCTATGCGACGAGATCCTAAACAAACAAACAAACATCAAAATCCTGAAAATATGGAAAGCCACACTCTAAAAATAGCAACAAAAAGAGACAAGTTACTTCATCTCTTTAATCCTTAGTTTCCTTATCTGTAAACTGAAGCAATTGTAACACCTGTCTCCTAGGGTTGTTATAAAGATTAAATAACAGAACAGATGTAGAATTCGGAGCACAGGAAAATAACTGGCAGTTATTTTTATTTGAGAAGAGACTCTCATAAAAATAATAAAATTTTTATTTATTCATTTAATAAATATTTGTTGGGTCAGGTGTGGTGACACACACCTGCAATCCCAGCATTTTGTGGGTCCGAGGCAGGTGGATCACTTGAGCTCAGGAGTTTGAGACAAGCCTGGCCAACATGGTGAAATCCAGTCTCTACTAAAAATATGAAAAGTAGCCAGCTGTGGTGGTGCAGGCCTGTAATCCCAGCTACTTGGGAGACTGAGGCAGGAGAATCGCTAGAAGCCAGGAAGCAGAGGCTGCAGTGAGCCAAGATTACACCACTGCACTCCAGCCTGGGCAACAGAGCAAGACTCCATTTCAAAAAAAAAAAAGTCAGTTTCTCTTTCTCCATTTGAAAATTTTTGTCTAGCATGTCACATGAAATCAGAGGTGTCCATCATGGACTGAAGTCCAGCGTGTGCCTTCATATGTTAATCAGCTCTTTCTGGCCTCTAAGATTTATTATTTTAGAAGACACATCTGCCTCACAGTTGAGGCAGAAGGCATCTCAAAACTGAGTTTCCCAGACATTCTGCCTTTTCTCTGCTGACCACAGGAAGTATCTTTCAATCCTCAGTGGTCATTCCAAACCAGTCCTCTAATTGCCCTTGTCCAGGTCTGTGGGAGTTACTCAGACATGTTTGAAGTACCAGAGGCAGTCACACTCTGAGTCACCCCCTCATTCTAGGGGAGGCAGCCAGGAAGCAGCCGGTCTTGGGGGAGGTTTTGATTTAGTGCTGTTGGATTCTCTTACACAACCCTGCCCATACCCCGTGGGTAACCCTATCTCACCCCTTCAGTCTGGGGTGGCCATGTTCTTTCGAAAGGCATCCCAAACACAACTCGATCCTTCCTCCCCCAGTGAAGGTTGTTCCTTGTCGCTAATCACAGCAGAAGATTCCTTTCAGGTCCCATACATCTCAGAGAGGTGTTCTGGTCACAGCCGCTGACATCAGAAACAAATGCATCCCTGTTCTTATTTGACTTTCCAGCCACCTCTGAATTTGTAACCAGTCTGTAAGCCTATCCAGTTTTCATCTTCATGAATCTGGTTTGTATTATTATTTGTTGACAGCTTTATCTGGGTGTTTAAAGTATATTTAAAAAAAATAAGATTAGGTCTCATAGTCCACGCATAAAATTCTTTTTAAAAGCCCAGAACTAGGGATATAAAAGAAAAATGAATGAATTGCCACCTATTTAGGGCTTTATTTAAATTTAGCATCTAGGACTACTGTAAGGAGAAGGGTCAGTGGCCCATAAGACTTAAATCTGGCTGGGTGTGTTGGCTCACGCCTGTAATCGCAGCACTTTGGGAGGCCAAGGTGGGTGGATCATGAGGTCAGGAGATGGAGATCATTCTGGCTAACACGGTGAAACCCAATCTCTGCTAACAATACAAAAAATTAGCCTGGCATGGTGGCACGCACCTGTAGCCAGCTACTCGAGAGGCTGAGGCAGGAGAATTGCTTGAACCCTGGAGGCAGAGGTTTCAGTGAGCCAAGATCGCACCACTGCACTCTGGCCTGGTGACTGAGTGAGACTCTGTCTCAAAAAAAAAAAAAAAAAAAAAAAGACTTAAATTCAGCTTTCTCAGGCTTTTCCTTCAAATGAGATACAATTTCAGAAAGTCAGTGCAGCTACAAATATTACCAGAGACAGTGTCAGCAAGAGGGCCACATCTGGATTGGCCCCTTTGATATAAACATCATCACTATGAGAAAGGAAAGGCTCCCAGCTTCAAATAATTTTCTTCCAAGTTTGGTGGGAAAGGACTAACAAATTGTACATATTGGAGGAGGGGTATCTGTTGACTATTTAAGTCAGAAATGTCCTGGCTGACTTGACTTCTTACAACATCATCACTTTATCTCCTATGAACAGTGATTTCAACTGGCATCTATTCTCACTATCATGCCACAAAATGGTAGCAAGTAGATACTTTGGAGAGTATTAAATGGGGCTAATTACAGATATCATTTACCTGCTCTCATGCAACTTTGTGAAGGTGTTGATGGCTCCTTGGCCAGTCACAGTGAATTCTATAGCTGTGTACCTTCCTAGGAGCTGGCCCAGGTAGAGATATAAACAGCACGAAGAACAGTTTAGCTCAGTTCATGAATGAGAAATTAACAACTATTCTTAGAAAGTAGGATATTTCTGACTTTTGGAGATTGATGTCATGAGCAAGAACTATTCCACACTGAGAAAATCAAGAAAATGTGACTTCGGGCCAGCCAGAGGCAGCCTCCTGTGTGCTACAAGGACCCTTCACCCAACCTGCCGCCTCTTGGACTTCACGTGGCTAATAGGTGAGGACATTAACTCATAGGAATCTTGGAATCTAACAAAATAAATAGTACCTAGGTATCAAAGTCCTTCGAAAGGACTTGTTCTCTGATCTTACAGCAGCAGCTTTCATTCCCCTTTGTAATGGCTGCATTCAGAAGAACGTGAAAAAAGAAGGATTTAAAACAACTGGAGACAGTACCCCAGACATGTCTTTTCCCATTAGCCCAATTTGATATCAGCGAAGTACCAGTTGTCCCCTGGTAAACTTTGGTGATGGAGAATTTTAACATACACACTATCCTGCTAATGCTTTTATTTTCTGTTTTCACCATATACTTTGTGCTACCTCCTAATGCTATTCCTGACATACAGCAGTGCTGAATAATCTGTACAGCAACAAGGTGGAATAGAAAGAACACAAACTAGAATGAGAAAGGTCCAGGTTGGAATCTTGGCTCTATCATGTACATAGGTACCGCATGGCCTGATACACATATAAGTACAGGGCACTTGAAGTCTCAAGTTTATTTCCATGTTAAAGCAAACACACACAAACACACACACACACCCCAACCACCTACCTCAGTGTATTAGTCTGCCTGAGCTGCAATAACAAAACAGTAACAAAATACCACAGGCTATGCAGCTTACACAACAGAAATTAATTTTCTCACAGTTCTGGAGACTGAAAGTCCAAGATTAGGTGCTGTCAGCGTTGGTTTCTGGTGAGATCTCTCTCTTTGGCTTGCAGGCTTCTCATTGTGTCCTCATGTGTGCAGGGGAGGAGCTCTGGTGTTTCCTGCTCCCTCAATTCATACATATTACACACATACACACACAAAATGTGATTCCATTTATATGAAGTTTAATAACCAGCAAAACAAATCTATGGTGGTAGAAGGGTGATACTGACTAAAAAGTCACACAAGGGAATTTCCTGAGGAGATGGGTGTTTTCTATATCTTGACCTGGGTGGTGGACACACGCATGTATACATATGAAAAGGTCTTCAAGTTGCAGCTCCACTTAAGAGTTGTACTTTTTATTGAATATGAATTGTATCTTCATAAAACACTGTCTAAAAATATTACACTCCCCCCAACTCCCACCATAACCCATCTCTACCCTAGACCCAAGGCATAAGATACTGAAGCAGGATTCGGAGAGGATGTATATTTGAAAAAGCTTCCCACTTCTCTCCGTTACTCCAAGTTGCCAAATATCCTTTTAGGAATTGGAATTAAGCTGGGGATGAATAGGTGTACATATAAAACTTTAAAATGTGTAAAAGGCCCTTAGAGATCATCAGTTTTCTTTACAAAACTGGCTTACTTTCCAGTTGGCTTTGATTTGGGGAACCTGTTCTGCTTTCAGTGGTTTCCGTGTCTTTGAAGGTGTAAAATGAATGCATTAATGAGAGGAACATATTGGGGCTGGGAGGAACCATGGAAGCCCACGGGATTCTTCTTTGTCTTTGTAGTTTGTATTGGGCTTATAAGAAGTTGATAATTGCTTTGAGAAATGTAATATTAACAAGATCTTAGAATTGCAAAGCTTTAAAGTAAACATGTAGTGATGTGTTCAGGACCTATTCCATGAGTCAAATTCCTTTTCACCCTGATGTAGTATAAGGAGACTTGAGTGTGGCATAGATTTAGGAAATGGATTTCTTTTTTCTTTTTTAAAAGAAGCTTGTGACTAGCTTTTATGTATTTATCCTGAGAATGAAAGGTTTTTGTCACTTCAAGCTGTACTTTCTATTTAGAAAATATTCTTATTTATATTGCCTTTCTGTGATCTATTCTAAAGAAAAAGAAATATGACTGGTCAGATACACTTTATAGGCTTTTAAATTAATAACACATTTTTTTTCTTTTTCAAGAGAGGATCTCACTCTATCACCCAGACTGGAGTACAGTGGTGTGATCTCAGTTCACTACAGCCTCGACCTCCCGGGCTTATGCAATCCTCCCACCTCACTAGTAGCTGGGACTACAAGCCTACAGCTAACATGCCTGGCTAATTTTTGTATTTTGTGTAGAGTTGGGGTTTCGCCATCTTGCCCAGACTGTCTTTCTGTAGGTAAAATTATCTAAATTTTTAAAATGCATCTACAGGGTTAGTGCTAAATCTTAGCTTTACTTATCATTGAACTCTCAGCCACATTCGTTGGAGTCTCAACATTCATTTTCATCCAAAGGCGGTGTGAAAACAGTCCTGTCCCCAGATACTGGCTTTATCCACCGGCTTTATTGCTTAGCTTCCTCCATAGACTGCCATCTATCTGGAGAAGTGTACTTTGACGCAAGTTTAGACCTGGGAAAGACCTCAGAGATGAACTATTCCAACCAAGCTCTGCTCTCTTTGCCATACTCCACTTAGAAAATAAATTCAAGCCTAGAAGTGAAGTGGCTTGATCAGGCTGGCTTCCCAAGGCTGGTCAGAGGCAGAACTGGAACCCTTGTGTCTGCACAAGAAGGCCAACAAGTACTTTGCTTCTTCTTCTATGCCACAACAGTCTCAGGGTGCTGTGCTCAGTTTGGTAGCATAGTGATGTTAGAGCAACAAAATATATTTCCTAGTATCTTTCCACTAGAAAAGACACCAAGCAAGAGGCCTCCCATCTCCCAGGAAAGAGCAAAAGCCAGAGTTTTACATTGAGCGCCTGAAGGCATTTTCTTATCTTTAATCCTAATCCTGTTTGGGTCCAATTTCAAAGAGATTAAGAGCATGCACTTTAGGCCTGACAGACTAGGAACCTGATTCTATCTTCCTAGTTGTATGACCCTCAGTGAGACAGGTAATTTCTTCATGCCTCACCTTCCTCATCTAGGAACGGGGGAATGCTTTCCACACTTTCTGGAACACAGTCAGGCACTGCCTAATGTTTTCTTTGGAAACTTAGCACATCTGTACAGCTATTTCCTTTAAAATGTGAGAAAGTTGATTTCCCTTCAACCTTTTCTTTCCATCACTTTTGCATTGCACTCGGCGTTTTCTCTAATTCTTTATAGTTCTAGAGATTGGCAGATGCTGGAAGAAAATCAGAGTCACTACGGATTTATTTATTTTATTTTATTTTTTTGAGACGTAGTCTGGCCCTGTAGCCCAGGATGGAGTGCAGTGGCGCGATCTTGGCTCACTGCAACCTCTTCCTCCCGGGTTCAAGCAATTCTCCTGCCTCAGCCTTCCGAGTAGCTTGCACTACAGGCCCACGTCGCGACGCCCGGCTAACTTTTTGAATTTTAGTAGAGACGGGGTTTCACTGTGTTGCTCAGGCTGGTGTCGAACTTCTGAGCTCAGCCAATCCGCCCGCTTCGGCTTCCAAAAGTGCTGGGATTACAGGTGTGAGCCACCGCGCTTTTTGGTTTCCAGTTCTCTTCCCCAAGAGGCCAGGAATTTTTGCATGAGTTGCCGGACACTGGAGTGATTTGGGACAGTACATTCTGTGACGACTTCAAGGTTCCTTTTCAACAAAGGACTGGAATCTTAGCGAGATAACATATCCCAAGACATGTTTGTAGCAATGCAAAGGACCACAGAAATCTAGACAAATTCTTTAATTTTACAGCTACAGAAACCTAGGATCTCAGGGGCTGGGATACTCCTCAGTTATCCCATCGGGCAGGGCCTAAAACCCAGGTTCAGTCGCCTGGCTCCAAGCTTTTTCCATCATACCAGCTGCGTCTCATTAACTCCACCTCCGAAAGTGCTAAGGAAGTTCCCTCCCAGTGCCTACCCAAGCAGGGTGGGGCGATTCTGTGGCATGGAACAAACCGGGAAAACGACATTTTCCAACTCTCAGCACACAGGCTGCTTTTTATCATTCCTAGGGGGCAGGAGGGGGCAGGGAGAGAAGGCTAAGACACCGGGTCCAGTACCCAGAGGTTCTAGGGAGAGATCTTTGAGATTGCCTACTCGGTGAGGCCACCTTACTTTCTCCTGGTCTGTTTTCCCCTGTGGGGTGGCTGCATGAGGCGTCCTGCTTGGAGGGTTCCCCAATATAAGGTGGACTGTCCTTGATCTAGGTCGGGGTGGGCAAGATCCTGCCGCCACCCCGTCTCTGCGGTCCTCGGAAGTCTAGGTGGGATCTTCCTTTCCTTGCCTCTTCTTCCCAATGGCGGGAGCGGCACAGGGTAGGGGTGGCTGCGGTCGCCTTGCTCTCTCCACTTCAACGTCTCTCACTCCAGGGAGTTTCATCCGGTCCTCCGTCCTCGGCCCCCACCTTTTAAAACATTTTCCAAAACTGCCCCATTAAAAGTGCGCGACTTCTCCGGGCCTGCAGAAGGAGCTCCTGCAGCCCGGCATTCCTCGGATTCCAGCGCTGTGACGTCCCCAAGGACGGCGCGCCTCCAGCTTGGGAGCTCTGGAGCTGGGGCTCCACGTTTCAGCGCGCGCCCGCGGCGCCCCCAGCGCGCGCCCTCCCGGGCCGCATTCCTCTCCGCCCCCGGCCGCGCGCCCCGCGCTCCCTCCGCCTCCAGGCCCCCAGCGCTGCCGAGCCCGGCTCTCGGGTGGGGGAGCCGTGGCCGCCGGCGCTTGCTCCGTCCCCTCCCACTCGCACGGCCCCTTCCTCCCTCCTCTGCCGGCCGCTCGCATTTCCTGCCGCTCTGGCTCTCCCGGCCCCTCAAAGTTCTTCCCAACTTTTTCTCCGCGGAGTGAGCGCAGCGGACGCAGACTCGGGGGCAGGTTGCTGTGCTCCTGCGGGCTCGGCCGCCTGCTCTGCTGGCTCAGGTCCTTGGGGAGCCCTAGACAGACACAAGTGGCCACTGGCGCTCCTTCCCCTCCCAGCTGAGCCATCCTCCCCGGCCTCCTGGAACGGGACAGCCCGTGCTTAGGTTTTTCTCCTTTTCTACCCCGGTGCGCCTCTGCTCCGACTCTCGCGCCGGGATCGCGGCGGAAACCTCCCTCCCCTTTCGCCTCCTGCGGCTCCTTCCCTTCGCCCCTCCTCCGCCAGCCACTGGAATCAATTCCGTGGGGAATCGGGGCTTCGCCGCCGCGAAGGACAGCCTTTCCGCGCGGGACTCCGGGGCGCCACGGGGGCCATGTAAGCAGGTAAGCCCCTTCCAAGCCGGGGAGTCGGGCCCGAGGTTGGAGGCCGCCTCGGCGCTCCGGGCGACCTGCAGATGACTTGGGCAGACGCTGGCAACGCCAACTTGCGATTGGCGGCCCGGGACGCCTGGCAGGGCAGCGGGGGCGCTGGGTGGCCGGGCCGCAGGGGTGTTATCTCGCGGTGGGAGCTGCCCGTGGTGAGGCGCAAAGCTTGTCCCGGAGCGAGCTGGAAGGTGAGCGCCGTCTGGGGAGTTTGTGGTTAAACCCACACCCTTGTCTTCTCTCTCCCTTCCCTTCTGCGTTTTGGGAATGAGAGAGGGCCTCGGAGGGGCACCTGGAGATACCTAAACCTTGGGGGCTAGAGGATGAAAGACGAACGACGTCGCGGTCGCTGCAGCGGTAGAGGGACGCAGCTGCCCGACGCCCCCAGTCACCCCCCACCACCACTGGGAAGGGATCTTGAGGGGAGCGGAGTTTTCCTGCCCTCTCACTAGGCCTCAGTGGTGCCACCAAACTCCTGGGCGTCGAGGCTCCTACTTGGGTGGTCGGGCTGGCTCATAGAAAAAAGCTGTGGTCACACAATTTCAGATCAGGTCTCCATCTCAAACTTTTCAAGTTCTAGGTATTAACAGCCTCTCCTTCCCCATGTGACCCCCAGAGCTCAGGTTTGAATACTTGTAAATGGGGTTTACACCTTTTCGTTTGGAGAGAGCAGTGAGGTAACGCTGCCCCTACCTCCCTTTTCCTCTCACTTCCTTCAGTTCCTGTCCTCCAACCCCCTCATCCCCACCTACAATTTCAGAGATTGTAGGGTTTCCGCTTAAGTCTAGGGACTGGCTGTCGCAGGTTCTTTGTGAAGGTGAGGAATCTCTAGATTGCAGGCGCGGGCAGTTACAGAGTTTCCACCAATGTGTTAACTTCTTGAAATGGATTAGTTTACTCATTCATCCAACAAACCCAGCTTCTACTCTGCTAGGAACAGGGGATAGAAAGATGCTAAACGAGATCACAGGGCAGGAGTCTGCAGCCTAGTGGAGGAAACCTGAAGGCCAGTGAAGAATGATAATGCATGGAGGATGGGTTCTGTGAGAGTCTGAGGCGAGCTTGGTCCTGGTGAGGCGTGCACTGCGCTTAGAGAATGGAGGTTGTGCTCATCTGAAGGGTGTATTCCAGGCAGAGGAAACAGCTGGTGCAGCGTGAACACAAGAGGGAACCGAAAGTTTCCCTAGCCATCTGGGGGCCCAAGGGACATTTATGGTCATGTTGGTGCAGTGTTGCTGGGATAGCATTCTCTCCACCCCCAATATCAGAAATTAATCTAGGAGTGCGTTAGCCACTTATGGGAACCACAAGGAGCTTCCAGTGGAGCCAAGGCCTCCCTCTTTGGATACACTTCCATGCCTGCTGCTGTTTTACCACAAGCAGCTGTTGTATGATCATCTAAATTTTAATTGGCCCATGCTCGGTTTTATTAACATGGTATTGATTCTTCTTTTTTGTCCCCCACATTCAAACTGATTCCTTTTTAAAAAGGCTGCTTGACAGCCATAGGTGTGGTAATACAAGGCATTACGGACCTTGTATTATAAAGTTACCTAATTGTTTGGTGATGGGGTTAAAGCTTGTGCCATAGAAATGACAGCCTTAATGAGCAGGAGCTGAATGGCATGATGCCGTTTTTGCCCAGTCTGAATGGGTGGCCATGTGGTGCAAAATTAGTTCATCTGTATGTCATGAAGTTTGTTATACTTTTCTCTACTTGGAAGTCATTACTGTTGCTTTAGCACAGTTGTAAGGACTGTCGTTCTTCCCTCTGAAACTTTATGAAAATAGAAAACACTATCTTCTTGCAGATTTTTGTAGCCTAATGGCCCAGGATTCAGCAAATCCTGCCTAGAAAAGTTTCTTACAATGCAGTAGCATTCTGTACGTGGTTTGCCTTTCAAGGGTGCCTCTTCACTGGACTGAAGTGGTGCTGTAGTATTGTTCATAGTGGCTAAGTCCTGGCCGAGGTGGCAGACATCCAGCTTTTGGTGACCTCAGGCCAGTACATGAGAGTAGGAAGAACACACTGACTTCCTACAACTTTGGGTGTTTATCCAAGCCCCTCTACCAGCATCTTTTCTTATCTCAAGAACAGCCCCTTCACAGAAGGTTTCCTGAAGGTGTGGGGACCTGCATGAGAGAAATGGCTGAAGAGAAGCCCTTTCCCACTAATCCCAGGCATTTGCCCAGTTTCCATCATTGGCTTAAACATGTAATTATTATTAACACTTGAGTTATTCAGGTTTGTGCATACTGTGTCACGCTGGTAGCTGTAATAGAAAGGACAGTTAGACTTTTAATAGGGAAGCACCATAAGGAATTCAGAGAAAAATCAGAATTTTTAGAATAATTCTTACTTGCCCTGGACGTGTGGGCTAAGTGTCAAGAACTATGAGGACTTTTTATTTTCCAGTGCCTGCCTGCCTTATTAGAGGTTTAAATTTGCTCCAGGGAAGCAAACATCAACCCTTTGATTGCATATTATAGCCCTCCTGGGTTCCATATTCTTGTCATTTTTGAGCAAGGTGTTCATCAAATTCTTGCATTTGAGCTTCATTACTTAGTCACCAAATGCTGTGTTTTTAAAAAATTCGTTTTAAGCCTCAGAACAGTGCTGTGAGCTTTGTTAGAGATAATGCATGAGAAACAGATAAGATGAAATACTTAATTAGCCAATTAAGGAATGAGGGAAAACAAATTTTGGTAGGGAGGAGGTTCAAGTTAATGTCTAAAATGTGTTTTTGGATCTCCCTTTATGGATTTAATTTGATTTAATTAATACGTCCTCTGTATGCATCTCACCGACGGCTTATTGAGTGGTCCAAGGGTTATGTGTGGTAAGTTCTATAGCTTTTCCTCGCTGTCGGTGTGCTAGAGCAGGCGGTCCAGGTTTGGGAGTTGGAAATATAACTAGGTTGGAATTCTAGCTCTGCTATTTTTTAGCTGTGTGATGTTGGATGAACTTCATAGCCCTTCTGAGCCTCAGTTTCTTCATCTGCAAAATGGATCTGATAACATTTAGCCTGTCAGGGTGTGTATGGAGAATTCAGTGTCATGCTGTGTAACAGCACCTCACACAGAATAGGTCAAGGATGGCTATTTATATGTTCAAGGACTTGTATGTGGCCATGAATGTTCTCTTTGTGTGTTATTTTTTCAGCAGCCTGAATTCACATGTGTGTAAACATTCACATAAAGCTTTATCTCAGACTTTTTTTTTTTCAGTCTATTGGCTCAAAACAAACATGTTGGCTGGCAGCTGCCATGTGGCCCCTCCTACAAGAGGAAATTGAGAGGTGGGGGACCAGGCAATAGAGAAGTTTGAGGAGGGAAAGCCACTGAGAGATTAGAAGGGCAGAGAAAAAGATCTTTTTCCCTGTATAATTCTTACTGTAATCAGGGGCCAGTATTTTATATAAGGATCCTTGTATTTCTAATGTTGAAATCTAGTTAAAGAATGTTAGGGTAACTCTCTTGCCTTTAACAAGAGTACAAAAGCTAGCTGATATATCTTTGCAGCCTTGATTTCCCTTTTTGAAGCCCAAATATAAAGAGTAAACTGCAATACTTCTTGTGTAATGCCAGCCACTGGTTATTTGAACTTTTTTTTTTTTTTTTTTTTTTTTGTTGAGACGGAGTCTCGCCCTGTTGCCCAAACTGGAGTGCAGTGGCTGGATCTCAGCTCACTGCAAGCTCCGCCTTTCAGGTTCACGCCATTCTCCTGCCTCAGCCTCCCGAGTAGCTGGGACTATAGGCGCCCGCCACCTCGACCGGCTAGTTTTTTGTATTTTTTTTTTTAGTAGAGACGGGCTTTCACCGGGTTAGCCAGGATGGTCTCGATCTCCTGACCTCGTGATCCGCCCGTCTCGGCCTCCCAAAGTGCTAGGATTACAGGCTTGAGCCACCGCGCCCAGCCGGCGGTTATTTGAACTTTAATGTTGTCTTTCATCTGAGAAACCTAGAGTATTTGACAAACATTAAATTATTGATCTTCATATCAACCTCAAAGCGTGAGGGAATGTTAGAAGAAAGGAACAATGTTAGAACAATGTTAGAAGAAAGCATGTGTTCTTGAAACAGAATGGCAAAGAATTGGTTAAGTCTTTTCTGCAGGATTGCGTGCAGGCCTGGAGATCATATGAAGGTATCCTACCCCTTTGGGGAATCGGAGAGAGAGCCCAGGAAAATGCAGGCCTGACCTGGATTTTTGCAATAGGAAGGGAGAGAAAATGTATCTTGCCCAGACCAGCAGTGCCTTTGCCATATATTGCATACATGCTGGTTATGAAAATAAATAATCTTATAATTATTTATAATTCTGAATTAAAGGATATGATGCAATGCTTGTGGATGAAGGACACAGAGTAGCTGTGTAAAAGGTAATAGTGAGTAAGTGCCTTTTTGTGTGATAAGGGTAGTTCTGGCTCTAAGTTGGGTTATAAATGGCATATTAACATTGTTTTACTTTCCTTTCCTTTTTCCTGTTGGTTCTGTATTTCTTGACTTTTCTTCCCCTGTCAAGCTTTTGTTTGATTTTCTTCAGAGTCCTTGCAATTGGAAAAAACATTTCATAGCCATTCTTAGATCAGCCTTACATGTAAAATTTGATATGTGGTTGATTTAGCTTAGTTTCCTTAGGGGCTAAATTAGGCTTAGGTCAAGAGTTTCATCCTAAGCCTGGTCAATTAGTTTGACCCAGAGGACTACTGCATATCCAGAGAGCTGTAACCCTAGCTGGCCATCCCATAAATGCTTTATGTTGGTCAATAGGGAGGAGTCTAGTGAGAAAATGAGAAAGGATTCCTTTGGTGATGTGGCATTGTCTCTAAGTAGTAAAATAT
Organism: Trachypithecus francoisi; assembly: GCF_009764315.1. NCBI lineage: Eukaryota > Metazoa > Chordata > Mammalia > Primates > Cercopithecidae > Trachypithecus > Trachypithecus francoisi. Next base: position 71,592,524 of record NW_022681470.1, on the reverse strand, counting down.
CCTCTTCACATTTAGATTGTTTGAGATTTTAGTGCTGAACTGTATTCCTAAGTTAGGAAGCCTGACCATGTGGGCCACTGACTTGATCTGCTTTGCGTTACACGTTTTGTGCTCACAGGGAAAGATTACTTACAGTTGAAAATTAGCCTCAATTCCTAATGCATATTTTTGTATGAAATGTGTACTTTACTTCTACTTAATTTCTTTGTGTCTTTGGAAATTCATCTCTGGAGGTTAATTTGTTCACACTGCATTCCTCAAGTAATTGGAGCATTAGCCAAGGCAGTAGATTGTCAACCTCCAGTGAGTATCACCTGCAGGGCTTGTTAAACAAAGGTTGCGGTTCTTCCCCAGGCCTACCTCGGTTTCTGGATTCAGCACATTTAAGGTAGGCCTGAGAATTTCCATTTCCAAAGAGCTCCCGGGTGGTGCTGATGCTCTTGGTCCTGACCAACTGCATTTTGAGAAGCACTGAGCTGAGAAGTCTTGTTTGGTTCTCCCACCCCTGTTCCTCAGGCTTGGTATGGGTGTCACTTTTTCACTGCACCGGTTTGAATGATTCCATTCCTAGTTGCTTTAGAGCTGCAGAGAGACTCGGTTAATGGCCTCGTATCCCTAGCCAGGTTCATGTAAAGCACTAATTAGATGTTTCCATGTTACTGGATCTCCTTGGCTATCATCTCCAGTCCAGACCTCTCTGCTTGCTACCAAACAGTTGGGTTTATCTGGTGCTTATATTCATTTGAGTGTCTGCTCTACATGCCAAATCCTACCTGTCTCAACTTGAACTCTCCAGTTTCTTGTCACAAAATGTGCTGCTTCCAAATTACCTATCTCAGTGACATTGCTGTCTATTGAGTTAGCTGCTCAAGCCAGGCATTTGGAGTTTTCTTCAACCTGTCATTCTTAACACCCTCAATCCATTTTCTCAAACCCCAGTAACAAATCCTATCAGTAATTAGGTCCTTCGAGTTTGAGTTTGTAAAAGTATTTTCCATTTGCTCTTTTCCCTCCATCCTTACTGCCTCTTGAGATTGTTCCAAGAGCATTGCTGTGGTTTGAATGTCCCCTCCAAAACTCATGGTAAAATTTGATTGCCATTGTCAACAGTGTTAAAAGGTGGGAACTTTAAGAGGTGATTAGGAGGAGCCTTCATGAAGGGATTAATGTCAGATTTGTTATCTCAAGAGTAGATTGTGATAAAGGGAGTCTGGCCCCTGGTGCCTTTCTCCATCTTCCGTGCTTGCCTCTGCCTTCCACCTTTGCACCATAGGATGACCCTGGCCAAATACTAGCACCATGCTTTTGGACTTTTCCAGCCTCCGGAACTGTGAGCCAAATAAACTGCTCTTTATAAATTACCTAATCTGTGATATTCTGTTATAGCAGCAGAAAATTATTTTTATTCTTTCAGTGCTGCAAAAAGGGTTTTTGAAATCACAAATTTTTGAAGATTTTACTCTTTTGAGTACTATTTAAAGTCTTTCACTCGTTATTCCACTTATGATATGGATTCCTGACTATCTTCCCATCCCCATCTGCTGCTCTTTTTCTCTCTCTCCACTAGCGCTCCTAACACTTAGTGGTGTTTAATTCTCCTCTCCTTTGTTACATTCATACCCAGAGTGGCCTTACCCCTTCCTGCCTGCTTAACCTCTTTGTGGTCAACTAAAGCTCCACCTTCACTCTGCTTCTCTCCACTGAAGCTTCCTTTCCCTTCCCTTCCCTTCCCTCCCCTCCCCTCCCCTCCCCTCCCCTCCCCTTCCCTTCCCCTCTCACCTCCCCTTCCCTTCCCTTCCCTTCCCCTCTCACCTCCCCTTCCTTCCCTTCCCTTCCCCTCTCCCTCCCTTCCCTTCCCTTCCGTTCACACTCTCACCTCCCCTTCCCTTCCCTTCCCCTCTCACCTCCCCTTCCTTCCCTTCCCCTCTCACCTCCCCTTCCCTTCCCCTCTCACCTCCCCTTCCCTTCCCTTCCCTTCCCCTCTCGCCTCCCCTTCCCTCCCCTCTCACCTCCCCTTCCCTTCCCTTCCCTTCCCCTCTCACCTCCCCTTCCCTTCCCTTCCCCTCTCACCTCCCCTTCCCTTCCCTTCCGTTCACACTCTCACCTCCCCTTCCCTTCCCTTCCCCTCTCACCTCCCCTTCCCTCCCTTCCCCTCTCACCTCCCCTTCCCTTCCCCTCTCACCTCCCCTTCCCTCCCTTCCCTTCCCCTCTCGCCTCCCCTTCCCTTCCCCTCTCACCTCCCCTTCCCTCCTCTCTTCTCTTTCTCTCTCTTTTTCCCATTCCTTTCTTTGTCTTTCTATTTTTTTTTTTTAGATGGAATCTTGCTCTGTCTCACAGGCTGGAGTGCAGTGGTGCGATCTCGGCTCACTGCAACCTCCACCTCCTGGGTTCAAGCGATTCTCCTACTTCAGCCTCCTGAGTAGCTGGGATGATAGGTGTGCAGTCACCACGCCTGGCTAATTTTTGTATTTTTAGTAGAGACGGGGTTTCACCATGTTGGCCAGGCTGGTCTCGAACTCCTGACCTCAGGTGATCTGCCCAGCTTGACCCAAAGTGTTGGGATTACAGGCATGAGCCACTGAGCCCGGCCTTTCTTTTCTTTCTCTCTCTTTTTCTTCTTTCTTTGACAGGGTTTTGCCTTGTCGCCAAGGCTGGAGTGCAGTGGGGTGATCATGGCTCATTGTACCTCGAACTCCTGGATTTAATTGATCCTCCCACCTCAGCCTCTCAAGTAGCTGGGACCACAGGTGTCAGCCACTATGCCTGGCTAATTTTAAAAAAATTTTTGTACAAATGTAGTTTCCCTATGTTCAAGCCCAGGCTGGTCCTGAACTCCTGGGCTCAAGCGATCCTCCTACTTCAGCTTCCCAAAGTATTGGGATTCCAGGAGTGGGCCCCTGTGCCCAGCCCATTCCTTACTTTATAGTCCCATAGCACTTTGAAATTACCAACATTAGTAAGTTTACCATATTATACCTGTTTACCATCCTATCTCCTCTACTAAGTTAAAAGCCTCTCTGGTAGGGATCTTACTCAGTTCATCTTATGTGGAGATTGGATAGCCATAGCTATGATGATGATGATGTTGCCATTTTGCAGATAATGAATTAGAGTTGATTATTTTTAAAAAGTGTGGCCGGGTATAGTGGCTCACGCCTGTAATCCCAACATTTTGGGAGGCTGAGGCAGGCGGATCACGAGATCAAGAGATCAAGACCATCCTGGCCAATGTGGTAATAAAACCCCGGTCTCTGCTAAAAATTAGCTGGGCATGGTGGTGTGTGCCAGTAGTCCCAGCTACTTGGGAGGCTGAGGCAGGAGAATCACTTGAACCTGGGAGGTGGAGGTTGCAGTGAGCCAAGATGGCACCACTGCACTCCAGCCTGGGAGAAAGAGTGAGACTCCATCTCAAAAAAAAAAAGTGTTATAGAATCAGTGAATGAATGCATTTCTGAAATGCTGACCTGAGGGATAAGAGCCCAGCCTAGTTTGCAATTCATTATTTATTCTTTGATAAATAATTACTATGCTCTGGGAAAATTACATCTTGTTAATGACTATATGTGATTTTAAAAAATTAAACAGTTATCAGTATGTATTATGCATATCTTATTATCTTTGTTCATTTGAGGAGACAAATTCCGTTTTTAAGCTGTTTTCTGAAGTTACTCATACTATTGTTCTTAATATTGTTTTGCTATACTTGAGTACTTAAAAAACATGGTAATTTTTCCTCTCATTTTCAAGTCCAGGAAATTTTGTAGATCATGGGAGAATAAATATCACAGAAGGGTTAGGAAGCAGGAACATTTCAGGGTTAAGACCTAAACCTTTCAGATTTGGATTTACTGCTTAGAATATACTTAGTTTCTGGCCAGGCTGGGTGGCTCACGCCTATAATCCCAGCACTTTGGGAGGCCAAGGTGAGCAGATCATGAGGTCAGGAGACCGAGACCATCTTGGCTAACATGGTGAAACCCCATCTCTACTAAAAATGCAAAAAATTAGCCGGGCATGGTGGCAGGCGCCTGTAGTCCCAGCTACTCAGGAGGCTGAGGCGGGAGAATGGCGTGAACCTGGGAGGCGGAGCTTGCAGTGAATGAGATTGTGCCACCGCACTCCAGCCTGGGCGACAGAGCGAGACTCCATCTCAAAAAAAAAAAAAAAAAAAAAGAAAATAGAATATACTTAATTTCTTTCCTATGCATTATTTTCTTTTGTATGATATATAAAAGAGAAAAAGGCCGCATCCCCCATTATTCAAACTCAAAGTTACTAGTTTTTACAGTGAGAGAAAGATGGCGAGACCCCATGACACCATGTCAAGGCAGATTTGCCAGCTCACTCATATCCAAGACAGCCTGTTCTACTTATAGAACTATAATAAGCAGCAGTGATATCATTGATATTCCCCCCCCAAATCACAAGCTTGGCTCTCACCATTATTTTAGTTCCTAAGTTAAAGGGATTAAGGCAGATTTCATGGTCATGAAAGTGAATTTGTCATGAATTATGTATATACTTCAGCTTGATGTTGAAGGTTCTCCACAAATGATTCCCAGGTGGGCCTCTGATTTCTTCAGATTTATGTTCCGCTTTTCCTCAGGGTTATGCCAAACTGCAGGTGTTTCCTGAACAGGCCCAGTCATTTTCCACCTAATATGGTGCTGTTTCCTTGCCTAAGAGTCCTAACACTCATCATTGCCTATCAAAACCATCCCTCCGAGCCCTCCTTCAATACCACTTTCTCTGGGCAGCCTTCCCTAATCGCTTTCTGGGTCAGGCCCCTTGCCGTTCTGGCCTTGGCATTGACCTCACTGTGCTCTGTGTCCTGGTTAACCTGCCTCATCCCCTCATTGGCCTGTCAGCTGCCTGGGAACTGCCACTGCTTCACTCCATCTTGTCCCTCCGTGTAACTGTCCATGCAGGTCTGCCTGCCCCTGGCCCAAGAATACCCTGTGAGGCTGAGGCTGCCCTTCCTGTGTCATGACAGACACCCGTTGTGGCACCACTTTGTGTAAGCTGTCTCCTCTCTTGGTGCGGGCACCAGTCTACCTTCTATGCTAGAATCTTTTCTAAGATATGTCTGATATTTTAACTCTCCTGCTTAAAATCTTTCTTGCCACCATATATTGTTTACACACACACACACACACACGTGCACACACACATTTTCTTTTTACCTTTACTATATGTATAACATACATGCATACATATATGTGTGTGTACATATAACATACCTACATATGTGTGTGTGTGTATGTAGTAAAGGTACAAGGAAATACCAGAAGGATAGACACGAAATACAAGGTATGGTGGGCAGGGGTGGAGGTGAGGACGGACATGTGATTCTGTTTTGTTTCCTAAGCTAAGTGATGGAAACGTGTGTTTATTACAGTCTCCCTTCTAAAATATTTCATTTTAAAAACTGCTTATGATTAAAGTACACACTCTAGCAGAACACTGAAGGCTCTGCATAGCTCTTTTTTTTTTTTTTTTGAGACGGAGTCTCGCTCTGTCACCCAGGCTGGAGTGCAGTGGTGCGATCTGGGCTCACTGCAAGCTCCGCCTCCCGGGTTTACGCCATTCTCCTGCCTCAGCCTCCCGAGTAGCTGGGACTACAGGCGCCCGCCATCTCGCCCGGCTAATTTTTTGTATTTTTTTAGTAGAGACGGGGTTTCACCGTGTTAGCCAGGATGGTCTCGATCTCCTGACCTCGTGATCCACCCGTCTCGGCCTCCCAAAGTGCTGGGATTACAGGCTTGAGCCACCGCGCCAATGTAAGCAGAAAGTCTCATTTATTTTTGTCTGAAGCACACAGGAGCTCACTCAGCACAATACAATAAGCGAATCATACACATATTGAGAAAAAATTGTTCCCATGAATACATATGTACATATTCTTAAGAGCAGCAATCAGGAATTTAACGACAATGTAAAGTGGTTTTCTCTAAATAATGCTTTCTGATGTGCTTTTGGGTAGGAAATGGACAGGTAAATCACCATCAGGTAACAGATGAGCTAAGAATAACATCTGTTACCCAAGTCACTGGAACCCTGTGGACTGTGAAAGCCCTCTTGGAGTTTACATTTAATTCCGTCATTGGCCTAGTTGACTTCTACATTTCACTAAATTTGGACAAGATCAAGAAACTAACCCCTCAACTCTCAATCTCTCACACTCAGGGATGTGGGAGGGAAGGGCAGGTGAGATCAGATGTGAACACAGTCAGGGCTCTGCATAGCTCTTGATGGCACCTAAATTCCTAGCCTTGTCTGGCCTCTCACCTAAACATCTCTTGGGTCCCTGTGAACCTTCTCCAAACATTTCTCAGGGTTGAAACCTTGTTGCTTTGACTCATGCTGTTATTGTTACTTCCTGCCCCCACTCCAGTTCTTTTTTACATCTGATCACATAGTAATCTTTCTGATTCTTTAATGTTTATATGATTTCTATGTCTTTTTTGGAGGTTTTATCTGATGTTCCCTTTTCATTATTAGGGATAATAATATCCCTAATAATAGTTACATTAGCATTGTCATCTTCTCTACCTTCCTATAGTACTGTACTGTTTGCTTATTTTCACACCTTTGGAGACATTTTGTAATTTATTTATCCTTGGGTTTATGGCATCTGATGCAGAGTACATGTTCAATAAATGTTTAGGGAATTGATGAGTAAGAGATATAAGAGAAATGTTTTTAATTGAAGTAATTTTTTAAGAGTGTGTCCAAAAAAACTTCAAAACAGATTGAAAGGAATATTTCTTGGGTTCAGTATCTGAAATTTTGTTTGTAAATCTAATGGATTTACATATGGATTTCCTAGCTCAAACCCATGATTTGTATTACATACTCTTCTTCTGCTTTTCCCATTTGCTTTATGGTGGTGGATTTGTTTTTAAATAAATAAATAGCTGTTCATGCTCCTCGTCCTCTCTTTTCCCCCATCGCCATGGAGTAGCTTCATGGTTTCTGTAATAGTATCTGTGGATGTGTGTGAGTCCCAGTTGGGAAGCTGTAGGCTGCGAAGTGGTACCACTTGTACAGAGTGATTTCTGCCATCAGCGCTGCTTGTTCTGGGGTGGAGAAGTGACACCTCCATTTAGAGGAGAAGCTGCAGAGCTTATTTTTGTGGCAGACATGTCCCCTTGAAGAGCTGTAATAACCATAATAAAGGAGGATTATGCTGTATTAGGTTTATGAAGAGTGCACCAGTCTGTTACCAGGGTCAGTGGTGACAGCTCAAGCCAGCAATTAGGTTTCATTTAAGACTCCAGGAGGCAATTAGCATTCCCTTCTGCCCAGGAAATACTGTGATCTATTAGGCCTATTCTTTTGCATTATACATTTTGTAAAATGTGCTTTAGATGATGAAGGTACACATTTTTTGACATATAAACAAGTCTTCAATTTATCATTTGAAAAATGGGGCTGACTTTTAGACTCCCTGTGTGTTTAAACCTGTGGGTTATAATGACTAATATCCTGGGTGGATTGTGCTTTTTAAATCAGTACATTTTTAAAAGATCATATATATTATTTTATTCAAAGGTAAGGAATTTCTTATGGAATATTATATAATTATGTGATTTATGAGGGGAAAAATGAAACTGATGTGAAACAAATTAAAACTCCAAAATAATGAAAGGACATCTACCAGTCTTAATTATATTCTTTAGAAAATTATTGTTTTACTTAAGAAGGGTCTAAAAATAAAGGCTGGAGAGGATGATTTGTGCAGTGCTTCTGCTGAGCAGCTGTTTGGTTGTTTTTAAAATGAGGCTTGTTTTCTGAGTGCCAGGTTAGGTATGAGTGTGTACTTTGTACCCCTTCATCCTTATGAAAGTGTTTAGGAATTTTAGCATTGTCCATGAATATGCAGCAATATTTAGTAGTTATTCAAACTGGTTTCCTCCCTCCGCCCCTCTTCCCTCCTCCCTCTTCTTTATTCCCTTTCTCACTCCTACCTCCTTCCCCTTCTTCCCTTCCTTCCTTTGGAATAAATTTGCTCAAATAATAATAAATTATTCCTTTGGAATGAATTAGTTTGGAAGATTCTGATAGATTAATTACCATATATGTGTGTTCAACATTAATATATTTTTGGGTATGATAAAAGAGAGAAATGCACAGTGAGCAGCACATCAGGCCAGAAATGTAAAAACCACCTATTTCCATGGGGCAATTAGGCTATCTCCTTATTGTTTGGTTCTTGGTTTGCATTTTTTTCTCATTTGTAGATGATAAAACTATAATAGTGACTCAGCACAGTACTTTGAAATCTGTGTATGTTGACATATTAAAGGCTCTGAGAAGTTCTGCTGTAAATGAAAATGTTTCAAAGCTAAATTCATTTTAGTAAGAATCTTTTAAAAAAAAAATCTATATTATGGGACACCTGTAATATGGAAGGGCATTAACAGTAAATGGAATACCTACCAGAGAAATCTTGGTTTAGAAGGTACCTGGAATAGAGAAGACATGTTTGTGGTCTTTAAGAAACTCAACATCTAATTTAGACCATGTAGTGACTTGGATCGTTAAAATGATTAAACATTTAAAGTCATCATTAGCAGACCAGAATTAACTTTAATTTTTTAAATAGCTAGACTTTTGTGTTTTGTAGCATGTAACAAGAGCAAATTCAAAGCAAAATATCAGGAATTATTCACAAAACCAATTTTCAAGAAAAGTTTAAAGAGCAGTAAGCATTTAGTTTAATTTTTTGTCTTTATGGTACATTGAAGAGTAATGTTCAGTTTAAATTTGAGGCACTGTGGCAATCTCATCCTTCAAAGAAAGATTCAGAGATATCCATTTGTCTGGCTTATGGAGGCTAGAAAATGTGATTAATATTAATATATACACTACAGAAAAATCTTGGTTCTGCAAATTCTGGCCTTCAGCCCTCCGTCTCCCCCACTTACTTAGAATACTGCCAAGAAGCAAGCAAGCAAGCAGGCTAGGGAGGTGTAAGCCACTGAGAGCTTTAGAAATGCCATTGCAATTATTTTATTAATAGCTGCCTCTGTTCAAATTGTTTTGTGTAATTGGGCACGTAACAGGCATTGTGAATATAAATAATATGAACAGCTTTTCCCCACCATGGCCTTTTTAGTTATGTCAAGCTAATTTGTTCAGTATTCTCTTCATCAGTTTTCCCCACTCCCATCTTTGGCCTTTTATACAGCAAAGCTTTATGTATAGAAACCCCCTCTCTGCTATAACCTTTAAACTTGTAACAACATTATGAAAGAGATGTTGTTTTTATCTATAGTTTATCCTTGAGAAATGTGAGAATTAAAGAAGTTATTTGCTCAGTTCTCATAGCTAATAAGTGGAATAAGTGGCACATGAACCCGTTCTCTCTGATTCCACAGCCCAAGTTCTTTTTTATTTATTTTTTATTTTTCATTATACTTTAAGTTGTAGGGTACATATGCACAATGTGCAGGTTTGTTACATATGTATATATGTGCCATGTTGGTGTGCTGCACCTGTTAACTCATCATTTACATTAGGTATATCTCCTAATGCTATCCCTCCCACCTCCCCACACACCATGACAGGCCCGGGTGTGTGGTTGTTGCCCACCCTGTGTCCAAGGGTTCTCATTGTTCAGTTCCCACATATGAGTGAGAACATGCGTTGTTTGGTTTTCTGTCCTTGCGATAGTTTGCTCAGAATGAAGGTTTCGAGCTTCATCCATGTCCCTCCAAAGGACATGAATTCATCCTGTTTTATGGCTTCATAGTATTCCATGGTGTGTATGTGCCACATTTTCTTAATCCAGTGTATTATTGATGAACATTTGGGTTGGTTCCACGTCTTTGCTATTGTGAATAGTGCCACAATAAACATACGTGTGCATGTGTCTTTATAGCAGCATGGTTTATAATCCTTTGAGTATGTGCCCAATAATGGGATGTCCATAGCCCAAGTTCTTAACCACCACGTCAGGCTCAGAAGTCTGTGTAGGTCAAGTACATGTGTTCCTTCCTCCTTCCATTCATTCTTTCCTTTTGTCTATCCATCAGCTTGTTTAATAGATGCAGTTTGATGTTTTTGAAAGTGGAGATGTTTTTCTGTGGTCATAATCTTGAAAAGAATCAGCAACTAATAACGTAGCCTTTAACCCCATGTGGCTGTTTAGCATTTGAAATGTGGCTATTCGGAATTGGGATATTGCTGTCAGTGTCAAATACACACGGGACCTTGAAGACTTGGTATCAAAAAAAAAAGTAAAATATCTTATTTTTTTTTATTATATGTTGACATAATATTTTGTGTATATTGAGATAAATCTGTTGTCAAAATTAATTTCACCTGTCTTGATTTGCTTTTCTATGTGACTACAAGGGAATCGACAATTACATATGTGGCTTGCATTTGTGGATCACATTATATTTCCTTTGGACAGCACCATCATAGATGGTTATCAGACTACTCTTAGGTGCCCTAGTTCTTCAGTGATGCCTAAGGGGACTGGAGGAAAATGGTTAGAGACAGAAAGTAAAAGTAGTTATAGGCGATGGTGAGATGTAAGCCTGATGACACCTCGACGACCAGCAGAGAGAGACTAATATTAATTGGCATTTAGTTACTGCAGTACTTACCATGTGCAAGTGCTTTGTCCAGCACTTTAAGTGGATTATCTTTCTTGATCCTTACAACAACCCTGTGAAGTAAGCACTGTCGTTGGCCTATTATAGATAAGACGACTCGGGTTAGAAAGGCTAAGTAACTTGCACAAGATCCTACAGCTAGTAAATAAATACTAGTTAGGTATGTAACGTCATGGCATGCAAATACTAGTGAATGATGGAGCCTAGTGTCAAATCTGGGCATGAATCCAGAGCTTGTGCTTATATCTACCCTTCATCACCACTTCTCGAAGGCAGAAAGGAAAACATTACCTAGACCTGATCTACAGCAGCCCTTCTGCTCATTAGTATCTACTGGGGGTGCCCATTATTTTCCCCAGCAGTGAAAGGCATCATCTTTAAATTAGGGAATATAGTAAAAACCCTTGATGTTCCAGGAATGAGCTCCAGTTATCAGGAAATGATAAAAAATCAAACTGAACGTGTTCCATTTACTAATTCACGGTTGTCCTAATTAGAAAGATATTTAACAGAAATTGTTTTTAGAAACTTGAAGCATACTTCAGATTCTTTTGTAACTGAGAGACGTGGGTATATTTCATAGCAAGTACAGATTTTGTAAATACAAATATTAGGCATTTTTTCTCTCAGTGTATCAGCATGTTTAAAAAATTGGTATAAACTTAGCCACAAACCTATGACCGGCTATTTAAATTTTTTTTCATGTTTTTTATAGGTTGGTGCAAAAGTAATCACAGTTTTTGCTGTTAAAAGTAATGGCAAAACCCACAATTACGTTGACAGCAATCTAATAGTTAATGTTCATATATAGACATAACTTCATAGTCATAATTTTATATACTCCTTCATAATATATACATAATTTCTGTATTCTTTTTATTTTTTTGAGACAAGATCTTGAGATCCTCCTACCTCAGCCTCCTGAGTAGCTAGGAATACAGGCATGTGCTACCATGCCCAGCTAATTTTTAATTTTTTTGTAGAGACAGAGTGTCGCTAGGTTACGCAGGCTGGTCTCGAACTCTTGGGCTCAAGTGATCCTCCTACCTCAGCCTCCCAAAGTGCTGGGATTATAGGTGTGAGCCACCATGCTCAGTTAACTTGTGGTCTTAATAACTAATATTTGTAGCATCTTTTCAATTGATATACTATAAATCCTCTTAATATTTTTTAAAAAACAAATTAATTAATTTTTTAAAGACAAGGTCTTGCTCTGTTGCCTAGGCTGGAGTACAGTGGTGTGATTATAGCTCACTGCAACCTTGAATTCCTGGGCTCAAGCAATCCTTCCACCTCAGCCTCTTGAGTAGCTAAGACTATGGGTATATGCCAACATGCTCTGCCAAATTTTTTTATTTTTCGTAGTGACAGGTTTCATCATGTTTCCCAGGCTAGTCTCAAACTCCTGGCCCCAAGTGATCTCCCCCCGCCCCCCCTTGGCCTTCCAAAATGCTGGGATTATAGGTGTGAGCCACCATACCTGGCCTTTTTTTGTTGTTGTTATTATTGGAAGTATACACATTTTACATTTCTTGCTGTCGCATAGAAGATGATAGTAAAGATGATTCACATTAATAATTTTTTTGCTGTTGAATTTATTTTAGGATAAATTATGAGTGAGATATAGTGAACATTTTTGTGATTCTTGAATCATACAGATGCAATGGAATTTCTAACGTAGGTCATAAAGATAAATTTATTGGCAACACAGCTTTACCCTCAGATAGGTGAGGGTCTTTGAGATCTTGCTTTCATACAATATTTGATAACAAGGAAGTGGATTATCCCAGCAAATACTTTTTTTTTTTTTTTTTTGAGATGGAGTCTCACTCTGTTGCCCAGGCTGGAGTGCAATGGCATGATCTTGGCTCACTGCAACCTCCACTTCCCAGGTTCAAGCAATTCTCCTGCCTCAACCTCCTGAGTAGCTGGGATTACAGGCATGAGCCACCAGGCCTGGCTAATTTTTTGTAGTTTTTAGTAGAGATGGGGTTTCACTATGTTGGCCAGGCTGGTCTCCAATATCTGACCGTCAGGTGACCCACCCTCCTCAGCCTCCCAAAGTGCTGGGATTACAGGTGGGAGCCACCACACCCAGCCCAGCAAATACTTTCTTCTTCTTTTTTTTTTTTGAGATGGAGTCTCACTCTGTCGCCCAGGCTGGAGTGCAGTGGCCAGATCTCAGCTCACTGCAAGCTCTGCCTCCCGGGTTTACGCCATTCTCCTGACTCAGCCTCCCGAGTAGCTGGGACTACAGGCGCCCGCCACCTTGACCGGCTAGTTTTTTGTATTTTTTAGCAGAGACGAGGTTTCACCATGTTAGCCAGGATCGTCTCGATCTCCTGACCTTGTGATCTGCCCGTCTTGGCCTCCCAGAGTGCTGGGATTACCGGCTTGAGCCACCGCACCCGGCCGCAAAACTTTCTTCTAACTCTTGCTTTTGTCTGTTTTTTACAGTTGCCTTCTTTATAATCTGACGAAAGAATTGTTGAACCCTAAATCATACATGTGAAAGGTTGAGTAGTAACCTTTGCACTAGATTTATTTTTGTGATAAGTGTTCAATAATCTTTATGTCATTGAAGCAGACAAAGTGTGTTGGATAGAAATATTTCTGTTATGAGTATGGTATGTACAGAATTGCTGAAAAATGTACTTATAAAGAGGTAGCATCTAAACAGGAATTAAAAGATGTGGCATTGTAAATGTAGGTGCAGATGAAGTATAAACACATACTTCATTGACAAAAATAATGATAAATGATTATATCATTTTCAATTAATTTCTGGTACTCATTGGCTTGCTTTATATCGATATCTTTTGTGTCTACCTATTATTTTTTATTCTACTTTTTCATGAGCGTATTTCAAATATATGTTTGCTATATCCGCTACTATATAACTTGTCATGTTTTGATGACAAGTTGTTGTCATCAAACTAACTGTTGTATTGTGAGCTTTTGCTATGGTAACAGAAAAGGTTCCAACATCTTGCTGGCTTATAACAACAAACATTTATTTTTTGACTGTGTTATGTGAGTGCTATTGGTAGGCTTGGAGGCTTGACTGGGCTCAGTTCAGCTCCATGGTGTCCTCTCACTCAGGGATATAGCCTGAAGGACAGCCCCTATCTCAGACATGCTGTTCCGATGGCTGAGAGTGGTAGTGTAAATGAGAAGCATGTAACTGCATTGAAAGCTGTTGTGCGAGGGAATGGTGAATAGGTTGTCTCTTCACATCCCATTGGCCAAAGTATATCACATGACCAAGCCTAGACTCACTGGGTTGAGGACTTCCACTCATCCCATGTGATTCCCAGACAAGTCACAGGGAACTGGATGGGATATGTTATAGGAAGGGAGCAAAGATTCGGGATCAGTAATTCCATCTTTTATTATACCACAATTGGTTATTTAACCATTCTCCTGTGGCTTGATATTTGGATTTTCCCCAGTTTTAACTATTACAAAAAGCATCACTATAAACATTGATGAACAAATTACGTTTATTTTACTTGGAGAGTATTTCATTAGGGTTTAGTTTCCAAGGTAGGTTCTGTGGGTTAGAGGCATGAATTGCTTGTAGATCTTGTTACCTATGGCCAGATTGTTCCCTGGAAAGACTATCAGCTTATAGCACCATCATCAGTCTTTAAGTTTACAACTTTCCTCACATCCTGCTAGTGCTGGTTTTGAAATTTTCATTTTGTTAATTTCATAATTGCTCACCATTTAATTTTTGTAATTACGAATGATGGTATTTAAAAAATATTTAGAACTAATTATATTATTGATCTATTACATTGAATAAAACAAGAGCCACTTATAATTTTCTTACCTTGTTTTGAAAGTCATTAAAAAATACAAAAAAAACCCCTCATTTTCATCCTCCTTGTTTTCTTGGCCCCATATTTTTCTCAATATAGTACTTTTTTTTTTTTTTCTTTTGAGACGGAGTCTCACTCTGTTACCCAGGCTAGAGTGCAGTGGTGTGGTCTTGGCTCACTGCAAGCTCCGCCTCCTGGGTTCACGCCATTCTCCCACCTCAGCCTCCAGAGTAGCTGGGACTACAGGCGCCCACCACCAAGCCTGGCTAATTTTTTGTTTCTGTGTTTTTGGTAGAGATGGGTTTCACCGTGTTAGCCAGGATGGTCTCAATTTCCTGACCTCGTGATCTGCCCGCCTCAGCCTCCCAAAGTCCTGGGATTACAAGCGTGAGCCACCTCACCCGACCTTTTTTTTTCTTTTTTTCTTAAACCACTGAGCTTTTTATTGGCCTCCTGCTCCCCAAAGGGTACCCTGCTTCTGCTGGCTTAATGTCTCAGAACTTTGGTGTTGTTGGTCTCAGACACCACTTTGCCACTCACTTTGCGGTGGGTGGTGGTCTTTTGAATGGTTTGCGTGGAGTTGCTGCTGTCCATCACCAAGATTGAAGATTGAAGTCCTCACCGTCTTCCAGCAGGCAGCGGTAGGTGGTGATCCTAGCCTCTGGCTGACCTTGATGTTCAGCAGGACCTCGCACTCCTGGGCCTGGCGTCACCCCTCTTCCTGGGTCTGTGCCAGCTCTGATGCCAGGTGCAGCAGGATCCCGTTGAGCTGCTCCATCCGCAGGGTGTAGTGGACCTCCACCTTCCTCAAGCTGTTCTTCAAGGTGGCCTTCAGATTTTTTATGGAGTCCAGGTCGATCTGCAAGGACTGGACTGTATGTCTCAGCTCCGTGAGCATCATCTCAGCAGCTCCAACCTTGGCGGCCTGCATTATGACCACTGTGGTGCTCTCCTCAATCCGCTGAGACCAGCACTTGTCCAGCTCCTCTCAGTTCTTCTGAGCCAGCTCGTCATGTTGGGCCCAGAAGTCTGCCATGATCTTGGCGAGGTCCTGAGATTTGGGGGCATCTACCTCCATGGTCAACCCAGAGCTGGCAGTCTGGGCTTGTAGGCCTTTTAGTTCGTCTTTGTGGTTCTTCATGAAGAGCAGCTCCTCCTTGAGAGCCTCGATCTCTGTCTCCAGCTGCGGCCAAGTGACATTGGTGTCATCAGTGACCTTGTGGAGCCCATAATGTTGCTCTCCACAGACTGGCACATGGCTAACTCTGTCTCATACTTGACTCTAAAGTCATCATCAGCAAGACAGGCATTGTCAATCTGCAGAACAACGCAGGCATTGTCCACAGTATTTGCTAAGATCTGAGTCCTCAGGTCCTCGATGGTCTTGAAGTAATGGCCTCCAGTCTCTGACCTGGGGTTCCTTCTTCTCCAGGTGCTCCCAGATTTTGCTTTCCAGCCTCCAGTTCTCAATTTCCAGGCTCCTCAGCCTCTCCAGGTAGAAGGCCAGGAGGTCTTTCAGGCTTTGCATGGTTTCCCTCTCATTCTGGATGCCTCCTATTCCTGCCAGATGCCCAGCCATCCCTGTGGCCAGGCCCCTGGACCCCAAACCATCCCAGAAGCTGGTGGAGCAGGACACAGAGATCCGAAAACCAGAGCCCTGGGCACCTGCATAGATTCTGGCCACGCTGTTGACCAGCTGGGCGGCTGGATGGAGCCCAGGGACTGGTAATTGGTGGAGAAGGTGGAGCAAGTGGTGAAACTCATGCTGTCCGGGGAGGAGAGTGAGAGGAAGGACCCAGGCTTTGCTGACAACCTCAGTATGCTACTACTTCAATACATATTTATTCTGACATTAAAATAAGACAGTGAAAAAGTAAAAACAAAACATACTTGATATAAGGTTTTATAACTTTTATCTCAAATCAAATCATAGTAATTATCACTACAGAACTGAGCGAGTGGTCAAACCTGCTCAGATGGCTGAGTTTTGTTTCATATTTGAAAGTCTTACCAGGGAATTTATTTATTGCCCTGTTGCCTAATATTGGATGACTTTAATTCCATGGTTTTCAGAATTGCCTATTGACATATGGTTTACATACAAAATACCACCTGAAACATAAGAACTTGTCTTTCCTAAAGCTTTCCCCCCACAAACTGTAAATGAAAACTTTTTATTACTGACTGTATCCTCTCATTTGGTTTACCTTACGAGTGTCATGTTGCCTGCTGTTACACTTGTCTGTGGCTTCTGCTTAGAAATAATGGTGTCTAGACAGACCCATAAATATCCTGGGTTATATTTCCTCACTTAAGGCTCTGAGACTTCACAGCAGGGGCAAGAAGACTTGCAGGGCAGACAAGAGAAATCTCCAGGCCACTCAATTCAGAGGCCTTTGGCAGAATAGGCAGAGAATGTGCGTGTGTATGTATGTGTGTGTGTGTGTGTGTGTGTGTGTGTGTGTGTGTGTTAGGCTGGGATGTAGAGATGGGTTTTGGAAATGATAGTTGGGTCTTGAAACTACTATTGAAGTGCAAATGCCTCCTCCCTCATTTGGTGGAGAAATGTCAAAAATCCTCAGAACGGAAGAAGCCATTCTTTTTATTTTGGGACACAGCCTGGTAAAACTTGTAAGAAATTATTACAACTCTGTGGGAAGCAAGTGCAAGTGTGGGAGAAGCAAGTTGATGTGTGAAGCAGACATCAGTGTGTGAACCAGAGTTTATTTGAACAGTAGTAGTCACTGGCAGCAGAATGTTAAAAATGTGAGTATTAAGAGTATTAATGATGTGACTATTAAGACTCGGATTAGTGTTGAAGAAATATGAACTTGAATAGATTTACTATGAAAGTCTTTGGATTTTTTTTTCCTGGAATGGATTTTATTTCTATTTCAGTTCATTTTATATGAGTCTCCCTGGAATTCATTGCAAATTTCTTTTGAAAGGTAAGGACTCATTGATTTATGAAGTTTTGATTTTTTCAGAGGTAAATATTTGGGGAAAAGTTGGTACTGATGTTCAGAGTAAATGGGAATGAGGGTGTTTTATATTAATATAGAAGTTAAGTAATTACAGAATAAAAGCTTTTAAATATTAGTGCAGTAAAATAGAATGCTTGTTTGTATTGAGTTGTTAGATATCTTGGCCGAATTTATAAAAAGAATGTTACTACTGAACTCTTAAAGGTTGTCATGCCCATTGTAAATATTTTCATAAACTGCTACTAGTTTTGACAACAAAAGGAGTGCTTATCTTTGGAATATATTCTCCTTCTCTGAATTATTTATTTTGGGAGAGTTGAGGCTAAGGGTGTAAAATGTATTATAAGGCCAGGCGCCATGGTGCATGCCTGTGATCCCAGCACTTTGGGAGGTCAGTGTGGGTGGATTGCTTGAGCCCAGGAATTCGAGACTGGCCTGGGCAACATGGTGAAACCGTGTCTCTACAAAAAATACAAAAAGTAGCCAGGCATGGTGGTGCACCCCTGTAGTCCCAGCTACTCTAGAGACTGAGGTGGGAGGATCGCTTGAGCCTTGGAGGCAGAGGTTGCTGTAAGCTGAGATCCTACCACTGATGCACACCAGCCTGGGTGACTGAAGGAGAGCCTGTCTCAAAAAAAAAATAAAAAAAAAAAAAAAAACAAGAAAGAAGTATTATAGATTTATAGAGCTTTTTGGTTAGGGGTTGGTCACTTATGGGACCCTGCACTGTGTTGCTCCTAAAGAGTTAGTGTTACCCCTCAAGAGTTAGTGTTACCGTGTTCACTCCCTAGTACTTTCTCCTTTCTCTTGCATTTTCCTTCCATTCCTTTTTTCTTCCCTCCTAGCCTGAATGTTGGCCTACCAGTGAAATCTGCTTATGGCCTAACCTGGTGGGTAATTAACAGACAGTATGTTGTAGTTGTTGACCTAAGAAGGCCTGTGACTGTCAGTCTGTTTTAACATGCCTGCATCTATGAGGTATGTACAGTCAGCTCTCTTTTTCTTAAGTAGAGATTTATCCATCACCAACAGTGAATGTTCAATGCAAGGAATAGCTTTTTAAAACATATGGCAAATTTGTGGTTCTTTAGAATCCATTGTCATATAGTGGTTAGTACTTTTTATTGAGACAGAGTCTAGCTCTTTCGCCCAGGCTAGAGTACAGTGGTGCCACTTCGGCTCACTGCAACCTCCACCTCCCAGGTTCAAGCGATTCTCATGCTTCAGCCTCCCAGGTAGTCGAGACTAAAGGCATGTGCCACCATGCCCGGCTAACTTTTGTATTCTTAGCAGAGATGGGGTTTTGCCATGTTGGCCAGGCTGGTCTCAAACTCCTGGCGTCAAATGATCTGCCTGCCTTAGTCTCCCAAAGTGCTGGGATTACAGGCATGAGCCACCGTCCCCAGCACGTGTTTGTTGATGTCCACAAGTTGTTAGAGGTTGTTTATAAGAAGGATGGTAGCCAAAACTCTGTTAATTTCTCCCATGTCTCTGTAGAAGGAAAACCTGTGCAGCACACTCTATTTTGCTAGTGTACTCAGTTGTCAAATAGATACCCAACTCGTGTGTGACCAATCATCTTTTCTCCTTCACTCCGCTGCTTTGAAGACCTTGGTCTCTGAAACACACACTTTTGGTCAGGTATCTATGACATAGTGATTGGGACCCATCTTCTTGACTATTTTTGACAGAGAGACAGGGTCTCACTTTGTCATGCCCAGGCTAGAGTATAGTGGTGTGACCATGGTTCACTGCAGCCTGGAACTCCTGGGCTTAAGTGATCCTTCCACCTCAGCTTCCTGTGTAGCTGGGGCTACAGGCGTGCACTACCACACACAGTTAAATTTTTTAATTTTTAATTTTTTTTTGTCAGAGATGAGGATCTTGCTATATTCCCTGGGCTGGTCTCAAACTCCTGGCTTCAATTAATTTTCCCACCTTGGCCTCCCAAAGTCTTAGAACTACTGGTGTGAGCCACCATGCCCGGCCTCATCTTTTTGACTTACATAGGCTGTGGCTAGTATCATCAAGCTGAAGCCCATTTTTTAAAACAACTGTACCTCAATTTTTATTATTATTATTTTTAGATGGAGTCTCACTCTGTCATCCAGGCTGGAGTGCAGTGGCGTGATCTTGGCTCACTGCAACCTCCACCTCCCAGATTTAAGTGATTCTTATGCCTCAGTCTCCTGAGTAGCTGGGATTATAGGCATACACCACCACACCTGGCTAATTTTTGTATTTTTAGTAGAGGCGGGGTTTCACCATATTGGCCAAGCTGGTCTTGAACTCCTGACCTCCAGTGATCCACCCACCTCAGCCTCCCAAAGCGCTGGCATTAGAGGCATGAGCCACTGTGCCCGGCCCCCATACCTCTTAAAATATCTCAAGAATATTAAAACCAGTTACCCCACCACTCAAGTATATCCACAGCATTTTTATATATTAGTTCTAAACTTTCTATTATATAGCTGTAATCATGTCATATATTTAGAATAATACTCAAATAGAACAGTATATTGTGAGAGTACTTTGTTCTGCTTTTCTTCCCATTTATCTTATTAGTCACGCTTTTCTCTGTTGCTACATATTCTTAATATAATGTTAATGGATGTAGAGCTCATTGAGTAGTATGTTATAATTAACAGTTTCCGTTTGTTGACTATTTGGGTTATTCCAGGTGTTTGTTTGGCTATTACCAATAAAATACCATTAATGTCTTTGTACATACAGTGTCTTTTTTCTTTCCAGTTATTCCTTTGGGTTGAATTCCCAAGAGTAGGTTTAATGCTTAAAATAAAATAACATGTACATTTTTATGTTCTTTGTTGCCAAAACTTCTCTTCCAAGTATTGTCCAGCTTATATACTGCCAGATTTTATAATTGGCAAGGCTGTATTTAGTCACGTTTTTGTTTTGTACACAAATATTAAATATTTATTAAGATATTGATGACTTAAAGTGAGAGTGTCTTATTGCATTTTTGATCCTTGGTAGATGCTCTGTAACTTTTGACTTTAAAGAGAAGTGACTTTAGAGAAAAGCTGTAGAGAGAAGTGCTTATCAGTGTTACTATTTTCAATATTGTAACCATTCATCTTTCTGTGTATCTTACTGATGTTTAAACATTCCTTACAGACTTTTAGTAAAAAAGCTATGAAGAGAAAAACATTTTAAAACCACCAGACCGCATTTGGCCGATGGTCTGTAAGTTCAGCTTACCTGCTTTCCCCACCACCTTGTAGATTTTTCTACTTGATTGTGTTTGACTAGGTGTGTGTTCCTCAGCATGCATTTCTGCATTAGTCTGAGATCCAGTCCATATTTTAGCCACATGACTGTTCAGAATCTTGGAAGTAAGAGGAAGCACTGTTATGTCAAAGAAGTTTTTGGTTAATAGAAAGGAATGCTAAAAAAGAAATTGTTAAAAAATATATAATTAAGTTTTAGAGAAGACTCTGAACTGGCAGTGGAAGTATTGATACATGCTTCAAGCTTATCCTCCTTTCGTTACAATGGTTAGGGTGATTAAATCCCTTTATTCAGAATGTTTGAATTCTGAAGTGATTTCCCCAGGTACTAGGCCTTTTGGGTTAAGAATGAGCTGAGTCCCCTTGAGAATTAGGGCTTCTCAGTATAAATTTCTAAGTTGGCATTGGTCACTCCTGATCGAATGCATAAAATCAAGTTCTGAAACAGGGAGAGCGAAAGTATAGCCCCAATATATTCTATAGAAACCTCTACCTGCACCCAGACAGAAACCTCCAAATGTCCTTTACCATCTGGTCTAATGCCTATGTCTTGACCAGAGCTTACCTCTGCTGAAGACGGGGGCTTTCCTGCCAAGGCTCTGAGATCCGCACCTTCTTGCCTTTCCCTCCTTACATATATCACCTGCTCTTTTTTTTTTTTTTTTTGGAGAGACGGAGTTTTGCTCTTGTTGCCCACGCTGGAATGCAATGGTGTGATCTTGGCTCATTGCAACCTCTGCCTCCCAGGTTCATGTGATTCTTCTGCCTCAGCCTCCCCGGTAGCTGGGATTACAGGTGTGCGCCACCAAGCCCAGCTAATTTTATATTTTTAGTAGAGACATGGTTTCTCATTGTTGGTCAGGCTGGTCTCAAACTACCAACCTCAAGCGATCCACCCACCTTGGCCTCCCACAGTGCTGGGATTACAGGCATGAGCCACCACGCCCGGCCCACCTGCTCTCTTTACCACCTGCTCTCTTTACCACTTCATGACTTTCTTAGCTCTCCTCTGGTTTTCTATTTTTTCCTCTTTTCTGTCTCCTCACTTCTTCCACACATCTCAAACCTGAATTAAACCTGGACTTTTCAAACACTTTGATAATCAGAATGCCTCTTCTTCTCTGCTGTGTTTGGGCCAGTCAGTACTTGGATATAATCTTGGGTTCCTTTCATTGCTGTGGTTGTGGTGCTCTAAGAACTGTTTTTTTTTTTTTTTTTCTATCAGAGCTATCTCTCTTTTTCTATTTTTTATTTTTTATTTTTTTCTTTTAACTATCTGGGGACCTTGAGGCCTTACTTAATAGATTCTAAGGGTAGTCAGTCTCCTTGGAGTGTGTATTTTATTGGTAATTGAATATATTCAAATGGCATTTTTCCTTAAATTCTTATCTGACCTTTAGAAAATCAAAAAGTGACTTTTGGAATGGTATTTGAATTACTGTTGGTATGTGTATACTCTGACTCCAAATTAATTTTAGTCACTTTATTGTCTAAAAACACTACCCAGGCACCACTAGAAGTGACTTTAGCTTGGTTAGGCACGGTGGCTCATGCCTGTAATCCCAGCACTTTAGGAGGTGGAAGCGGGCGGATCACCTGAAGTCAGGGAGTTCAAGACCAGCCTGGCCAACATGGTGAAACACCATCTCTACTAAAAATACAAAAATTAACTGGGCACGGTGGCGTGTGCCTGTAATCCCAGCTACCCAGGAGGCTGAGGCAGGAGAACCGCTGGAACCCAGGAGGCAAAGGCTGCAGTGAGCCGAGATTGTGCCACTGCACTCCAGCCTGGGTGACAGCTCAAGATTCCGTCTTAAAAAAAAAAAAAAGGTGACTCTAGCTTATTCCTTGAGAGTCCCTTAGGCCATGTAAGATGAAACTACTCAGGGCAGATGTGTAACGGGCCAAGTCCATTTTGAATTTTTGCACCTCCTCCTACCATCCCCCATCTTCACTCATGTGGTCTAGTGGAAAGTGCACACCTGTGGAATTTCAGAAACCTGAATCCCAAGTCACTAATTAGCTATTTTGGTTTTAGGCAAGTTACTTAGCCACCCATGACTCAGTTTCTTTGTCTTTGTCAACTTAGTTGAATATGATTCCTAAGGTTCCCAGCTGCACACCTCTGTACAGATTTGTGATTTCTAGAAGACTTTTTGTTTTAACTCTGTGGTTGAATTTGTGGTCAGAGTGAAAGAGGAAACTTCTGTGCTGTTTACTCTTCAGAAGAAACTAGTTGCCACATTTGTTTTTGTCCAGGAAAGATTCAAGTAGCAAATTTAAATAGTAAATTTAAACTTCTGTTTTGCAGTGATACTTCATGTTATTTGAATGATCTTAGCATTCGCAGCTGACCCCATGAGAAATGGGACTGTAATGTATGCAGTATACTTGGTTTTACATTTGTTTACCTTACAATTAATTTTGTTTGGATACATTTTATGAGGTTCACCAGGGTTGTTGAGATCATTTTAGAAAAAGTGTCCTGTCAGAGGTTGGAAGTGATTGGCATAAGAGGATTAGTAAAATTTAGCGGAAGTTTTGCTCCACTGTGGAAAAAGATACATATTCTGTTGTACCTCCGCTGCCCTCTGCAAAACGTTGCCTTCTGTCACAGTGCTGGCACCGACTTCTGAATCTTCGCAGAGATTTAGTGCTGATTCCGCGAAGTTCTTTAAAGTGTTTGTGGGACTGCTATATGTTACATATATACCTCCTTGGCCTCTCCTGAGCTGCAGTTTGCTTCCTTTAAGGAATTGCAACATGATCTCCAGGGTTTTGGGTTTCCTGATACCCGCCGTGGCAGATTCCTTTATAGTGTACACTTACTACATTAATTTGTTTTGAAAGTTTCATAACTTATTTTGAAATAATTTGAGACATTTGGGGTGTTTCAAATTCTGGGCTGGAAATCTCTAGAGAACAGGATGTGATAGACAAAAGAGAAAAGAGAAGATTGGGAGGTGGGTGAAGGATTTTGAAATAGGAAGCCATAGCTGATATATTAGAGGTTGCTGGAGAGGAGCATAGTCTGAAAAAATACATTTCACAGGAGATATGTTGTCTTTCCATTGATCCTATTGTATTTTGAATCCTTCTCCACCCACCACCTCCCCTGCTTTTTTAAAGAGATAGGGTCTCTCTTTGTTGCCCAGGCTGGCATGCATTGGCATGATATAGCTCACTGCAGCCTTGACCTCCTGGTCTCAAGGGATCCTCTTGTCTCAGCCTTCCAAGGAGCTGGGACTATAGGTGTGCAGCATCCTGCCTAGCTAATTTTTACCTTTTTGTTAGAGACAAAGTCTTGCTTTGTTGCCCAGACTGGTCTTGAACTCCTGGACTCAAGCAATCCTAGTGCCTCAGCCTCCCAAGTAGCTGGGATTACAGCATGAGCCACCATACCCAGTCTCCTTCACTTTTACTGCCTTAATATACTGTTTCCTCTTCTAAGCCCCCTCCGTAGAGAAGTAGTTTCAAAAACTTGTAAATCAGCTTGCAATGAGGAATTGATTTTCCTATAGAATGATGTGAAAATTGGTGCTTTAGTTCTCAGCTGTCTGGCAAAAGCCTTCTTGCCTCTTACGTAGCATACTGTAGAATCTAGCCAGCTGGGCATGGTGGCTCACCTGTAATCCCAGCACTTTGGGAGGCCGAGGTGGGTAGATCACCCGAGGTCAGGAGTTTGAGACCAACCTGACCAACATGGTAAAACCCTGTCTCTCCTAAAAATACAAAAATTAGCCAGGCATGGTGGTGCACGCTTGTAATCCCAGATACTTGGGAGGCTGAGGCAGGAGAATCACTTGAACTGGGAGGCAGAGGTTGCAGTGAGCCGAGATGGCACCACTGCACTCCTTCCTGGGTGACAGAGCAAGATTCCATCTCAAAAAAAAAAAAAAAAAAAAAAAAAAGACTCTGGTTACTCTTAAATACTATTTCAGTGCAAAAATAGATTCCCAGCCCCAGTGTTCAGTGACGGGAACTCAAGGATCCTGGTCAGCTGCACCAGGAGGTGGGAGGGACTTTAGGCTTTGTGGCAGTGGCCAGTATTCCTGGGGCCAGCAGCCTGAATGGATACCCCCAGAAATGGGGTCACTGAAACTGCTCTCAGGGCCCCTAGTTGTCACATCTGTGGTTGCTTAACAAGGGGATATGTTCTGAGGATTGACTAATTAGGCAATTTAGTCATTGAGCAAACATTGTAGAATATATTTATACAAACCTAGATGGTAGAGCCACCTAGGCTGTATGGTATAGCCTATTGCTCCTAGGCTCCAGACCTGTATAGCATGTTACTGTGCTGAATACTGTAGACAGTTGTAACACAGTGGTAAGCATCTGTGTATCGAGACATAGAAAGGGCACAGTAAAAATATGGTATTATAATCTTCTGGGGTCACTGTCGTGTATGTGGTCCGTCATTAGTTGAGATGTTATCATGCAGTGCATGACTAATTGCTCTGGGTTCATTCTTGGTTAGGAAGGACTTCCAATAAGAGGTGTATAAGAAAAATGGGATGATATGGGGATGTGTGGGGAAGCGAATGTGTTTCTGTGAGAGACTGTGTTGACCTCTGGATGCCAGGTTCAAGGGCACTGCCTCTATAAAGATGGATCTGGCCTGTCCTTGTAGATCCTATATTGTGACAATGTAAGGATTGCCCAAGGATGAATGGTGTATTAATCTCCCATAACCTTAGGTACCTCACTAAGTATGATGGAGTCTTAGGAGTAAGAATAATTTTCATTATTTTGGTCTGTAGTCAGCTTCTGATCACCATTGCGATTTCAAAAGATCTTGATTTGTGTTTCCCTGCTTCTGAATAGGCTGAGTGACTGCCTTCTTTGTCCTCAGTCTTATCTTGCCAGCATTTTAAATGTAATTGATATCACCTGCAATTTTATGATGTCTTAAACATGGAGTTGCCCACATTAAGTCATTTAAAACACCATGGCATTTATTTTCACAATTGGTTGTCTTTTGTTTATAAGTAAAGCTTTCATTGCTTGCACTCTTTATTTTTTCCGTCTGGTGGTCTTCATTTTCACTTTTCTTCTTCTTTATTTAAAATGGCCTTGAGTTGGTTAACTGCGCTTCTCAGCGACCTCCTCCACTTACCACCATTTGGAGTAGGCTCAATGAATGTTAGCTGTTTTTCATGCTGGTTTAAACTGAATATAATTAGGACAGGGAATTTGTTTCAGAACCTGACAGAAAACACGTATTGCATATATATTTAGTGGTTATGTTCTGCGGGCTTGGATGTTTGTATCCTGCTTGTTCCTTTTTTGAACACAGATAGTTATTTGAGTTGAATTAGCTATTTGTTGATTGGCCATTTTGCAAGTTACTGTTTTTGAAAATGTGATATGTATTTAATTGAAGCTTACTTTGGTAGTGATTGTACCAACTTCCAAACTTGCCGTAGGTTTCCATATTCCGTTGAAGCTACTTTTGATCCTTAAGATGCTACATTACTGGTATGAAATCTCTCATAGTTGTGGGGAAAAGATGATATAAGAAGCTTCAGGCCGGGCGTAGTGGCTCACACCTGTAATCTCAGCACTTTGGGAGGCTGAGGTGGCAGATCACTTGAGGCCAGGAGTTCGAGACCAGGCTGGCCAACATGGCGAAACTCCGTCTCTACTAAAAATACAAAAATTAACTGGGTGTGATGGTGCATGCCTCCAATTCCAGCTACTTGGGAGGCTGAGGCAGGAGAACTGCTTGAACCTGGAAAGTGGAGGTTGCAGTGAGCCAAGATTGTGTCACTGCACTCCAGCCTGGGCGACAGAGTGAGATTCTGTCTCAAAAAAAAAAAAAAAAAAAAAAAAAAAAGAAGCTTCCGATCTATATTTTGTTGCAGATTAAGTAAAAACAACCAAAAATCTCATGAAACATAGTTTTAGGTACCTTCTGACAAACAACTGGAGGACGTGCTGCATTAGTTCTGCCCACACTTTTCCTAACTGCGTATTTTCCTACCTTTAGTCATTTTTCTTATTGAACTCTTCTAGTTCTTTCGTGTGTATGTGTGTGTGTGTGTGTGTGTGTGTGTGTGTGTGTGTGTTTTGAGATGGAGCTTCGCTCTTGTTGCCCAGGCTGGAGTGTAATGGCGCTGTCTCGGTTCACTGCAACCTCTGCCTCTCAGGTTCAAGCGGTTCTCCTGCCTCAGCCTCCTGAGTAGCTAGGATTACAGGCGTGCGCCACCATGCCCAGCTAATTTTTTGTATTTTTTAGTAGAAATAGGGTTTCACCATGTTAGCCAGGCTGATCTTGAACTCCTGACTTCAGGTGATCCACCTGCCTTGGTCTTCCAAAGTGCTGGGATTGCAAGCGTGAGCCACCTTGCCTGGCCATTCAGTCTTGTTTCTGTTTGTTTATACTGTCATATTTAGTATTTATACATCTTTTTCTCCTAAGGAAGGGATCTGCTGTTTTAATTGGATGATTATGTCAGAAGGCTCTTTTCTGTACCTTGGCTAGAGCAGGTAGCTGAGAAGTCTTTTTTGCCACTAACTAAGGGGCTGTCAAGTACTCTATGAAAACAACATACTCATGTATGCATTTATATGAGGAATATTTTTATAAAGCAATTAACGGGTCATCTGGGCCACGGATCTTTCACTGATTCATGTGTTTTCAAGAAAACATGTTTTTATTTTTTTAATTGCATTGAGCTTCCTTTAAAAAAACTGTTATTTCTCCAAAGATAAATTTCATTTTCTACTTAGGAAAACAGATGACTCTTTTTCCCTAAAATGCCTTCTGTGAAATGACATGTGGAGCTGTTAGGCATTGTGAATCTGTTTTATTTACCCCAGTGTTACAGAAAGAAGGAAGGCAATTTTAGCTCCTTTAAAGAGACACTGGTCTGGGGTAAATAACAATTTAGTCCAGGTGGGTAGAAAAGAATGCTTATGACATTCTTTTCTTCAGCTGCATGTGTAACCTCCAAGCAGGAGGTCAGGCAGTAAAACATTTGAGTGAACTGGTGAAATGTTTTGTATTTATTTACAAGGCACTTAATCACAAGACTGATCCCAATAAACTCAACAAGTTAGAGTGATGGAGAAAAGTATATGGGGCATGCAGAACAGTAAAATCAGGGACTGGAGGGGGGCCTGTAGATTGCATTTAGCCTGCTCCTCTCTTCCCAACATGGAGAGATGGCCATCAGTGCAGTGGTCATGGGTGAGTTTGATGAGGAATGTAATGAGGCCCTTTCTGTTCCCACCTGCTGCTGAACTACTTGACATTTTCTTTTAGATTGCAGGCATCCTGAAGTATTTAAATTCTGTTTTGCTGCTAATTCTTCATTCTTTTTGTGTAACTTTCTTGAATCAAAACTTCGGTTCCACCATTCTTAGTGGTGTATCTGTGATGCTGGAGTTGATGACTTGATTTCATTGCTTACCACAGTCTAATTTAAAACCAAAGCATTCTAAAACCTTCTCAGTTTTCTCATTTTTATTGTTACTATATATTTATTGGTTTAGATATAGTTTGTAGAGAATCAAAGAAAGAAAAGAGGACAGTTTCTTTGGATAGGAAGTTTATAACGTTTTCTCCCCAAGAAAGCCTGCCGCATAGTAAGCTCTGGGGTCAGTAGTCACTGCCGGCTTAGCTGTTGTTCATTTTCTCATTGCATCTCTACCAAATGATGGGCAGACAGACTTTGATTCATACCCGACTGTTCTGCTTTTACATGTATATATATATATATATTTTTTGAGACAGGGTCTTATTCTGTCACTCAGGCTGGAGTGCAGTGGCACGATCATAGCTTACTGCAGCCTTGATCCCCGTGAGCTCAAGGGATTCTCCCACCTCACCCTCCCAAGTAGCTGGTACTATAGGCGCTAGCCACTATGCCCAGCTAATTTTTTATTTTTTGTAGAGACAGAACTTTCTTTGTTGCCCAGGTGGTCTCGAACTCCTGGGCTAAAGCCATCCGCCCCCCTTGGCCTCCCAAAGTGCTAGGATGAAAAGCGTGAGCCATTGCACCCAGCCTGCTTGCTTTTATTTTGAATAAAAGATTTCATGGGGTGGGAGGGTTACAACTCTTTGTGAATATTAATAATCCAGATTAATTTGAAAGAACTTTCATGTAATAATGCTACTCAAAAAACAGTATATACAAGCAGTTATCTCTATCACCTAGCAGAAGGCTAGGCAAGATTGGTTTAACAAGTAAATAAGAATAATTTAGTGTTAGCCTGCTATACAAATAAGAGTACTTTAGTATCTGAAACTGTCCCTGGAATATATCAATGTATATTAGGAAATTACTTCAGTATATTATGGACCAGCAAGCATTATTGAGAACACACTGTGTTGCAAGTATGGGGCAGGAACTGTGAAAATATATAAGGTGCTTCCAGTTGGAGATGGCGTGAGGAACAGACTCACTCAGATCATTTTTGGAGTGGTGAGGGCTTTGATACAGGAATACAATGCTGTATAAAGGTGCTTCCCTCTTGATTCTTGAGTTTTGTTTTGTTTTGAGACAGAGCCTTGCTTTGTTGCCCAGGCTGGAGTGCAGTGGCGTGATCTCAGCTCACTGCAACCTCCACCTCCCAGGTTCAAGTGATTCTCCTGCCTCAGCCTCCCAAGTAGCTGGGATTACAGGTGCCCACCACCACGCCTGGCTGATTTTTGTATTTTTAGTAGAGATGGGGTTTCACTGTGTTGGCCAGGCTGGTCTTGAACTCCTGACCTCAGGTGGTCTGCTTGCCTTGGACTCCCAAAGTGCTGGGATTACAGGCGTGAGCTACTATGCCTGGCCTGTTTTGTTTTGTTCTTTTTAATTAAGGCAATGATCAAATTATCTAGGAAATTAGTTTAAAGCCAACATACCTAAAATATAAAACAGAACACAAGGCAGATGTTCTTATGACATTTTCCTCAAGCTGACATTTATTTATCTTACTGCCTGAATGTAAAGACTTTTTTTTTTTGGTAGTTACTTAATTTTACCTCTTTTTTTGTTTCAGTTTAGCTGAATATAACTTATCTAAAATAAAGTGAATAGCTCTTGTATTTAGAGGTAGTACAAATAATAGGGTAACGGTACCCCTTCCTTGTTCTGTCCCACTTGCACCCAGCCAACTCAGCTGCCCAGTGGGATTTTAGATGGTTTCAGTCCTTGGACTAAAGAGAAGTTCAGTTTTGAAGACTCATCCTCTCTGTATGAATAAATTCCTTAGTCATTATCTACTGTTTTTCATTCTCTGTGAAATAGATCGTCTACCACAGTGGATAATAGAGGATGATACTATTCAAGACAAAAGCCTATACTTGGAATAGTTTATGTAATATGACATATTTAATATGCTTAATGCCCTTAATGAAATGAAGATGTGAAATAAAGTATTGTCGTTCTGGGGATATCATTTATCAGATTCTAAGTTTCTGAATCTGGTTAGGGAGTTTCTTTTATTAGTAGTGGTGAATATAGAGTAGTGGTTTGGATATATTGGTGTCATATTTTGATTGGGTAGAAATATCTCTGACATTTTTACATGATGTGTTTTTCCATCCTCTCCACAACAGTAATTTCATCCTCGGGAAGAGAAATCCATCCCATCCATGATGGATTTTCAGATACAGTGCCCAGTTCAATCGTTTGATGAACGTTTATTGTTTACCACATGCTAGGTGAAGTAAATATGGTAGCTGAAGGGTTATGAAAAGATACCAAAGCATTGTTTCTTCTGGGGAGGATTTTATAAGTTTTTTATATTTTAAGTACCTTCTTTAGAGGTCTTTATATTATAAGCTTTCTATATTTTATTTTATTTTTAGAGATTGAGTCTCTCTGTCACCCAGGCTGGAGTGCAGTGGCACGATCTTGGCTGACTGCAACCCCCGCCTCCTAGGCTCAAGTGATCCTCCCACCTTAGCCTCTAGAATAGCTGGGATTATAGGCACGTGCCACCACTCCTGGAGAATTTTTGTATTTTTTGTAGGACATGGTTTTGCTCTGTTGGCCAGGCTGGTCTCAAACTCCTGAGCTCAAGCAATCTCCTGCCTCGAATCACGGATAGAAAGCTTTCTATAGTCTAGTCCCTTCCCTTTCCCTCCCTATACCTCCTGCCTCCAATTCTATTTTTCTTTCCATGCCGTCTCAGAAGAAAGGTAAGTTTCACTTTGCTGATGTGTTCTTGCATATTTTCTTTCTTTCTTTTCTTTTTTTTTTTGATGGAGTTTCGCTCTTGTTGCCCAATGGAGTGCAGTGGCACAATCTTGGCTCACAGCAACCTCTGCCTCCCGGGTTCAAGCCATTCTCCTGCCTCAGCCTCCGGAGTAGCTGGGATTACAGGCATGCACCATCACGCCCGGCTAATTTTTGTATTTTTAGTGGAGACGGGGTTTCTCCATGTTGGTCAGGCTGGTCTTGAACTCCCGACCTCAGGTGATCCGCCAGCCTCGGCCTCCCAAAGTGCTGGGATTACAGGCGTGAGCCACCGTGCTCCACCGTCTTGCATATTTTCACTTATGGCCTCTGACTAGTGCTATGATTAGATTTTTAGATATTTCTTACTTCTAGGTGAGTTGACCTAGAAGTATCATCTCAAACTTCTTTGGATTCAATGTGCACTTTATCTTGAGTTAATCTTAACCTTCATGGTTAGTGTGCCAAGGAGATATACTTGAAGGCTTTTCCCTTCTCCATTTAGGATCCTTAAGTTTTGACGCAGTAATTATTTTAGAAAGGAAGAAATATCATGCATTTTGTCATACATACATCAAGTTTGTTTATAGGGAAGATTTTATAGTACACTGGCCTTGACATGCCTTGACAGAAATGGAGGTGACCGTGTCCTTGAGGCAGAAGGAGGTAGCTGTGCAGTGCTGCTGGTTGCCCTGTGAAAGATGTGGACACGACATTGTAAAGGCTTAGAGGCAGGACCAGTTACATTTGCCTGGATGGCAGGTGACAGCCTTAGGAGAGGAGGAGATAGCTGGGCCTGGAAGGATGGATAGGACATATTTGGTGGGAAGATGAGAAAGGATTTCTCCAGGAGGAAAGAGGGAACATGAACTGTGAGAGAGGAGAACAGATGCCTTAAAGTTCAAGGCATATTCCAGAAGCCAGGAGGAGTATGCCTGGTGCGTAGCATGGGTGGAGTGGGGTGAGGTGGGGAACAGGAATTGCTATCAAGTGGGGATATGATAGTAACAAAGGAATGTGTGTACCTTTTCTGTTTGTAAAAATTAGAATTTCCCTAGATGGTATACTTAGCACCTGCCTGCCTCTCCCAGGTTTTTTTTTTAATATCAAAATTAATCCAGTGTTTTCAAACAAGCACTGCCTTTCTATTTCCTTTTAATCTATTCCCAAGGAAAATAAATATTGACAGTCCTGGTAGTACTATGTATTGCCGCGGTAAACTTTTAGTAGTAGGTAACTTCAAAGAAACTTTACCAACCACATTTTGTGTTTGTTTTGCTCTGGTGCTAATCTGGCAAGAATGATGTCCAGCAGGAAAGTCAACATATCTTAATAAATCGTCCGCTTTTATAGGAATGCTAGCTTTCTGGCAGATGTCATACCAGCCCAGCATACATTGCACAGCAATGACTCGTTTGAATATATTTCAGTGGGGACAGCAGCGTCTCACTGGTAACTGCCATCCTTGCAGAGGATACTTGGAAGGGCTGTGAATTATTTTCCATTCATATGTGGTACCTTGGCCTCTTGCATTGTTGGCATTGAAAACAAAACCAAAACACACAAGACATCATAGAGAAATTATTCCTATCCCTTCAATAGTGTGGCTTCAACTGTGAAAAAAGGAAGGGTGAAGACATTATAGAAGCCAAAATTTGTTCTTATTTTAATATTGGGCTCATCAGCTATGCAGGTGCCAATACAGAGAAATTTTCTTGAGAACCTGGCAGTGGCAGGGTTAATCTAGCTCCTCTGGGGTGGGGTGGAGGTGTACTTCCTGCTTTTATGTTTTCGAAAGAGGAGTGCAGGAAATTATATCTAGGTATTAAGAGCTTTGAAAAGTTGAGTACAAAGCTCTTTATCAGATATAGGAGGCCTAACTGAGGATATCACCCCAATGCAGTTTTTCGAGGAAAGTTGTGCTTTGCCAAAGGTACCTTTTTCCAGGGTCAGTGATATAGCAAGATATTTCTCAAGAGAAGGAAGTAAAAAGGAAAATCCCTTTATGGGATTAAAAATTCAGTAAGTATTCTGAACTCAGTTTTTTTTTTCTTTTTTTCACATTTGAGAATCATTTCTTTTTATACTAGCAATAAGGAATCCTAAGAAGAAATTCAGGAAGCAATTCCTGTTGCAACAGCACTAAAAATATTGAAATATTTAGAAACAAATTTCTCCAAGGAGGCACACTGAAAAACCACAAAACATCAATGACAGAAATATCAGGTTTAAATAAATGAAAAGATATTCCCTACTTCTGAATTGGAAGCTATTGTTAACATGTTAGCACTACACAAAGCAATACACAGATTCAGTGCAATCTTTACTAAAACCCTAGTGGCTTATTTTTTTTTCTTAAATAGGGAAGTTGATCCTAAAATATATATAGAATTACAATAGACCCTTAATAGTCAAACAATCTTGAAAAAAATAGGAAGACTCACATTTTCTAATTTCAAAACTCATTACAAATCTCCAATAAACAGAAGAGTGTGGTGCTAGCAGGAAGATAGACGTATTATCATTAAAAAAAAAAAAGTGACTAGTGAATACTTTTACATCTTACAGTATTTTTTCTCCCAAATGCTGAACTCAGTTTTTAAAAACTCCATTAACTAATGTATAAATTTTTCATTGTCCTTTAATCACTGAAATAAGGCTTTTTTCTGCTTACGGAGGGATTTTTCTGCTGATTTATTGATAGTTGACTGGTCAAAAGGCATGGAAAAGGTGCCATTTCCTGGGCTCTGTTGCCATTTGATTTATTTAGAAGATGTAATAGGAGGAAGAATTTCTGTTCTTGCTGTTAGTCCTGCTCAGTCACGGCAGTGGATGATGGAGAGAGATGGATGCTTGTTTATTGTTTGCTACAGGAGGGGAGCTGCCAGGCGACCAAACAAAGTTAAGAGGGCTTCTGCTTAGTATGTGATTTGTACTGATGCCTCCAGTGCCTGCTCTGGTCCACACGCTGGGTTTAGGGGCTCTCAGATTCTCTGCTCTGTTCAATTCTCTCAACAGTTCTTATTTGCCTTCTAAAGAGGAAGGACTGGAGGGCACACAGCAAGTCTCTTGCAGCCTTAAATGTGCAGTGTTGCCCAAAGTAGTTTGAGCTGGGGTCATGGGGTGAAGGCTTGTTCAGATGATGGAGGAGTTGGCACACATCCTCGGTGTCATTTTCAGTAGTGTGGGGACTGCCCGAGTCAGCCCCACCCACCTGCCTGGGAGCACATTAAAACTCAGGCACCGGCACCATCAAGGGGGACCCCAGGCTCAGGGAATCAGACTCTGGTAGAGAGAGTCCGGGAATCTACTGGGAATCTGCACCTCTGCAACTTCCCTGGTGCCTTTCCAGTCGTAAAACCACTGGTTCCTACTTTCCTATCCATAGAGGACTGCTCTAAGCCTATATGGCAAATTTGGAAAATCTTCTCTCAAATGTTCCATCTATGGGACGGTGGGTGAGCGGCCCAGAGTAATTCTTATGCATCAGTAGGACCCATACATGCGGCATGTCTTAAAATCATAGTTCATGATATCTTTGTAGAGCATTTGAGGGCTTTCAAGCACTAGGTTTATTGCCTTTTAAAATGGGATGCTTTCTCCTGTTTGAGGACTACCTCAGACTGTTAATTTTGCCCCCTGAGGTTCTATGTTGACTCTGCCCGCTGCTGTGGAATTTGCAGCCTGGGAGCATCCAGATGGTAAAAGACCCCCTGGAGTTACTGAGTCAACTCTCAAAATTATCCTGGATTTCAAAAAAGACAAGGAGAGAAAAAAGAAAAATATGGAGACGGGGAGGAATGGTACCAGAAGGGGACCTTTCACAATTGGACGAATCCTGAAATTCTGTCCCTATTTTAGGTATTTTTCTTGCAATGCTGCTGCTGCTGCTGCTGCTGGTTTTAATGATGATGATGGTGAACAAGAGTAATAACACAGCAACCAAAAACAATAAAAATATCAGGAATTTAATGAGGATCGACTTTTGCCAAGCACTGCTAAACACCTTGCACACATTGTCTCATTTAATCTTTACGACAATGCTATGAAATAGATACCATTATTATTGCCCCCATTTTACCGATGGAGAAACTGAGACAGAAAAAATATAGCTCAACTGACATAGCTAGTAGTAGCAGATGTGGGATTCGAACTTTGTGAAATCTGACTTGGAAGCCCAGGCACAAAATGGAATGCAGGTTAAAAATCCAAATGCCTACAGGGCTAGTAGGCAGGAAGAGTAAATGAATAAAGCACACCTGTAGCACACAGGGAGTGGTGGGACTGTGGCCAAGAAGAGAATGCTTGCCCTGTCAATGAGGGTAATCAGTTAAGTCCTAGATAATTGTGCCTAGGCTGAAATTCAGGCCAGTGCTATCAGATTTTTTTTTTTTTTTTTTTTTTGAAGAGCTTATGGAAATCAGTATTTTTATGTGAGATATTTTGATATTTAAATGGTGACAACATATTCAAATTTTTAAAGAACACTGAGCCAAACAAACATCAGATTGTAAGCAGGGTCTTAAATCTGTTTTGTTTACTGCCGTTTGCACAGCATCTAGAACAGTGCTTGGCACATAGTAGGTACTAAGCACATGTTTGTTGAACAGATGATTGAATGAGTATTTGTGGACTGCATTACACTTGCAGGCAGCCAGTTTCCAACTTCTTCTCTACTGCTTCCCCCAACTACCTTTTAGGTTTTTCTGCTGCTTCCTATCCCAGACCAGATCATTTTTCATTTTTTAGCTAAGTATATAGACAATATATACTTCAAAGGTTAAATCCTTCTAGTTTGAGAACTAGATGTACCATATGACCCAGCCATCCCACTACTGGGTATATACCCAAAGGATTATAAATTACTCTACTACAAAGACACATGCACACGTATGTTTATTGCGGCACTATTCACAATAGCAAAGACTTGGAATCAACCCAAATGTCCATCTGTGACAGACTGGATTAAGAAAATGTGGCACATATACACCATGGAATACTATGCAGCCATAAAAAAGGATGAGTTTGCGTCCTTTGTAGGGACATGGATGCAGCTGGAATCCATCATTCTTAGCAAACTATCACAAGAAGAGAAAACCAAACACCGCATGTTCTCACTCATAGGTGGGAACTGAACAATGAGATCACTTGGACTCGGGAAGGGGAACATCACACACTGGGGCCTATCATGGGGAGGGGGGAGGAGGGAGGGATTGCACTGGAGAGTTATACATGATATAAACGTCATGCACATGTACCCTAGAACTTAAAGTATAATAAAAAAAAAAAAAAAAAAAAAAAAAAAAAAAAAATCCTTCTAGTTTGAATTGGTGTTTGGACCAGGATTCTT
Organism: Trachypithecus francoisi; assembly: GCF_009764315.1. Taxonomy (NCBI): domain Eukaryota; kingdom Metazoa; phylum Chordata; class Mammalia; order Primates; family Cercopithecidae; genus Trachypithecus; species Trachypithecus francoisi. The sequence continues at coordinate 71,556,309 of NW_022681470.1, read as the reverse complement.
GGTGGGGATTTTAAAATTGATTTAAAAACTTATTTTTCGGCTGAGTGCGGTAGCTCATGCCTGTAATCTCAGTATTTTGGGAGGCTGAGGCAGGCAGATCGCATGAGTCTGGGAGTTCAAAACCAGCCTGGCCAACAGGGCGAAAACTTGTCTCTACAAAAAAACCACAAACATTAACCGGACATGATGATGTGTGCCTGTGGTCCCAGACACTTGAGAGGTTGAGGTGGGAGGATTACTTGAGTCTGGAGACAAGGTTACAGTGAGCCAAGATTGCTTTACTACACTCCAGCCTGGGCAACAGAGCGAGATGCTGTCTCAAAAAATTATATATATATATATTTAGCCTCTAAAAACATTGTAGTGAAAAACACATACATTTTTTAAGTGTGCAGTTCATTAGTTGTGCTGCAGATCTCCAGAAGTTTTCATCTTCAAAACTGAAACTCTACCCGTTAAACAACACCTCTCCTTTTTCTCCTTCCCTCAGCCCCTAGTAACCCCCATTCTTCTCTGTTTCCACGAACTTGACTACTTTAAATAGTTCATATAAATGGAATCATACAGAATTTGGCTTTTTGTGACTGACACAATAGTGTCAGTTGTACCTAAGGGATTTTAATTTTATTAAATTTCCCAAGAGGAAGGAGCATGCCAGACCCTATAGAGCCACATGGAGAATAAGTAGGATTGGTTAGGAGGCAGAAGGAGTGAGGGGACAGCCTAGGCCAAACCCTTATTTTGTTTTCGTTAGGAAAGGTGAGGTAGGACAGGGTAAGCAGCTATGAACTGGTGAGTTTGAGTAAGTCTGGTAGGCCCTGGGGTACACCGGTCTGGTACCTGGCCCCGGGTAGATTTAGGGCAAGGCGGAACACTGGCTTGGTGTGTAAGAGTTTGATAAAGGAGATGGTTGGGGGTGTGGGCACTGAGTTGGTGAGTTTGCCTGTGGAAGATGTACTGGGGCAGGGGCCTCAGAATTTACTAGCCCTCTAAGAAGAATTGACTAGCCCTGGGAGATGCAGTCTCTCCCCAGTCAGCAAGGCCACAGATCCAAGACCGTCAAGAAGGTGGAAAATAATACAATGTAGTTTATAGCAATTGGCCCTGTGATGGATGCCAAACAGAGAATTATAGAATCTAAAAAAAGACAGAACACTTAATCCACTCAGCATAATATCCTCAAGGTTCATCCATGTTGTAGCATGTATCAGGATTTCCTCCCATTGTATGTATAGACCACAAGTTGTTTATTCATCCATTCATGTGTTGATGGACACCTGGGTTGCTTCCACCTTTTGCCTGACATGAATAATGCTGCTGTGACATGGATGTGTAAATAGCTCTTCAAGACTCTGTTTTAAATTCTTTTGAGTCTATACCCAGAAAGAGAATCCACAGATCCCAAGGGTATTCTGTTTTTAATTTTTTAAAGGTACTGCTGAACTGTTTTCTGTAGCAGCTGCACCATTCTGTATTCCCAGCAACAGTGCACAAGAGTTCCAATTTTTCCCACATCCTCGCCAACACTTGTTCTTTTCTTTTTTTTTCTTTGGGCCATCCTGTGAGGTGATACTTCATTGTCTCATTGTGGCTTTGATTTCTGCTGCTGGTTAGTGATGCTAAGTATCTTTTCATGTGCTTATTAGTGATTCTTTTGTATTTTACAATGTGGTAGTCTATGTTTTGAAATTGAGTCACACAATTTAAGTGTGAGTTTTGAAGAGTTATAAAAACATGGTTTTTATTAGTACCTTTTGTAGCACGGGAAAATCTCAAGGTGATTGCTTTTTTGCACAGAGAGGCAAAAGGTTATCCATTCAGCCTAACTTCAGAAGCTGTTAAAGACTCAGAAACTAGCAGTGGCTTATGCCTGTAATCCTAGTGACTTGGAAAGCAGGAGGATTGGTTGAGGCCAGGAGTTTGAGATCAGCTTGGGCAACACAGCAAGATGTGGTTAAAAAAAAAAAGAAAGAAAAAAAAACTTAGTTTGGCCTGGTGGCATGTGTGCTTGTAGTCGCAGATACTCAGGAGCTGAGGTGGGAAACTTGCTTGAGCCCAGCAGTTTGAGGCTACAGTGAGCTGTGATTGTGCTACTGCACTCCAGCCTGGGTGACAGAGCAAGACCTCATCTCTTAAAAAAAAAAAAATAAGGTAACTATAGCTGGGGACTGTGACCTCTGGCTTTAAGCACTTGGAGGACGGATCATTCATTCACAGAGGACCTACTGTGTGGTAGCCATGGCATAGAACTGCCCAGAGCAAGTCCAGACATATGGAGATGGTCTCCAACTATGTGTCCAAAGTAGAGGGGTTGCCTTACATCCTGAGAGCACTTCTCTACGGAAGCTGATTAAACTTTTTGGGGTGAGATTGGGAGGGCAAATCAGGTGAAGAAGAACTGAGTGTGAGTTTTTATTCAGAAAGCTGAACCATCTGATAATGGCAGTTTAGTGTATTCAGAAAGGATTGAACAACTAAAGTGGGCCCATGGGAAAAGTAAGTAAGTGATCTTTATATTTCATTACAATGTCATTACAGGCATACACCATTTTATTGCGTTTCACAGATATTGCTGTTTTCTTCTATAAATGGAAGGTTTGTGACAACCATGCATTGAGCAAGTCTGTTTTTCCAATAGCGTGTGCTTGCTTCATGTCTCTGTGTCACATTTTGGCATTTCTCACAGTATTTCGAACACTTTCATTATCATGATATCTGTTAAAGCGATCTGTGATCAGGGGTATTTGATGTTAATGTTGTAGTTGTTTTGGGTTGTCACGAACTGTGCCCACATAAGATGGCAAACTAAATTGATAAAAGTTGTGTGTGTTTTGACTGTTCTATGACCCAGCCTCTCCCTCCCTTATCTCTCCCTCTCCTACCACCTCCCTATTCCCTGAGACACAGTATTGAAATTAGGCCAATTAAGAACCCTACAGTTACCTCAGCAATGTCTAGAAATGACTAAATTTAGTGAGGGAGACATACTGAAAGCCAAGATAGCCTGAAAGCTACCTGAAAGGCCCCAGTGTGTGATGTTCCCCTACCTGTGTCCAAGTGTTCTCATTATTCAATTCCCACCTATGAGTGAGAACATGTGGTGTTGGTTTTCTGTTCTTGCGATAGTTTGCTCAGAATGACGGTTTCTAGCTTCATCCATGTCCCTACAAAGGACATGAGCTCATCCTTTTTTTATGGCTGTGTAGTATTCCATGGTGTGTATGTGCCACATTTTCTTAACCCAGTCTATCATTGATGGACATTTGGGTTGGTTCCAAGTCTTTGCAATTGTGAATAGTACAGCAATAAACATACGTGTGCATGTGTCTTTATAGTATCATGATTTATAATCCTCTTGTGCCAGTTTGCCAAGTTGCGAATGAAAGAAAAAGTTCTTGAAAGAAAAAAAAAATGCTACTCCAGTGAACCACATGAATGATAAGACAGCAAAATAGCCTTATTGCTGATAGGGAGAAAAATTGAGTGGTCTGGATAGATTGAACCAACCACAAACTTTCCTTAAGCTAAAGCCTAATCCCGAGCTAAGCCCTAACTCTCTTCAATTCTGTGAAGACTGAGAGAGGTGAGGAAGCTGCAGAAGAAAAGTTGGAGCTAGCAGAGGTTGATTCATGAAGTTTAAGGAAAGCAGCTGTTTCCATAACATGAAAGTGCAAGGTTAAGCAGCAAGTGCTAATGTAGAAGCTGCAGCAAGTTATCCAGAAGATCTAGCTAAGATCACTGATGAAGGTGGCTACACTAAATAACAGATTTTTTTTTTTTTTTTTTTGAGATGGAGTCTTGCTCTGTCGCCCGGGCTGGAGTGCAGTGGCCGGATCTCAGCTCACTGCAAGCTCCGCCTCCCGGGTTTTACGCCATTCTCCTGCCTCAGCCTCCGGAGTAGCTGGGTAAATAACAGATTTTTAATGTGGATGAAGCAGCCTTTTCTAGGACTTTCTTAGCTGGAGAGAAGTCAGTGCCTGGCTTGAAAACTTCAAGGGACAGGCTGACTTTCTTCTTAGGGGCTATTGCAGCTGATGACTTTTAAGTTGAAGTAACTGCTCATTGATCATTCCCCAAATCCTAGAGTCTTTAAGAATTATGCTAAATCTACTCTACCTATGCTCTATAAATGGAACAACAAAGCCTGGATGATAGCAGATCTGTTTTCAGCATGGTTTACTGAATATTTTAAGCTCACTGTTGAGACTTACGGCTCAAACAAAATTTCTTACAAAATATTGTTGCTCATTGACAATGCATCTTGTCACCCAAGAGTTCTGATGGAGATGTGTAAGAAGATGAATGTTGCTTTTATGCCTGCTCACACAAAATCCATTCAGCAGCCCATGGATCAAGAAGTAATTTCGACTTTCAAGTCTTATTTAAGAAATACATTTTTAAAGGCTATAGCTGCCACAGATAGTGATTCCTATGATGGATCTGGGCAGAGTAAATTGCAAACCTGGAACAGATTTACCATTCTCAGTGCCATTAACAACATTCCCAGTTCATGAGAGGAGGTTAAAATAATAATAACAGGAGTTTGGAAGACGTTGATTCCAGCTCTCATGAATGACTTTGAGGGGTTCAAACTTTAGCAGAGGAAATAACTGCAGATGTGGTGGAGATAGCAAGAGAACTAGAATTAGAAGTGGACCCTGAAAATGGGACGGAATTGCTGCAATCTCATGGTAAAACTTGAAAGGATGAAGAGTTACTTTTCATGGAAGAGCAAGAAAAGTGGTTTCCTTAGATGGAATCCTTAGTGATGATGCTGTGAACATTGTTGAAGTGACAAGAAAGGATTTAGAATATAACATATACTTAGTTGATAAAGCAGTGGCAGAGTGTGAGAAGATGGACTCCAATTTTGAAAGATATTCTACTGTGGGTAAAATGCTGTCAAACAGCATTGGGTTCTCCAGAGAAATCTTTCATGAAAGGAAGAGTCAACTGATGTGACAGACTTCATTGTCTTTATTTTAAGAAATGGCCATAGCCACCCAACTTCCAGCAGCCACCATGCTGATCAGCAGCCATCAACATCAAGGCAAGACCCTCTCCCAGCAAAAACATTAGGACTTGCTGAAGGCTTATATGATCCTTAGCCTTTTTTAGCAATACAGTATTTTGTTTTTTTTTTTCTTAGAGATAGAGTCTCATTATGTTGCACAGGCTGGTGTGCTGTGACTAATTACAGGTACAATCATAGCTCACTGCAGCCTGGAACTCCTGGGCTCAGTGGATCCTTCCATCTCAGCCTCCTGAGGAGTGGGGACTACAATAAAGCATTTTAAAATTAAGGTACTTGGCTTTTTAGACATGATGCTGTTGCACACTTTATAGACTAATAGTGTAAAACAAACATAACTTTTATATGCACTGGGAAAGCAAAAAGTTTGTGTGAGTTGCTTTATTGTGACATTCGTTTTATCGCAGCGTTATGGAGCCAAACCCACAATGTCTCCAAGATATGCCTGTAATTGATATTGACTGGAACAAAAGAAAGTTGATTACATTAGTTTGGTGCAAATAGTGGTCATGTCTACTGTCCCCAAATCCTAGAGAAGAATAAATTTAACTCTGTGACAGCTAATTTGTAGTTTCATTGTTAAAAGGTGTTCTATATGTCTTGAAAATGTTATTCTAGGATGAGCTATACTGACTCAGAATTAATTTGAAAAGGGTATAGATGCTGTGTCTTGACTTCTGAGATGTCCTTTACTGATAGAGCGTTGATGCAGGATTAATCATATCTGTAGCCGTAGAGACAGGAGGCATTCCTGCCTTTCTGGTTTGCAGACGTGGAGGGCTGAAAAGGATGGGGGTGGGGCATGGTAGTGGAGATTATTAGCCAGTGGATTAATGGTTAACCCCTGCAGCATGCCAGAGATACACCTAATCTTTGATGAGACCTACTGCTCAGAATGAATAATGGTTAACCATTCCTTACCTTTGACTAAGACAGTATACCTTTCATAGTTTGTTTTTTAAAGTATGTGGAGCTGTGAAGTTTTTTTCTTTTGCAAATAACATTTACATATCACAGAAGTTTTATGACTCATTCCTGGCAAAGAAAGCAGGCGGTATCCATGAATAGTTTGTCATCTTTTAGAGACTAGTAGAATGATTGCTATCGAATTTTCATTTAACTTGAACACAGCTGTGTAGAGAGCAATATAAAGTGGTCCTTTCCTCAGTACAAAACATGAAAAAAAAAAACCTGAGCTCTTGTTAGCAGATGTTAGTGTGTTATGCTGCACATGCCAGCGAGACGTTCTTATTTATGAGAACTAGTCATCTGGACTGGAAAAAGATTTTTAAAAGAAAATAAACAAAGGGAGCAAAGAAAAATTCGAGGTCACCCTCCTCTCACAGGGGCTGTTTCGGGCTGGGTGCAGTGTCAGTTATCTGACGCCTGACTCCAGGGAGAGAGAGCCACCTGCATCCCTGGTTAATGAGCACTGGCCACCTGGCAGAACCCGGCGACCATGAAGATGCAGTTTCATTTTTACCATTTGTCACATCAAACTAAAGGTTTTGGCATTTTTGACTACTTATAAAACATTCTGTAAACATGAGAAATAGTTTTTCTATTTATTTGTTTATTTTCTTCTTTTAGACACAGGGTCTCTGTCTTCCAGGGTGGAGTGCAGTGACACCATCACAACTTACTGCAGTCCTGAACTCTGGAGCTCAGGTGGTCTTCCCGTCTCAGCCTCGGGAGTAGCTGCAATTATAGGCACATGCCACCAACTCCCAGCTCATTAAAAAAAAAAAAAAAATTAAGAGATGGGGCCTCCTATGTTGCCCAATCTGGTCTCGAATTTCTGGCCTCAAGCAATCCTCCCACTATGGCCTCCCATAGCATTGAGGTTACAGGGTGTGAGCCACTGTGCCTGGCCAGTTTTTATATTTAGGTAAAAAGCTAGCAGAAATTGGCTCTTCCCAGTTCTGAGACGTTTTTCGATTAATGCTATTGATGATTTCTAACTTGTTATCAGAGTCTTAGTTTCCTTTCCTTGGTAATCTAAGGAATTGTCCTTGGCTTCCCTTGTTTATAGTCATCTCACTGCTGCCTAAGCAGAGGAGGCATGGTTACATGACCAGTGTCTCTCTGTCTCTGTCTCTGGGCTTAGGTTTACCCCTGAGAGAGTTCATTGTAAATCTGTGCTGAACTGACTATTCGGTCTGAGTTGGAATATTTTTTGCTTATTACAAACTTGATTTATTTGAGACAAAGTCTAACTCTGTTGTCCAGGCAGGAGTCCAGTGGCACGATCATAACTTACTATAGCCTCAAACTCCCGACTCAAGTGATCCTCCTGCCTAAGCCTCCCCAGTAGCTGGGACTACAGACACATGCCACCACATCAGCTAATTTTAAAAAATTTTGGTAGAGGTGAGGTCTTGCTGTATTGCCCAGGCATGTCTCAAATTCCTGAGTTCAAGCAATCCTCCAGCTTTGGCCTTTTAAAGTTTTGGGGTTACAGGCGTGAGACACTGCACCCAGCTGCAAACTATTAAGAAAAAATAATGAAAGGCTGAGCTCTTTTCTTTGTAGCTAAGCCTCTTGAGAAAGTTCTGAGGCTGCTACATCTCCCATTCCATCCTCAGGTCCTCGCATCGCAGCTGGCAGCTCCACTGCTGTGTGGGCACTGACCCCTACCCCCCCAAGGGACCAGCCATCTCCTGTTGGCCATGGCGAATGTTTTTCAGTCCTTATCTGACCTCCCTTTGGCATTGGACATTGACCAGATCCTTCTCCTTGAAGCGTTACCATCTCGAGTAGTCCCCTACTCGAGCTGTTTCTCCTGCTTCCCTGGGTGTTCCCTTTCACTGTTTGTTGAAGGTTGTCCTCCTGCTGGTCACCCATTGAACGTAGGTGTCAGGTGTCATCTAGCATTGGATCCCGTGTCCTCCTGTCACACTTTTTTTCCTGGCGGGTGTTCACAGCTGGATTTGTTCACATGACCGCCACATTGAACTCATCCGTAACTCAGACCTCTCTCTTTGGGGGCCCCCAAATTTCAACTGCTTATCAGGATCTTTCCATGAGACTGACCACAAATATCTTAAACAGAGGTTTCTTAGAATTCATCTGCTTTTTCCTCAAACGTGTCTTTTCTCCTATATTCTCTACCTTGCTGAGAGTGTCACCTCTGATGAAGTTAAATACACTGGGGGTTTGGATCAACCTAAACTCATTTTCTTTCACCCTCTTTATGCGGTAAGTACCAAGTCTTTCCCATTACTCTAAGGTAGTTCCTTTTTCCTAGTCCAAGCCAATCCTACTTGTCTGCAGATTCAGTATGGTACCTTACCTCCTGCAGGAAAATTCCCCAGCATTCTGTACCCAGCCCTTATCCTGGGATTGGTCTCCCCTCGATTGAGCTCATTCAGGCTGGTGCCTTGCCTCATTCACCGTCATTTCCCCAGGGCCTAGCAGGTGGTGCCTTGGAAATAACGTACGTTAGTGGAAGTGTCCTAGTACGATTCCATGGCTAATGTGTGTGCTACTCTTGCCATTCAGAGATGGGGCTGGAACGTCACCCTGTGGACATTCTGGTCCTAAGAGCCCTGTTCCTGGTTGCCTGCTATTTGCTTGTGTCAAGTTGGATACGACAGCTATGGGAAAATGATTGAGGGCAGAAGGCAGTTTTGGTGTGACAGGAAGAGCACAGGCTTCCAGGACTTTGCTGTAAGATCAGGAGAGAATAATGCATTGGAAGTACCTGATGCTGAGTCTGTTCTCAGGAATGGTGTGTTTGAGGCAGCTGCCCATTGCCAAGTGCTTGCCGTGTGCTTGGATGCAACCATGGCTAAAGGTTTCCTTTCTGGCTATGTGGTGATTGACTGTGGGTCACCTTCCTATTGTATTTCTGACTCCTCGAGTGTAGTATAAAGGTCTTTGCAGAGGTAGGGCTAATGGAGAGGCAGTGGCAGTTGTTCAATGTTCTATAATGTAAGCTGAAAGATTTTTCTTTAGTCTTAAGCTGAATTTTCCACATTCTCATTACTAGTTGGGGAGGAATTGGGAAGTGGTAACATTATTGGTAGCATTCTAATGACCATTCTCTAGTTCTACAGAAGAGGTATGTTTGAGGAAGGCACCCAAGTTTCCTGACTATTTCTCACACTTCTCCATCACAAGAAAGCTCTATGTACAAAATGATGAGAGTCCCAAGAACCATCATTTGCTCTAGGCTTGTCCTTACTGTGGAAGCTCAGAGACTCATGTTTGATCTAAAATAAAAAGCCATAAGGCAAACCTTATCGAAGTAGGTGACGTCGGGTATGTTTGCTGCTGAACACATACAAACACTTTATAGGCAGATAAAATAAAATGACTCACAACATTGCTGACATTAGTCTGTGTTCTTCCCACAGCTAAATACATCATAGAATTTTACCGAATTACATCGACTAATTGTTCATTGACCAACATCACACTAGTGGGACCACAAGACTGACAGTGCTGCACTTTGCTTTGAGAGGAAAGGGAAGAATGAACCTGAGGAGAGTTGACCGAAATGTAATAATTCTGAACTGAGATTTGAAGTGAAAATAGAGTGCCAACTTTGATTTTTGTATTTTGTAAACTCTATTTTAAAAGTTTATTTTGTCTTACAAATATACATCTACATATTAGACATAAAAATGGTGGCTCACGCCTGTAGTCCCAGCACTTTGGGAGGCCGAGGCGGGCGGATCACGAGGTCAGGAGATCGAGACCATCCTGGCTAACACGGTGAAACCCCATCTCTACTAAAAAATGCAAAAAATTAGCTGGGCGTGGTGGCAGGCGCCTGTAGTCCCAGCTACTTGGGAGGCTGAGGCAGGAGAATGGCATGAACCTGGGAGGCGGAGCTTGCAGTGAGCCCAGAGTGCGCCACTGCACTCCAGCCTGGGCGACTGAGCGAGACTCCATCTCAAAAAAAAAAAAAAAAAAATGGAAACGAGGCAGCTGATGTTAAATTCTGGCTGCAGTCTCTTCTAAGATTCGGTCCTTCTGATTACGGAGCTATGTCAAAGATGCCATATCTAAAAAAGAAATCAGCGTCTTTCCCTACTTCATCTTCAGTACTCAAATATGCTTAGGACAGATTATGTCTTATATGTCATTAGATATTAATTTTGAAGATTTAATGAGTTTCTGTAAAGTACTTAGAATGGTGCCTTTCATAATAAATACTGTGTAGTGTTTGCCATTTTATTATTGTTATTGCTTATTTTTAACAAAATTATATTTAAATTTGCATTTACTGACATATTTCTCCAAGTATATGCTAATATAATTTTCACAGTGTGAATTTAAAACTCTGAGTCTCTCAGTTAATTGGATTTTATCCTTTTGTTTGGAATTTCCTTTTGAGATACTTTGTCAACTTTTGTAGAGTTAGACTGGTAATATGTATTTTCAATAATCAATACTAATAGGTTTTTAAAATGACAGATTTGAGCGATTTTTCACTTAATTTTTCTAAGATCTTCTGTAAAAACTGAGGGAAACCTGAATACATCCTATGCAAATAATTGACATAGGGATAACTCAGTTTCAGTTGTTTTCCCTATTTTTTTCTGATATTATTTTTAACATTATTGTGCTATATTTTATGGAACACTTTTTTACACAACTAAATCACTCTGTCTTTATTTTGATCACTTGTTCCAAGTCTTCAACATTTTTTCTTAACTTTTAAATGCTAAAATTGTTTAGTTGGCCCCGCACAGTGGCTCCTGCCTGTAATCCCTGCACTTTGGGAGGCTGAGGCGGGAGGGTTACTTGATAGCAGGAATATGAGACCAGCCTGGGCAACATAGTGAGATCCTGTCTCTAAAAATAAATAAATAAATAAAAAATAAAAAGTTGAATTAATATTACAAATATTTTTCAAGACCTGCTGTGTGTTGGACAGTATTTGCATATGTTTTTCTTGTTTACCACTCTGTGAGCTGTATTGTATTATAGGACAATGAAGCTATTTTGCACATAGGAAAACAGGTTTATAAAATGCACATCATTGTTTGGCTAGTAAAGAACAGAGTTGGGTTGACCACAGATCTCTGTCTGTCAATCCCAGGCGCTTACTTATCATGGTAAAACTTTCAAAATAACCCTACCGCCATCGGCAGGATGGTGGAATAGGGGGTCCCAGTCCTCTTCCCCCAATAGAAACACGTCTTTAATAACCCTCCAGGGATGAAAAATCTTTATGAGAGCTCCCAAATTCAGTTCTATGCATTAAATATGTATAACTTTTTGTATGTCAATCATACCTTATAAAGTGTTTTGAAAAATAACTTTTTTTTTTGAGACGGAGTCGCACTCTGTCACCCAGGCTGTAGTGCAGTGATGCAATCTCGGCTCACTGCAAGCTCCACCTCCAGGGTTCACGCCATTCTCCTGCCTCAGCCTCCCAAGCAGCTGGGACTACAGGCGCCCACCACCACGCCCAGCTAATTTTTTGTATTTTTAATAGAAACGGGGTTTCACCGTGTTAGCCAGGATGGTCTCAGTTTCCTGACCTCGTGATCCACCTGCCTTGGCCTCCCAAAGTGCTGGGATTACAGGTGTGAGCTACCACGCTCAGCCGAAAAAATAACTTTTGAAGTTATGTACCATGAAAAATGGATTTAACTTGGTTTTTCTCTATGCTACACCTGGTGATCCCAATTCATTTCCTTAAGTAGTGTTTATTGAGCCCCTAAATATTGTTTATTGTTCCAGGCACAGTGTTAGGTGGGAGTTCAACAGGAAAAAGAGAGGTATAGGGTTATCTCTGAAGGAGTTTATAGCCTAATTGTTGATAGAATACTTGCTCTGTTTTGTGCCAGACGTGGTGGCTCACGCCTGTAATCCCAGCACTTTGGAAGGCCGAGGAGGGCGGATCACTTGAGGTCAGAAGTTCGAGACCAGCCTGCCCAACATGGCAAAACCCCATCTCTACTAAAAATACAAAAAATTAGCCGGATGTGGTGGTGGGCACCTGTAGTCCCAGCTACTTGGGAGGCTGAGGCAGGAGAATCGCTTGAACCCTGGAGGTGGAAGTTGCACTGAGCTGAGATCGCACCACTGGACTGCATTCTGGGTGACAAGAGCGAAACTCGATCTCCAAAAAAAAAAAAGAAAGAATACTTACTCTGTTTTCATGGATTAAGTTTTCTGTGTTTAACCAGCTCCATATGGCTTAATAACAGTCACACTGTAACGTGATTAAAATATGAAAAGACGAATTTGGCATTTTACCCAGCTCCATGAGATGAATTGCACCATTTATCACATTATTCCTTGAACTTTGGTGTTGACTTAAAATTGTACAGCCTATCAGTGAAGAATACATTTTTATCTTTGCTATATTTAGTTTTTCTCAAGTTGCTCTTGGGCATGGTGAATCTTTTCATTGTTAGTGTTTTACATAGTTTCTAGCAGTAATGAATAATTACCAAGGACCAGATGTTTTAAAACCTTTCCTCTAATGCTCACAGCCATCCTTCCAAGCTAATGTGCCTTTTCTTCATGTTAATGATGAGGGACCTGAGGCACCACATGCCCCACAGATGTTGTCATTCCAGGGCACTCAGGGCAGTCCTTTCCTGGCTTCAGATTTCTTTCAATAATTTTTTTTTCTTTTTTAATGAAGACCCTAGATAGGCTGTAACAGATTATTCCCTTTTCCCCTTCTGTGAGAGCTATGGTGCCTTATATCGGTTAAAATCTGGTGAGACCTGTGGCAAATTGATTGCTTCTGTCTGCCCTTCAGTGGTTCTGAAACATTAGGAGGTTGTCCTTCTTGAGAGAGATTTCAGCACTTCACGGAGTGAGCTGATGCCTCAAGCCACTTGTATTTGGAACCATAAAAGAGTTGTCAGTTCACTGAGTTGAAGGAGGAGGGTGTTGCTGGCTTTCTTTGTTGCCGGGAAGATGGATCTGATTATAAGAAGCCTCTCAATTAGAGAATTGAATCCAAAAGAACTAGGAAAATCTGGGTGTTTAAACAAAGTTTGAATTGACATGGGATGTTATAGAGATTGCAGCTTATTTAGGAAGGGAAGTGGGTAGATCTCTGGCTCCTTCTAATTAGGAGTCTCATGTCCAGAGTCTGCCTTTGTCCCAGGCTGCTAAGATTATTTTTCCAGTGTCTTTGATAATTGCCACAAATGTACAAGAATTAGGACACATGTGGGTATGTCTTACATATTTGGGGGAGTATTTTTCAGGAAACTTTGATTCTTGGGCATATCCTCACTGATACATTAGAATAAAATATAAAGCAAAAGTGCCATAAACCAGAATTGTGATCCATCATCTAGAATGAGAAAATGTCACACATTTGTGGACATTTGTGGACAATGTGTGACATTTTCTCATTCTAGATGATGTTGCTTCAAGAAGGTAGAACCGTTTGCCCTTTCCCCTCCTCAAGCCTGCTGGCACAGAACTGTCACGAGGGTAAGAGTTCCTGTAGGAAATATAATGGCTTTTGAAGTTGAGTTTCCTGTAATGTGAAGAGGGTTTCTGTATTCGAGACATAAAACAAAACTGAGTATTATTTTCTTTGCAAGAGTTGTCTCACAGGCAATCTAAAAAAAAGGAATGCTTAAATTAGAAATAATATAACAAATTTATGGAGCCTTTGATAGTTTAACCATTTAAAAAACTGCAGTTATGTGAACTTTGGCAAACTTTCTGAATTCACATAAATGGATAGTTTTACCATGTAAAGTGTTAGCTTTGAAGTTTTCTTTTGAGGGAAGAGATAAAATGCGTTAAAATTAAATTATATTTGTTTTTGTTTGAATGGCTGAAAGATGAATATGATGCAGATTTTCAAGGTACAAATATTTTTGGCATACAGTAAAAAGTTTTCATTCCGCTCCTGGTCGGCAGCCTCCTGGTCCACCTTCTAGAGACCAATAGTTGATAGTTATTAATATATTCTTCAGAGATATTTTGTATGTATACCAGCATATATATATATCTGCCCTCTTTTTCCACACACTCACTCTACTGATTAATCTCTCTAGGGTTCTATATCAGTGTGGTCTCTTATTTTGACAGGCATTAATTCTAGTATATATCGAGCCTCCTCATTCATTTTTTTCTGTTACATGCGCACACTGTCCACATAACCTCTCTGTGGTGCAGTTTCTAGGTTGCTTCCAGATTTTGCAGTTAACGAAGAATTTTCTCATACAAGTATGAGTCTTAGAATAAATTCCTGTCAGTGTAATGCTAGGTCAAAGGGTGTGGGCCACTAGGTGTAGTGGCTGCTTTCTGTTATCCCAGTACTTTGGGAGGCAGAGGTGGGAGGATTGCTTGAGTCCAGGAGTTTGAGACCAGCCTGGGCAGCATAGTGAGACCATCTCTATAAAATAAAAAATTAGCCAAGGGTGGTGGTGCATACCTGTAGTCATAGCTTTTCAGGAGGCTGAAGTGGGAGGTTCACTTGAGTCCAGGAGGTCAAGGCTGTTGTGAGCTATGATCACACCACTGTACTCCAGCTTGTGCAATAGAGTGAGATCCTATCTCTTAAATCAGAACAAGGATCTCGCAGGAAAAAAAAAATTTTTTTTAAAGGGTATGGGCATATGGGCATTTTAAATTTTAATTTATGTGGCCAAATTGTTTGTCATGGAAATTATACCAAATTATCAGCAATATATTGTGGTGCCATATAGACTATTGGCTTTGAACACATTTTCTTGGGGATGGGAAATTGATAATTTTTAAATACGCATCTTTAGATATATAATATGTTAAGTGTATGTGCATATTTAGATATATTTCCATATATTTCATTATTGAGTAATCATATTTGATTCTCTTTTTGGAGGCTAGGTAAGTTTATGTGGCAGTTTTCAAACATTGAGAGCTATTAGGTTGAGAAAATATGGATAATAAGGTAATTTGAGGACCTTTTAGTTTCTTGTCCTTTCTTTCTCTCTTACATCCCTCTGAATTATTTAAGATCCAGCTGAGTCTTGCCTTCTTCCATGAAATCTTCCACAATTATTCCAGCTCTTGTTGACCTGAGATCCAGAGCCTATACTCAGTGATATGCTTTTATGAGAATGAATCTGTGTAGTATCATGTTTATGTGCCATGTTAGGAGACTCACAGCGTTAGAAGGGAAAGAGCAAGGAGGAGCTTCACTCTTGGCTTTGCCCTGTGATTTTTATCTAGCTCTCCTCTGGGGCAGAAGCAATCACATCCAATAGATACTATTTTCTTATTTTTAAAACCTTCCCCCAGTACTTTGTTATACTATTTTAAGCATAACTTGTATTATTTTTCTGAATATAAAAGTGATAATGATCATTGTAGAAAATATGAGAAATATAAAACATTTTATAAAGCAGAAATAAAAATCACCCAGAACCCTATCAGCTGTGAGTACTCATAGCCATCATTTCTTTTGTCCTTTTCTCTCTCATTCATTCTCTCTCTCTCTTTCGTTCGTTCATTCTCTCTCTCTCTATGTATTTCTAATGAAATTGACAGCAACATGCCGATATAGTTTTATATTCTCCTTTTTTTTTTTTTAACCCTAAGAATAGCTGATGGCTTGGGGTATTTCCTCACAGAACTTTTCGTATGCATGTATATATACATAATATGAAATGTAGAGAAAATTTTGAATAAAGAAATTAGAAACAAAATTATACTATGCGTAATGCTGCATTTGCTTTTGCCATTCAGTAATACGTGGTAAGCTGCCTGTCTCAGAAGTATGTATAGATCATTCTAGTTCTTATAAATGTTTGTACCTTTGCACCAGGTCCCATAGACTTCCAGTGATATCATGCTTTCCCTATTATAAATAATGCAAAAGTGATATCCTTTTACATAGATGTATGTAGAACCTTGTAACATAGATTAAAAGTGGAATGACTGGATTAAACGCTATACACACTTAAATTTTGATGGATAATGCCAAATTTCTGCTTGAAAATGTTTTACCTGTGTGTATTCCAATAATAGCCTCACTGTCCTCATCAGCTCTGAAAATGATCTCTTTAATTTTTTTAACTTGGTAGGTTAAAAAAAAATTGCCTCTTATGCATGTTTAATTTACATTTTCCTGATGGTAAGGTTGAATGTCTTCATATGTTTCTTAGCTGTGTGTCTTTCAGCTATAAATTTTTCATTTTTCTAGTTTCTGATCGATTAGGATTTCTTTGATATTAACTTTTTTGTCTGTTACATATATTGCAAGTATTTTCCTCCAGGTTGTTGTTTTCTTTTTTTCTTCCCCCTGCCCCGTAGAGCTCAATTTCTGGAGACCAGGTTGTTGTTTGCTAACTTGTTTCTTGTTGTCTTTAGCCATACAGGAGTTTTAAGTTATTTAATAAAATCTGTGTGGTCTGTCAGTTTTGGGTCTTATTTACAAAGACCCTCCAATTTAAAATGTATTTTCTTATTTTTTGTTTCTAGCACTTTTATGATTTTGTTTTCTTACAAAGACTGAGCTGGACTGAAGGAATGATTGAACTTTATTTCTTTTCCTCTGTAGTTTAATCATGAAAATTGGTATATTTGTATATAAGATTTTTATTATTTACCAAAGCAGTTCTGTGGAATATAGATTAAGTTAGATATTAAGTTAAAATTGAATCATGGAAATTCAGATTATGGATAAATTGTTCTTTAGGACTTTAAAAATCTCTCTCCAGCTGTCATTTAGTTTCTAATAGTGTTCTCTGGTCCCTTAGGGATCCCAGGACTTGGGTAGGGGGTAAGGAGTGTTTAAAAAGAATATATAGGTGTCATCAAATCAATTCTGCTTTTATCTGTAATATTTCATTTGAAAATAAAGGTGCTGCTGAAAACAAGAAGCAGAAAACCCATAATTTGCTATTCCATTGGAAGTTTGGGGAGCAGGGTAGGTACTAGTAACTCATGTTCCCCAAGGGGTTTCAGTGAGTTGGTGTGGGTCATGCGTGAGGTCAGTGTGCAGTGTAACTAGAATTCCTTGCCCCTGAGGATCTTGGCTGAGCTCCCCTGACAGGGCTGGGCTGAGCCCTATCCTGGGCTAGGCCTAACACTGGGCTAAGCCGTATCCTGTTACAGTTATAAAGTATGCTCCGCAGTGTGACCTTCTGCTCTAGAACACTTTGCACACTATTATTCCGCATTTCCTCTTGGATACCTCGCTCATCTGTTCACTGGGATCTAGTTATACAGAAGCAATAAATACTACAGAGCATAAATATTTTGGTTAGGAAATGAAGTACATTTCTAAATCTGTGAGCACAAAACTGAAATGGAAAAGTACTGAGCAGATTATAAGCTCAGGACCAAGAATGCCAGGAGAGGTTTTTTTTTGTTTAGAGAAGAAACATGAAGTGTTGTTTATCTGTAGGTGTGAAAAATGTATTAAAATAGCACATTAGGCCGAGTGTGGTGCCTCACGCCTGTAATCCCAGCACTTTGGGAGGCCGAGGCGGGCGAATCACTGGAGGTCGGCAATTGAAGACCAGCCTGACCAACATGGAGAAACCCCATCTCTACTAAAAATACAAAATTAGCTGGGCATGGTGGCGTACACTTGTAATCCCAGCTACTTGGGAGGCTGAGGCAGGAGAATCGCTTGAACCTGGGAGGCGGAGGTTGCGGTGAGCCGAGATCGCACTGTTGCACTCTAGCCTGGGCAAGAAGAACAAATTTCCGTCACAAAATAAATAAATAAATAAATAAATAAATAAATAATAAATAAAATAGCACATGATTACTATTCTAAAAAGCACTTTTCCTCCCCCATCTTAATTTGATAATGTCAGTCTTGTCTAAGTACCTTTTCTCCTGGAGTGGATTAATGGAACACTATTTTTTTAGACTCTTGAATTACTGCAGATACTCTGACTAATTGTTATTCCTAACCTTAATGGTACTTAATTTACTTCAGAAGATTTGAATTAAATTTTGGTTTTGGTGTCATCTTTCAGATCTCCTTTTTATTCCTTCAGTGTTGATTTTTAAACCACTGTCCTCCTACTCGTAATAGCTACAGTAATAGGTAATTATTAGGCATTGTTATCTGGACCAGAGACTCTGATATTGCTTTACATACATTATCTTATTTAATCTTTTCACTGATGCTGTGACATGTAGTTACTATTTTCATCTTACAGATCAGGAAACTGAGGCTCAGAGAGTTTAAATAGTATGTCAAAGATTTTACAGTTGGCTGAAACTCAAACATAGCATTCAAATTCAGAGCTCTTTCTTCCGCTCCCAAGCTTTTCACTGTTACAGTGTCTTTAGATTTTTTTCACCTTAATAAGTAACTCTGTGTGCCCCTTTCTGGGATGATGCTGAGAGAAGAGAAAATACATCTCACCACTAATGCCTGTCCCAGTTCTCAGACAGTTGCTTCTTGGTCCAAAGCGGTTTTAATGTGCAGTCATCTCTAAGATTTGTTGAGTTTCATGAGTCAAGCAAGAAGAATTCCAGGTCTTTCAGGCATCTCCTTCCCTCAAGTTCACTTGTGGTGAAGATGACACATGGTCAGTGTTTCTAATTATACTTTGGTCTTCCTTTTCCTTGAATCTTGTCAAGGAATAGAACTGCCCTTCCCCCTTCCCTCCCTTCCATTCAGTAGTGTAGTGGTAACTCAGTCTTAGAAACATCATGAGAGGCCACTCTTCCTTTAGACGTCCAAACATTCTGTTAGCTTTAGTTCTCCCTGCATTGTTCATGTAAAGCTTCATTTATATGACCAATTCCCTAGTGTCATCTCTTTCTACCCTTGCAAAAAAAAAAAAAAAAGAGCTTAATGTTAGATAACAGTGCAACACAATAGAGCAGAAAGTTAAAGTCGGCTAACTTGGCAGGGTAAAAAGAAGTACATCCGGGGCTTGTTCCTATTTTGACCAAAAAGCGTTAAAGTGTGTGCTTGTATGGCAGGAATCGCCGTCCTCTCTGAGCTTGGGGAACATTAGCCTGTGTAATAGGGCTGACAACAAGATGACTGGTATAATGAGTAAGGTAAGAAACAGAAGAGAGGGGCCGGGCGCTGTGGCTCACACCTGTAATCCCAGCACTTTGGGAGGCCGAGGCGGGCGGATCACGAGGTCAGGAGATCGAGACCATCCTGGCTAATATGGTGAAACCTGATCTCTACTAAAAACACAAAAAATTAGCCGGGCGTGGTGGCGGGCGCCTGGTAGTCCCAGCTATGTGGGACGCTGAGGTGGGAGAATGGCGTGAACCCGGGAGACGGAGCTTGCAGTGAGCTGAGATTGAGCCACGGCACTCCAGCCTGGGCAACAGAGCGAGACTCCGTCTCAAAAAAAAAAAAAAGAAAAAGTAAGAAGAGGAAAAGGAAGGCACTAAGGATGGGAGAGAGGACACTGGTGGAGTGCTGCCGGTCATTTCTTTGGTTCTCTTTCTTTGATATGTCCACATAAATTGAGTGCTACACCTTTAGAAGTGGTTGTTTTTTAAAAACTTTTTATTGTATTTGTATTTTTAAATTTTAAGTTCTGCGGTACGGGCACAGAAGTTGTTCTTACTTTTTTTTGATAGATGCCAACAAGAATATGTTCTGTGAAAGATCTTACCAGTGTAATCATTCTGTCATTTCACATTTGAAATCTTGACCATGTATGTGTGACCTTATATATAAGAGTCTTGCACATAAAGTGTGTTTAACCTGGGTCAGTATGTTGGCATGTATCATCATCACTGATCCCACTATGTCTCTGAATAGATTACAGTTGTGTATAAAAGATCAGTTTCCTGTTTTGTTCTCTTGCCATCTCTCCTAATTCATTGGAATGCGATGACTTTATTGATTGCCTAATTCATTTCTTTTTTTAATACTTTTTTATTTTTAATTTTTGTGGGTATATACTAAGTGTGTATACTTATGGAGTACATGAGCTATTTTGATCCAGGCATATAATACATAATAATCACATCATGGAAAATGGGGTATCCATCCCCTCAATCCTTTGTGTTGTCTTGTACACAGTTGGTGGGAATGTAAATTAGTACAACTGCCATGGAGGAACAGCTTGGAGGTTCCCCAAGAAACTGATCCACTTCTTTTTTCATCTCTTGGAGCCCTTCCCCCTGGAGGTTCTTGATCAGAAGTTCCTGTTTCCAACACATCGCCCAGGCCATCACTCTTATAGACTCTAACCATTGGCTTCACTTGCTGCTCTCTCCAGTCAGAACCTCAGAGGCAGTCTCTTCTGAGGCTTTCTCGCACCCAGGACCCCTCTGCTCTGCAGCCAGCCCTGATTTGTGCCTTCTGACCTCCAAACATGCCTTGCTTTCCCACTTAAGAATTAGAAACACTGGTAATGATCATCCCCCTCTGAAAACAGTCACCACCACTGCCTGTTGGAATCCTGCTAGGCATAAAGCCTTAGCTCAGTTTCCTTAATGGTACCTTTCTCATACCCTCATACCCTCCTGCTACTGTTGTGAATTCTGCCACATTCTATTTTTTGTTTTTTTTGAGACAGATTCTTGCTCTGTTGCCCGGGCTGGAATGCTGTAGTGTGATCTTGGCTCACTGCAACCTCTGCCTTGTGATTCTGGTGCCTCAGCCTCCGAAGTAGCTAGGATTACAGGCATGAACCACCACCCCCAGCTAATTTTTGTATTTTTAATAGAGACGGGGTTTCGCCATGTTGGCCAGGCTGGTATCAAACTCCTGGCCTCAAGTGATCCACCTGCCATGGCCTCCCAAAGGGCTTGGATTACAGATGTGAGCCACCATGCCCGGCCAACAACACATTCTTTGTAATAGGGCATGCGGCACCAGCAAGGAATGCCTCATTTGATAATACCATTGTTACACTCTGTCATCATCAAATGTCCCAACGTATATACAAAACTTTCATTCTCTTTAGGGTCACACAAAGCTAAAATAATTTATGAAGACATTTAAATGAATTGTGCCATTAAAATTAAATCAGTGTTATATGTGTGTCTCAACGGGTTTGTAACTCATTATGTTATGGACCTTTGGGGTTGAATTTACAGATGCTGAATCTGTAGACGCCAGAGGCCTAAACTGCTTTTCCTAGGGTCATCCATCTCTTAAGTGATAGCTACATGGTTGAGGACATGTCTTTTTATTTCTTCTGCCTTTTGGGGGGCAGGGATGATCTTTTACTCATTATTATATTCTCTGGAAGTTTTTTTTTTTTTTTTTAACACAGTATCCTGCATTTGATAGGTTCCTTTAGTAAATGTGTCTTCATTAAATTTATTAATGAATACCATATTTTAAAATAAAATCTCATCCCAAAATAGAAATAAGTAGAGAATGGAGTAGAAAAAGAAAATCTTCTATTTGAAATTAGGATTTTCAGGGCAGCCTGAAAATGGAAGCGACAAGTCAGGATTTCAGAATAGACTGAATAATCTAGATGTGACTGTAAGTGCCGTATTTGTGAGATATGACACCTGGGTCTTTAAACCAAGATTGAGTGTAGTAACTCAACTGCTTTTGAGGAGGAGGATAGAAAAGAAAAGAATGGAAGGAAGCAGGTGGATGTTTGCTCTGGCAGATGTCTCAGATGAACTAGACTTGGGGAACTGTCTTGTGTTCCTGTCTTATCCTTTAGTCTTCTTCCAAATCCAGCTTTCTAAGTGCTGAAGTTTTTCATTGTAAGCCTAGAGGGGCATCCAGTTGTGCTTTATCACAGGGGTCCCAGACCAGTACCAGTCCGTGGCCTGTTAGGAACTGGCCTCACAGCAGGAAGTGAGTACTGCCTGAGCTCCATCTCCTGTGGGATCCACAGCAGCGGTTGATTCTCATAGGAGCAGGAACCCAGTCGTCAACAGCTCATGCCAGTGATCTAAGTTGCACTCTCCTTATGAGAATTTAAGTCATGCCTGATGATCTGAGGTGCAACGGTTTTATTCCAAAACCATCACTCCCCACTCCCGTCTGTGGAAAAATTGTCTTCCTTGAAACCAGTCCTTAGAGTCAAAAAGATTGGGGACCTCTGCTTTATTGACCAGTGAATAAAAGTTGGAATACCGTGACAGCACTGGCAGCCCGCAGCCACTGTAGATAGAGCTCATACACAGCAGTTTTATCTGTGAACTAACATTACATTGCAGCATTGTGAGAGCATATAAAATGAAGTTTGATTTTAGAGTTTTACCAGGCCATTCTCAGTCCTAAATCATCATCTATGGATTTAAAAATCATACTAAAGAAAATGTAATTTTAAAAATAAATCTTGCCCATGCCACTGGGTAGGGGGTTATGCCATATTAAGCAATTTGTGTTTCTTTTTTTTTTTTTTTTTGAGACATGGTCTCGCTCTGTCACCCAGGCTGGAGTGCAGTGGCGCAATCTCGGCTCACTGCAACCTCCGCCTCCCAGGTTCAAGTGATTCTCTTACTGTAGCCTCTGAAGTAGCAGGGATTACAGGCATGCACCACCACGCCTGGCTAACTTTTGTATTTTTAGTAGAGATGGGGTTTCACCATGTTGGCTAGGCTGGTCATGAACTTCTGACCTCAAATGATCCGGCAGCCTCGGCCTCCCAAAGTATTGGGATTACAGGTATGAGCCACCTCACCTGGCCACAATTTGTGTTTCTTAAAGGAACACAAATATAACTGAATTCTAACATCTCGCATGGTATTCTCATTTATGCATACACAATGGGAGATACTCTTTCGTCTTACTTATAGCCAAAGATGCTTTGTTGAATATGACATGAAACAATACGATTTTTAACTATACAGTTTTACTGTGATCTGATGATCAACATGATACAATTAATAGTGCTCTGGCAAAGGTAAATGTTAACAGCAACAGCTGCTTTATTCTCAGCTGGGGTATCAATTCCCAGGGAAATGCTTATTTTGGGAGAAAAGATTTACTTCAAGGTTATATGTGAAACATTTTCTGCCTTGTAACTTTGTGGAGAAACCTAAAGGATCCTTAAATGTCTAGCTCTGGAAGGGTCCTGGGTTGGTTGACAAAGTGATTCTACCACCCCGTTGCCTCATTGTAAGAGGACTGACTTTGTATTTGCTCAAAGCCTTGTGATTGTAGGAGAAAGCAAAGCTGGGAACCAAGGGCAAAGTTGTTTATTATAAGAGGATTGGCTTTGGCCTATACTTTATTACTAATAACTAACATTTATTAACATATGTGTCACTTACTTTAGAGTTAAGCTGCAAAATCTAAACTCTCAGAAGAGACTTTAGAGCTAGATGCTACTGTTAGCCTTTATTTTATAGATGAGACACTGAGGCTTAGAGAGGTTAAATAAATTGGCCAGTTGATAAGAGGTGGAGTCAGGACTTGAATTCAGGCATCTCTAACTCCAGAGAGACCATCCTAGAATAAGTCCTTAACTTCAGTTCTCTTTCTCATGCATTTGTTCAGTCAGCCAACACAGTGATGTGATGCCTGCTGCTGGTAAGTACCCTACGAGGCTCTGGAGCTGCAGAGTTGAATATAAAATGATCCATGACCTTGAGCAGCTCATGACTGCGTGGCACAGTAGGATAAGTGCTGGGAGAGAGGGAGTCCGTGTCCAAGGCTGAGCAAATCCAGAGATGAGGCATCAAACCTTAGAGAGGGGCAGTTTAGAGAACTTTCCTGGAAAGTTGACTCCAAACACATTCTGAAAGACAAATAGGAGTCAACTGGATGAAAATTGGGAAGTGTGGCCTCTCAGAAGCAATAATACTCAAAGGCTTGGAGATTAGAAACAGTATGGTGGTTCCATGGTTCCTGCTCTTTGCAGGTGACTGGCACATATGGGAAAAGGGTGGGCGAGGGGAGGGGGCATGGTACAGATGGATACGGTTTTCGGCTTGGCTCTGCCACTTCCCGGCTTTGTGTCCTTGAGCAAAATCTCAACTGCCTCAAGCCTCAGTTTCGTCATCCATAACATGAGTATAAATAATATACTTACCTCAGGACTGTTATGAGGGCCAAATGATATAACAAACTGAAAATGCTTAACACCATGCTGGACACACCATAAATGCCCAGTCCGTTGAAGCTGCGGTTATTAATTACCATCATTATTGTCCCTGTCTTCCTTTTCCTCATTATTTAGTTAGGCAAGGCCCAGATCTTAAAGGACCTTTCTCAAACCATCTTATGTTGTCTTTCGATGCAGTCTTAGCCACACCACGAACTAGGGGAAATTCTGATGTCTTTGAATGCTGGGTGGAAGGGTAGAGAGAATTTCATATTTCGAGAAGCGGTAACAAGCTCATTTTGATGAAATGCATTGCAACATAGCCGAGAGGTCAAGAGCCTTTTCTGATGTCTGTGCTTGTGATGGGAAAATTTGTATTGAGGAAAAGGCAATAATATTACAGTGTCACTTTTGCAAAAATCTTCTTAAGCACAGCTGTCAAAAACCTCTTTCCAGAGAAGGCCGTTTGCCCTCTGTGATCCTGAAGAATTCATCCCCACTAGATTATGAGCTTTCTGAAGACAAAAGCCAGGTTGTACTCATCTTTAGATCCACAGTGTCTGACGCCTTTCAGTTGCTCAGTGAAAATGGGTGAAAGTTAATGATGCTCCTGAATGTTCTGGTAGTTGGCATTTTACAAAGGGCAGATATTGTTAAGAAAAAGATAAGACTGATGACAGCATGCTATTTGGTTCCTTTTACATGGTTTTTATGTGCTCAGCTCTGATATTGCCCTGCTTAGAT
The DNA here is from genome assembly GCF_009764315.1 of Trachypithecus francoisi. Classification (NCBI taxonomy): domain Eukaryota; kingdom Metazoa; phylum Chordata; class Mammalia; order Primates; family Cercopithecidae; genus Trachypithecus; species Trachypithecus francoisi. The sequence goes on along the minus strand of NW_022681470.1, from coordinate 71,531,643 downwards.
GCTTCAGTGATTTTGACTCTTTTGTGTGCCTGTACAGAGAGTTGTTTTGGAGATGATTAAAATGTTTTATGGTAGGTGGGCTTTGTGAGAGCAGCACAGCTGTGTCTGTCTTAAACAGTTTTAACCCTATTGTCCAGCGTAGTGCCTGGCCCCTACAAAGTACGTGATAAATATTTGTAATAAATTTCTATTAAAAATGTGGGTCAAATTACTCTGAAACATAATCTTAATTTAACAAATTTGACTTACTTTTCTTGGCCCGTAAGTACAAGTAGAAGATTATCTGTGGTCAGTACAAAATTTAGTTCAAGTTTGGGTGGAGAAGCTCTTAATGTTTAAAAGGTTGGCTTCTATGTAATCCCAGCACTTTGGGAGGCCGAGACGGGCGGATCACGAGGTCAGGAGATCGAGACCATCCTGGCTAACATGGTGAAACCCCGTCTCTACTAAAAAATACAAAAAACTAGCCGGGCGACATGGCGGGCGCCTGTAGTCCCAGCTGCTTGGGAGGCTGAGGCAGGAGAATGGCGTAAACCCAGGAGGCGGAGCTTGCAGTGAGCTGAGACCCGGCCACTGCACTCCAGCCTGGGCGGCAGAGCGAGACTCCGTCTCAAAAAAAAAAAAAAAAAAAAAAAAAAGGTTGGCTTCTATGTTGTATGGTGTATAGGACCCTTGCTTTCTCCCTTGTATCATTTACTGTTATTATAGGGTAAGGTCTTTGGGCTGGATGGGTAGTGTTTCAGGTGTGGACTTTAGGCCCCAACTCTGCACTGCATCTGTCTGCTCTTGCTAACACAACTGCAGTGTTGGAGGAATGTCTTAGCATCTCTAGGAAAGTGATCCTGTAATGCTTGGTCCTCATTCTCTCTTAAACGCAGCTATTTATGTTGCCACTGGCCCAAGATCATATGGTCAGCATTTACCTCTTCTTCCCAGGCATGTTAGAGAAGGGCCCCTTCAACCCAGCCAGCTTATCTTTCATCTTTTAGGTCACTGCTTAACATGTTAGCTCTCAACAAAATGCTTTCAAACCTTCTTCAAAGGCTATTTGCAAAGTATATGTTGATGGAGTTTTTTTGCCCTGTTGCTCTTCTAACTGGATGTAACAGTCTTTTTTTTTTTTTTTTTCCAGATGGAGTCTTACTCTGTCTCCCAGGCTGGAGTGCAGTGGCGTGATCTCTGCTCACTGCAGCCTCTGCCTCCCGAGTTCAAGTGATTCTCCTGCCTCAGCCTCCTGAGCAGCTGGGATTACAGGCACATGCTACCATGCCTGGCTAATTTTTGTATTTTTAGCAGATATGGGGTTTCACCATGTTGGCCAGGCTGGTCTTGAACTCCTGACCTCAGGCAATCTGCCCACCTCAGCCCCTGAAAGTGCTGGGATTACAGGCATAAGCCACCGTGCCCAGCTGGATGTAACAGTTTTCGATGCAGTTTTTTAAATTCTAGTCTGGCTAAGTTTGGGGGACCTCTGATAAGGTGTTCCCTGCCTCCTCCTCCTTCCTTCACTTTACTTCCTGTCTTTCCTTCTCCTTTTCTTTCTCTAGTCATATGTGAACGACCTTTGAATTAGTGACTTTAGGATTGTGCTTTGAAAAATAGGCATATTTTACTTCAATTTGTTTTAGTACAGGAATTGGGTCAAGAGAAGTGGATGCAATGCAATTTGTGTTCATTTCTGCACTTACCTGTGAAAATATAGAAGTATATAGATTTTTTTCCAGTATTTATTATTTTGTGGTAGAATGAAAAAAAAATAGGTGATTTGGGGAGTCCGACAAAAGTGCATAAATTAATCTGAATACCGGAAGGTTGATGCATCTCGGTGACATAGAATCAGCTTTTCCTGATTTACGGAGATGTACCAGAGTTAAAACATGGGCTATGCCAGTTTGTCATGTAAACATCTGAGAACTTTGGCATGTTTTGATTTATTTTTTTCACTACATTGTTGAGATTGGCCTATGTTCACTACCAGGGGGAATGTGAGAGGGTTTGGGGAGGTTGTTTTTGTTTTTCAAACAGAAGGGGAACAATACTTAGCAAAGGCCCCTGGGTGTGTGCCTCCAGCAAACACACACATTGGGTAAAGACCCTGATTTCTAACCTCCCATTGCCTCTCATCTCAGTTCTTTTTCCTTTTCGTTCTGGGCCCTGGGTGGTCTAGCAACTTTGTTCCTATTGTCCCAACCCTAGGTACTCCTAAGAATCTGTTTCCCTAATGTGGTAAGTAGTTTTATACAACACCATCAGCAGGTGGTGAGCTCTAAGTTATATTTCCATTGGTAGAGACTTACTTTCCTGTACCCCACTAGAATCTAAGGAAAAATCACAATAAAGGCTCATACTTCAGACATTCTGGAAGATGGGAGACCACGTAGCCTAATGGAGACAGTATAAGCTCCATCACTAGCTAGTGTATCTCAGGTAAGTTACTTAGACTCTGTAAAGTTTGATTTACTCATTTGTAGCCTGAGGATAATGCCTCTACAGAGTTGATGACATGAGTATGAGAGATAACATATGTATAGAGTTTAGTATGGAGGAAGTGCTCCATAGATGGCAACTAGGATTTTTGGTTAAATTAGGGTATAGTTTTGGGTCATGAACATTTATTGATCATAACTTATTAACACCCCTCCCTCTACCCCTGACCCCAGAGTAATTTGATCATTATAAGTGCCAGCACCTGTGGATGTCTGTAAACAAGGAATCACCATGGAAATATAAAGGACTAGATATCTTCAGCCCTGTGGTGATTCCTCTTCATGCATTTAGGCGCAGTATAGAACTCTCCATGTCTGTGGTTACATTCGCCTCTGTGTTACTCAGTGGGTGGAGGTGAGGAGTTGGAAGTCTAGGTCATTCATACTTTGAATTTATCTGTAGGTCCACTTCTTCCAGCTCAGAGTCCATCAACTCTGCCATATTCATCTGTTCTTAGCAATTATAGGAAGCAGAATTTCATACCATTTGTCTAATGAGGCCTTGATCCCAGTGGTTATCACAGATTTCCCAAAATTGAATGAAGTGCTCCTATCGTTCCCCTTCCTGAAAGAATTCCAAAGCTTCCTTCAAGGCAGTCAAGGGGATCCGTCCTTCCCTGAGAAGCATTCCTCTGTTTTGAGTCTAGAAGGCTTCATGGTGGTTTTTGGCTGTGGCAGCTTCCTGGGAGAGATACAAGGCTCACTTATAAGTGCTCAGAATAAAAATACAAAACACAGTCAGTGCTCAATAACTTTAGCTAGGATGGTGGTGGTGGTGGGTGATAAATGATTTAATCTCATTTATGCTTCATCTTCCCCTCCACCGTCCTTCCAGGATAATTAGCAACACTAATACTCTGGTTAGACGCAGTTCAGTGCTTTCTATTCAGTATGAATAAGTGAGTATTGTTTACTGCTAAACCAAGTGTGGTGTTTAGATGGTATTTTCTTTGTTGAACACATTTTTTATTTTTCCTTAAGTAAATGCCTAACCTTTTCATTCTCTTGGTTTTCTTTGAACATCTGACTAAGTCTTCCCACACACCTCCAACTGCTTTGTGAAACAAACGCCTCTTGTATAACTTTCCACATGGTCCAACCTTTTTAGATAATCTCAGCACCTCGCACTTTTGCGCCCTGAAGACATCCCTCTTGGAGACCCCTAATGACCTTCTGTTCTCATCTGCATGGAGAGGAATAAAGACATTCAAACAAGTCTCCTATTTTCAAGCCCTTCCCTACCCATAACCTGCCCATTTCCCTTGCAAAACAAAACACCTGGTACCTTGCGTCTCTAAAGTTAAGTATACAGACAGCAAGTTTAGCTTTCTCTGCCAGGTTTTTACCTTCTGTATTTATATTTTGTGTTGGGGGGGTTTCTGAAACTCCCTTGTTTCATCAGACATGGAACTCTTTGCATCTGTGTCTCGTTCTCTCATTGCTTTGAAGTGATTTTTCAGTTGGGGAAAAAAATGGGAACATCTGCATTTTGCCACTTTAACTCAGCCATCTCCTAACTTCTAGTTCCAAATTCATATTTATTTATTATTTTTTAAAGAGATAGGGTCCCACTCTGTCACCCAGGCTTAGTGCAGTAGTGCAATCCTAGGATCATAGCTCACTGCAGCCTTGATCTCCCAGGCACAAGCTCTTCTCCTGCCCCAGCTTCCTGAGGAGCTAGAACCACAGGTGTATGCTGCCATGCCTTGCTAATTTTTTAAGTTTTTATAGAGACGAGGTGATACTATGTTGATCAGGCTGGTCTTGAACTCCTAGACTCAAGGTAACCTCATGCCTTGGCTTCCTGAAGTGCTGGGATTACAGGCATGAGCCACCACATCCAACATCAAATTCCTAATGATTGACTGGATTAAAATAACTGTACCAGGCATGGAACTAAATAACACCTATATTTTCTAGACCCGTTCTATGATTTCTTTTTCCTTTTGTCCTGTTCTTTATTATTGGATACAAATGATAGCATGCTTATCTTTTGGAGGTGAGGGGGTCTTTCTCTAGTGAGAACTTTTTTCTTTCAAATGCAGATTTTATGGGAAAATCCAACTGGCCTGCACTGTGTTTTCTGTTAAATAATAAGCCCATTTCTATGAGTTAGGTGGTAAAGGTAATTTGTTTCATTTTAGTACTATAACTTAAGAAGACAAGGAGAATTTAGAGTTAATAGAGAACCACTGAGATAATTAAAAGAAATAATACCTAAAAAGAGAAGGTAAGAAAGGTAGGATTATTTATATTGGAGAATATGAGGGAGTGAGTGTCTTAATGAGAGTTAAATATATGACGGTGCAGTGTAGGGAAGATGGCAACCAGCTGCCCTTTTCAAAATGAAAGACTTCAAGAGGAAGTAAATTAAATTAGCAGTAGAGTCTGTAAATAGCATAACAGAGCATAAAAATAGCGGTAGAGTAAGTATATTTTACAAAGAAGAAATTTTAAGACAGTGAAAATTGTTACTGGAATGAGCTATGAAGAGATGGTCACCTTGAATAATTTTTATTTGATAGTGTTTAGCATCATCTACAGGTTCTAATTTAGCTCATAAATGACTAAGCACCATTGCTTTTTTTGTCTGTCCAAATCAGTTCATTTTGTCTTGAGTATCTTGAGAGTATCCGTGCACAGGTAATAGAAAGAAGTCTTCATTCTTGCCTTTTTTTTTTTTGAGACGGAGTCTCGCTTTGTTGCCCAGGCTGGAGTGCAGTAGCACAATCTCGGCTCACTGCAAGCTCCGCCTCCCGGGTTCATGCCAGTCTCCTGCCTCAGCCTCCCAAGTAGCTGGGACTACAGGCGCCTGTCACCACACCTGGCTAATTTCTTTGTATTTTTGGTAGAGATCGGGTTTCACCGTGTTAGCCAGGATGGTCTCGATCGCCTGACCTCGTGATCCGCCCACCTTGGCCGCCCAAAGTGCTGGGATTACAGGTGTGATCCACCGCGCCCAGCTCATTCTTGCCTATTTTAATGTCTATATTGGAATCTTTGTTTACTAATCTGACTTCAGAGCAGCAGTACTCTTGAGAACTAATGACTTCATAAGGCTCCAGAGTCTGTGTAAATGAGACAGTTTTCAAAAATCATATGTAATAGATAACTAGAATATTTTAATTTTTATTCTTTTTTTTTTTTTTTTTTTTTGAGTTGGAGTTTTGCTCTTGTTGCCCAGGCTGGAGTGCAGTGGTGTGATCTTGGCGCAGTGCAACCTCTGCCTCCCAGATTCAAGCGATTCTCCTGCCTCAGCCTCCCAAGTAGCTGGGATTACAGGACTACAGGCGCACGCCACCACACCCGGCTAAATTTTTTTTGCATTTTTAGTAGAGATAGGGTTTCACCATGTTGGCCAGGGTGGTCTCGAACTCCTGACCTCAGATGATCTGCCCGCCTTGGTCTCCAAAAGTGTTGGGGATTATAGGCGTGAGCCACTGCACCCGGCAATTTTTATTCTTGTTCTGCGTTTGTTTGACCCTCCAATTGCTTCTGTTTCTTTTTTTTTTTTTTTTTAGTAGAGACGGGGTTTCACCGGGTTAGCCAGGATGGTCTCGATCTCCTGACCTCGTGATCCGCCCGTCTTGGCCTCCCACAGTGCTGGGATTACAGGCTTGAGCCACAGCGCCCGGCCTTGCTTCTGTTTCAAATGTTGCATTCACGTGAAATAAAGTGAGATTGGATATAATCTTTACTCAAAAAAATCTTACTTAAAGTTCTTATTTTCTCTTTAAGCCATTATGTACCCTTGTCATCTCCTTTTCTCCTTTTTACTTGACGTGTTGTGTAGATTATCCTGAACCCTAGAACACTGTGTGGATGATTGCAAATTTTCATCCACTTCTTGTTTCTTTCTTGTCCTTGCCTCTGTGTGGGCTCTTCTCTTCCCAGCCACCCAGCATATCTGCTGCTCTGTTTTTTTTTTTTTTTTTGAGGCGGAGTCTCGCTCTGTCGCCCAGGCTGGAGTGCAGTGGCCAGATCTCAGCTCACTGCAAGCTCCGCCTCCCGGGTTTCCGCCATTCTCCTGCCTCAGCCTCCCAAGTAGCTGGGACTACAGGCGCCCGCCACCTCGCCCGGCTAGTTTTTGTATTTTTAGTAGAGACGGGGTTTCACCGTATTAGCCAGGATGGTCTCAATCTCCTGACCTCGTGATCCGCCCGTCTTGGCCTCCCAAAGTGCTGGGATTACAGGCTTGAGCCACCGCGCCCGGCCTGCTGCTCTGTTTTTATCCTTACCTATCACTTCATACAACTTGGTAGGCAGAGAGGGTATCTTTTCTTGTTCTTTGGGGAATATTGAAATCAATATTCTGTCCTGTTCAGATAATGGTTTTTGAGGAAATGATATATAAATATAAGGGAGTACAGTCATTTGATGTTTGGGCCAAGTAATGTTTCTGTAGTTAACACTTGGTAGGGGGCAACAGTATTACACTTCTCAAAACCTGTCCTTAGATCTTCTGAGGTTGAGGTGCTGTGACATGGCACTGTAGCTATTGAGAGATGGGACTGTTGATATTTTTGATGGTTGATCATACCCAGGCTGTGCCTAAGGTTCACAGTTCACCTGTTTGTTACTGACTGGGTTTTGGGAGGCTTTCTACTTCTTAGACTTCCTTCACATGAGGACATTGAGACTTTGAGGTATCCCTTTTGGGACTGATATTCTCCTTTACTAAAGCTTTTCTACCATCTTGAGGAATCATGTTTAAGGTAACCCAGTAAGAGAAAAAAGATATAACAAGAACTTGGTTCTTTTGACTCCAAGTGTGGGTCTTTTCTTTTTATTGAAGTGGTTAAGAAAACATATTGTTTCAGTCATCTTACAAGTGAAGAAATGGAAATCATAGTCATTTGTGATAGCCTCTGCATTTAACATTTTTGGGAAGCAATTTAGGAGTATGCAATAAGAGATGTCTAAAAATGTGTAGTTTTTGACTCGATAACAGTCTTGAAGAATCTATTCCAAAGAAAGAATCAGAAGTATAGGTAACTTTTTGAAAAATAGCAAAAAATTAGAACCAACCTAAGTTGTCAACAATAGCAAATGGTTACATAAATGGTGAGCCATACACTGGAATATTACGCAACAGTTTAAAATTGTTTTTGAAAAATTTTTAATAGCACGAGAAAATAATACATAGTAATCATAAATGATGAAAGATATCAAATAAGATGATACAGTCTCAGTTACACAATGAATTAAACATATACTTAATTAAAATAATGGAATAAAATATGCAAACATTTTAATATTGGTCCTCTCTGGGTGGTGACGTGGGTGATTTTTTTTCTTCTAGTTTTCTATCATTTCCAATATTCTTATAATGAATTTATAATCAGAAAATATTAAAGGTTATTAAAATATTTAGGTAAAGTAGAAAAAGACTGAGCTTTCAAACCCTAATAATTCAAAAGAATAAATTTCAGGACATAAGCTGTTTTAATAAGTCTTTTTTTTTTAGGGGGGGATAATAAAGACAGGGTCAAGTATGGTAGCTCACGCCTGTAATCCCAGCAATTTGAGAGGCCGAGGTGGTAGATCCACTGAGGTCGGGAGTTTGAGACCAGCCTGGCCAACTTGGTGAAACCCCATCTCCACTAAAAATACAAAAATTAGCCAGGCATGGTCGTGGGCGTCTATAATCCCAGCTACTTGGGAAACTGAGACAGGAGAATCACTTGAACTTGGGAGGCAGAGGTTGCAGTGAGCTGAGATCACGCCATTGCACTCCAGCCTGGGTGACAGAGCGAGACTCCATCTCAAAAAAAAAAGTTTTTGTTCTGTTGCCCCATTTGGAGGGCAGTGATGCAATAGCTCACTGTAACCTTGAGCTCCTAGGCTCAAGCAATCCTCCTGCTTCACCCTCCTAAGTAGCTGGGACTACACGCATGTACCACCACATTCAGTTAATTTTTAAATTTTTTGTAGAGATGTGGGTCTTGCTATGTTGACCAGGCTGGTCACAAACTCCTGGACTCTAGTGATCATTCCACCTCGATCTCCCAAAGTGCTGGGATTACAGGCATGAGCCACTGTGCCAGACCAAAAAATTCTAATTTTAAAAAGGAATGCTTGATCCTGTTTTTGTTTTTAAAGCAAAATGTACTATTGTGTACATTTTGTTTTTAGTTAGTGTATGATTGTACATGTTGCTGAAAGCCATGTGATAATGGGAGAGTGCTCTAAATATTATTTATTAATAAATAATTACATATTATTACTTATTTTATTATGTAAATGTTCATCTTATGGTATAACCTAATGGGGAAAGATTGAGCTTTGGAGCCAGCCTTTGCCACCTGCTAGCTCTGGAGCTTTGGCCAGGTTATGTAGCCTCAGTTTCCTTATCTGTAAAGTGGGCATGTGAAGACAAATGAGAAAATACACGTAAAAGTCTTTAGCACACTTCTTGGCACATAGTAATAATTTAAAGGCTATTGTAGCTGAAATGACCAATGAATCATGAGTGTTCTACTGAAGGAACACTTCTTCCAAATTTTCTCATATATAGTATTTAGGAGGAGCATATATGTTAGGTGATTAAGATTTTTTTCCCCCCAAATACAATGGTGATAATCCAAAGATTGTGTAAGAGAAAGTAGATGTTTCTTCTCTGTTTCTCCTCTTATCCCTCTGAGTATGGAAATACTCCATGGTTTTCTCCAAGCTCATATAAACCTAAACATATACAGGGTAACTGGTTTATTTGCTTTGGTTTTGCCTTATATATTACTCTGCAACTTTTCCTACTTAGTAACACATCATGAGCATTGTTCAGAGCTAATATAGATTGAACTAATTTTTAATAACTGCAGAATAGCCTAAATAATGTAGATATGCCAAAATGTACTTGAACTATGTATAATGGATACTCAGGTTGTTATGAGTTGCCACCCTCTACTACAGATGACATTGAATGCAGCATCCCTTATACAAAATTTTTAAGAGTCATTGCTTTTATTTCCAATGAAAGTTTCCCCAGAGTGACATTGCTGAGTTCAGAGTCAGTGCTAATTATAGTGCAAAGGGATTTGGGGTGCAAATACTGTATAAAACTTTGTTGGTTTCTGCCCTTTTATAATCTAATTGAAGAAGAAATACACATTTATTTTTCCACAGTTTCTTTGCTTATGTACAACAATTTTAGTAAATGGTGTTTATTCCCAGGGAGGTTTGAAATTCTTAGCATTCTGAAACGTGAATCAGAAGAGCAAAAGGAGTCTCTTGACTTAGGTTTACTGTGTAGTATTTGCTGTATTTATTAGAAACAAATTTGTTAGAAATTGTACATAGTTAAGTCTTGCAGTTTTTAAGAGCTAAGAGTCCCACTTGAAAACTGAAGCACCTGACTTTTGCCCTCTTGTTCCTTAATGTGCTTATACCCTACAGGGTTGCAGACAGGGGAAGAGCCATCCCCACATGCAGTATCTCGTCCCTTGAGGCCCAGGCTTGCTCAGCACTGATGCAAGCAGCTGAACAAATCTTGTTTTGAGGTCACCGATGGTAACAGGAATGATAGTATGCTAACAAATTATTTTTACAGCAGTAAAGTTACTGTGCTAGCATTAGACAGGTTCTTTTTCTTTGTAATGTCACTGAGAGCTCCTTAGTACAACATAAGTTGTTCCAAGTATCCACTTAAGTAGTGTGGGGTATGTGTGTGTTGTGTGTCTTTACAAGGCAGGGGACAGAGTGAAGAAAGAACAATTGTAATGAGTTTGTGGTGCATGCGCGTGCATGTGTGGCCATGGTATACCTTTAAGAAGCAGCACGACCATGTCTGTTTAGAAGCTTTGTTTTTCCCTATTAGTAATTAACATTTGATTACATCAGTTGGGATTATACAACTCTTTAACAGCTGACACTAGTTCATACCTGTTTTCATTCTTTCTCCCCTCTGATTCAGCTTCTTGGCTCTGGAGAAACGATTGCATTATACACTAGAATCCACTTGGTTGTACTCCTAATTCACTGGAGTGGTCACAGATCTGAAACCCACTGGGCACCCTGTCACGGTTGCCAGTCAGTGGGACCTGTAGTTGCATGTTTTGGTTTCATATTTTTTCTCCTTGTGATGAACAGCCTTAACTTTAAAAATTCTCGGCTCTGTAACTATTGGCTTGTTGGGAAAACATTTTTACAGCTGTGGTATTTAGCAGTCACTGTGTTTCCTTGGACTTCCTGCAGTATTCTGTGAAGTAGCAAGGATAAGAAAGGCAGTGATGGCAAACACATAAACAGTGCTTACCATGTGCCAGGAATTTATAGATTATTAACTTATAACCCTCCCAACAACTCTAGGTGGTGGGGACTGTTTTCATCCCCATGTTAGAAATTCAGGGAGCGAGCCAGCTTCGGACCCATGATTATGCAGTGTGTAAGTGACTTAGGCATGGAAATGACTGCTTCTGGGTGAGGCTCGCTGTTGGGGCTGGAGAAACCAGCGAATGAGGCAACATTCCCAGGGAAGCTCAGTGCTGGATGCTCAGACCCAGATGGAGAGAGCTAGCAGAGTGGCTTGGCTGCTGCTCACTATTTACATAGGAAGTGACACCCTGGACATGGGAGGGAAGTTGAGGGAGCTCACTCAGGCATGGGAGGAAGGAAACGGGGGAAAGGAAGGTGTGGAAAGCTTTCCTGAGGGAGGTCACATGGAACTGTCTCTCCTGGATAGCCCTTCTTTCTTGGCTACTTTGTCCCTGAGGGGCGCACATCTCCGGAAAAGAGCTAAGCAAGCTAAAGGTGTGTTTATCCTCAGCGAGTTTCTTTTGATTTGATGAGTGAGTCATATGTATGCTCTGGCTAGAAAACCTTTCCATTTGCTTTTGTGATTGTGTTTTTCAAATTGGTTTTTGCAGAGGTTCTATGCGATATGCTCAGATTCTCTCACTCCACAACACAGTGGTACAGTAGAATAAGCCATCTAGGTAAGAGGCTCTGGCAGGGTGCTACGGCTGGGATGGGACCCTGATTCTGCTACCATGCCTTCTGGATACACTTCCTCGGGCTGAAATTGGGTCCCAGCCTCAGGGTCCCCTCCACCATATCTGAGTAATGTCCACTGTGGGTGAGCAAAGATAAACTGCTGATGGTATGTCACAGTTGTTTTTTGTAGAATGTGGGTGCTTGCTATTGTCATTGTTACTTTTATATCATAAGGTCATAGCTGATAACCCTCTTTCTGTGTCACATCAGCATGGTTCATTGGGTAAGAAGATGGGGTGAAATGGAGCTCTGGGTTTGAACTTGATTGTCTTTAGTCACTGAGTGATTGTGGGGGAAGTTATTTCCTCTCTTTAGCCTCAGTCCTTAGTGTGTAAAATGGGGTGGTATAGTAAGAGTAGCTCTGTCTTTGTAGGGCTGTTGAGATTGTGCTCAGCAGAGTGCCCCATCAGTGTGTCTGCTTCACAAATGGCGGTGCTCATTATCACCTTCTTAGTCCTCTGACACTTGTGGGGAATTTCTCATTCTGATTTTTAGGTTTAATAAGCTCTGACATTCTAGGACATACATCATTGTGGATATAGATACTGACAGCAAAAAAAAACTGGAATTGAAGAGTTGCAGATTGCACGTCTCTCAAAGAAGGGTGGGGTGTCTTACAACAAAGCATTCCTGGCGTGACTAGACAAAGCTCATTTGAGAGTAAACCAGAGTCAGGTATTCTTCTGATGGAATTGATTATGCAAACTGGACCAGGAAGAGTCCTTTATTTTATGCCCGGTTGGTGGTTCTTTACATTCTAAAGAATTTGTCATTTTACTTACAGGAAGAATTTTTCCTACTGCCTTTTAATAATGAAGGGAAAAACTATTGCTTTCGGTTTAACTAGTGAAACCCAGGTTCTATTTTGGAAGGACAAAGGAGTTAGTTTGCAGGGAAAATTCTGACCCTTTTTTTCTTGTAATGTAAAAAAGTGAGCACTGTTATCTGTTTTACCAGGTTACTTTAAAAAGTATCACTTAATAAATTTTTTTATTTTACAAACCCCAGCTTATTATTATGGAAATTTTAGGCACATACAAAGCTGTAGAGAATGGTGAGACCCCTGACATACCTGTCTCCCACCTTCAAGGGCTGTCAACTCATAGTGGTGCCTCATCTGCACCCCCAGCCAGTTCCCAAACCCCTGTGATTTTTAAAGCAAATCCCAGACAACATTATTTTATCCATAAGTATTCAAGATGTACTTCGAATGCCTTCAGAGGAAAGTTTCGCTAAGGTCAAAAATGAAAACTTCCCTGTTCTAAGTTGCTTCCTGTGGGAAAATCATGTCTCTCTGGAAATCTCAAGACAGTAATCCTTAAAGCAGGGGGTGGAGAAATGATCTTTGAAAACAATAACTGGTGGAGCTTTTTCATACTAACTTGTCCTCCTAGAAGATTGCCTCTTGAAGCCACCCCCTTACCCCAAGAGTTCACAGAGAGTGTTAGAGATGTGCAAGATAGAGAACCACCTATCTGGTGAAGGTGCTTCCGGGTTATGGAGGCTTTTTAACCACCATGGATGAGACTTACTTAAAAATGTATTTATTTTCTTCCTTCTTAAACAGATTATGCTGGATACTATTTAATGGTTCCTATTTACTACAGGGCATTTTGGACACTGAGTTGTATGCTCTGGAGTTTGTATTTTAATAATTTTCGTGTCACCTACCTTGTTGCCATTTTTTATCCCATGTCAATGTGCTTGTCTGTAATAACAGTCCCTTGTCTCTTTGAAATCTGTTAAGGGCTAAGAAGCAAGGTCAAGGAACTTGTAAAGAACTGTACTTAAAGTTAGAGTAAATGAACTAAGGGTGTTCTTTTGTATGATGTTGGAATTAAGGATTTGGTGATATTTAACTGCTCAAAGGATGTTTTGGCTGCATTTCTTGGTTTTTGGCTGTGTTCTGCATAGATCAGGTTATTTGTAGCCACATTTCATATAGGTGAGGTATTACTGTAGTGAGTTATAACGCAGCAGGAATCTTTCTTTTCCAGTTTCACATACAGCTTTAGAAAGGCTTGAAAGGTCGTTTACATGGTTAGTGCGTAAGAAAGATGGAAAATGTGTTTTAGGACAAATTTCCATCTCACCACTGACTAAAAGTGAGTTAGGAGGGAAATAACAGAATCTTAAAATGTGCTTTTTAAAGTCTTTGTTGTTGATGTTATTTTCATTAGCAACTAAAGTTAGGGGCTTGTGTTTTAAACCTTGCAGAAAAAGCTTTACTTGGCTAAAAATAATTTGATGTATGGATATGATTTGGGTACTGTACAGCTCTAAAACTGATTGATAGAAAAAACTAATAATTTCATTTGCACTGCACAATACTAATTTCCTTTCTGCCTTCCTTTAAAGGAAAATAAGAGTAGACATTTTCAATATTCTTTCCCATCCCCTCCCACCTCATCCCTTTTTTTAGCCTTTCCTTAGGAAAATGACCTATTACTATCAAAACTGAGCTGTGCCCTATGCAGGTTTATACACAACAAAGACTAGCTGCATCAGTTTTTCCTTTCTTACACCCTCACCAAAATTACATAGGTCTGTGAAATGTCCTTGGGAGTTGTAATAATATGGAATGCTGGAGAAATTCCAAAGACTGTTGGTAAATATAGGATGTAATTGAATAGCAGTTAGCTTCTTTTGGCAAGTTCAGAACTTACCTTTAAGAAAAAAATAAAGAGTTAAGTATACATAGTATAGCATGGGGACTAAAAAGAAAGTGCGGTGACCATGTTTAGGATTTGGATTTGAACTTCTGTCTTTCATTTGCCTGTGCAGGTAATTCAATGAAACACTAAATACAGACTGTGCAGGTAATTCAATAAAGAGGAACATGCTGCATTTGGTTGATATTTGTGAAAGATCTCTCCTCTTCTTACCCATCATATTTAAAGATTTATTTGCTCTGCCAAATGACCTTTTCTAAATTGTGAAAAAGCTGTCTTTCTTTGCTTTGTGTTTTTAACTTTGAAGATTTTTTTTTAAATTAAAAATGAGAGAACAAAATACTGGAAATCCATAGTTCATAGGTAAAGATGGAAACTTACACTTCAGAGTTTAGGAAGCTGATTGACTACTCAGAAGTGAATTTTAGAAGTGACTGAAGGTTTTCTCTATGTTCTGTTGCAATGTAGCCTATTCTATGTAAAAGACCTTTAAAATGTGATGTTTACAGAGCAAATATCCCAACAAATTGCTTTCAGCAAGCATGGGCACACTGAAACACTTTTTATCATCTCAGTAGTTCCACTGTATTTGTTGCAAGGAACTTGTCTGGATGTGCAATCTCTGTCTGTGAGAATACCCCAGTATAAGACAGATCAGGGGCTAGAAAAGGAAAACTTGGGTGGTGGGAATGTTCTTTTGGAAACCCAAGTTCAGTTTTTTCCCCTGAAAAAGCATGAGTGAGTGGAATAACTTAACTCTCATCCTTTTTCTTTGTAGCTTAACCCTCTCTTAAGAACCCAAAACTCAAACCCATCTAAGGCTCCAGGTCACTGAGGTCATGCTGGAGACTCCTGCCTTGCCTTAGTGTCAAAAACCCAGTGATCTCAGGATTCATTCTTTCTTCGTAATGACTGTTAGTCTGTTCTTGCATGGCTATAAAGAAATACCTGAGACTGGGCAACTTACAAGAAAAGAGGTTGAATTGGCTCATGCTTCTGCAGGCTCTACGGGGAGCATGGTACCAGCATCTGCTCTGCTTCTGGTGAGGGCCTCTGGGAGCTTTCAACCATGGTGGAAGGTGAAGGAGGGGAGCAGGTGTTGCATATGGCAGGAGAGGAGGGGGAAAGAGAGCGAGCGGGGTCGGGGGAGGTGCCAGACTTTACAACAACTAGATCTTGGAAGAACTCAGTATCCTGAGGATAGCACCAAGCCAGAAGGGAGCCACCCCTAGGACCTGGACACCTCTGACATCGGGGAATTACAATTCAACATGAGATTTGGTGAGGACATGTATTCAAACCATATCAATGACAAACATTTATTTCACTTCCTGCCATGTATAAAGCTCCATGTTATGATTATAGAAGGCCACAAAGCTGACTCCAATACAGGTCTTTCCCTTCAGGACTCTGACTGGGGAGCTGAGACACACATGAGAGTGATCGTAGGATGAGAGGCTCTGTGATACACCAGGAGCTGTAGAGACACGGCCTCATGGATTTTATAAGACCAAAGGAATTTTGTATCAGTTTCCCCTGGGGAAAAAAAGGACAATCGCAACACTGGTTGGGATTGCTGTACACATACTATTGGCTAGAATAAGAAATCTTCTTCCCACCCAGGGTGGGCTCTTCAGAGGACATTTAGTCCGAGATTTTCTCCTTTATGCTTCAGGTGTCTGAGTCTGTGGGATAACCAGGTAGCAGTGGTTGAACTAAGAAAATGCGTGATTCAGCATTCTACTTGGTCAGTGTTTCCATGGGATTGTCATAGCTTCATGTTAAACTCTGCTTTGCTGCCCCACCCCCTACCTTGGTTTTTAACCTTTAAAAAGACTTTCTCTACAGTAGGTGGTGAAGTACTCAATTTCCTCTTTGCACAACTCCTTGGCCATGCTTTGAACAAACCTAGCATACTCTGAAACTATGAGAAGAGTAGGAAGTACACTTGCCCACACTTCCTGAGTGCTCACTAGAACGGTTTTCTCACTTCTCACAAATAGGTGGCGTAGGTATTCATTTCATAGGTGAGTAAACTGAGGCTAAAAGAGGGTAAGTACTTTGCCATTCATTCTGCCCGTCTTAAAGCCAGTAGTTGCATGAAAGTTTGTGCGTGTTCCTCTCCCTAATAGTAAACCTTGGTTCTTAGAACCCCTCGGCTCAACTTCAGTCGAATGAGGATTTTTCCCTCTCTTTAGTCTTTAGCTTTCAGTTTCCAGTGGCTTTACTGAGACAAAGACCCTGGAAGCTGAAGAGTTCAGAGAGTTTACTGCACTTTCCTTGTCATTCCACCGTGCTTTGTATTCCGAATTACTTTCATCATGGAAGGGTGAAAATCTAAGTCTTTTTTTATTTTTATTTTTTAAATAGATTTAGGGGGTTCAAGTGCAGTTTTTTTGTTTGTTTGTTTGTTTTTTGAGATGGAATTTTGCTCTTCTCACCCAGGCTGGAGTGCAGTGGCACGATCTTGGTTCACTGAAACCTCTGCCTCCCAGATTCAAGTGATTCTCCTGCCTCAGCCTCCCGAGTAGCTGGGATTACAGGCGCCTGCCACCATGTCTGGCTAATTTTTATATATTTTTTTAGTAGGAATGGGGTTTGGCCATGTCGGCCCGGTTGGTCACTCAAGTGCAGTTTTTTTTGAGATAGAGTTTCACTCTCGTTGCCCAGGCTGGAGTGCAGTGGCACAATCTCGGCTCACTGCAACTTCTGCCTCCCAGGTTCAGGTGACTCTCCTACCTCAGCCTCCTGAGTAGCTGGGATTACAGGCATCCGCCACCACACCTGGCTAATTTTTTGTATTTTTAGTAGAGACAGAGTTTTACCATGCTAGCCAGGCTGGTCCTGAACTCCTGACCTCAAGTGATCACTTGCCCGGCCTCCCAAAGTGTGGGGATTACAGGGCTGAGCCACCGTGCCCGGCCAAGTTCAGTTTTTTTTACATGACTGTATTGCATAATGGTGAAATCTGGGCTTTTAGCATAACCATCACCCCAGTAGTGTCCCAGGTTACTTTCTTTATAAGATGCTCCTAGGAAAAAGAGGGTTAGAAGCTTGTTTTGAAATTAGAAAAAAATCACAGTATTGAAAAAAATTAGGAGTCAGCATTGTTAGCTTTATGATCTGTATTTTACTTAGAGTCTTGCTCTTTTGCCCAGCTGGAGTGTGGTGGCATGATTATAGTTCACTGCAGCCTCAAATTCCTGGGCTCAAGTGATCCTCCTGCCTCATCCTTCCAAGTAGCTGAGACTGCAGGTACACAAAGCCATGTCCAGCTATTGTTTTTATTTTTATTTTGTAGGGTCAAAGTCTTGCTATTTTGCCCAGGCTGTTCTTGAAATCCTGAACTTAAGTGACCCTCCCACTTTGGTCTGCCATATATGTATAGTTTCGTTAATTTCTATGACTGGATCTCGGCAACAGTTGCAACTTAATAGTATTTATTAGATATGTTCTTAAAGAATAGGTCAATAGAACTATTAAGTAGCTTATTTCTGTTTATTTTAAAAAATAGACTTGTTTTTGGGAGCACTTTTAAGTTCACGGCAAAATTGAAGGGAAGTCTTAAAGATTTCCCATATACCCCCGCCTTTCCCTGTGCTCCCCCACTATCACCATCCCCACTTGGTTACAATTATTGAACCTAAATTGGCACATCTCTAGCACCCTAAGTCGTAGTTTCCATTAGGGCTGACTCTTTGACCTTTTATTTTTAACGGACCTTTCTCTTAAAAAAGTAGAACTTACAGTAAGTTTATAGAGCCCTCATTCTTCAAAAGAGTTATAAGAGATAACCCTTTTGAAAAAGTTTTTATTAGGAAAATCTTAAGTATCTAAACATGTGCCCTTTCTATGAGCATGTGGCATTTAGTTCCAGGTTTTATAATGTATGTGTGATCAAATGAATATGATGGGGCCCCAGAGAGCCACATGGGGAAAGTTGGAAAGGTTCCAGGAGCCCAACTATTTAACAGAAAGGAGATGCTTAAAGTGGATTTCACATTAAGTCCACTTTATAGTAGATATTTTGCTCCCTGTTCTAATGACAAGCAGAGGTATTCCTATTGGGCATAAAATATAGCAGGGAGCTGAGTTACATTTGAGGTGGAGCTCTGTGCCTGTGTGGATGGGTAAAAGATGGAATTTTAACATATGTGCTATGGCTTTTTTGAGAACTTAAAAGTAGTGCATAAATTCACAGAATATAAAAATATTGAAATGAAAAGGACTAAGAGATCTTTTTCTCTAATCCTATTATTATAGATTAGTGTCAAGCAGATTGTTTACCTGGGATAATTTAGGTATAGCCATTCCTAAAGGTAAGAGATGTCTTAAATGAGTGCCTGAAAGTTCTTTCCAGAAGCACAGCTCTGTGGCTATGCAAGTTCTGGGTGGAAATGTCATGAACTTTTAATGTAGGTAAATGATGTGTGTGTTAGAGGTGAAAAAAATGTGTTTCTAGCTCTGAGGGAGTTTAGTGTCAATGTGTGCTGATATTTTTAACATAAGCTAGATTAGTATGTTAAAATAAGCACCAAAGGCTGTGGGAATTCAGACAGAACAGACTACCTGTGATACTAAGGATCAGAGAAGTCCATAGAAAGAGGCAGCATCATTTTAATTCAGCAGTGATTAGGTGTGAGCATGTTTACTACCTGCACTAAGGGTTGCCTTCTTTTTCACTTTTGATTATGAAAACTTAGGTATATACAAAACCTAAAAGAACAGTAGAGTGAATATCTGTATACTCACAGTTAGATTCAACAACTGTTAACATTTTGTGTATTTGTTTTAACTTTGAATTTATAGATGTGCTTATGTGTGTATGGTGTATGTGTTGGTTTTCCTTTTCTTTTCTTTCTTTTTTTTTTTTTTTTGAGGTGGATTTTTTGCTCTGTTGCTCAGGCTGGAATGCAATAGTGCCGTCTCAGCTCACTGCAACCTCCGCCTCCTGAGTTCAAGTGATTCTCCTGCTTCAGCCTCCTGAGTAGCTGGGATCACAGGCACACACCACCACGACTGGCTAATTTTTGTATTTTTGGTAGAGACGGGGTTTCATCATGTTGGCCAGGCTGGTCTCAAGCTCTTAACCTCAGGTGATCCACCTGTCTTGGCCTCCCAAAGTGCTAGGATTACAGGCGTGAGCCACCACACCCAGCTGTATGTGTTGGTTTTTCAAAAAAACATTGAAAAGTAAGTTACAGGCATCATGACTTTTTTTATAAACCCTGATATATCCACTGACATCTCTTAACACAATTCTGTCTGTTCTCCTACATAATCACAATTCTATCAAAATCTGAAGAAAATTAATAAAAATACATTAATGTCATCTAATTTCTATTTTCTATTTCAAACTTTCCTAATTATCTGTATTTTTTACAGGTTTTTTTTTTTCACACCTAGATTTAATCAGGGTTCACACACTACATTTCGTTTTCATAATTCCTAAATCTCTTTTACTCTGCAGCAGCCTGTACTACCTCCCCCTCCCCATGCTCAATTTTTGTTTCATGACATTGACTTTTAAAAGGATCAGATGAGTTTTCTTATAACATTTTGTTGATACCATATCTTGCAAGTATTTTTGTCAACTGGAGATTTTAAAAGTCTTTTAGAAATCAAAATATGTATTTTCTAGGAGATATGTTACCAGATTATCTGCTAGCCATGAATATAAGGCCATTGCTCCTGATACACCATTTTCAGTAGATAATGTACTTTAAAATAATCTTTATTTACAAAAATAATATAAGACAGCTGTAAGATGCTAGAACAGTGTAGAAATATACAAGGTTAGAATTCTATTTAATATCAAGTAGCTCTGAAATAATAATTTTGCCAAACTTACATTCTTTCCTTTTTCTGTGTTTTTGTTTATCATAAAAATTACAGTCATCTATACATGTTGTTTAAAGTTTGCTTTTTATTTCACTAGTTATGCACTGCGAATGATGTCCCATAGAATATGTAGTAGAGATTGTTTTTGCTGGGAGCAGTGTGCACAAAGCCAGCCACATTCTTTCCTAGGTGTTTACAGTGAGACACACACCCAAATGTAAAGTGCCTGGCTCAGAATTAGAAATGTGGCTTGTGCCCACAGAGCAAATATTTTTCTCTGTTTGAGGCTCTCTGGTTAATGCAGGAATTGAATATTGGCCTCTTCTGTTCTGTGCTTTAATAAGTTAAGGGAAATTCATGAGTAGTAAACACCTAAGGGCTGTATATTTGAATTTTGGCTCCCCCCGCTGTTTTTCTTGAGGTTGGGGGTGGGTGGGTCATTTCATATTCTTTTCTGTACCTATCAAGAGATCAGACTGGCTTACCTTAGAGGTAAACATGATACTCTGCCAACATAAAGTGATTTAGAAATGTTAATATATTTTACCAAGCCAGAGTTTCTAGCATATGTATTTTAAGCCATCATAAAACATATACCTGTCATGTTAAGGAATGTGCCCACGGCAAGTATCAAAGACCTGCAGTAGGAGGCTGGGGAGTGTGTTTTGCTGTGTTGCAGGGTTATACCCTGACAACCTCTGTGAGGCATGAGGACCGGTAGGGAGTGGTTTATAAATATTGAAGCCATTTTATTTATTAATTTAAGAATTCCTACAAGTAGTAGCTATTCCTATTTGTACGTCCAAGTGTCTTGGGGCTCAAGGGGTAATTCTGTGTCGGCAGATGGATGAAGAGTATAAATCCTGAGTGGATCTGCCTGAATCTAGTTAACAAAACAATCAGATGAGCAAGAGATAGTCTGTTGGGCTTAATGGAGAACAGAACATTTGGACAGAAAAGCTTTCTGGACATTTCTGGCTTCTTTGAAAGACAAGTGTGATGAGCCTCCCAGCAAGATTGCTGGCTCAGGGTGGAGCAATAAGGCCACTTTTGTTGTTATTTTATTCTTGTGTTATCCATGGCAATAATGTCATCATTTTCATTTGGTGGGACATCAGGGTGTTTATAAGTCTTGTTACTATAATAGTAAGTTAAATTATCTGTGATTTGGTTACAGGACTTTTGCATCAAGATTTTGTAAAGGAACAAGATGATAGTAGGGTGGTTCCCCACATCTGTCTAAATATTTGTTGAAAAAAGGACAAAGAGTTGTGATTTTTAAGTGCTTTGAAGAATTCATATCTTTCCATTAAAAAAAAAAAAATGGAAGTAGCTGGCCAGGTGTGTTGGCACACGCTCGTAACCCCAGTACTTTGGGGGAGACCAAGGCGGGTGGATCACGTGAGTTCAGGAGTTCAAGACCAGCCTGGCCAACATGGTGAAACCCCATCTCTACTGAAAATAATAATAAAAAAAATAGTCAGGTGTGGTGGCGGGTGCCTGTAATCCCAGCTACTTGGGAAGCTGAGGCAGGAGACTCTCTTGATCCTGGGAGGCAGAGGTTGCACTGAGCCAAGATTGCACCACTGCACTCCAGCCTGGGCAACAAGGTGAGACTCTGTCTCAAAAAAAAAGAAAGAAAAAAAAAAAGAAGTAGCTGATTATATTAAATGCATATTCCCACCACTTTATCATTCATTCTAAGTAAATAATAAAGTTAAAACATAAGACATGAAAATAAAAGTAAATAATGTTAATAAAAGAGGCGGTGTTGCAAAGAGTGAGGTGGAACAAGATCAAATTTTAAATTCAGTGGGGCACTAAAGTCATTAAACCTTACTTTTTTCATCTGTAAAATAGACACCATAGGGTTGTTCATGAAGTTGGAATGAGACAATATATTTAGAAATTTAAAAAGCAAAACACCAGTGTTCAAGTTCCACTCCTAGCGGGCTTTTTTATTTGTATTTTATTTTTAATTTTTTTTTATTTGAGACAGAATCTTACTCTGTTGCCCGAGCTGGCGTGCAGTGGCATGATCATGGATCACTGCAGCCTTGGCCTCCCAGGCTCAAGAGATCCTCCCATCTCAGCCTCCCAAGTAGCTGGGACTACAGGCACACGCCATCATGCCTGGCTAATTTTTTCTTTTTTTTGTAGAGACAGGGTCTCATTGTGTTGTGCAGGCTGGTCTTGGACTCCAGGGCTTAAGTAACCCTTCTGCCTCAACCTCCCAAAATGCTGGGATTACAGGCATGAGCCACCACGCCCAGCCTCCTAGCACTTTCTTGAGTGGACAGTATTGCATAGTGAAAAAAGTATGTGAACTGAAGTTATGTAGACATTGGTTTAAATTCTGGCTTTGCCATTTACACTGTGCACCTGTGAATGAATTCTTTAATCTCTTTGAACCTTCGTTTCTTCAACTGTAAAGTAGCTTTTATCGTATCACCCTTGTAAGATAAGGCATAGGGCATGGGCTCTGCCAAGACACTTAGGAGTTCCAGAACTTGCAACTTGTCAAATCTGGATGGTGATCTGTTGGCAGGGGGTTGTGCGCTTCTGTGTGTGTGGAATATGGTACCATTGACAGGTCCCTTCTGGAGCATGACCGTGGTGTTTCTTTTGCATTTACAGCTATCTTCCAGAGGACCACACTGGGCATGGACACTCTTCTCCCTACCTGGAGGAGCACAGGTGATAGTGTAATTTTCCAGTCACGAAACTGTTAAGGCCGTCTCAGGGGCGTGTGCGCCAGGATAGGAGGGCGGCGTCCGAGGACCACATAGCCATGCCTTTTGGTCTGAAGCTCCGCCGGACACGGCGCTACAACGTCCTGAGCAAGAACTGCTTTGTTACACGGATTCGCCTGCTGGACAGCAATGTTATCGAGTGCACGCTGTCAGTGGAAAGCACAGGGCAAGAATGCCTGGAGGCTGTGGCCCAGAGGCTGGAGCTGCGAGAGGTAAGGGCCGGGGGGGGGGGGGGGGGGGGGGGTCTGTGTGCGCATGCGCGCTGGGTATGTGAAGGAGAACTCACCAAAGGGACCAGCCATCTGTTTCTTGGCATCTGTCATGTTTTTTGGCCTAAGCGACAATGTGTTTATAAGAATCCTGTTATTCTTAGCATGGCTGTGATCTTATCCGCCATTGGATGGGAAGATTCGTGCTGATGTGAACAACGCCTAGAGCTGCATGGCGTGGCAGGTTTCCTTTTATTTCAGCTGGTTTTGGGGGAGTTGAAAATGAGAGACTCTCCCTACCAAAGTCATTTTCTCTCTTTAAAACAACTGAGTGGGTAGCTGGTATTTTGGCATTCTGGCTGCACATTAAGGAGAAAAACGCCCACATACGGATGCATGCAGCTGCCTTTTTTTTTTTTTGGTTGTTTCTGTATTTTCTCTTAAAAAAAAAAAAAAAAAAAAACGCCAAATAAAGAGAAAAAGCATTTAGAGTAAGCATGACCAGTGAGGCTTTTTGTGGGATCCTGTAAAACAAGAGGTTTTGTTGCTTTTAAGATTCCTCACAGGCCGGGCACGGTGGCTCAAGCCTGTAATCCCAGCACTTTGGGAGGCCGAGACGGGCGGATCACGAGGTCAGGAGATCGAGACCATCGTGGCTAACACGGTGAAACCCCGTCTCTACTAAAAAAATACAAAAATACAAAAAACTAGCCGGGTGAGGTGGCGGGCGCCTGTAGTCCCAGCTACTCGGGAGGCTGAGGCAGGAGAATGGCGTAAACCCGAGAGGCGGAGCTTGCAGTGAGCTGAGATCCGGCCACTGCACTCCAGCCTGGGTGACAGAGCGAGACTCCGTCTCAAAAAAAAAAAAAAAAAAAAAAGATTCCTCACAGCCCTCATTGCTTTCATGCTGTCTGTGAGATGACTTTTAAGCAAAAGCAGCGCTGACCACTTAGAAAGTCGTGCTATCACTCTTTAGAAGGGACTTTCAGAGCAGTTGTTTATGACAGCCAAGCCCTTCTTTTTTCAGTCGTACAGACATTCAGGACAAGAGACTTTTGTGAGCAATCCACACTTCAGCATCTGTGTCTTGAGAGTTGTCTGACATATTGATCACTGGGGAAGGTGGTCTGGTTGAGTGGTTGCCAGTACTGAATGACTGCAAGCTCCTGAGGCTCAGACCTTCCTGAGGGCAAGAGAAAGCTGTATGTCATTGTCCTAGGTCCCTGGGCTCTTGGAGAGTCCTGGTGACAGCATTGCCCAGGACCTCGATGACAGAAGAGGGGTGGCAATCACTGTTGGAAGTGATTGCATGTGACCTCTCTCCACCTGCTTACAAAGGAGTTGGGGCCCAGGAGGATCTTCCTCTCCCCTTTCCTGCTCTGAAAGTGCCTTCTAAAGACATCTTCCACAGGCTAGCTGTTTTTCTCTGGGAATCTGTTTCACCTGAAATGCATCTGTCTCCTGATGTTCTTTGTGTTTATACTTTGGTTTCAGTGATCAGGTATTCCTTTTAGGTATATTTTTCTGTGCAGGAGACTGTCTTGGACAACGGATATATGTATTAGTAGCTTGGTAATTGCCACAGTAGAATAAATGTGTGAAATGTTCTTATCTTGTTGATTGGTAGCTGGCTCTCTTTTTCTCGTTGGTAACACATTAGGGTACACACATTTAAACACATTTGTATATGTGCATGGGCATAAAGGAAAAACTTAAATACTGGTTGGGGAAGAGACTTGTCTAAGTTGTTATAGAAAATTAGTATTTTTACTTTTAAGTACTTTCAGTCACTCAAATTAGAGCAACTAATTATTCCTCATATGCGTCGGGGGACAGTGTAGCATGTGGTTAAGTAGTTACAAGTATAGGCATTGGAATCTTGGTCTTGGATTCAGCTTACTCTTCTGTCATTTGTTAGCTGTGTGACAATGGAACAGTTACCAAATCTTTTGAGGCATAAGTTTCCTACGTAAAAAATGGGAATAATAATGCTTACTTCATAGGGCTGTTGTAAATATTAAAAGAGTTCCTGTATGGAAAATGTATAGTGCTGCGTTTAATAATTTATAATTGTTCAAATTTTAGAGTCTTAATAAGCAACTTAAAAAAAAAATATTTTTTGTTAAAGAAAATATTGAACATCTTGTGCCAGACACTTTTTTAGAACTTGGTGAAATGAAGATAAATAAGGTACAATTTTACCTTCAAGACATGCGTACAACAGTAGGGGAGTCCAGCCTTTAAATAAACAGTGAATATTGAATGTGGTCTGAGCTAAAATAGAATGCAGGGGTAGGCCCAAAAGGCGATGGTTGTCCTTAGTGTTGTGCAGTGCGCAATCCAGCCCACTGAACACTGCAGTCTTGCTGGTGAGAGAGAAAGAGTTGATGGAAGATGAACAAAGCCTTCACTCTGAACCAAGACTTGAAGGATATGTTTGAGTCCGGCAGGTAGAAAAGAAGGCCATATCGTCTTTAGTGTGAGGAACTGGATTATCAAAGATTCAAGGATGTGAAAGAGCAGCCAACATTTTGGGGGCTGAGAAGGCATCACTCCGAATCACCAGGTCAAGCTAGAGTTTATAACGAATGATGTGTGGAGATGTGTATGGTAATAATGGCTTTCAACAGACTATTGTTTTTCTCAGTGAGAAGGCAAAAGTCAACCCTGGGTCATCCTACAACTACCTTATCGCAAAGAATAAAGCAGTGCAGTGCCAAGTGTGTGCGTAGTGTGATTGACATTCCGTTGCTGAGCTGGGGTTTGCATTTAATACCAACTTTATTTTGACACGCCCTAATGGGTGCATCCGCATTTGACCAAATCACTTTCTTTTTGAATTTTGTGCTTTCCTTCCATGACAGACAACATTGAAGTTGTGCCCTTTTGTGAATCAATCCTCTAGATACTTCTGAATTAAAGGATCAGATAGAGTAATCTGATACTTTTCTTCCTTTGCACAAACACATCTTAAAGAAGAATGCATCCTCCACCCAAAAGCAGAAGTAAGAGGAGGTGAACACAGGATCTGATCCTCATACCTTGGATTTCTATTTGGGTCATTTTTCAAATAGAGCCAATGCTGCTTTAGAGGAGAAGATGATAACCAATCTAAGATATAAGAAAAAGTTTAGTCTTTTTTGGGAGGGGTGTTGGGGCCTAACTCTATTGCACAAGATGGAGTGCAGTGGCATGATCATGGCTCAGTCAGCCTCCGCCACCTGGCTCAAGTGATCTTCCTGCCTTGGTCTCCCAAAGTGCTGGGATTACAGGTGTGAGCCACACACCCAGCCAAAATATATTTAATCTTGTTTTTTTTTTTTTCAATTGAGATAGGGTCTTGCTCTGTTGCCCAGACTGGAGTGCAGTGGTACGATCATGACTCACTACAGCTTCAACCTCATGGGCTCAAGTGATCCTCCCACCTCAGCCTCCCAAGTAGCTGAGACTACAGGCACATGCCACCGTGCCCAGCAAATGTTTAATTTTTTTTGTACTCATGGGATCTCACTCTATTGCCCAGGCTGGTCTCAAACTCCTGGGCTCAAACAATCCTCCCACCTCAGCCTCCCAAAGTGCTGGGATTATGGATGTGAGACACTGTGCCCAGGTCAATATGTTTAGCCTTTATGAAGACTTAGAAACTAGATTATGGTGGATATTTGGCTTTGCCATTAGAAGTAGTTTAGGTATATCATAAATTTTGTAATAGCGTTATATTAGGAAAGGATGTATGGCAGATTAAAATTTTTTTGATTAAATTTTTTATTTACATTAATTGTTTTACCACTATATTTTATTAATTTTTAATAGACTTTATTTTTATTTTTAAGACTTGGATTTCTTAGAGCACTTTGAGATTCACAGTAAAATTGAGAGGAAGGTACAGAGAATTTCCATATACCCGTGGCCCCATGCATGTACATCCTCCTCCACTATCAACATCACCCCCAGAGTGGCACATTTGTTATGATTATTGAACCTACATTGACACAACATTATCACTGAGAGTCCAGAGTTTATGTTAGGGCTTATTTTTGGTGTTGTACATTCTATAGATTTGGACAAATGTGATATGCTCCTATTTAACGTGGCATTCAGAAGGACCCAAGCCTGGTTCCTATTGTCAGCAAACAGTTGTGTCTGGGAAAGCTGAATGTGATAGGGTCCCTGCTCCCAGAAACCAGATAGAGTCTTTGCTCCTAGAGTTTAGAGAACAGGACAAACAAGAAACAAGGCAAAGGGAGCAGCTTGTGCTAAGGTACAGAAACAGGAAAGAACATGGACTTTTCAGGGAAAGGTGAAATTCTGTTTGCACTGGTGTGTGTGTGTGTGTGTGTGTTGGGATTTTCAGGGAAAGGCAGAGTTCAGTTTGCACTGATCTCTGTTTCTGTGTGTGTGTGTTGGAATTTTCTGGGAAAGGCATGGTTCAGCTTTCACTGATCTGTTTGTGTGGCGGGGGGAGGGTATTTTCAGGGAAAGGCAGAGTTCAGTTTGTTTGCAGTGGTGTGTGTGTTGTGTGTGTATGTATGTGTGTGTGTGTGAAAGGGGTCATGGAAGGGAAGAGGGTAGAGGAGGAAGGGGTAGGACGGAGTCTGCTTTTGCAGGGTTTGCTGTGTCTGCCTAGGGAGTTTTAACTAGATCTATAGGATAGTATTTCTAAAATAAGTTACAAAGGGTAATTACCACCTTTTGATTGTATGTACTCTGCTGAGCAGTTTCCATAGATCAGTCGTGTAGTCCTCATAACGAGTCTGTGATGAGTCCCTACCCTTGCTGTTCCTATCTTACAGATGGGGAGGCTACAGCATAGGGTGACCTGCCCACAGTCACTGGGCTGGCAAGTTGTGAGGCCGGTTCAAACCCTGGCAGGCTGACACCACTGTTCCAGTTCCCGGAGACATGTAGTAGGGGAACAGGGAGCATGGTAAAATGCTTTGGGAAACACTCTCTCCTCAATCCTATCGTAAAAGAAAGAAAATGGTGTTCCAGTAAGTGTTTCACGGTTGTCTTAGCCTTCCAGAAAATACTCTTTTGAACTGTGTGGGGAATAAAACACTGCTGTGAAGTATAAGTCATCAGAGGACTCCAAGGAGGAGCATGACATGGTTACCTTGCATGTCAAGTAAAGAACTCAGTAGTAGGAAAGAGTGGGGATCGGACAGACGCGTTGGCTCACGCCTGTAATCCCAGCACTTTGGGAGGCGGAGGCAGATTGATCACGAGGTCAGGAGATCGAGACCATCCTGGCCAACATGATGAAACCCTGTCCCTCCTAAAATACACAAATTAGCTGGGCGTGGTGGCACATGCCTGTAATCCCAGCTACTCGGGAGGCTGAGGCAGGAGAATCGCTTGAACCAAGGAGTTGGAGGTTGCAGTGAACCAAGATTGCGCCACTGCACTCCAGCCTGGTGACACAGTGAGACACCATCTCAAAAAAAAAAGGAAAGAAAGAAAAGAGTGGGGATCAGCTGAGTGCGATGGCTCACGCCTGTAATCCCAGCACTTTGGGAGACTGAGGTGGGCGGATCGCCCGAGGTGAGGAGTTCGAGACCAGCCTGGCCAACATAGTGAAAGCCCATCTCTACTAAAAATACAAAAATTACCCAGGCATGGTGGCGTGCACCTGTAATCCCAGCCACTCAAGAGGCTGAGGCATGAGAATCACTTGAATCTGGGAGGTGGAAGTTGCAGTGAGGCGAGATTGAGATTGCGCCATTGCACTCCAGCCTGGGTGACAGAGCGAGACTCTGTCTCAAAAAAGAGAAGAAAAGAGTAGGGGTCAGAGGGGAGGGACAGGAGGAACAGAGATGCCGGTGAGCACAATTGTAAACCTGGCAAGAGGTCATGAGATGAACTGGTTAGGAAAAATGTATTTTCAGTTGTTTTAAAGGGGAAGAAAAAAATCAGGGATAAGTTGCTGCTTGGGAGCTCTGTTAACAAAGACATTCCCGAGATAGAGGAAGCTCAGAAAATCAGAATTCTATTAATTTCATTGTAATATATCTGGATCAGTGGGCTTAACCCTTTTCTCCAAATCTTCGGTGGAACATGGATGTGTAAATGGAGCTGGGCCTTTTACAGAGGAGATGGGAGATCTGGAGCCCTATCTCAGTTTAAAAATAACTAGCCTAGGTTAAGGGAAAAAGAGCTAAAACAATGGTGCCTTATGACTAATTATCATAGTTTAAAAAAGAAGTACATGGAAACACAGCAGAGTTTAGTGGCTAGGAATGTCAGCTTGGACCAAACTGCCTGAGTTTGAATCCTGGTTCTGCCATTTACTAGCTATGTAAACTTAGATAGCTACTGAAGTACCCTGTGCCTCAGTTTTCTCATTTGTAAAATGGAAATGGTAATAGTAGCCACCTCTACGAATTGTTGGGAGGATTCAAAGAGTTAGTTTTCCATAGTTGCATCAGTATCGCCGTTGCCTAGCATAGGTAGCACTCAATATGGCTGCTTTCTTTGCAAGACACCACACAAGCTATCCAGCCTCTGCCATGACACTTCCAGAGACTGGGCTGTCACCCTTTTGTAAGTCTGCTTGTTCCATTTTTAGATGACTTTGATTATTAGAAACTGGGGCCAGGAGTGGTAGCTCACAACTATAGTCCTGATACTGGGAGGCCAAGATGGAAGGTCACATGACCTCAGGGGTTCAAGACCAGCCTGAGCAACATAGTGAGATCCATCTCTACAAAAAAATATAAAATTCGCCAGGCATGGTGACTACATGGTGACTGCATGCCTGTAGTCCCAGCTACTTGGGAGTCTGAGGCAGGAGGATCCTTTGAACCCGGGAGAATGAGGCTGCAATGAGCTAGTAACATACCACTGCACTCCAGTCTGGGTGACAGAGCGAATCTCAATCTCTCTCTCGATGTAGATATAGATATAGATATAGATACAGATAGATATATATGAAACTGTGATCTTATGTTGAGTTAAAATAGCAAAGTCTTTCAGTTCCTCAAATAGCTAGGATTAATTTAAGGTTGTGCTGTCCAATATGGTAGCCACATGTGGTTATGGAACACGTGAAATGTGGCTATTTTGAACTGAAATGTGTGGTAAGTGTGAAAACACATCAGAGTTTGAAGACATAGGATGAGAAAACTAAAATACTCAATTATATTTATGTACAGGTTGCAATGATATTTTGACATGTTTTAAATAATATTTATTAAAAGTAAGTTCACTTTTTGGTACTTTTAAAATGTGGCTTCTAGAAGGTTTAAAATTAAGTATGTAGCTCACATTTTATTTCTGCTAAACAGTGCTATTCTGAGAAAGGCAAGGGGGCCATTTAATGGTAATAGTGAGTGTAAACATTCTAATAAAATGTAAAAATATGCTAGACTAACCTTGACTCTACTTTTAACAAGTGGAAGAAGGATAAATGATATAACAAAGGCACCTGAGATACCCTTCACTTCATTGGTAAAACCTATTTGAGGTAGGGAACGGCTGTGGGGAAATCCAGCGTTCTGGAGAATAGTGACTTTCATAACTCTCGGCTCTCTCCTAAGGCTAAGCTTAAGAGCCTTGGTTTTTAAAAGAGCATAAAAAAGTTTTTAAAAACCAAACTATAATCATTTCAAAGAGTTAGTCCTTATCATCTAATTTATCCCCTTTTTCTTTTGCAAATTTATATTTCGATCTTTACTAAAAGCAGTTTTACCCAAAGCTATCACTACAGTAGAAATTTTCCACATTTTGCTATTTTCATAATGACTAGAGATTATAAAGATTAAGAAATTTAACTTGCATTTCCTATTATCACATAAAAGTTAACTTACATGAAGAAGATTTCTGTGGTTTGATTTTATGCTAATCTTTTGGCAGTTAATAATTTATGTGGGATTTGGGGAGTACTCAGTTAAATGGAACACTTCATGCCCTGGCAGATAATAGTGGAATTCTGCTGTATTTTATAGCTTGTTTAATCACATCAGTATATATGTGTATTGGCAAAGGATTAAAATAATCAATACTGATTAAGAATCAACTGAAGAGTAGACTGCTGGGGGAGATTTCTCATCTTTAAGTTTTATATTGCTTTTTGTCTTTGTAGAAATGACAGTGTGAAACATTATTAGCTTAATGTCAGCCCTAGAATGTAATGGCACTGGCATCTCCATTTTCTAGATATAGAGATTGTATGTGAACTATTTGCCAGTCTTAACTTGTATGTCTTCATCTTTCTGTGTATTCTAGGTGAGTTGTGCAGTCTCAGAAGAGTGGTTTTTCTTGGCTGTGGGACTCTCTTCTTGGGTCTGTGTTATTCTGCAGTTTCTCTTCCTGTACTTTTACAAAGAGATTGGCTAGGAAAATGAAGAGGGTGCAGTTGTTAATTATAGATGTGTCAGTTATAGATATCTCAGACCTACCCAGAGTAGAGGTTGATTAAGCACAAGTTCTTTTCTACCGTTATCCAGCTGATGTACTGTGGCTTATTTTCCAAAGCCATTGGAATGTAATTGCATGAAGTGCTATTTCAGAGTCTGCTTATAGTCATCTTTTGAAGTATTTTCCATGCCTCAGTGAAGCTGTTCATGCTTGTATAATATGTAATTCATATATTTTATGTGGAAGCACACCAACTGTTTCTTAATTTACAGCTGAAATACTGGGTAAGATAGGCAACCTATTAAAACTTAATGCAAGATACTTTAAACTTTTGCTTCTGGATGAGTAACTCTTCAAAATGCTTGAGATAAGATCATGGCTTTAATCCTTGGTAATTGCCAAGACCGCATCTAAACCTCTTAAAAATAGCATTAAAGTCTGTGCCATTGGTCACAAAACTGGAAAAACAAAACCCTCAAAAAATATTTCCCTTTTAATAACTAATGTGGGGGATTATACCATCTCTATACAAATAAATGAACAAGCAAATCAAAAGTATCCCAAAGTATTTTTTAATAGACTTTCTTTCTTTAGAGCAGTTTTAGGTTCACAGCAAGATTGAGCAGAAGGTATAGAGAGTTCCCATATGCCCCCTGTCCCCAAAACTACTTTTAAGGGCCCTTAGTCTCAGAATCTTTCCATAATACCAAAAGATGGACATTTTGACACTATAGTATCCACACACCAATCTGCCACTGAAGAAACTAGCCGATTTTTTAGTATGTACTTAAATGTATGTTTCCTGTGTTAAAATGCAATTCCCCAAACCAAATAAATGAGGAAGCTGCTCACATAAAAATGACATTTTAGTGCGGCTTTCCCTACTTTGTTTCATTGTAGTGCATTTTTTGTAACTGGTTCAGAGATGTGGTTCCTGTCCCTGAGGACTGGTTCTTCTGTCTTCTTTTCTCATCATTGCAGTAAACTTATTGGAGAACTCATGGCACCAGAGCTGTGTGTTCTAGTTTTCTTAAGAAAACTAGAGCAATAAAATGGGGATCCATACCTCTCCCAGAGGAGGTATCATGAGGATTAAATGAGCCTGGCTTACTTTTGGTGCCTGAGATATAAACAGAACAAATATTTCAGGCATTTACTCAGGTGATATGGTGGGATCCTCTTTGAGTCATGGAGAAGGTGGTTTCTGTTTGCAGTCATCCACCATTCTTTCTTCAACCACGTGGCAATGTTTAGCAGCTAAGCTCAGCTTTCAAAATTGAGCTAGAGTTTAAATTGGCAAGTGAACGACGAACCAGCCTGGTGGGGTCTCAGCTGGGCTTGACAGGATTAGTAGTTCCTTGGATAATACACAGGAAGGTGATTGGTGCACATGCTAGTTGAAATGAGAGCCTAGGCTCTGATTCCATTTCCTGTGAGGCACTGTGTAGACGTGGGAGAATAAACGTGTGCTGTATTGTACTTTTGAGGCAGGGTCTTTCTACTCCAGAGTAGGCAGATAGCTAGAGGAAGAACTGGAGGAAAAGCGTGGGAATGCAAGAGGTTACTTTGGGCATAGCTTCAAAAATTAGGGTAGGGATGGGGATCTCATAAATGGACTTTTCTTCTTGCTAGAGGACTAAATTTGACAGTTTTAAAGTTAGGATGTTCTGGCTGTATGTACAAACTCTGTCCTTCAGATTACCTGTCTGCCCCAATTCTGCCCTGCACTGGACACCCCATTTCTTCAGTAGTTATGTAATTATTTCACTGGATAATTACCTGGTGAGTCACTGTGAAATATTCTGTGTCCTCTGAAAGGTGCTGTACCACAGCAGTGATGAATTTATGCCATGAATTAGGTTTTTCCATTAGAAGTGATTTACTTTGTTATTTAGAGCTCTGGCTCAAGATTATTGCCTTACTATCGTTTCTCTTGTACCTCGTCATCCTCCTTCTCAACATACCCGTATGTGTGTATGCACAGGAGTGTGTGTATGTGCAGCTGCAGTGTGCATTTTGTGTGTGTTGTGTGTGTGCACGTACATGTTCGTGTGTGTGTACTCCATGGAATATTCTTTCTCTGAGGGTTTTCTGGGGTGGAGGTCAGGTCTGGTTTAATGATCTGGATGAATAGGAATGAGAAAAGGAAATTTAAAATAGCTTTCAAGGCATAGATAGACACAATAAAAATTTTAACCATTTTTCAAAATCGATTGTATAACATTTATGCAGTTACTGTGGCCCTCTATAATTTGAATATTACTAATTTGAATGAAGTGTGGACTATAAGGATATCTCCCAAATGTCACAACTGCTTTTAGTGAAAGATGATAAATCATGGTTAGCCTGTTAAGCAGTTGTGAAGCTTGCCGTGTTTCTCCACTCATGCTTATAAAAAGCACTCTTTTCCAGCTTTAATAATTGCTGTATATCATGTTAATTACACATATTACCTAATTTATTGTATGGAGACTCACTCCTAGGCATCCAAAATGCCATGGAATACCCTCATACAGCCCTGTATTCCATACAGGAATTCAGTATAATGCAGAACTACTTTGGACCCTTATCAGATAAATGTCTTGAACTGAGTAGCCAAATGACTTCACGTTTAGGGTAGCTTAAGCCTACATCATAGATCTCAGAGGATAGCATCAGAGTGATGTTCCAGTGTCCCATTACCACCTATCATGAGAGCCTCAAAGTCTTAGTGGAGGTATAGCTTTGTGATTTTTATTTCCTTGCATCTTTTGAATATTTACGTTATTCATAGATGTTCCCGCTTCTACCTTTGGCTGCTTTTTCTCATTGACTCCCAGATAACCTGTTCCCTAATTCTGTGGTTCACAGAGATGTCAGTAGTGCTGATGAAAAAGATTCATACTTTTAAGGGCCCTTAGTCTCAGAATCTTTCCATAATACCAAAAGATGGACATTTTGACACTATAGTATCCACACACCAATCTGCCACTGAAGAAACTAGCCGATTTTTTAGTATGTACTTAAATGTATGTTTCCTGTGTTAAAATGCAATTCCCCAAACCAAATAAATGAGGAAATCTAAACCTGATGAAAAAGATTACCTGCTTTCATTTACTGATGATGATGGTGGTGGCAGTGGTGGGGGTGGTGGTAACAGGGGTAGTAGTCCTGCAGCCGCAGCAGCAATGGAAGGTACCACTTGTGAATTAGTTACTTACCATGTGCCATGCAGGTAATCGACAGGCATTATCTCATTTATACCTCTCAGAGCATGTGGGTGAAAGTTGTAACCATCATCCCCCTTTTACAGAGGAGAAAACTGTGAGAGTCTAGAAGGCATTTCAATGACTTGTGTAAAGTTACTGAGACAGTGAGTGCAAAAGATGGGAGATGGACCGACTTCAAAGTCTGTTTTCCTTCTCTTCAGCCACATTTCATTTCTCATCACTCAGGTTGAAACAACTAATGGATTCACTGGAGCTAGGAAATGAATAATAGGGTCAGAATTCATCCAAGTAAGTTTGTCTAAGTTGATAGAAATATAACCTTGGCTCTGGTTGTTGGCATTTTGTTGCTCAAGAAATGCATAGATTTCTGATGTGAACTTGTCCTTTGGAACATCGTGGGGGAAAGCTGATCAAATCATTACCCTCATCTCAAAGTAAATCCATTTAAAATATCTTTAAAGCATCTGGGTCTGCAGCTTTATGTAGGCAAGGGCACGTCTGGTTTTCTGGTAAAGTCAGAGTCAAAACTTCATGAGAGATTTTGGTGGAGTTGTGGCAGGATTGATCTGTGGTAATGTTGAGGTGGCAGCCAGCTGGAGTGGGAACATCAGCATAAGAATGCCTTTGGAAATTAAGCATTGTAATGAAAACATTCTTTTGAAGGCAAGTTTCCAGGTGTGCTGTAAACCATTCTAGGCTATAATTGAAATATAAAAGAATCTTCAAAAGCAGTGATCTATTTTTTGGTGATTGTTGTGCTAATCCTGAAATCCTAGCATGAATTAATATAAAAGATGGGATTGTGTGCATAAAAGTACCTGTTTTAATCATTTAGCATGTTGTTCAAAACCAAACTGGTTTAGACTTCAAGTCTAAGGGTGAAAATCTCACTTTCATCTAACAAATCCCACCATAATCTGCCAAGAGCAGCCACCAGGGGCTCCTGCGGCAGCTGTGAAGAGGCGATCCTTCCTCTCTCAAAGCTTGATATGGGGAGAGATTTGCTGCAGTTTGTCTATAATAAAGTGGAAGAGGATGATACTTTTTAAATCACACGAAAAGAGTGAATAAATTCTCGGTTAAAATCTGGTACTGTATGAAAATATTCTACAGTGCAGAAGCTTTCAGTTGGCAGGCAGTTTTGTCTTAGGAACTGAGTAATAAGTTACGTTGCAGCAGGTGCAAGAGCAGTGTTGGTCTTTGCCAGTGTGCTCCATGTGAGATCATGAAGCATGCAGAAGGCACATAGAAAAGGCAGTCTTCAGGTATCGGGGAAAAGTCAGCACTGTCCCTTCCCTGCGCGACTCTCCTTTACCTCACATGGGCCTGTTGGTATCGACAAGCACAAACAGTAGTAATGGGTAGGGATACTGCATCTGGATACTCCATGTATGTTACAGTAATGTGTGGTTGTGGTTTCTTTTAATTTGTCCCAAAGTCAGATGTCAAAGCTGGATCTTGTATAGGGGCTGGGGAACCCAAGGTAGGATGCAGCATGCTGGAGTCTCGTTTCTTGTGTGGCCTTGGGATACTTGTGGTGAGCATGAACTGATGCTGTTTTACCCTTTTATCTAGACACACTACTTTGGCCTTTGGTTTCTCAGCAAGAGCCAGCAAGCACGATGGGTGGAGCTGGAAAAACCTCTGAAGAAACATCTGGACAAATTCGCTAATGAGCCTCTGCTTTTCTTTGGAGTCATGTTCTATGTGCCAAATGTGTCATGGCTTCAGCAAGAGGCCACAAGGTAGGTGCATTTTCTCCCTGTGTGCCATATAAGGGTGTTGACTAACTGTGAAGCTTCCAGTGAAGTAGATGAGCTGGTTGATTTAGGGGTGTGTGGGTGTGGGTGCGGGTGTGTGGTGGGGGAGAGGTTAAAATAGTTGGGGGTTGTTTACTCATTGCCTTGCAGCTTTAGAGTTTTGGTTGAATCCATGTAGCTAACTCCAGCTGTTTTCTGTAATGCTGGTAAGGCAGTAGGGATCCTGAGCCAGGCAGAATTTCATCTCTAGCAGCATGGAAATACTCGTCGGAGACTGTGAGTAAAATAGGCATGCAAGAATTTAATAAAAAAGTAATCACCTGGCCAGGTGTGGTGGCTCATGCCTGTAATCTCAACACTTTGGGAAGCTGAGGTGGGAGCATAGCTTGAGGCCAAGAGTTCGAGACCAGCCTGGGCAGCATAGCGAGACCCTGTCTCTACAAAAAGAAAAAAATATAAAAATTAGCTGGGCATGGTGTCTTGTGCTTTTGGTTCCAGCTCCTCAGGACACTGAGGTTGGAAGATCACTTGAGCCCAAAAGTTCAAGGCTGCAGTGAGCCGTGATCATGCCACTCTACTCCAGCCTGGGCAACAGAGTGAGACCCTGTCTCCAAGAAAAAAAAAAAGAAAAAAAAGAAAAAGGAAAAAAACAATGAATTCTGTTTTGTCCACCCTTTTCCTAAAAGTATCCCAAAACAAAATGTAGTATCAGACTTCGAATTTGAAGATTGGAAAGATAATTAAAAGTGGGAGTAAAGTTAAGGAGGAAAATGTTGCGAGAGCAAGAGTTTTGATGGTTGTCCCTACTAAATAGGAGGAGACAAGAAGCCAGCAGTAGAGGGGAGAACCAGATATTGTTCCCACCCAGCTACTCAGTGTCTGCTTTAGCTTGGAGAAATCACGTGTTGCCTTTGAAATGATGTTTTCCCCTCTCATCTGTAAAGTGAGGGATTTGTGTAAGTTGATAAAGTATGTTCAGTGAGTGGAATAAGTGCATTTTTTTGGTGTTAGTATAGTTGACTTATTGGTAAGAGTTTTCCATTAAAATACCTGGAAAGTCTCCTCATCAAATGGAGATTTCTGGTAGGAAAAGGAATCACATAAACCCTTTGCTTTTTGCCTTTTACCAGGACTTTGTCATTCTGAATGCTTGGGAAGCAATGCGGGGACATGCTTTGAAGAAGGAAGAGTATTCTACCTGATTTTTGTGTATTTTTTAGAATTTAAATTTCTGATATAAGGATGTACTTAAAAACTTTAAGTGTATTTTAAGGCAATATCCTGCTTTCTTTCTTTTTTTTTTTTTTTCATTTGAGACAGAGTCTTGCTCTGTCACCCAGGCCGAAGTGCAGTGGCATGATCTTGGCTTACTGCAGCCTCCACCTCCCAGGTTCAAGTGATTCTCGTGCCTCAGCCTCCCGAGTGGCTGGGATTATAGGCGCTTGCCACCACGCCTGGCTAATTTTTGTATTTATAGTAGAGATAGGGTTTCACCACGTTGGCCAGGGTGGTCTTGAACTCCTGACCTCAAATGATCTGCCCACCTTGGCCTCCCAAAGTGCTGGGATGGTAGATGTGAGCCACTGCGCCCAGCCTCTGCTTTCTTTCTTTCATTTAGCTTGTTTTTATTTACTTATTTATTTTGAGACAGTGTCTTGCTCTGTCACCCACACTGGAGTGCAGTGGCCCAATCATGGTTCACTGCAGCCACAAACTCCTGGGCCCCCGCAATCTGCCTGCCTCAGCCTCCTGAGTAGCTGGGACTACAGGCATGTGTCACCAAGCCTGTCTTGATTTTTTTCTAATTTCGTAGAGATGAACTCTCGCTGTATTTCCCAGGCTGGCTTGAACTCCTGGCCTCAGGTGATCCTTCTACCTTGGCCTCCCAAAGTGCTGGGATGACAGGCATGAGCCACTTTGTGTCTTCTTTTTTTCACTTGCTTTCCTTTTTAAAAAGAAAAATCAAAAGCTATTGTAAATGCATGGCCTAATTGCAAACAGAGGCCGTGAGTTAGCTTACAGCCTGATCCAAAAAACCTAGTGTTCAGTCTTTCATGTGATAGACATTTAAAGAACTCTGTTTGTTGCATACCATTGTTCCCTGTTTTCAAGTTAATTCACATATCTAAGTTCTTCCTGTACAAGAAATTATTAACTCCTCAAAATGTGATGATTTCCGTTGGCTTTTGCATCCTCCTTGAGTACTTTACACGGTGCTAGGAGCACAGCATTAAGTTAATAAATACTTGCTGATTCTTGGCTCTCGGCCATGAAGTGCAAGATAATGAGTGATGAGGGTGAAACATGGACTAGAAATTAGTGCATATTGAAAGAAGTTCCGTCTGTAAGAAAAGTGAAGTATTGTTAGTCTAGACAGACCTATCCTGTAAGGCCTATTGGTGAGAAAGAGCAGTTGAAATAAAGAGGGACTCAGAAATTATGCTTTATGAAGTTAAAAGAAAAAAGTTGTTTAAGCTTAGAAAAATTAAGTCTTACAAGGGCACAGGAGTAGCTGCCTTTAGATATTTACAGACTCTTGTAGGAGGGGGAATTCTTTGTCAGCTCTGGAGCACGAAATTAGGGTCTAAGTAAGTGAAGTCCAAGGAGCCAAAGAACTTTGACTGTTTGGCTCAATGTGGGAATACAGTTTCTAATAACTAAGCTATCTAAAAAGGGAACAAGACTTACAAAAGGGTGAGAGCACTGGTCTCAGTGAATGTTGTTGTGTGGACTAGGTAGCCTATGTGGTATCCTGTAGAGGGAACCACCATATTGGGTAGGGTGTTGGAATAGATCAGTGGTTCTCAAAAGACCAGGGCCTACTATATCATAGTTACCTGGAGCACTTATTATAAATATGATTCTAGAGCCGTACCAGAAGTCTGGTTGTAATATCTAGGGCTGAGAATCAAGATGATGTTATTGTTTAAAATGAATAGTATCCTCTGGTGTTTCTGACACTCACCCAGCCACAGGAATCAATGAATCAGTTAAACTCTAAAACTCTTTACAGTTTTAGATTTTCCAGGGAAATAAACTTAATGCTGCATTGTTTGACTGTCAATATTTGCATTCATAGACTAAAACAAAAGGTATTTAAATTCAAAGAGGGACGTAGAGAGTAAAAAGTTTTGGTAGTGGTGGTTATTAAGTGTGGGATTTAGGAAGGACTTTTCTTTTTCCTTTAAAATTTCTTTTTGCTTAGTTAGCCTGGTTTATTTCAGATGAAGGTTAATAAGGAGGAAAAGAAGTGTTTTACAACACAGGATTTTGAAGCAAACTGTGTTGCTGACATTTGATCAGAAAAACTAACAAAAAATTTTAAACTTTGAAAGATATTTTTAGATTTAAGCACTGGAACTAGATTATATAGATTTCAGGTCTAACCAACTCTTTATGGCAAAGAATGTTGAAAGTGAGGAGTTGGATTAGCATGTAGCATTTTGTCTGTGCGAGAGTGTGTGTGTATGTTTGCAGCATTGCAGAAATTTTTGTTGCCTCCAAGGGGCCCTAAAACTGGAATGTGCCAAGGGGTGTCAGAGTGAGTAAAAGATTTAAGCTGGGAAGATGGAGGAACATGAGAAAAAAAAATGTAAGAAATAAAGGAAAAGTTGTTAGGAAGGAAAGAAAAAAAGGAATTACATCTATTTGGGAAGGTTGAGGGCCACCAACGACAATCAGGTGTGATTCAACAAGACATGCCATGGATTGTAGGCTTATGGACTAGAGAATAAAGGAGATCTGATTTGGACAGAATAATATTTTTAAATGCTTGAGTTTTCTCTGTGTGGTGTTGGAGATGGACAGATGAGCTGCACATGAGATGAAAAATGCTACAGTCCTTAAGAGCCTTTGGGAATCTCAGCCTTCTTGGGAGGTTTTAGCAGCATCTGAGGTCCGAACTGAATATTGAAACTGCCTTCCAGGGAGCTCAGCCAAGGGGAAGCAGTGGTGGTGGGGCAGGATTCCAGAGGAATGTTTCACAGAAGGCCCCAACAGCATTCATTAGGAGCGGGTTAATGACTAACTCTCCAGTCATCTGCTGTTATCCCAGTTACCAAGCATCTCAGGTGGAGATGGGCTTTGGCATCTCTCAGAGCACCTGGGATCTGCAGTGTCTGACACAAAACAGTTAGTCTTTGTGATGCCCTGCAGAGTAAGATATTTGCATAGATTAGAAATAGAAATCTGTCTTTCATTTGTGGGCAACCCGTTGGAGGAGGCAACCATTCAACCATCTGTGCTGAAAAAATAAGCCTTTGTCTGGAGCCAACCAAACTTGTTTTCACCCAACACATGTTTGCAATGGTTTGGCTACTTCTGTTTGAGAACAGGTTCTATAGCATTAGTCATGACCAGCCATTTCTTCTCTCTGACCAAGGACAAAGAGTCTAGATTAATACACTGGTTGGTTTTTTCCTTTTTTTTTTTTTTTTTTTTTTTTTGCTGTGTATATGACTCCATATATATATCAAGACACATAAAAGTCAAAGGAAGATATATTAAAAGCTGTTTATTTAATTTATTATGCCAGAGGATCACACCCATGGAAATTTTTAGGTCAATAGTATATTCAGAACAACACAACAAAAATTTGAGAATAACATTGATTGCAATTTGTTTAATAAAGTGATGGCTTTATTAAAATTATCAACTCCAAATTGGTTTAAATTAGAAAATTAGGAAGCACTGCTTTTTTGACATTAATTTGACATACTGTGTCTCATCTGCTTAGATATGACTTTTGAGGGGCAAGTCCCTTCATAAGTGAGGGAAACCTGTCAAGACACTGTGATTGTGTTGGATAAGAAATAGATAACTCAGACCCTACTTTAAGGTGTTAATTGAATGAGAAAACAAAAGATATTAAAAGGAAAATACACACAGGGGTACAAATAAAAGGAAAAAAGAAGAAATCCCTTGATATTGTTATAGAAGTGTTAAAAGAAAACTAGTGAAAAGAAGGACACACTTTAATAGACAGATGGGGGATGAGTCATGAAACCATAGGATTTAAAGAGATTAAGAACCACTGAGTTTGTTAACCCCACTCCAAACTGTAAGATTTATTACCTTGGGGCTTTGAAAATGTTAGTTTTCCCCTGTTGGTTAAAATGACTCAAGGGATGGGACCACTGTAATTTTTTCCATTTTGCTTTGCTTCTCAGATTCCTTTTTGCCAGCTTTTCTGTCCAGCAAAGGGACTCTTGCTAGCAGTTCATCTTCCCCAGCATGTTCTCCTGACTCAAAGGAAATATTTTTGTAATGTGTTTTAATGATTTGCATAGCAACAGGCTCGTTATAAACACATGGTTTTCACATTTTTCTGGACACGGAAAGAAAAAAGATGGCTTGTGAGAGGTGGATAAATTCTTATTCAAACAGAAGGATACTTAATAATAGCAAGGGGAAGCCAGAAAATTGCTGGCCAAGATCACTGCTTTTAGTTTAGGTCTGGGGTTTTTCCAAGTCTTCCTTAAGCAAGGAATTCCCTCTTTAATTTCTTTAATACTAAGAAGAAAACTTTTAAAAGAAAATGTAATTTTTGAAGAGTGAATTTAGGCTATAAACTTCTAAGTTGCTGAGTGCATGCATGGTTTCTAAAATTTTAAATTTTGAGTTTTTTTTTTTTTTTTTTACCAAAACATGTTTGTCTTTGCATTACTCACTGTTGAATGTTATGGTTGCACAGTGCACAGGAGCTTCTAATTGTCCCAATGAGGTCAGATAACATTTCCTCCTTTTCCAGGACATCTTAGTAGCTTACCTGTTTGGGTGGCGCTGTCCACGCTATTAATGGTGAGCACTCTACAGAATTGACAGAGTGCGACTACTGCTGTAGCCAGCACAGTCACTCCATTTGC
This sequence comes from Trachypithecus francoisi, assembly GCF_009764315.1. Classification (NCBI taxonomy): domain Eukaryota; kingdom Metazoa; phylum Chordata; class Mammalia; order Primates; family Cercopithecidae; genus Trachypithecus; species Trachypithecus francoisi. Next base: position 71,489,503 of record NW_022681470.1, on the reverse strand, counting down.
CAAGGAAGATTTTAGTATACTCTTGTACATCTGGTGGAGACATCAGGTCCACAGGACCTGTTCCAAGTACCCTCTGTCTGGTGGGTGCTCTGTCTGTTTTTGGTGCTTCTCAGCAGCTATGGATATCCCCTACTCTTAGGATCAGTGATCTATTGTACATCTCCCAGTTCTTCCAAAGTCCTTGGCTACCAGGCTGTATTCTAGTCAGTCAGATAAAACTGCCTAGCAGTTATCATCAGGAGATTTTAAAATACTTAATCTCTGTATGGGTTTGCATGGAGCGTTCTTAAATGTTAAAGATAGGTCCTGTCTGGGAAGAACCAAGTGGACAAGTTGTCTTTCAACCAACTGAGAATAAATGCCCACAGTTAAAGCTGTGCTGTTTAGGTACCAGAAAGAGGGTAAGTGCATTTCTGTGTGTGAAGTGAATGACAAGGGAGTTAGGTTAATGCATTTTTAAACTCTGATGGTGGTGCCCTTTTTCCAGTTACACATTTGGGCCTATGGCATATTGATGGGAAAGCCAGACTTAGTGAAGCTATATATATTCATAAGGGTTAAAATGGTGTTTTGGTGTGTGCATATGTGTCTCTGTGTGTGTGCTTAAACTAGGTTTCAGGAAGTGACCTTACAAGTAGCTTTCTTCACCTTTTCTTTCTTGTAAATACCAATACTTTTCCCCCTTCCACTCCTGCAATCTGCCTTGTGTGCTGTTGTAAACAAGTTAGTGTTCAGCCAGTGTTTAAAGTATCTCTTTTAAAAGCTCTAATTATGGTAGTATTTCCATTTCCTTTTACAACACCCTTTATTTTGTTCCTCCGGTTCTTTTAGTTCTTTTGTTATTTTGAAATGTCATTTTAATGGATATTTAAAGTCTACCCGTGGGCTGGGATATAGGGACTCCCTTCAAGTCTTAAGATTCAGCATGAATTCCCTGTGGATAATATAATTTGCTGAGAATAGCAAATTCTCCTCCTGGCCAGCTCTAGCTAGTGAATGGGAAATTGTTCTCTTTATGTTGGTTATTGAGAATGGAATTATTTCTGCCAGATATTTTAGATATTTTAAGATACAGTTGATATTGGGATCTAATCTCAAACATTCTGTGTGGTTAATGTAATGTACAATGTGATGAGAGAGGATGGCTGTCTGTAATAAACAGTGCAGCCTTGGAGGGAAGAAGAATTACCTTCCCAAAATGAGATAAGTTGATTGTCATTTGCATTGTTTTTTATTTCAACTTTTATTAAGTACCTCTTCTGTGTTAGACACTTTGCTAGTTAGTGGGAATGTAGGGAATGTAATAATGAACAGGTCTCAACTCCCCACCTCCCTCCCACTCCCACCACAGAGCTATATCTCCAAGCAGCTTTTATTTCATTTCCATGTATTTGATTTACTAGAGATTTATTTGAATTTGCCTTTAAAGTCTACATTGCTGACCCTGTTTACTTCCAGGAGAAGGCTATGCCACTGCTTTGGTGAAACCCCGGGCAAATGTCTCCTGGGACCAGAACCAGCTTCATGGGTCTGTGACTTGCACGGTTAGTTGCACAGTACCCCATGCTCAGAAATGCCCTGTAGTTGGTTTAGTGCTCTGCTGTTGCCATCCCGAAATTTTTGGTTTTTGAACAGTGGACCCTGCATTTTCACTTTGCGCCAGACTCTGCAAATTAAGTAACCAGCTCTTCCCAGGACAAGGACAGCCTCCTGTTACTCATACGCGCTCTGCTTGTTCTGTTGTTATCTTGTGATTTATTCTTAAATATTGGTGGATTTACTGATTTGAATCTACTGTTATGGGTGTGATCAAATAGAAAAAGTAAATTTAATAAACCCTCAGGGGAACAAAAATAAAATTTTCACTGTCTTTGCAAGTAAGAAAATAGAAATGTAGCGCTGATAACCATTTCTGCTCCTGGACCTGACTCACTGGGAAATCCTCGCAGGAATTGGGGAGGTGTGGTAAAGTCAGTTTGATTTCTTTTAGGAAAGCTGATTGGATTAGCTTGTCTTGATCCTCAGCTAGGATTTTCTTATGTTTTACTGTGAAGAAGATGACTCTTAAGAAAGTTTATACTTTTCTTAATTAAATCTAGACTATACAGTAGTGCCTACTTCATAGTACAAGTTGTCCAAATACATGAAGTTGCTTCTTGTTTGTTTCTTTGCTCTTAAGAAAAAGATATGGTGTGAAAGATATGCAGTTAGGCCGGGCGCGGTGGCTCACGCCTGTAATCCCAGCACTTTGGGAGACCGATCACCTGAGGTCAGGAGTTTGAGACCAGTCTGACCAATGTGGAGAAACCCCATCTCTACTAAAAATACAAAATTTACAGGTATGCGTGGTGGTGCATACCTGTAATCCTAGTTACTAGGGAGGCTGAGGCGGGAGAATTGCTTGAACCCAGGAGCAAGAGGTTGTGGTGAGCCGAGATCACCCCATAGCACCCCAGTCTGGGCAACAAGAGTGAAACTCCGTCTCAAAAAAAGAAAGAAAGAAAGGAAGGAAAGGAAGGAAAAAGGAAAGAAAGAAATGCGGTTCGGTAGTTAGCTGTTGAGGCAACCTGCTGCTACTGGAACAATGAAGTAGAGACAAATAAGATGAAGTTAACTTAGCCGTAAACATAATCTAGCTGTTTCTCTGATATTCTTTCCCTTTAGGGAAAACAAGTAGTAAAATAAATAAGTGTTCTTTTGTAATATCACTTGACATAACTCATTATTTATTGTAGGTACCCTATAATGAAGAGGAAACTCAGAATTTCAAAAGGAATTAAATCAGACGCATTATTCATATTTCAAAAGAAGTCTTCATGTAATGTTTGTGTTCTTTAATGCATCTGAGATGTTTGAGACGCTTTATAAAGCAAGATATGCTTATATGTATGTTTTAACCATTAGAAAAACAAAGTTTACCAAAAAAATAGGTTGAGCGTCCCTAATTCAAAAATTCAAAATCTATAATGGACCAAAATTGAAAACTTTTTGAGCATCAACATAATGCTCAAAGGAAATGCTCATTGAAGCATTTAGGATTTCTGATTTTTGGATGAGAGATGCTCTACTGGATAAGTATAGCAAATATTTCAAAATCTGAAATCCCAAACACTTCTTGTCCCTAACATTTTGCATAAGGGGTACTCAACCTGTTTAGTATACTTCAAAGAAGTGATAATTTTATTATTACATCTTTAAATCATATGTTTAATGTGTTTATTAGTATTTGGTCTATTTGGAACTTTTCTCAAAAGCAAACAAAAATAACGTGCTTCTGTTGAGGTATTTTGAAAATAAGTTCTTAAGCAGAGGTATTGGTTTTTATCCTTTGTGAATTTCTTGATTTTCAAGGATACATTCATTCATTTGTTCATTCATTCATTGATCCCAAATTGTTCTTTATTCGTGTTACATTGCAGGACTGAGAAAGATTAAACAGTTCAGCCCATGAAATCATAAAGGTTTGTAATAATAGAGCATGAGTTAAAATAGTCTACTTTTTCTAAAACTTGAGTAGAAGACGATGGTGCCACATTGTAGTGTTTACCTTTAACAAAGGTATGAAAAGAAGGGGAAAAAACACCAGAAGCTATGTGAAGAGGTGTTTTGTCATGTCGAAGCATGCAGGCTGTGCCTTATGAATTTTTAAGAGACACCCCCTTCCCCATAAAGGATTCTCAAGATTTCAGGGGTATCATTACAGTGGGTGGGATTGAGAATGGGGTGTTAATTTCAAAAATGGATTTAAAAAAAAATCTTGACGTTGGAAGAGGTGCAAAGAATAGATGTTTTATAATCGTTTGCTCTACCTTTTTCCTGAATGTCAGCATTGGGATATTCAGTTGGAGTGGAGTGGGTGGAGAGAGAGGAGGGAAGTGACAGATGGGCTACATCCACATGTTAAAGAAACTCACAGTGTCTGAGCAGCAGCAGAATCTAGAAAGCACAAGAATCCAAAACCTCAAAACCTCCCCAGCCCGAAGATATTATAGTTCTATGTGGTTCTGTGGAAAAATGTAGTTGCGTTCCATCACCGGATATAATGTAACAGTAGTAGTCATGGTAGCAGCTAACATTTATGTGCATGATGCTTTGCTAAGTATCTCAGATTATTATCTTTTTCAGTCTTCACTAGAACTCTATAAAGTGGGCACCCTGAAAAAGAACTGTTTGTTTTTTTAATAAAAGAAGTTTTTCCTCTAACAAGTGGAGTAGATTTAGGTGGTCACATAAATGGAGTCTTTTACATTACTTTGTCAGAGAAATATATCCGTCCATGCCTTTTATCACTGGCTTTATCAGAGTACCAGGGAGTTTAGTTCTATTAAAAAGTCAACAAAGAAAGCCAGAGGGCTGACCTACCAGTAAGATCAGAGATTATAAACTAGTACTGTGAGGGCTGATTCTGGTCTTCAGGTGGGTTTTGTTTCACCAGGATCCTTTTTGAAAGAACTGAATTGGGATGCCTTGCAGAGAGGCATGTGCTGTCTAACTGGCCCTAGTTCTCCACTCCGTAGGGAGTTACAGTCAGCAGCATTTACACATTCATGTGACCTGCCGGCCTTGTAGGTATTTAGGTCCTGACTTCTGATACTTGCACTTTCTGTATAACTTGAAGTGCATGTCAGTAGTCGGGTCAGCCTATACCTCTTCATTGACCCAGTTGATTTTATGTCATTCAATGTCCAGCTGTATTAACACTTTAGCTGCCTGTAACAGACTGTAGATGGTTGAGCTGAGTGTGAGAGTATAACTTCCCTAAGTGCTCATTTGAAAACTTTATTTCTATTTAAAGATCACTCTGGAGGGCTAGATTTTATGTCCCTGTCAACTTTCTATTGCAGAGCCATGGCTCAAATTATTTAGATTTCCTCTCTTTGTTGCTCACAATATCTGTCTCATCTCTGATTACCCATAAAAGGTTCATGCATAGAAAGAGTACCAAGCATCTTATAGGCCAATAAAGACATCATTCAAATCTTAAACAAACACAGCCTATTTGAGAAAGAGCCCTTTGCCTTATATCAAGACGGACTAGAATGATAGAGTTTTATATCTAAATATGAAACTCTACATATCCATAGATCACAGAGACCAGTTGCTTTGTTTTACAGATGAAGAAACTGAGAAACAGACAGATAAGGGGACTCTGCCCATAGTCACACAGCTGTTTAGTGACAAGCCTGGGTCTTAAGCTGGTTCTGGAATGGTTTTAGGTGAACCAAGCATGCTGACATGGGAGAGCCCATAGATAGGATTTATTTAAACGTTCAAAAAGTCCTTGCCAATCTTCCCCTCCCCTTCCCTCCCCTTCCCACTCCTCCCCCCCCCTTAGCTGTAACAGCTAAAACACACTATGGAATTGGAGGGGATGAGTTTTGTCAAAGAGAAGGAAGTCGTTTAGACAGAAGAAACAAAGGGTAGAGGGAAACAGGCACTTCTTTGAGTGAGTCCTTTAAATAGTGACCATTATGTAGAGAGTGGAACTAAAATGGGTTTTATTTAATGTCTTTATCAGTGATCTCCAGCCCTGGGCACATAGTGAAAGTGCCAAGCTTTCAGATGACACTAAGTCCTTTAGAAGGGTGGAAAATTGAGACATTGCAAGTAAACAGTAGAAAGGTGTCAGCAGGTGTCAAGTTACCAGGTGTGACTCAAATAATGATACTGCTTTCTGGTGTACTTTGTAAAAACAGAGGAGGAGTAATCATAGCGGGACATGTTGCAACATGTTTCAGTTTACAGCCTCCTAACTCTCAAGGTCAGCTCGTCAATCAGCTGGGGAAAGTGAGTAGACATTTCGCCTGACGTTTGCTGCCAGCATAAAAATGAGTTACCGTTATTCAGAGCAAAGCCCAGCAACTTTGACGTAAGTTTAACTGAAATGCGAGTTAGACACATTGTCCTTTAGTAGAAAATCACAGAGATGAAGCAATGTTGGAAGCAAATGCTTTTGACCAGCATAAATGTTTTGAAGAAGGTAGAAAAGATGTTTACGACAGTGACTAATGTGAGAAACCCATAGGTCTAAGGAAAACATGAAAAGGTCAGTAATTTGGATCCTTGCAATAAAATGGCCAACTGTGAAAATATAGCTACTGATGAGGATACTGATGGAAAATTTGAAGCAAGTTATGTATCTGCTCGAACTCTTGTGTGTTTTGAATGATTGTCGAAATCAGCAAAGAACTAGTATTTTCGTTTAATCTTCAAGGAAAATAATAGCTAGAAATAAAACAATATAAAAACAAAACACTACAAAGGAGAACATACATTAGTTTAGTGTGGGAAGTAGGAAAAAAAGAAAAAAGAAGGAGAATGGACTTGAAGACCTCACTCTCTGGTGTTTATTTCTTGGTCAGGCTCTGTAAACTCCCCAAAATTAAGTTCTTGTGTTTAGAATCAGGAGATGATGCTAGCATAGCTATTGTAAGGATGAGTTCAGAAAGCACTTGCCATTGTGCTCAGCACATAGTAGGTATTCAAATAATGTTGGTTTTTTTAAACAAAGAAGATAACTAGAAGGTTGCAGGAAACTGCTGCATCCCTCAGAGCTGTGCTGGTATCAGTCACCTGGCAGAAGATTCTCTGTGACCCACACTAACCAGAAACATAGGGGAAGAGCATTTTGGGAAATGGAGTGCAGCCTAGTCAGGTTGAGACATTACAATGCCACTATGAGGCTTTGTACATTATTAATGATTAGTAAAACCCAAATCACTGTAAACCATACCCTACTAGAAATTCTGCTGAGTACAAATTTCCTACTGACTCGTGAGTTCCGAAATTCAAAATTACTCCCCCAAAACAAATGATATGATATTATTGAAGGTAAGTTCAAATTTGTCCCTAATTCTCTCAGGCAATTCCCAAAAGTGGAGTTGCAAAAAATAATTTAAGCAAACATTTTGTGGTGTTATCATAGACATATATTTCCCCGGGAGGTTCCCCGCCCTCATCCCAGTCCCACATGAGGGAGCAGATCTGCTGCAGAGGACGTGGGCTGGTCCTGTGTCCTGTGCGGAGTGTGGGAAGGCTAAGATTATCAGGCCCGTGCGAGGAGACAGGATAAAGCAGGCCTTGCCTCACAGCTTGCCAGATGGTCAGAGCAGCTGTTCAGGACAGGGAAGCCAGGTTGGCTGCCACAGGACGGGCCAGGCTGACCCAATGGTAATCTCACAGTACTTGTAACTTGAAGAGACTATAGTCCGAAAAGATAAACAGATTCCAGTGAAAGATTATTTAAAGAGATGATGGATTCCTGATGAGTGACACTTATTTAAAAAATAAAAGTAAGACATGGGGCCTGTTGGTTCTTTGAGTGCAGGCTTCACATTACATGCATCAGTATTGCCTGTGGCATTAAAAAAAAAAAAAAAGGCTCTTGTACCCCAGTCCTGACTCCCTGAATCAAAATCTGTTTTTGTTCATTGCCACGGGTGAATCTTATCATTCAAGTTCGGCTAAATGGAAAACAACCGTATCCTGATGTCTTTTCAGCTATAGCTGGTCTTTCCTGTTAGTAGGTGGATGTTGGAGAATCTCAGGGGGGATTTTGGGGAACTGGGAAGGAATTAAAGAGTTGCAAAGCTTAAAAATCTGGTTCAGGCTGAGGAATTTAGAGAATACATGCCACGGTCTTATTTAGTAGAAAAATTGTGGGCATCTTCCTGGGGATCCTAGAAGGAACAGAATGGAGAATCCAAGGTTCTTCTATAGCAGTTTTGTACAGTTGATTGTGTTTCCTCTCTTTCAGAATATTTTAGCCTTCTAGGTAGTTAAACTTCTATAATGCACAATAGATTATGCGTAATATAATGAGTAATACATCTCCTAAATAGGTTTGGGGGATATATTAAATGCTATTTATTGTGTAAGAATTTAGCCTTTTGTGCACCCTTTAATTATTTATTATTAAATTTATTATTCCTATAAGAAGAATAATAACTGGCCTGAATTATACTACTCTAGGACCCTAAAACTTTAAACATGACTTCCCACTGTTTCTGCAGGCTTTGAAGTTACAGATTGAATTTTAGTTTTTAAAGTGAGAATTTTGCAAAACTGAGAATTCTACACATGGATTTCAGTAATTCTTTTGCTACTCTCTGATTTGTTGATTTTTACTGCATTTAGGTAAGTGTAACACAAAATAATAGGTAAATTAAGAAAACAGTAAAAGAATTTCAGCCAAATAATATTCAAGGTTGTAAAAACATTGTTTCTTTCTATTATCAGTTTTTTGAAAAAATATTATTTCTGGCACCGGTTCATGAAATACTTGATTTCAATTCCCAACTAGAAGTACAATATATTTAAGTAAAAAAAAAAAAAAAATGCAGAGAGGCTTGGTTCTAGATAGCAGTTGTCTTAATTTTCCAGACATCTGCTGCTACTTCCTTACTATACATTGAGAGATTTTGTGTGTTGAATTTGCATACATGCAAACACACCCATGATTTTATGATGTGCTGACTCTTGTTAAGAGTACTTGAAAGCATTATCCTGAGATCTAATATTCTGACAAACTTTTTTTCTTTTTGAGATGGAGTCTTGCTCTGTCGCCCAGGCTGGAGTGCAGTGATGCGATCTCGGCTCACTGCAACCTTTGTCTCCCAGATTCAAGCGATTCTCTTGCCTCCGCCTCCCCGGTAGCTGGGATTAGAGGTGCCCACCACCATGCCTGACTAATTTTTGTAGTTTTAATAGAGTAGGGGTTTCACCATCTTGGCCAAGCTGGTCTCAAACTCCTGGCCTCAGGTGATCTGCCTGCCTCAGCCTCCCAAAGTGCTGGGATTATAGGCATGAGCCACTGCACCCAGCCCTAATAGTCTTTAACCAAAATTTTCACACTTATTTTTAAAAATATGGTTTGAAAATATTTTATCCACCACAAGTTGGAAAATTCCAGGTAAAAGAAAACTGTATTTTTTTTTTTAAACTTTATTTTAGATCCAGGGGTTCTGTGTGGGTTTGTTATATAGGTAAATTATGTGTCATGGGAGTTTAGTGTACAGATTATTTCATCACTTATGCAATAAGCATAGCACCTGATAGGTAGTTTTTCAGTCCTTACCCTCCTCTCACCCTCCATCCTCAAGTAGGCCCTGGTGTTTGTTATTCCCTTCTTTGTGTCCATGTATACTAAATGTTTAGCTCCCACTTAAAAGTGAGAACATGTAGTGTTTGGTTTTCTGTTCCTATGTTAGCGCACTTAGGATAATGACCTCCACCTGCATGCATGTTGCTGCAGAGGACATGATCTTGTTATTTTTTGTGGCTGCATAGTATTCCATGGTGTATATGTAACACATTTTCTTTATCCAGTCTACCACTGATGGACATTTAGGTTGATTCCACGTCTTTGCTATTGTGAATGGTGCTGCAATGAACATACATGTGCATGTGTCTTTATAATAGAATTATTTATATTCCTTTGGATATATAACCCATAATGGGATGACTGGGCCAAATGGAAATTCTGCCTTAAGTTCTTTGAGAAATCGCCAAACTGCTTTCTGCCATGGCTGATTTACCATGGCTAATTTGCATTCCCACCAGCAGTGTATAAGCATTCCCCTTTCTCAGTTATTTTTAGACTTTTAATTAATAGCCATTCTGACTGATGTAAGGTGGTATATACCTCATGGTGGTTTTGATTTGCATTTCTGTAATGATTAGTGGTGATGAGCATTTTTTCTTATGCTTGTTGGCCGCATATATGTCTTCTTTTGAAAAGTGTGTGTTCGTGTCCTTTGCCCACTTTTTAATGGGATTGTTTGTTTTTTCCTTGTTAATTTGAAAATCTGTATTCTTTACACCCAGTTCACTGAATACTTTTTTTTAAAAGGGTGTCATGAACTATTTAACCATTATACTGTAAAGCAGGCTTTTTTCCTTTCTGGGTTAAAATGATTATTTTCTAATTTAGGACATTGTATAATTATAGTATAATTATAACTAGAATATGATTAGAAATTCATTTAAAGTTTTGAACATCTGAAGAATGGTGAATTGAATTACAGATATTCTTGCCTGTTGCTCTCTTATACTTACATTTTATCTCAACACACACACACACACACACACACACACATACACACACACACACACACACAAACACTACAGGACTGAACCATTTTACTCCTTTTCACTCTGGCCCAACATATAAATAATTGATTAGAGAGCATTAAAGTAGGTGAAGGGAATCAGTTTCACTTTCGATCATGGGAATGAAGTACTCCTATATTTTTAATTGTCCAGATCAAGCTTGTCCAACCTGCAGCCCAGGATGGCTTTGAATGTAGCCCAATACAAATTCACATGGACATTGTACAGATTCTCCTCTTGTGGCTTTCACTTAAGAAACAGAATTTTGTAAGGATAAGCGCGTTTCAAATCATCAAATTGATTCCTTCTTTCAAGAAACCAGTCTTGTAGTCACATGATTATTGACCAGGGCAAAGAAGCCTAGGAATGTGCTTTTTGAGTGGCATCCTGTGCCACATCCTCCACTAAACATGTTTAGCCATGGCTTCCCTCCCCTACCCTGTGTGCAGCCCCAAGACCGACTCCCTATTCCACTCTCGGTTCTTCCACCTTTTCTCTGGGTCCTCAACACTTTGTCTGGGGTGACTCCAATTTCATGTAATTTTCAAATATCTTTAATATCTGCTTCTCATAGATTCCTTGCTTTTGATTTCCAACCACACTTTGTTTTTTCTATATTAAAAATTAACCACAAAGTATTTCATAATTTTATACTTCCTAATTGCTGTTTAATATCTCTATTACCATTGGATGCCTTTTCTTTTTTTTTTTTTAATTTTGCTTTCTGTTAACTTACCCATTGCTTTCATCAGTTTTTATCTGTTCCTTCTTGAGTCCTTGAAAAAGCATGTCCATCATCGATTTTGCTTATATTTGTCTCTTGAAAGTTACCAGAGGACACTGCCAGCCCTGAGCCAGAGGACTTTTCTCACTTCTAGACAACATTAGACATGGAGAGCCCTCTCCTCAGAATCCTCTCCTTCCTTGGCTTTTGGTGACCTTCACCTTATCTCATCTCTGACCTGCTTATTTTCATCTTCCAGTCTCCAATTTCCTGGAACCCTGTCCGTCTTCTAAATTTTTCTCTATATTTGCTGTGCAATAGAGGTTAATTATTTTTAGCCTTTAGAAGTAATTTTTTGGGTTTTTTTGAGACAGGGTCTTACTCTGTAGCCCAGGCTGGAGTGCAGTGGCACAGTCACAGTTCACTGTAGCCCTAAATTCCTGGGCTCACGTGAAGCTCCCATCTCAGCCTCCCAAAGTGCTAGGACTACAGGCATGAGCTACCACGCCCAGCCCTAGATGTAATTTTTGACAAACGTGGCCTAATTTTGTACCATTTACCCACATCTTATTCTTGATTTCTTGGTAACAGAGGACAGTCATTCATTCATTTATATACTAAATATCTGCTGTGTGCTGGGAACTGGATGTATAAGCCAAATACAGCGTTTTTCTTAAGCGTATAATTATGGCCCCTCTGATTGTTGTTACATTCTTGTTTCAGCATCCTCAGAGTGGTGATGACAACTATTTGTCAATCATCTCTACCCACAATACTCAGCTCAATCTTTGTAGGAACCAGAATGGTAGACAGTGATGAACTCTTACTTACTTACTGTCTTCTCTTGACTTTAAATCCTCAGTTAAATATCCCATTTTTCTATAAGTAGCTTCAAGATTCTTTTACTGTCACAAATTGAAAATCTGTCACCTGACCTCCCTCTCCCCCCCAATGTCATTTGTTACACTAGACCCCGATGGTTCCTTCAGGCTCCTCCTCTGCTTAGTAGACATTTCCATACTTGGAGTCAAATTGTTGTCTTTGTGCTAGTAGTCACTTTTTAAGAGAGGCTTTTTGGTGAAATATAACATATGCACAGAGAAGTGCAAAAATGGAAAGCGAGGCTGGGCGCAGTGGCTCACGCCTGTAATCCCAGCACTTTGGGAGACCGAGGTGGGTGGATCATGAGGTCAGGAGATCGAGACCATCCTGGCTAACACAGTGAAACCCTGTCTCTACTAAAAATACAAAAAAAAAAAAATTAGCCGGGAGTGGTGGCAGGCACCTGTAGTCCCAGCTACTCGGGAGGCTGAGGCAGGAGACTGGTGTGAACTCAGGAGGTGGAGCTTGCAGTGAACCAAGATTGCGCCACTGCACTCCAGCCTGGGCAACAGAGTGAGACTCCATCTCAAAAAAAAAAAAGAAAAAAGAAAAAAAAGCGTACAGCTCCATGAATCTTTGTAAAGTGAACACACCCATGCAGTCAGTCCCTACATCAAGAATCAGAGCATCACCAGCCACTCAGAATCTGTCTTTGTGCTCCCTCTCAATGTCTATGGATCAGGATAACCATTATCCTGAATTCTAATACCATATATTAGTTTTGCTTTTCTTTAAAAAAAAAAAAAAAAGAACTTTTTAGGTAGAGTAATACAGTATATGCTCTTTGATGTCTTACTTCATTGATCAACATTTTGTGAGTCATCTATATTGTTGTGTATAGAGATCATTCATTTTCATTGCTGCATAATATTCCATCAAAGGAAGACATACATTACAATTTACCCATTCTACAAAGGACATTTGAATTGTTTACATTTAGGAGCTATTAAGAATGGAACCGTGTTGCTGTGAACATTTCTAGTACCTGTCTTATGGACAGTCTCACACAGGCACTGACGAATGTACTTATTTCTGCTGAATTTGCATATGCTAGTTTAAATCAATAGTTTTCCAAAAATTGTATTACTGCCAGCAAAATGAAAAGCAAATTGTAAGGCTGAGAAATCTTAAATACTTGATCTTTTTTTTTTCTTTCTTTCTGTATTCAATTTGTTGTTCATTATGCAAATGTAAGTACCTTTTATGTTTGAGGCCCTCAAGGGATATCAGTAATCATAAAAGCAAGTGTCCTGGCATTTATTCAGTTGCAAATCCTATTGATCTTATTTTTTTTTTTTTTCCTTGAGACAGGGTCTTGTTCTTTCATCCAGGCCTTAGTGCAATGTTGCAATCATAGCTCACTGCACCCTCCTGGACCATAGTTCCTAGCCCAGGAGATCCTCCTACCTCATCCTGGGTGTAGCTGGGACTACAGGCATGTGCCACCATGCCTGGCTAATTTTTTAAAAACTTTTTTTGTAGAGACAAGGTCTCACTGTATTACTCAGGTTGGTCTTGAACTCCTGGACTCAAGCAATCCTTCTCCCTTGGCCTCCCAAAGTGCTGGGATTATAGGTGTGAGCCACTGTGCTTGGCTGATCTTTCTTAATATTAACAGTAATGATGACTCCTGATATTTCATGAGTGTTTATGGCCAAGCACAATTCTAAGCTCTTCATCCGTATTAACTGATTTAGCCCTCGTAACCACTTTTTGAGTTAGTACTGTTATTCTGATTTCACAGAATAGGAAACTAAGGCACAGAGAGGTTGAGTAACTTGCCCACATGGTTTGAGTACATGACAGAGCTGTGATCCAAGCCTACACAGTGTAGCTCCAGAATCCACACATTTACCACTATGTGCTGTGCCTTTCCAGTTAAATCCATTCTAGCCCACTCTGCCCCCAATGTATGTCTTCTCACCTCCAGACTTAAATACAATGAGATGGTAAAGAGCACAGGCTTTAGAGTCAGACAGACTTGGATTTGAATTCTGCTCTGCCATTCACTCTGTGTGTGACCTCAGGTGAGTTATTTATCCTTCTTAAGACTCAGTTTCTCCATGAATGAAAGAAGCTCTTGTGAAGATTACACTGGTTAATAAACAGAAAAGCACACTATGTAGTACCTAACACTATCATCATTATTATTTGACCTCCTAATTAGCATCTGTACCACCCATTTATATAATGTGGTGTACATACCAACTCTAAAGCATCTTTCTAAAGGATTGTTTTCATCGTTTTCCTTCCTTTGTCAAAAATGTATAATGTCTTACTATTGCTTAGAAGATAACGACAAACATTCAGAGGCATTTGAATCATGGCAAGCCTCTATATTCATTTTTGTCTTCTGCTTCCTTGCATAGCCCTATTTTACTTGTCTGTGCCATTCAGTGTCTCTGGACACCCTGCGTTTCTCACTTCTTCCTCTCCTCTTTGCAGTAGTTGAAGTATCTCCCTTTTCCTCTTTCCTTCTTGCCTTAGAAGCCTCCTTTGCCTTCCAGACTCACCCTGGGCATTCATTCAAGAGGTTAATTCTTTCCTAAGTATAAGGCATTCTGCAATATACAGAGTGACACAAAATGTCAGCCCTGTCCTGAATGGGATTTTCAATCTATTTGGGTAGATTAGATGGTCACATAAAAATATTTGAGCAACATATAAGTAGTATGTGTTGGATGCCAGCTGGAGGTACCTTTCATGGGTGGAATGCTAAGGAGGAGCTTTGGAGGTGGGCATTATTCAGTGATCTCCAGAGAAACAGAACTAATGAGATGTGTATGTAAATAGGGAGAGAAACTTATTGTAAGGAATTGGCTCATATAAATGGGGAGATTTGACAAATGCAAAATCTGCAGGGCAGGCCAGCAGACTGGAGACCCAGGGAAGATTTGCAGTTCAGGTCCAAAGTCTTGCTTCTGGGTGGTCCGTCTTTTCTGTGTAAGACCTTCAACTGATTGGATGAGGCCCACTCACATTGTGATAAGCATTCTGCTTTACTCAAAGTCTACTGATTTAAATGTGTTAATCTCATCAAAAAATACCTTCACAGAAACATCTAGAAAAATATTTGACCAAATATATGGATATCATGGCCTAGCCAAATTAACACATAAAATTAACCGTGACAAGAGATGTCCCTGTGGTGAGTCAGCATTGTTAGGCAGGAAAACAGCCTGGACCAGGGGCTATAAGCCTGTTTTCTCCCCCAAATACCCAGAGGTAGCTCCCATCAGTATCAAGGGCTCACTGATGGATGAGTGGAAAGTGTGAAGGGAGAACATTCCGAGCCGAGGATATTATGTAAGTGGAGAGGAAAATTGCAGTGCAGAATCCTCAAGGATACCTAGAATGTAGTAAGAAGCAAATAATTGTAGCACAGATAGCCCTGGATTGATATTTCCGCTAAAGAATTTTTTAAAGTTCAAGATTTCCCTGTTACTGTTGGGTCACACATTCACAGGATGAAATCTCCTTCTGTATCTTGAAACTAAGTCATGCAATTTCTTCTCTAGAATTTTAATCTGATGAGGTCATTAAGGAAAAATATTTTCTAAATCTAGAGTTCCCAATGTGTTCATTATAAAATGAATTCATTTTTTTCTTCTTATAAAACCCTATGTTTTGAAAAAATGTATCTACTTTAGTACTTGCTAAAATTATTTTGTCAAATACCATATATTCATCCTTAGCATGAAGTGAGTAGTGTAACTTAACACAATTTTACATAATTAATATTCTAGTTGGTTTGGACAGCCCATTTTGGGCAAAGTATCAAGGATTTTTCATTCATTGTTCGTGCATGCATTCAGTAAGTATTTACTTGAAGACCATTTGGGGGATAAAACAAATATTTACTGAGCATCTGTTGTATGCAAAGAAACTTCTGGCTACTGGTAATACAGCACTGAACAAAACAGATGAAGTCTTCGATCTCCTGAAGGTCACCTTTTTTCAAATATTTGTAGTAGTTTATGACTCTGTCAATGTTTTCACAGAGTTCAAATTAAGAATTATAAAAGCATACTAATCTGAATCATCAAAATCAGCTATCAAATTGTATTCTCTCAAACAATTGTGAAACAATGTATTTTAATTCCTAAATAATAGCTTGTTTTCATGTAATATTATTACAGACCTCCTTCACTGAGAAGATGATAAACATATAGAAGATGGTCATGTGAACATATCTGTTTCTGGGTGGTAAACTATAAAGGAGCCCATTATGTTTATTATTATTTGCATATACTTATGATCATATTCTTCTTTAGACTTAAATCTGTGATCATGACTTTTATGAGGAAATCATCCTGTCTATAAGCATGGTCATGCCTTTAAGAATTGATGACAGTTATACGGAACGGGCTAACATGAAAAAGTGAGGCAATACTTGGGATTTCATTCTGTGAGGAAAATGTACTGGACTTAGTTTACCAGTGTGAAGTCGGTGGTGGCTCTAGATGAGTTTTCATAGAAACAAGAAACTTTAAATGGCAGAAACGCATGACTTAGTAACTATATTATTAATTGCACTAACTTATTTTTTCTCCCCAATCTTTTTAGTGCATGCCTTTTGATAAAGTTACACTGCAAAGACCATTTTTAATGTTACTAAAAATGATGGTGTTTTTAAAGTATAGTGATTTGATAATAGGACTCAAGTGGGAAGAAAGGAAATACCCTTTACTTAGGCCTTCCAGAGATTTTGCTAAACCCTGGGCGAGAGCAGTGTTTCATTTCCCGATTCCTACCACCTGTCCACTTATTCACTGCACATTTACTACATGGTCTCTTTGCCATTCTTAATCTGGACTCAAAATTCAAATAATAGAAATCAGATGGAAATATGTGTGGACTTCATTCTATAAAGACAGTTCTTTTACAAAAATAGGAGGCAGAGGATTTGAGGGACAGGGAAGAGGAAGAAGATGATAAAAAGAAAAAGGGAGAATCCATTATTATATCAAAGATACTTCCTTTTTTAAAATGATTGGATCAAATGTTTGACTGACATGGTTTGATGACTATTTTGAACCATGTAGGTTTTAATGAAAGATTAAGTGGTTATAATTTTTAAAAGACCGTCAAATCCATTTCCCCCAAATCTATTTTGTCTGTCCGTTTTCAAAAAGTGAGAAGTCTTTATCTGAAAGGTTTAGTTTAGTTGCTCAGGATTCTTTCTCCCATACACCACATCCAGCCTTCCAAATATGTCTAGATTCTGACTACTTCCTTCTGCGTGCACTGCTACCTCTCTAATCCAGTCTGCTGTCATTTTCTTTCTGACTGGCATCTCCACTTCCACCCTTGCCCCTCACAGTCCAGTGTCTACAAAGCAGCCAGTACCATCTTGTTAAATGGGTATCCGTTTATGCAGCTCCTTTGCTCAGTACCTTCCACTGGTTTGCCATCTTAGAGGAGTCAGAACCCTTACTGTGCCCTGCGAGGCCTTTTGTGGTTTGTACCACTTCCTGCCTTTTCTGTCAGCCCAACGATTCATCCTCTTGCTCACTTTTTGCTACACTGACCTCTTGACCATTCATGAATGCACCACACTAGCTCTCCTGAAAGCCTTTCTACTTGCCATTCCCTTTGTTTGAAGCAAAAGCCTCCATCCCCCAAATATCCACAGTGCTAGTTCTCTTTTTTTTTTTCAGATCTTTGTTCAGAGTTTGCTTTATCAGAGAAACCTTTCTTGACCACCTCCTACCTTGTTACTCTCTGTGTCTCTTGCCTGCTTTTCTCTCATTGGACCTATTGTTTATTTACTTGATTTTTGCTTGTCTTCCCCACTAGACTGTGAGCTCCATGAGCATGGGTTTGTTTCGTTCACTGTGATATCCCTAGTGCCTAGAATAACTCCTGGCATGTAGTGGGTGCTCATTAAGCTTTTGTCAAATGGATGAATAAATAAATAATGGAATATATGTGTGTGTACACTTCTAATATTTTACGAGTAAACTAAGTAGGTTTACTTTTTAAATAAAAGTTCTATAAAAAGATAAAAAATCATTATACTAATATTAATAGAATCTGGCAGCTTTTATAATGATTTCTATCCAATAGATTTTGTGCTGGTTTTATGAACATATTAACAGATTATAGGAGGCCATATATTTTCTGCAATCATAATTTTTTTTTTTTTTTTGAGACGGAGACCCGCTCTGTCACCAAGCTGTAGTGCAGTGGCACAATCTTGGCTCACTGCAACTCTGACTCCCTAGTTCAAGCGATTCTTCTGTCTCGGCCTCCCGAGTAGCTGGGACTACAGGCGTGCACCACCATGCCTGGCTAATTTTTGTATTTTTAGTAGAGACGGAGTTTCACCATGTTGGCCAGAATGGTCTCAATCTCTTGACCTTGTGATCTGCCTGCCTCAGTCCCTCAAAGTGCTGGGATTATAGGCGTGAGCCACCACGCCCAGCCTGTAATCATTTTTTTTTTTTTTTTTTTTTGGAAAAGCCTGCTGAGATTATTTTATTTTATTTTTGTTTTTAAAGAGAGAATTTGAATACCTACTTAGTACTTCTTTTCTGGATAGTGCTCTCCTTTGAATATGGTCTGATACCCACAGGGTGTGCCCCGTACAGCCACTGACTGCCCCAAACTGGCATCCTCCCTGGGCTTCATGCCCCTGAATTTTTGGTCCCTAAAGAGACATTTAGGCCGGGCGCGGTGGCTCAAGCCTGTAATCCCAGCACTTTGGGAGGCCGAGACGGGCGGATCACGAGGTCAGGAGATCGAGACCATCCTGGCTAACACTGTGAAACCCCGTCTCTACTAACAAATACAAAAAACTAGCCGGGCGAGGTGGCGGGCGCCTGTAGTCCCAGCTACTCGGGAGGCTGAGGCAGGAGAATGGCGGTAAACCCGGGAGGCGGAGCTTGCAGTGAGCTGAGATCCGGCCACAGCACTCCAGCCCGGGCGACAGAGCGAGACTCCGTCTCAAAAAAAAAAAAAAGAGAGACATTTAATGTGCTCCTATTCTGGTTTCTAATGAGAGAGTTTTAAGTTCTTAAGTCTAGGATGAAAAGGAGGAATGTGTTTATAGCAGCCTTCTTTCATGAAATGAAAGAATTTCTCTGATTTGGGAATTACAGTTCTCTGCTTG
This sequence comes from Trachypithecus francoisi, assembly GCF_009764315.1. NCBI lineage: Eukaryota > Metazoa > Chordata > Mammalia > Primates > Cercopithecidae > Trachypithecus > Trachypithecus francoisi. Next base: position 71,470,673 of record NW_022681470.1, on the reverse strand, counting down.
GCAATCCCCCATCCCCCTACCCATGTCCTAAACAAAGGGTTTCCTTCTATTTATGTGTAGTCACTTGTCACTTTGGCCATCATTTTTTTTCTCTAGGAAGTTACAGTTTCTAACTTAAAGTTTACTATGTGTCAAGAGTTACAAAAGGTGGCCTTGCAGAAACTGAGGCAGTTAGAAAAGTAAAACTCTAAAAGAAGAAAGGATGTTCAAAATGATTTTTAAATTGCATTTAACAAATGAAGTATCTCCTCCTTTAATCCTAGAGTCTCAAGAAGGGCTTGAAAGGAAGAATTGTAGAGAGATATTTCCATGCTTGAAAATATCAAGCATGATTTTGGCAGAAATCACAGCATAGCAAGATACTAGATTCTTGGGCAGTGAGATGTTTGCTGATTTGGTATTTTATCTTTGGCAGTTGTTGCCACATTTGAGGTCTTCAGCTGCTTTGAAGATTCTGCAAAAGAAAACCATTCATTCATTTCCAACATTAAAAAATCATTATATTGTCAATGGATTCATGTTGTGATCTGTTTATAGCCTTCTGTAGTTTTTTTCTCTACTTCCTTTTTTTTTTTTTTTTGAGATTTATTCTCCAGGCTTGTAGAAACTATAGACTAACCTACTACACAGGCATAATATTGTAATAAAAGAGCACTTGACTATAAAATCAGAAGACTTGGCAAGTCACCTAACCCCTGGGCGCCTCCATTTCCCCATGGATAAACGGGACTCGTGGCTGTCTTGCAGGGTTGTTGCGAATATGAAATGACAGGAAATATTATACATGACATTTCTTGGAAAACAACTCCACAAATGCAAAGCACTGTCATTGTTAATAACTATTTGAAGGCTCTGATTTCTTAATATCTAGAGAAATTGATAAAAATTCCAATTGTGGAGAATTCAATTCTTCCAAAGCTTTTGATAGACATGTGGTGTGTTTTATTATTTTTTTCATAGTACACTAGGAACAACGTAAAGTTTCTTTCAGCCAGTATGTAATTGACCATCTTTTAAATATGTGGACATAATAATAATATCCTGCTTTAATGTAAATACATAGTAAGGTAGTATGAGGGGGGGAAATACAAACATGAACAGGGCAGTTTTGTAAAACAGCAAAGGAGGCAGAAATAGACGCACGTAATTAACTGAGTTGTTTGATCAGTACCATGTTAGAGTTACAAAATCAATGGGAACACAGAGGGCAGAATGAGTTTTTCCAATTTGTTGATTGGGGAAAGGCTTTGTATTAGGTAATGCCTAGAATATAGGTGATTTTGTTTTTTTTTCTTTCTGCTGAGTCCATTGTTGTTCTATGCCAACTATTTGGGTGGCTAACTTCCAAAAAGCATTATTTTTTACCCACTGGGTGTCTCTGAGTCAGTAAATGATCATAATGCTTTTTGTGCAACTACCAAGTCTAGGATCATCTACTGAGTCTGTGAATTATAGAATAGAGAGAGATGGTTTCCACCTTCAAGGTACTTCTGGGCTAGTAGGGTGCTAAATAGAGATGAATGGGATGGACCTGGTGGCCCATGCCTGTAATCCAAGCACTTTGGGAGGCCAAGGCAGGTGGATCACTTGAGACTAGGAGTTCAAGACCATCCGGTCAACATGGCATGACCCCTGTCTCTACTTAAAAAAAAAATAGAGATGGATAGGCATGTTATCATTACAAATGCATAAAATCTATAATATCGAATTGCTATGTTTGGGGAGAGGTTGAACACGGATCATAGTGGCCACATGGAACATGGGGTGGGCAGGCCGGGTGTGGTGTCTCACACCTGTAATCCCAGCACTTTGGAAGGCCAAGGCAGGCAGATCATCTGAGGTCAGGAGTTCGAGACCAGCTTTGCCAGCGTGGCAAAACCCCATCTCTACTAAAAATAGAAAAAAAAAATTAGCTGGGTGTGGTGGCACACACCTTTAGTCCCAGCTACTTGGGAGGCTGAGGCAGAATGGGAGGCAGAAGTTGCAGTGAGCCAAGATCGTGCCATTGCACTCCAGCCTGGGCGACAGAGCAAGACTCTGTCTCAAAAAAAAGAGAGAGAGAGAGAGAAAGAGAGAGGGAAAGAAAAGAGAAAGCAAAGAAAAAAGAAAAAGGAAGGAAGGAAAGAAAGAAAGAAAAGAAAGAAAGAGTAGTGGGGTGTCTCACTCATTTGTCTCACCACAGGTCCATGCTATGGAAATTAAAGTCATCCAGCAGGATCTCTGAAGTATCTCTCATATTGCTGACTTCTGAGCAGATAGCCCCTATTTTGCTGTTTCTGATAAACATTCCATCCAGCTATTGTGTTTGTTTTTTTATGTCTGTTTTCAGATATTCTTTTAATATGGGTTACTTGTGTGGCACTCTGATTTTTTTTTTTTTTTTTTTAAATCCAGAGTCTCACTCTGTTGCCCAGGGTGGAGTACAGTGGTACAATCTCAGCTCACTGCAACCTCCACCTCCCAAATTCAAGCAGTTCTCTGCCTCAGCCTCTTGAGTAGCTGGGATGACAGGCTCCCACCATAACACCCAGCTACTTTTTGTATTTTTTGTAGAGACAGGGTTTCACCATCTTGTCCAGGCTGGTCTTGAACTCCTGATCTCGTGATCCACTCGCCTCAGCCTCCCAAAGTGCTGGGATTATAGGCATGAACCACCGCGTCTGACTGGTACTCTGATTTTTTGTTGTAACTGTTTTGTTTTGAAACTGAGTCACACTGTGTCACCCAGGCTGGAGTGCAGTGACGCGATCTCTGCTCACTGCAACCCCTGCCTCCCAGGTTCAAGTGATTTTCCTGCCTCAGCCTCTCCAGTAGCTGGGATTACAGGCATGAGCCACCATGCCTGGCTAATTTTTATACTTTTAGTAGAGACGGGGTTTCACCATGTTGGCCAAGCTGGTCTTGAACTCCTGACCTCAAATGATCCACCCACCTCGGCCTCCCAAAGTGCTGGGATTACAGGCATGAGCCACACCTGACAGGTACTCAGATATTTTTAAGCTGTGACTATGAGAAAATAAGCCTTCAGTGACTAAGAGAGCATGGGGTGAGTAGGGGCACCTGCAGTGATGAAGCACTAAAGCCTGGAAGCCAGCAATTAGGAATTTTCAAAATTTAGACTGGCCAGTAAACAAAGCATCAACCAAAGTTTAAAGTTAGGCTTGGCTGGCTCTTAGGGACAAAACTTGGAGAGTGGGCTCATGGTTAACAATGACAGAGATGCTGGAGTCAGGAATATAGATGGCACTCCCATCCATACACAATCTGTGGTCACTGGTAATGTGCCTAGCCATATGACTTAACATGGGCTGGGAATTTCTTTTTCTTTATCTTTCGTTTTTGCAGGGGTGTTGCGGGAAAACAGTCTCATTCTGTTGCTCAGCTTGGAGTGCAGTAGTGCGATCACAACTCACCACAACCTCCAAACTCCTGGGCTCAATTGAACCTCCCACCTCCACCTCCTGAGCAGCTGGGACTGTAGGTGCATGCCACCACGCCCAGCTAGTTTGGCTGTCCTTCCTTCCCCTCCTGTCTCCCTCCCTCCCTCCCTTCCCCCTTCCCTTTCCTTTTTTTTTTTGGGGGGGGGTGGTTTCGCCATGTTGCCCAGACTGGCCTGGACTGAAGCGCTGTCCTCACCTCAGCCTCCCAAAGTGCTGAGATGACAAACATGAGCCTCTGCTTTTGGCAGGAAATTCTATTCTTTCCATTTTTGTCATAGTCTCGAGAGACATAGAATTGAGGATTTACTTCCATTGCCTCATTCGTTCATCAAACATTTATTAAGCACATAGTATTTCCTACTCATTTCTGGGACTTCATCGACAGGGAACTGATGTCTTTTAGCAGTTGCTTACCTGTGAAAAGGTAGGGACTACCTTTAATTAGGGATTCTAGGGAAGAACTCGTGCCCATTCACAGAGATGATCTTCTTGCCTTTCATTTGTTGATTTTTATGTATTTTATCCTTCACACCAGGCATATCAGTAATAACAGCACTGTACTTCCACCTGGTAGCTCACCAAAGCTTCAAGGATGTTATGCAGAATCCTTAGCCGGGAACCTGGCTGTTTACCAAGAAGACAAATCTTTGGGCAATTGACTCACCCAGCTTCCAGATATAATTTAAGCTCCCTTTTCCCACAGTGAGTTGTAGGTAATATTATGAACACACGATTTTCAGGGCAGGCAGATGTGTATTTTGAGCTGATGAGTCAAGACATATTTATCGCTAGTGTAAGAGGGACGAGGCTCCGTAGTTGACAGCTGCAATTTAGAGGAGTGATTTTGGTTGGCTGATTAGCATGGAGCATTGATGTTCCCTGATCTGTGCTCCTTTTGTCCACCTGGTTTAATGCTGTTGGTCTCTGACTGTGATTCATCCTTGAGTTCTTTCTTTGCTGCATGGTAGCTCAGAGATCAGTTTAAGTCATTTAAAAATAAACATTTCACACCGAAGGAGTAGTTTTGCTCTTTGCATAAAGACAAGTTTCCCAAGACTTCCTGCTTGATGTGTGATGAGTTCCATTTCTAGAATTTTTAGGCGCTCTTTCATATTGTAGAAATAACATCTAGTAACTTTACTAGGAGATAATTAATATTCCTCCCTTTCTCCCTCCTTTCTTCTGTCTTTGTCTCTCTGTCAGTATTTCATCTACTCAGAAATGTTTATTGAGCATCTACTTAGTGCCGGGTACTGATCACAACGGAGTTGGGGAGGTGCTGGTGCCAGTGCAGGAGAGGCCTGGGGGAAGTATAGTGGAGGATGTGAAAGGATTCACTAACTTGCTAAGAGGGTTTGGGAAGCTTTTGGAGAGGAGATACATTTCATCCGAGCCTTGGAGCATGGACAGGTGATTGGGCGAATGCAGGAGGATAGGCAAGGTTGATTAGACCAGGGAAATGGCGAGGAGGCAGGAAAGAACATGGCAACTATGGGGGGGCACCACACACTTATGACAGCTCAGGTATGGGGTGTGTGGTGAGACATGAAGTTGGAAAAAAAAAATAGTTTTGACTGGATCATGAAGAGCCTGGTGTGCTGTGTCAGGACTTTGGAGTTTTTCCTGATTAGGATCATTGAGTGTTTTTTTTTTTTTTTGAGCTAAAATCCACATAACATCAATTCACCATTATTATTTTTTTTCTTCTCACCCTGTCTTATGGTCCTGAGTAAATCCATCATTTTAACCACTTTAAAGTATACAATTTAGTGACTTTTAGTGTTTTAACAAAGTTGTGCAGCCACTGTCATTGTCTAATTTCAAAATGTTAGCAGGCATTCCTCAGCCTCCTCTTCCCTCAGCCTCTGGCAACCATTCATCTATTTTCTGTCTCTATGAATTTGCCTATTCTGGACATTTCTTATGAATGGAATCACACAAGATGTGACTCTTTGTGTCTGGCATCTTTTACTTAGCATAACGCCTCAAAGTTCATCCATGTTACAGCGTATATCAATACATCACTCTTTTTGTGGCTGCATAATATTCCACTGTTTGGAGGACCACATTTTGTTTATCCATTCATCAGGTGTTGGACTTTGGGGTTGTTTCCTCTTTTTGGCTATTGTGAATAACATTACCATTCACGTATCAGTTTTTGTGTGAACATGTGCTCTCAGTTTGTATGGCTATATACCGAGGAGCATAATTGCTGGATCATGTGATAATTCTATGTTTAACTTTTTAAGGAACTGCAGAACTTTCCCAAGTCATTGGAGATTTTTAAGACAGATCAAAACAGACTCATTTCATTTTAACATCAAACACTTTAGCACAGTGTTTTCTTTTGAGGCTGAGTATTTCTACTTCTGTTGGCATGTTTTCCTAGTTCAGGGCATCATAGCCCTCAGCAGGGAACCATGTCGGGCCCTTTTAAATCCTATGGATTGATTGCTGTAAAGAAATCTGTACCCAATAGCATAGGATAGGACAGAAAGAAGTGATGTCAGGGTATTCTCTCTCCCTCTATGATGTATTTCAGAAATGAGTTTTTCTTTTCTAAACAGAACCCCTGATTAGATGATAGGGTACTATTAGGGAATTTATTATACTTATAAACAGTACTTGGATTCCCTGTAATTTGTTATAATTAATGCAAGAGTTCAAGAGCAGAAAGCAAGGATCAGGTCGTGACATGTCTTTCTCTTTTGCAACACCTTGCTATCATTGGCCGTTTTGCACTAGTTAAGGCCTGTGTGTCTTTGTATGCATTTAAACAAATATTATCCTTTTTAGGAAATAATTACAATCCTTCAGCTTGTTGAAACTGAAGGAATCTTATTAAGAAGTTGGGTGTCTCTGGCAAAATAGGGTACTTATTGATCACTGAATGTTGAAAACTTCTAGACTTGAATGTTTGCCAAGAAAATCTTGTCTGTATTTGGGTATATGCACATGGTTTTCTTCTCATGCATGTACACGTATTAGCTTGTAGTACGAAAAGGCTAGAAGAAAAACTTTCCCTTTTAAGGGTATCCTTGCTAGAGTTTTAGTTTTAGCTTTTCCTTTTGTTTGTGTTTTCCCCTTCCCTTTGGGGTTATTTCAGTTTTGCATAGTCGCAGGAGTGTTCGCTTTGTAGTTTGTTAGACAGTGCAGACTTTTAATTGACTGTCAGCTTGAACAGTTATTAAATGTAAAAGCTTTTAGATATTGCATGGGTCAGGTACCAAACACATTATTAGACTTTAATAGTCATAAACTGAAATTCTTCTCAAGAGTTTTGAGGATAGAGGGTTGGAGGGAGGGAGGCATTCAGGTTTATCTGGTTACATGCCTGCATACGTAGTATTTATCTGGTCCTGGCAGACTGAGAAGAGCGTGGGCCACCCTGTCCTTTATCTGGATTTACAGCTGTGAACACCCACTGGAATGGGTGGAATGTGCTGGTCCCCTCCTGTGGGTATCTCTGTCAATCTAATATTTAAAATTATTCCCCTTTGCTTCCCTGTACCCCGGGACTCTAGGACTACTTGTCCTCAGTTCCCTCTTTTTTGTCTTTTATAGTAGAGAAACGTTTCTGTTTGTTTCCATTTGCAGAATATCACATCAGCCAGAAAGCAATGCTGTCTGGCACTTTGGTACATGCTGCACTTCAGAGAAATGGGTTCTAGTACATTCTAGCAAGATTCCTCTGATATTACTAGTTATGAAGGAAGTTTTCTAGTGAGAAAAGCACATTTTAAGTCTTACCCTGCTCTTGATAACAGTGACAGGACAGTTTGTCTTTCTGGTCCTGGTCTGGTCCTCCACTCCAGTAGTTTTATGGAAAGGCTTCAAAAAGTGAGGAATTTAAGGATGGCCCCCCCTCCAAATTGTCACATCCCTCCTGACCATGCCTATGGGGAGAGATACGTTGGTCTAACTAAATTTGAACTCTAGAGGAGGGAAGAGCAGACCGGGAGCTGTGTGTGATGATAGTGACTCTGCAGGTTGGTAGTTGCAGCTTACAGAATGCTCTCACTAACCTGTTTTTCAAACTAGAAAATAAAATTTTCTTTCTCGCTCAGACCTCCCTGAGCTGTAGGGCCAGAAGGAGTAATGAATGAATGCTGATATGTGCTGTTAAATTTGGATAACATTTTTTATGATCCATAGTATAGAAGCTACTCAGTGCAAATGAGTAAAGACTTGTGTGTGACACTGATGATGACTTGCATTTTACTTTTTAAAAATCTGCATTTAGAAATATATACACAGAGGGCCCAGTTTGTACCCTGCTGTTGGACACAGCCGCTCCTTCCAGGGAGGAGCCTACAATCAGAAACTCTGGTCTGTAGATTTTACTTCTATCCCTCTATCCTTCTTCGAAAGTTAACAAGTAGTTAAAATGTATAACTCAGTCTTCTTTCCCTTCCTTCTATCTCTGGGGAAGAAAAGTGAAACATCCCAGAGGCTGCTGCCAGGAGAAAAAACAGATCTGAATAACCATTGGCTAGAGTATGAAACATGTCCTGTAATAGGATTTTATGGAAAAGTTTCTCATTTAAACATTTGCCTCATACGCTGTAGCACAGACTGTCTAAGTGGGGTTGGGGAAAAGCTTGGTGATGGAAGCCCTTCCTTAGAAGCATCGTAAAAATCACCGGGTAGTGGTGTTTTATTTTCGCTTTTATTTTTATTTATTTATTTATTTATTAGATGGAGTCTCGCTTTGTCACCCAGGCTAGAGTGCAGTGGCACGATCTCGGCTCACTGCAGCCTCTGCCTCCCAGGTTCAAGCGATTCTCCTGCCTCAGCCTCCTGAGTAGCTGGGAATACAGGTGCATGCTACTGCGCCCAGCTAATTTTTGTATTTTTAGTAGAGACGGGGTTTCACCATCTTGGCCAGGCTGGTCTGGAACTCCTGACCTTGTGGTCCACCCGCCTCGGCCTCCCAAAGTGCTGGGATTACAGGCTTGAGCCACTGCGCCTGGCCTTCGCTTTTATTTTTAGACTTCAGTGAAATTGGTAGCTTGCCCAGAATGGGCAGGGATCAGATCCTGCCTTCACCACTGGTTGTTCATGATCAGATCTGGTTCTGGCCTTGTCTTTAAGGAAGCAATATTACCTTGGACAAGTCATTGTCCTCCCTTACCACAGCTGCCTTCTCTAAAAAATGAAAGGATTGGACTGGGATTTTAAAAGTCCTTCCCTTGTTAAATAGCTTAGGCTCCATCATGCTGCAGTGATGTATGACCCCCAAGCCTCTTTGGCTTTCACAAACAAAGGTTTATTTGCTGCCCACCTGGCAGGTCCACCGTGGGTTGTCTGAGGCTCTGCTCCCAGCCATCTTTGCCCAGGGCTCAGGCTCACTGAGCAACCTGCCCTCCCTGCTCACTGCAGGTCTCAGAGCAAAGGGAAGCAGAGGCAGAGAACCGGTCACTGGCTCAGGACACTTTTGCTTGGGAGCAACAATTACTTCCCACTTCTATTCTCATTTCATTGGCCCCAAAGCTAGTCCCAGGAGTAACGAGGTAGGTGGGCATGACCCTGTTGGGAAGGCAGCAGACATCTGGAACCGTGGCAAGGGCCCTGCTCTATCTTCACCATCCCGTGACTTACGCTGAGCGTGTTGCATTCTGGGGTGGTAGTATGACCAAAATCAGATCTCAAGGCTTTAACCATTTTACGTGGCTGTCTCCTGTTTGGGGCACATCTGTTGAACTGGACCTGGAATGAAGATTTCACTTGTGGGGAGGGGTGGGGGAAATATTTTAAAAGCAATACGTACCCGGCCTCTGAGTTCCTGGTGCCTTATTTGTAGTTCTGTGGTAATACGGCCCATGTCTTTCAGAATACCACAAGACCTGCTCACTCTGAGAAGAATGAACAGAACTGCAAGTAAAACACAGTTGCAGACGTGCTGAGATAAATGCCTCATACATGAATTTAAAAGAGAGCATAAAGATTTTAGCAATTTGGCTGGGCGTGGTGGCTCACGCCTGTAATCCCAGCACTTTGGGAGGCCGAGACGGGTGGATCATGAGGTCAGGAGATCGAGACCATCCTGGCTAATACGGTGAAACCCCGTCTCTACTAAAAATACAAAAAACTAGCCGGGCGTGTGGTGGGCGCCTGTAGTCCCAGCTGCTCCGGAGGCTGAGGCGGGAGAATGGCATGAACCCAGGAGGCGGAGCTTGCAGTGAGCTGAGATCCGGCCACTGCACTCCAGCCTGGGCAACAGAGTGAGACTACGTCTCAAAAAAAAAAAAAAATGGTTTTAGCAATTCATCTCTAAATGTTGAAGATATTATTATGGGGTATAATTTGGAAGGAGTCCTTTGATACTGCTGTCAAAAGTACTGAAGGCTCTGTTGATTTGACCCAATAGGGCATTTTTTCAAACTTAATTTTTCAAACTCCTAGGGGAGGAAGTAACTTGGAAAAGTCACTTATTTTCTTACCATCGGATGGGGAGATTCCAGATAGATGAGGCCCCCAGAGACTAGATCATAGCATGTTCGTTCCCAGTAGTCATGTGTAATAACACTTATTATTAGGACACCTTTTTAATTTTACCCCAAGAAATCTATATTTAATAAAAAGTTAATCTTTAAAAACAAAATTTAAAAATTTAAAAATATAAAAGTTTACCTTTATTCGAGAAGCATAATTATGTTCACTAGTTCTTAGAGGAAGAGCAGAATCCTAACCTAAAACCATTCATTGGGCCTCAAGAGTCAGATGGACTATTTCCAGGTCTCTGAATATGAAAAATATTAAAAAGTTTTCCTTGTGAGCTTGGATTTTCAAAGAGGATCTCTTTGGAAAATTGGCAAATACTTACTTTCCTGGCATGAAAATTGTTTTTTTTTTCCTTTTCCTCTCCACCCAAAACTGTGACAGGGTGGAGTATACTTCCATGAAATTGCATGTTTCCAAAATAGAATTCACTGTTATATTTTACTACTGTTATAATTGAATCGCTAATGAGAAATAAGCAAAGAGCAGGCATTCTAGAAATAGAATTTCAACTCCTGTTGTCAAATTTAGTCACCATGTTCGATAGAATTATAATATTTTATAAAACTGCCTTTTGTGCAAAATTGTACCAGCCAAACAATTTCCAAAGTGGTTTGAATTTCATTCTCATTTCTGCAGTCTTACATAGTAATACCCACAATCTCGTGGTAATAGCACCATATCATTGCTGCTGTTTAGATTCTCTCCTAGTTTGGATGGCTTCCAGGAGAGAGCCCTGCTTTCTTCAGCTCCTTATTTTTATATTCCAGCAAAATCCTATGTCCAACCTACATGATTAGAAACGTTCCTGGTGTTCCTTGCTAGTGGATTGTGAGTCACTGTTTCCTAGGATAGAATGGATCTGTAACAGAACTTGCTTACAAATGATAGAAGTGATAGCTGTAGATGAAAGTTGGAAGCAGCAGATTTTTAAAAACTAGAGCTATTGTTTTGGTGGCAGATTAATTGGTTACTGATCTACTTCCAAAGGTATTCTCTAAATTATCTTAGCTGATGATTTTCACCTCCAAGGTGACAGGTAACAAAGCTCTACCTCTAGCAGATAATGCCAGGATAACACCTTTTCAGACGTTTTACTCCTTGGTTCTTAATCACTGAACCCTTAGATAGTACACTAGAAAAAAATATGGTCACAGTGGTCAAAAAGATATATGCATCCTTGTAAGGCAGAGACTGTTTTAGCACTCTCCACGATACTCCTCAGCATCTAGCAGACTCACGCCCATAGAAAGTGCATGATAGCTATGGGTTAAAATATCTGTTTGGCTTCCTGGCTTGGAGAGCAGCAAATAAGTCAAAACCACTCCAGAAAGATGAGAAGGAATGAGTGGCATGAGGATGAGATTCAAACATTTTATAATTAGTAGGAATTGGTGAAATTTACCATTCTTTCCTACCTTGAGATTTTGCTTTTTGTTTTGCTTTGTGATTTTTTTCTAGCCCATAATTAGGTTTGACTAAAAAGGATTTTTAAGAAAGTCCCAGTGTTTGCCCTTCTGATTTGAGTATAGGTTTTTCTCACCAAAGAGTGGCGTGGTTGTCTTTATTCTGTTCAGTACACCCAAGAGGAGAGAAGAAGTGTGGGACTCTACTGGAGTGTGCACAGAGCCCAGTTCCTTCCCTCAAACAGGCATTGGATTGACTTATGTCTAATGATACCTACGACATCATCATGGGAGTGCCAGCAGTAATTAGCTCTCAGTGCCGATTGCCTCTCTCCAGGAAAGTTGGGCTTTGGTTCACTTCTGGGTTCCCTTGATTGAGATGCCAAAATGAAGTTAAAATACAGAGTTATAGTTACCAGGAGCAAAAGTGTTGTTAGCATTTACCAGGAATTAATACTAGAAAAGTGTGATTGTTGTAGTTGTGACTATGTGTTGAGAGTATGGTCAAAGGAAGTGGAGTCCTGGGAAATAAACTTCTTGAGTGAGAAGTTTTCTAAATGTTTTAAGTAATTCTAAGAGTGCTGTTTTATTGGTAGGGAAACAGTACACTGTGTTAGCTCCTGAGGGCATTTGTCTAGTCTGAGACTTGATGTGTTTGGGCATGATTCTGTCCATCTGTACTGTGCTGGTTTGAGAATTTACTTCAGTTTGGAAAGTTGCATCAGATTAGATTTTTCTGATTCACAGATGTGTAAGGTCAAAACTGTATATCATTTTTTAGTGGAATTACAAATTATGTGGCCTCTTTGTGATCTGCCTTACCAAACTTTTGAGTTTGAAAGGTGATGTGTTTCTAGAATGCACTCAGGAATGCACACTGTTGAATGTAACTTTGGCAGTTGTGTTGTAGTCGATCTCCAGGTGTGCAAAAGCATTTTCATTCTTGGACTCTGTTATGAAGACCTGGTCCTTATCAGTAGTTTATCCTGCTGGCCTGCAAATAAGTGATGTGATGAGAATCCTCTCAAGCTCAGAATGAACAGGATGTGGCACCTGCTACATCAAACAAAGATAAACACAGGCAGAGGTCACTTTCCATCTTTTATAGAAATGGCCTTTATCTACATCACGGGCATATCCTGCTGTGTACATAAGGTTTTACATCTAGAGGCATCTATGTTGTGGGAATATATTCCAAGTATGTGTTTTTAAGGTTGTTTGTTCCTCTATTCCCATGAACAGATATCAGTATTATCTGCAAGTCAAAAAAGATGTGCTTGAAGGGCGATTACGATGTACATTGGACCAGGTGATTCGGCTAGCCGGCCTAGCTGTGCAAGGTAAGACATAGTTATGAGCAGCACGTGAAGTTCCATTTTCTGTTTGATCATGGTGTTACCGTCCTCTCAGAGTGAGAAGTTAGATTTACTTAAATGATCCCTTAGTAATGCTCCCTTTTTATTTCAAGTTATCTTACGTGAAAAATGCAAAGTTAGTGATTTTTGGTGGCCGGGTGGTAGATTTCTCAAAGCTGTTTGCAAACTGCTCATGCTTGTATAATTACAGTTTTATTTGAGGAAATAGCAGCTTTTATTCTGCCTTTAATTAAGGCTACATTTCAGGGTTTGTGGAGCATTTTCTCAGAATTATTCCAAGGCACAATGTGGTCATATTCTGTGGCTTGATGCTGCAAAGGTGTTACTATCACAACTTTTTGGAGTGTGATAGCTTTAAACATTATGGTATAATGTATTCTAATGCCGTTAAAAAGATAAATTTAAAATCCATGATTGTAACATGAAACAACAAATGTATACTGGACTGAGTTTATCTTTCAGCCCATCCCATATAGGTTTATATTACATAGCTCTCTTCTGCCTTCTCTAAATTGTTATGTGTGGAACTTTATATGTATATTTTATACATTATGGTTTATTGAGTGGTGGCTTAACCACCTTCGGTCATATTGAAAGCAAGATAGGCTGGTGTGGTGGCTCACGCCTGTAATCCCAGCACTTTGGGAGGTTGAGGTGGGCAAATCACTGGAGGTCAGGAGTTCGAGACCAGCCTGGCCAACATGGTAAAACCTTGTCTCTAATAAAAATACAAAAATTAGCCAAGCATCGTGACACACACCTGTAATCCCAGCTACTCAGGAGGCTGGAGCACGAGAATCACTTGAACCTGGGAGGTGGAGGTTACAGTGAGCTGAGATCACACCGCCACACTCCAGCCTAGGTGACAAAGCTAGACTCTGTCTCAAAAAGTAAAAATTAAAAAAAAAAATTTTTTTTAAAAAGCAAGAAGATGATAATATCGTTTTTGAAAAGAAGCTTGTCCTTTTAGTCATTTTCTTGAAAACCAGGTTCTCTGCAAGTGTGAGCCAGCCAGCAGCTGGGTCCTTGCTGCATGGACTGTTGTTTTAGAAGGTGTGAACTGACTTCCCAATCATCTCAGATCTAAATGTCTGAAGAGGCAACCCTTCTCCTGACCTCTTTCATTCTGAAGTATTAACAACTTAACGATTTCTGTTAGAAGTACAATTTCTATACCGTTAGCTTCTGTTGTAATTCTGTGGATGGAAACGGGCAAAATCTGATGTATCACCTCGGTCTGCTTAAAGACTGGAGGGGAAGAAACAATGGCCAGTTATGATAGAGAAATCAGAGGTAGCATTGTTGAAATAATGGGGAAGATCAATATGTCCCTCATTGTCAAATTGGGTCTTTTTCCTTTTAAAACACTTCGTTGGGCCAGGTGTGGTGGCTCATGCCTGTAATCCCAGCACTTTAGGAGGCCAAGGTGAGAGGATTACTTGAAACCAGGAGTTTGAGACCACCCTAGGCAGCAAAACGAGACCATGTCTCTATGAAAAATGTAAAAATAAAAAATTAGCCCAGCATGGTGGTGTGCGCCTGTAGTCCCAGCTACTCAGAAGGCTGAGGTGGGAGGATCGCCTGAGTCCAGGAGCTTGAGGCTGCAGAGAGCTATGATCAGTTCACTGCACCCCAGCCCGGATGACAAAGCAAGACCCTGTCTCTAAAACATACATACATACATACATACATAGCTTTGTTTGTTTACTGCATGTACTCTTTCCTCTCACTACTTAGTCATTAGGCTTATTATGGGCATCCTGGATACTGGAGGATCCTTGAAGAATTTGGTGAACTTCCTCTGGATTCCCTTTTCATTGGGTCCTTGAAGCTAGCTGTTCAGTCTGATGAAACGTCCTCTAATCCTTTGCAAATAACTTTTTTTTGAGAATGCTTATTGGGTTTTTAGAAAGATACATCAACAGAAATAGAAGTTGTGATGGAATGTGGTAACATTCTTGCTATTCTTGAATGCTGCACCTAATTGGTAATTTGTTACATGCTGAGTTTGTAGGTTGATGTTTATTTTTTACCTTCTCAGCAACTTCTCAGCATTGGTGCATGGTGTGTGTATCCTCTCATCCTATATCTCTTGTTACCTTAAAGATACCTGGATCCGTTTCTATCTGATGCTAAATATTTTACTTGAAATTAAAATTTCATGCAGGTTTACTTCTTAGAAGAGCAAGCAAGATAAGAAGACATTTATATATTTCATTTTTCATGTGCTCAAACTGTACCATGGTAACATGAAAACAGGGAAAACAATTTTTGGCATCTTGTAACATGTGAAGTTATTTAGGAGATAGAAAGATATTTGAGGTTGCTTGCCAAGGGTGTTTTACAGTGGGAATTTCCAGCTGCATATATATGAAAAGATACAGATGGGTTCTTTAGTACTACAGATTAACCTTGAGTTAAAAAAAGTCCCCTCGGCAGATATTCTTTTTTTTTTTTTTGAGACAGAGTCTCACTCTGTCGCCCAGGCTGGAGTGCAGTGGCCGGATCTCAGCTCACTGCAAGCTCCGCCTCCCAGGTTCACGCCATTCTCCTGCCTCAGCCTCCCGAGTAGCTGGAACTACAGGCACCCGCCACCTCGCCCGGCTAGTTTTTTGTGTTTTTTAGTAGAGACGGGGTTTCACCGTGTTAGCTAGGTCTCGATCTCCTGACCTCATGACCCACCCGTCTCGGCCTCCCAAAGTGCTGAGATTACAGGTTTGAGCCACCGCACCCGGCCCAATATTCTTAAGATACAAATTGATGCATATTTAACAAACAGATAAATATAGGTTTGTTTAAATTTGTTTAGGTGGCCTTTAGGAATTGTTTTCAAATTTCTTCATTATTTCTAAAAAATCATGTAGTGATGCTTACATGCTGATATTTACCATACTGTTAAAAGTAACTACGTCAAACATACCTTGGCACTATTTTTATTTAATAATAGTGAGAAATAGGATGAAATGTGAAGAATAATGTGGTGATGAGTTTGCCCTATTTTATGCCATCTTTAATTTCTTATAATAAATACTGCCCTTCCACCTTCTTTTCTTCTCAGCTGATTTTGGAGACTATAATCAGTTTGATTCTCAGGATTTCCTCAGAGAGTATGTGCTATTTCCTATGGTAAGTATAATTTCATTTTTCTTAATTTTCTACCTTCTTTGGACATTTAGTTCTTTCCTTTGAAAATTTCAGGATTTTACATACGCTTATTCCCTGGGGAAAAAGTCGATGCATTTATAAAGTAGGGGCAAGTTTTATAAAACACACTGAGAAGGTAAAAATGCCTCCTTCTGCCTTAAGACAGTTCCCTAATTTCTTTTTCAGATAGTTTCTTATTAGTATGTAAAAATGCTACTGATTTTTCTATGCTGATTTTGTAACCTGAAACTGTACTAAATTTGTTTCTCAGTTCTATCAGTTTTTTTGTGGAATATTTAAGATTTTCTACATATAAGATCATGTCATCATCAAGCATAATTTTACTTCTTCCTTTCCTATTTGGCTGTTTTTTATTTCTCTTGTCTAATTGCTCTGGCTAGGACTTCCAGTACTATGTTTAATACAAGTAGTGAGAGTTGACAGAAAACAATCCCATTTACAATGATATTAAAAAAACAAAAACCAAAAACCTAGGAGTAAATTTAACTGAGAAGGTGAAAATTCTGTATGAAATTTCACATTGATGAAAGAAATTTAAGACCACACAAATGGAAAGATACCCCATCTTCATGGATTGGAAGAATCAATATTGTTAAAATGTCTGCCAAAAGTAATCTACAAATTAATGCAATCCCTATCAAAATTCCAACATCATTCTTCATGGAAATAGAAAACAATCCTAAAATTCATATGGAATCACCAGAGACCCCAATTAGCCCAAGTAATTTTGAGCAAAAAAGTAAGCAGGAGATACCACACTACCTTATTTCAAACTATATTTCAAAGCTGTAGTAATTAAAACAATATGAGACTAGCAAAAAAAATAGACACAATGACCAATGGAACAGGATAGAATGCCCAGAAGTAAATCACACACATCTATAACCAATAGATTTTTCAACAGAGGTGCTGAGAACACACTGGTGAAAGGGCAGTATCTTCAGCAACTGGTGCTGGGAAAACTGGCCATCTACATGCAGAGGATTGAATTTGGATCCTTATCTCACCCTATGTACAAAAATCAATTCAAAATGTATTAAAGATTTAAATGTGGCCAGGCACAGTGGCTCACGCCCATAATCTCAGCACTTTGGGAGGCCTAGGCGGCCAGATCACAAGATTGAGAGATGGATGCCATCCTGGCCAACATGGTGGAACCCCGTCTCTACTAAAAATACAAAAATTAGCTGGGCACAGTGGCGCACGCCTCTAGTTGCAGCTACTCAGGAGGCTGAGGCAGGAGAATCGCTGGAACCCAGGAGGCGGAGGTTGCAGTGAGCTGAGATTGTGCCACTGCACTCCAGCCTGGTGACAAAGCAAGACTTTATCTAACAAAAAAAAAAGAAAAGAAAAAGAAAAAGACTTAAATGTAAGACCTGAAATTATAAAACACTAGAAGAAAACATGGAGGAAAAGCTACGTGACATTGGTCTGGGCAGCGATTTCTTGCATAGGACCCCCAAAACATAGGCAACAAAAGTAAAAACAGATAAATGAGATTGCATCAAACTAAAAAGCTTCTGTACAACAAAGGAAACAACAGAGATAAAGAGACAACCTCCACATTGAAAGCAAATATTTGCAAAATTATACATCAGATAAGGGCTCAAACTATATAAGGAACTCAAACTACTCAACAAGGAAACAAGTAGCCCTATTAAAAAATGGTCAAGGGACCTGAATAGACATTTCTCAAAGGAAATATACAGAAGGCTGACAGACACATGAAAAATGCCCAGTATCACTAATCATCAGGGAAATGCAAATTAAAACCACAATGAAATACAACCTCACATCTGTTAGATTGGCTGTTATCAAAAAGATGGACAATAACAAGTGTTACTGAGCATGAGGAGTAAAGTTATTGAGCGTGAGGAGTAAAGTCTTACTGAGCATGAGGAGTATTGAGCATGAAGGGTAAAAGGTAACAAGTGCTACTGAACATGAGGAGTAAAAGAGGTATAACTTCCAGCCATTTTGCAAAACAGTTTAGAGGTTCCTTGAAAAATTAAAAATAGAACTACCATATAATCCGGCAGTCTCACTTCTGGGTATATATCTAAAGAAAATGAAATGGTATGTCAAAGAAATGTCTACACTGCCATGATCATTGCCACATTATTCGTAATAGCCAAGATATGGAAACAACCTAAGTGCTCACCAGCAGATCAGTGGGTAAAAATGTGGTGTATACACACAATGGAATACTATTTGGCCTTAGAACAGAATTTTGTCATTTGCCATAAGATGGATGAGTGTAGAGTACATTATGCTAAGTGAAAAAACCAGGCACAGAAAGACAAATACTGCCCAATCTCACTTGTATGTGAAATCAAAAAAAGTTGAACTCATAGATGTAGAGAGTGGAATGATGGTTACCAAAGCTGAGTGTTGGGTGGAAGGAGGAAATGTTGATCAAAGGGTACAAAGTTAGGAATAAGTTCTGGTGATGTATTGCACAGCAAGGTAACTATCGTTGATAATAATGTGTATTTCAAAATTACTAAAAGAGTAGGTTTTAAATGTTCTCACCACAAAGAAATGATAATTAGAAGAGATGATGGATATGTTAATTAGACTAACTTGCCCATTCCACAATATATACATGGGTCACAACATCACATTGTACTGTAAATAGATGCAATTATTATTTGTCAATAGAATTAAAGTTTTGTTTTGTTTTGTTTTGTTTTTTTGAGACGACGTCTCACTCTGTCGCCCAGGCTGGAGTGCAGTGGCCGGATCTCAGCTCACTGCAAGCTCCGCCTCCCGAGTTCACGCCATTCTCCTGCCTCAGCCTCCGGAGTAGCTGGGACTACAGGCGCCCGCTACCTCGCCCGGCTAGTTTTTTTGTATTTTTTTAGTAGAGACGGGGTTTCACCCTGTTAGCCAGGATGGTCTCGATCTCCTGACCTCGTGATCCACCCGTCTCGGCCTCCCAAAGTGCTGGGATTACAGGCTTGAGCCACCGCGCCCGGCTGTTTTGTTTTGTTTTAACAAAAAAGGCACTTCCCTGCTTTGCTTCTCTCTCTCCCTCATTTACTCTCTACCCTCTGGCATGCTGGCTCTTTTTTTGGTCTGAACGTACTGAGCTTCTGCTCACCCCAGAGCCTTTGTATGTGGGTTTCCTCTGCCTGGAATGCCCTGCTTCAGATCTTTATGACATTCAGGTCTCAATTCAAATATTACCTCCCAGAGAGCTCTTTCTTTCCTTGACCACCTGTCTCATACACCCTTACCATCCTTCCTGTTAAATCAGTTTTCGTATGTGTACTTCTGTATCTGACATTATTCATTCTTATGTATGCACATAGGTATGTATTTATTATTGTCAGCTAGATGGTCAGTTCTATGGTGGTTAAACAGGGACCCTGTCTTGTTCACTGTCATCTGGCACACAGCCTGTGCTCATAAAAATTTTAGAATGAGGCCGGGCGCGGTGGCTCAAGCCTGTAATCCCAGCACTTTGGGAGGCCGAGACGGGCGGATCACGAGGTCAGGAGATCGAGACCATCCTGGCTAACACGGTGAAACCCCGTCTCTACTAAAAAAATACAAAAAAAAAATTAGCCGGGCGAGATGGCGGGCGCCTGTAGTCCCAGCTACTCGGGAGGCTGAGGCGAGAGAATGGCGTAAACCCGGGAGGCGGAGCTTGCAGTGAGCTGAGATCCGGCCACTGCACTCCAGCCTGGGCGACAGAGCGAGACTCCGTCTCAAAAAAAAAAAAAAAAAAAAAAAATTTTAGAATGAGACTGGGTGCGGTGGGTCAAGCCTATAATCCCAGCACTTTGGGAGGCCAAGGCGGGTGGATCATGAGGTCAGGAGATCAAGACCATCCTGGCTAACACGGTGAAACCCTGTCTCTACTAAAAATACAAAAAAAAAAAAAAAAAAATAGCTGGGTGTGGTGGCATGCACCTGTAGTCCTAACTACTCAGGAGGCTGAGGCAGGAGAATCGCTTGAACCCGGGAGGTGGAGGTTGCAGTGAGCTAAGATCAAACCACTGCATTCCAGCCTGGGTGACAGAGCAAGACTCCGATACAAAATATAAAAAATAAAATAAAATAAAATGAATCAATAAAGTAAAATGCCCATTCCTGGGTTGAAGTAAAGGTAGACTAGATTTTAACCCCTGGGGAATTTTTGTTGGTTGGTTGGTTGGTTGGTAGCTTCAGAGTAAAAGAGAAGAGTGTTAATGAGGAGGGATTAAAAAATTTTGAGCTGAGCGCGGTGGCTCATGCCTGTAATCCCAGCACTTTGGGAGGCCGAGGCGGGCGGATCATGAGGTCAAGAGATCAAGACCATCCTGGCTAACACAGTGAAACCCCGTCTCTACTAAAAATACAAAAATATTAGCCGGGCGTGGTGGCGGGCGCCTGTAGTCCCAGCTAATGGGGAGGCCGAGGCAGGAGAATGGCGTGAACCTGGGAGGCAGCGGAGCTTGGAGTGAGCTGAGATCATGCCACTGCACTCCAGCCTGGGCGACAGAGCAAGACTCCGTCTCAGAAAAAAAAAAAAAAAATTTGAAAGCCATTTTAGGGAACAGCTATAACCAATCAACATTCTGGCTCTGGTTTCAGAAATCATGATTATTCACTACTTATTTTTTTGGTCAACTCTTTCACCCCAAGCACTGACCTGGGTGACTAACACCCAGGGGATGAAATTATTATAAGAAATGGTGCTTGTTTTCAAGGAGACTACAGTGTGGTTGGTTAAATAGGAAGTTTGCAAAATCAGAATAAAGAGCCAAGTGTGATAAAGTGTGTGATAAATTTTATGTGGGAAAGGGTCACATGCCCTTGGGGGATTAGGGAAGGCTGAAAGACCAATGGCGTGTGAGCTATTAGGCAAAGAGGTAGGGAGCAAGGAATGATTTAGACAGACAAGGAGCAGAGGCAGTGTGGCCTGGGTGTTCAGAAAGCATCCACTGGCTGGTTTGACTGTAGCTACTGGAGGGGAGTTGTGGCAGATGAGACTGGAAACTTCTGAGGAGTTAGAATGCATGGACACCTTTGAGTTCTGCAGACCCCACACTTTGAGAACTGCTGGATTTGAGCTGGTCAGCTGGGAATCTGTTTTAGTGTTCTGGGCAAAGGATATAATTTAGGTGTTAGTGAAAGAAAAACAAGAAAGCAAAGCAAGGGATATTTTGAAGTAAAATAGGCAAAATCTGGCAACTTATCAGTGATGGCATATGGGAGAAATTGGAGTGTCTGGTGACAAAGGTTTTAGGTTTTGAGAGGCTAGGATAGGTAAGTCTGGAATTATTCATATTAGTGCATGAGGTCAGTCTAAATTGGTCCAAAGCTAACCTTGTTCTTAATGGTTAGGGAATATTGCACATCTCTAACTTTTCATGAATAACTCTATTCTTTTTTTTTTTTTTTTTTTTTTTTGAGATGGAGTTTCACTCTTGTTGCCCAGGCTGGAATGTAATGGCACCATCTCAGCTCACTGCAACCTCCGCCGCCTGCCTCAGCCTCCCGAGTAGCTCCCGAGTAGCTGGGATTACAGATGGGTGCCATCATGCCCAGCTAATTTTTTGTATTTTTAGTAGAGATGGGGTTTCACCATGTTGGCCAGGCTGGTCTTGAATTCTTAACCTCAGGTGATCCACCCGCCTCAGCCTCCCAGAGTGCTGGGATTACCGGCATGAGCCACTGTGTCCAGCCTCCATTCTTACTTTATTTCCCTCCAAGTAAACAGTGGTATTATCTGCTGTGCCTGCTGTTTTCATACCTTGTTAATTCTACTCATTAAATGAAACTCCAAAGAGATTAACATATTACTTAGCAGAGAAGTTCTTCATAGGGCTTAATGTCAGTATGCTTGAGTCAACATTTCTAATGTCTCAGAAGCTCATCCCAAAAGTCAGGGTGTTTCCCAATGTGCTTGGTGGGAGGAAAGTGAGGCTCAAACTTAGAATTTTAGAGTGTGTACATTTTTGCGTCAAATGGGGTAGTTGGTAATGGAGGGTTGATAATTTCCCACATTTTATTCACTTTACTCTCATTAAAGGCCTTTATTACATTGCCTTTAGGAAGAGACCAGGTTTGGGTGCTTCTCAGAATTTTCAAAGGTGATTACCGGCATGATATTTATGAGTTTGTAGATGGTAAAATGCTCTGACAGGTTAAAGTGCTATGAAGTAGTAAAGGAGTTATTTTGTACATCATACCTCTTTCAGAATAAGACTGTGTTTCCACTAAACACTAGGCAAATCAGATACGTGAACAGCATAGACTTCATAATCTTGTCACTGGACAGACAAATGTTGACATTGTTATTCTTGGATCTAAAATGGCTCTTTTCAGGGTGGTAGCCGCTAACCATGTGTGGATATTTACATTCAAATTTAAAGTAATGCAAGTTAAATAAAATTAAAAATTTAGTTGCTTGATTGCATTGGCTACAATTTTTTTTTTTTTTTGAGACAGTCTCACTCTGTCACCCAGGCTGGAGTGCAGTGGCGCAATCTCAGCTCACTGCAACCTCCGCCTTTCGGATTCAAGCAATTCTCCTGCCTCAGCCTCCTAAGTCCCTCCTGTGACAACAGGCATGTGCTACCACGCTTAGCTAATTTTTGTATTTTTAGTAGAGAATGGGGTTTCGCCATGTTGGCTAGGCTGGTCTCGAACTCCTGGCCTCAAGTGATCCGCACTCCTTGGCCTCCCAAAGTTCTGGGATTACAGGCTGAGTCACTGCAACGGCCTTGGCTACATTTTTAGTGCACCGTAGCTACATATGTCTAGAGGCTACTGTATTGGAAAGTTCAGATATGGAACATGTTCGTCATCCCAGAAAGTCCTGTTGGACACTGAAGGTGATGTGGCAGAAGCCTTGTCTGAGTTGTGAATATTCCTAGACTTTAGTTATCAGCTGTCCACTGTCAGCCCCTACCCCTGCCCCATTGTATCCTGGGTGCACTGTGGCCTGTGGCTGGCAATTTCATGGCACCTTTGCTGAGCAGTGCTGTGACCCTATCCTAGCTGTGCCCCTTATTGGCTACATGACTTTGGGTAAGTTATTTAACCTTTCCAAGCCTCAGTTTTCTCATCTAAAAATGAGAATAAGAAACCTAATTTCGTTGTGAGCATTAAAGGACACGATATATGTGAAATACCTAATATGAAATACATAATACAAGTTGCCACGTGGTAAATTCTCAATAACTGTTTATTTAGTTGTCATATTATTATTGTTATTAGCACTATTATTCTGTCTCTTTGTCTTGCAAATATAAGGCCATTGAAGGGTGTGCTTTCCAGGTAACATCACTCTATGCTTTTTTTTGTTGTTGTTGTTATGTAAGCAGACACAGCACAGGCAGAAGGCACAGTGTTAATCAGCTCTGTGTAATTAAACTTTTGTTTGACAATATGAAATTTACATGTTGCATAGTGAGTTCAGTTCAAGAAGCATGTATTGATCACTTACTATATATTTAGCCCTTATAAGCTGTCATTGCACAGAAGCCCTATGATAGGCCCCTTAAGTGATATGAAGGAGAATTGCTGCCCTTGAGGAGCCTATACTCTCATACAGGGTGGGAGACAAGGATCAAGGATAAGACGAGTATACACATAACCGTGTAAGAAATGCAGTGGGCAGAATACGAGAAGAGACATGCACAAGGGGAGGAGGTAGGTCAAAAGGCGAAAATGCTTTCGTCCAGCTGGGGAGAGAGGAGAGCCCTATTGAGGGAAGTGGTAGCTGAGACAGGACCTAAGGATGATGTGGCATTTCACACTGCATGATGTGACGGGATGGTTCCCCCAGGGAGGATGAGCATGTAAAGGCCCATCCCTTCCTAATGGAAATGTAAAAGCAGTGTGTGTTAGAAGAGGCGTTGGCCTGGAACTTGACCTCTTGGGCAAGGAGGTCTGGAAAGGGAAGCTGAATCACATTGAAGAATGGTCTGCATGCCAGGCCCAGCTGTTGACCTTGCTGAGTAGGCCGGGGGTAGTCTTAGTAGGGTGTAAACTTTCTGCTTGGTTCCACTGGAACTTTCAAAGAGAATGCATTCCTTTGGTGGGGGAGGGAAGATAGGATGAATGGCTGTGTTTGATCTTATAATGTAACCGAATTTGTTAAATGGCATTTCTTCAGTAGAGAAAAGAACAAAGTCAAGTACACAGGGCGCTCCACAGGTGTGTGGCTGTGTACAGGCATGCGCTCTGCCATTTTTCATTCCCACAGGGCCATGCTCACACTCTCCCTGGTGGGGCACATGCCTCAGGGAGGCCCCAGGTGCAGATGGAGGCGGTTAAGTTGAGAACAATAGAAGGGGTTCCTCTGGGCTTCTTCTTTTTTAAAAGTAGGAAACAGAGATTTAATGGAACACTTTTTGATCTTCACTTTATTCTGTTGCCACATGCCCTTCATTAGCTTTTCAAAATTAATGGGGTTTTTACTCAATACCTAGATGCACACACATAGCTAACTTTCTAAGTCTTGTGGTATCCTTGTTACTCCACAAGATGAAACTAAAAATGTTGAACTTATTTCTTATCATGAACTTGAGTCATTTCAATGGATGGCTAAACGGGAAACCGCAAATTAATCAGTTACGTGAAAAGTAAGAGCTGCCATAATTCCCTGTCTGCTCTGAAGTTTCTCATGAACTCTAGAATTAGCAAGACATGCAGAGCTATGGAATTTTTAGCATATAATGATGCCCTTGCTTTCCAGTTTTAAAATATATTGATTTTTTGCATTTTAATGATTTGAGATGGGATGTTTTTCACAGTTTTGAGGTGTACATTTTTAGGGGTAGTGTTGTCATCCATGAAAAGTTAAATTGGAGATGAAATCTTTATATAAATGGTATTTTAGAATCAAGGGAATGGGGCATTTGGTATGATTTCTGCCAAAATATCAGTACCTACCTCCCTTCCTAGTAGGATGAGCTTCAGGTACCCACATCAGGGTGTAGCTCAGACTTCCATCTGACATCCCCTCTGAAGCTCACAGGAAAACGGTGCCCATCTGTGCCTCTCTTGGTGCTTACTAGCCTGGAATATGTGGGATCTGCTGCCCAGGAAAGCTAGAAGCAGCTGGCTTGGGACTTGAGCCCCAGGCCACCACAGGCATGAGACAAACTCTAGAATCTCTCCCTCTCTCAACTTCTCAAGAATGAATTGCTTTGGTCTGCTCATTTTGGATTATTCCTCTTGATTCCATCTCACCATCCTAAGCAGTGCTTCCCTGGCCAGTGTTTAGCAAGCCCATTTCCATGATGTCAGTCCTCCCACCGTGGTGTTTCGGAAGGGGAGTGGGGAAAAGATGTGTGTAATCGGTTCTTCTGAGCCCACAGTAGTCAGCACATCACGGGTTTCAGGGACCTGGGGTTCAGCTGACTAGTGAGCTACGCACCTGTTGCCTTACAGAGCTCTCTGGAGAAGTTTTAGCCATCATGGTTTCCTCTGCCCCCATGACCATCAAGTAACATCAGAATGAGCCTACTCTGCCTTCAGTGGTTTTGAATTCGTTTCCTGGTATACAGAAAGGCCTGGCACAGTCCCTTTCTAGGCTCAACTTTTGAAGGGATGATGGCTTGGGAACTCATTGGCCTGTACCCCAAGCATTAGAAATATGTAAGCACATGCAAAGCATTTTTTATAAATGTACATCTGAGAAGCAGGCAAATAGAGAAGAATGAATGAAAAGAGCTATTCCCCAGCACCACAGAACTTAGGGGGCAACCCAAAATATACCTGGAAATAACCTGTTATAATGGAGAGCCATGCTATAACAGTAGAAATAACTCAGTTCTAAAAATTACAACCTTTAATTCTACAGCAGTAAAGGAGATTTTGAGGAAATGTGACTAATCAGGAACATCTGAGGAAGGGAGCTCTTAAGGTTTGCCATCAAAATAGCAAATGCCCACACCCTCGTGTGACCTTAAGCACTTTCTATTCTTATAGGATTTGGCCCTGGAAGAGGCTGTTCTGGAGGAGCTGACCCAGAAGGTAGCCCAAGAACACAAAGCCCACAGGTAAGGCAGTCAGAGGGTAAGGGGCTGCCTGCACAACAGATGTTTACTGCCTGTGGGGCAGGAGGCATCCATCTCCCAATCAGCAACTCTGGGCTTGAGCCAACACACTTGTATTTCTTCCACCACGTGACTCAGCTCTGTACTTCTGTTCTGAAAAGGTGAATGTCGACTTGAAAACTGCTCGGTTCCTTCCTTCCCTCCCTCTGTCCCTCCCTTCCTCAGAGAATCTGGGAAGCCTGTGCTGAGAGAGTGAAGACCTAAAATGCTGTGTTGAGTGGTAGGCAGGTGAAGGAAAGAAAAAGAGAGAAAGTTTAATTCAAGGAAGCACCAAGAGTTTGATATCAAGGCCCATGCAGTGATCCTAGCCCATCATGGCTTTTTTTTTTTTTTTTTTTTTTGACATTCTCACTACGTCACCCAGACTGGAGTGCAGTGCCGTGATCTTGGTCCATTGCAACCTCCACCTTCAGGGTTCAAGCAGTTCTCATGCCTCAGACTCTCGAGTAGCTGGGATTACAGGCTCATGCACCACCACACTCAGCTAATTTTTGTATTTTTAGTGGAAACGGGGTTTCACCATGTGGTCCAGGCTGATCTCGAATGCCTGACCTCAAGTGATCCACCTGCCTCAGCCTCCCAAAATGCTAGCGTTATAGGCATGAGCCATGGCCATTTGACTCCCAAAATATTATCCTCATTGTAAACTTTTTCCTTTTTTTTTTCCCCCATAATGAAGATTTCTCCCAGATGGGAGAAAAATGACTTCTTTTTAAAGTAGGCAACATATTTGAAGGGATGTCTGGAATAATGATTTCATGTTTATAGGGCTGTGGCTCTTAATTAAATACTTTACCTTCCTCTTATTATTCCCTGTTGAGTAAAAGGCTACTGGGAAAGATGTTAATGAATTACTTAGTAATGCACCCTACCCTCACAGTTGGGTAATGATTGCTCTTCCCAGAAACTAGAGCTAAACCACAGCTCTGGAATTTGCCATCAGGAGAGTGGGATCTTCCACTGACTGCCCTTAACCATTTCTTCCTTCGATGCTATTTTGATTTTAGTGGAATCCTGCCAGCAGAAGCTGAACTGATGTACATCAATGAAGTGGAACGTTTGGATGGATTTGGACAGGAAATCTTCCCTGTAAAGGTAACGTGCTGTGCCCTGTGCTGGCTTTAATCTTCTCTTACCTGTACTGGCATTTGGAAAATCAGTGTTGATAGCAGTGGACAAGAATGACTTGGCCTTCTTTTTACTATGCAGCATTAGTTGACAAGTCCTATTTATTATAGATAAACAAATGCTTTTCTTAACCAAGACATTTTGAAGTTTGCCATGGTCCTCAGCAGAATAGTTCAATAAGACAGTCCATCTAATTGAGTACCAAGCATCAGCCAATTCAGCACCTTGGAGGTATCAAGGCTGATATTCCAGCCCTATAACAGGACAAGTCAACAGCCAATGTCATGTGAAACATTAATGAAGACTCTAGCCAGTAGTTTTCTTATTCTCTTTTTCTCTTCATTGAGCCAACACAGGGATAATTGTTTGTGAAGTAGAATGAAATGTTTCCTGTATACAATCATGTTTTATTTCTCCAGCTTTATAGGGCCCTCCATTGTGAGTTCCTAGCCCCTTTGGTGTTTTATGGAAACTATGCCTAGGAAACTGCTACAGCACATCACATCCTTTGCAGCACATCTACCTCCTGAAGTGGGTGTGGTTGGGGGGGTCATGGAGCATAGTCATTTACAGAGCTGAGCCCATCATCCAAACTCATTTTCCGCTCTCTGCTGACCAACTTTACAAAAAATGGAGATTGATCAGAAACCTAAAGCAACTGGCACATTTCAGCAATTTGGGAGACGCCTGCAATTTCATCACAAACATTTCACTCCAGACTGGCTCCACTGGCTGTTTTATAAGTGTTCAGTTCCCCCTCTGTTGCACGTTTGCAATTTGCCTTAATGAGAACTGCCCATGTGCATCAAGCAGAATCGAGCAGGGTGGCCGCAGCTTTCAGAAAGGGCTAAATGGCTCTTTTTTAGATTTGTTTAATTTTCTTTTGCTTCTCTAATAGCTGCCCTTCATAGGGTTGTAATCCATTTTCCTTGCAATAATGCCTTATGAAGCCATCTGCATCCCACTTACATTTCTGCAGCCCATATATAGTCATATTTTGGGTCATTGAAAAATCAGAGTAAACTTTTCTCCACTTCTGGAAAACTGACTTCTCAATCCCTGGAAGTTGGAGGTTTTGTTGCGGCAATTTGCTTGTGTTGTTTTTTAATGTGGACTGCGGAAAACAGGGGCAGCTGAGGATATGTTGAAATCTGCTGTGGTTGGTTCTGATGTGCTTTCTAGTATGTTCTTTCTTTAGTGGGACCAAGAAGGGTTATAATACCTTCCTCTGAGTTGGAAGATAGGCACTTCTGACTCATTGCCAAGCTCAGGTAACTGAGCTGCACTGCCTCTTTCCTCTTTCTCCCCACATATCTGTACATATCTAAGATGACCATCTATAGACCACATGATTCCTGGTGACCCAAGGATGGGGGTGGGAGCAACAGTACCAGTGGGGGTGGTGATGTGGTCAGCTCTGCAATGAGTAAAAAAGCAGACAAGAAAATATGCAGGGAAAGGCTGTGAGTGAGACTGGATTCTCTTTTGATTGGTACAGGTTCTTACTGACAAAATAAAAGCATGTCATGATATATCCTAGGAAAAATACATGAATTTAGCATGAGCTTTTCCACGAGTGGTTCCTCAAAAATTTTCAGGAGTAGAAGAAGACCAGTCAGCTTCCCAACAAGTCTGTCCCTCATTCCACAGATACAGGTATGGGCACTGCCTGAGTCACTCCTATATTGTCAGAGCACATAGACATGGCGAAGGGTGCTTCTGGGATGGGTAAGACAGAGTCTGGAGCCTTTATCCATTGCTAGGTTGGATTTAGAGCCCTTAAGTTTTGACCAGTGCAGTGTCCCCAGCATACTGGGTAGAGTGGCTTCCAGAGGCACCCCTGCTGTGCTTTTCCCATTGCCCCATCTTGGTGAATAATCTTCCCTTATCCGTATCCCTACAGTTCTGGCAGCAAAGTGCCCAGGGAAATCTTTTCTGCAGAATTCCCCTTCTCTTTCTAATTCCACTCCTCCTATCTTCTTTTCTCACATATACCTCCTGTTACCTTTTCAACTTCCTGGAATCAGCATTATGGGACGGTTCTCTTTTGTCTTTGCTGGTTCATTGTCTTTCAGCACTCTTTTTGCTTTGTGACCAACAGGGGTTGTACTCTTTCTCTGTCTCTGTTAGAAGACTCTTATTCAAATGTAAGCTTTAGAGGGTGAGTTGAGAAGAGGTCCCTGCCTTCTTTGTGCCTTAAATGGGATCAAGTATTCTAGGGAATGTAGAAGTCCTTCTTTTCCATCTTAGTTCTAGTTGTGCGTGGCCCCACTCTTGCTCCAGAAAGAAGACCTCCCCCATGGGAAAGCAGGATTTCACTTAAGGGACTGACAGTTTGTCCACTAGATGTCTGGTTCCCACTCCGCTCTCAGAACCCTGGCAGCCAGGTGATGCTTTCTCAGACAGGAGATTGGAAGCACCTGACTGGACCAAGAGGCCAGACTGAAGATAAGAATATGACATCTGGGGTTCCCCAAGACAGGGCTCAACAGATCACCCACCAGTGAAGTCCATAAGCCCCTCCTGTGCTTAGAGAGCTCCCAGCCAGCGTTTAGCATCCGATTCTCAAATGCGAACAGACAGTCAAGCATCACTCTACAAAGTATCCTTCTAGGAACGACAGAGATCAACATCATAAGAACAGCAGTGGACTGACTGGCAGATGCAGATGTTGTACAGGAAGAAGAACTCCCTGCTCAAAATACTATTCAGTGAGCCTCATGATATTTTTTTTCTTTTTTTTAATTTTGCCTCCTTGAAGGAATAAGGTACTTACAAAAAGATGGATTTAGAAAACAAAAATGAACTCTGAAATTAAAAATATGATATCAAAAGTATACAACTTAATAGACAGGTTAGAAGATAAAACTGAGAAAGTCTCACCAAAAAACAAAGTAATGGTAAGTCGGGGACGGGAGATAAAAGAATTAGAGGACCTGTCCAGAATGTCCAATATTTCAATAATGGGGGTTCTAAAAAGAGTGAACAAGGGAAACAAAAGGTAATTATTCGAGAAAATATCCCTTCACTGAGGAATGGGACGTTCTGCACTGAAAGGGCCAGAGATGATAGCTGCAAAGAGACACATCAAGGGCTTTAAGAGGTGAAAGTTTCAGCCTCTGGGCCAAGGAAGTGGTAGGTCCATGTCTGCTCTTGGCTTCCTTTAAGCAAGCCCTGAAGGATATTCAGCTCTTCAAACTATTACATGTATAATGATTTAAAAAACAAGAACTTTGGTAAGGTTAAAAAATAAAAGACATTAATAGATATTCATGAAAGAGAAAATCCAAATCCCAATGAATCTGAGAAAATCCAGAGATTCTCTCTTAAAATGGAAATGTGTTGTGACAAATTGAGGAAAAAGGAAAAAAAAAATCTCTCTCTCTCTCTCTATAGTCCACTAGGATGTGTGGTGGGTTAGTTCCTGTAGGACCTGACCCCACCAACACAGCTGTTCACTTTATTGCTATGATGTTGTCTATGATTCATTCTACTCATGGCTGAGAAATGGGATGTGATGCCTACGGGTTTTGAAATATGTGTATATTGTGGAGTGGCTAAATCAAACCAGTTAACATATGTATTACCTCACATATTTCTTTGTAGTTAGAACACTTAAAATTTACTCTTTTAGTGATTTCAAGAATACAATACATTGTTGCCGGGCGCAGTGTCTCACACCTATAATCCCAACACTTTGAGAGGCTGAGGATAGAGGATCACTAGCCTGGGCAGCGTAGCAAGACCTGTCTGTAATAATAAATAAATAAATAAATAAGTGGGGCATGGTGGCGCATGCTCGTAGTCCCAGCTCCTTGGGAGACTAAGGTAGGAGGATTGTCTGAGCCTAGGAGGTCAAAGCTGCAGTGAGCCAAAATCATGCCACTGCACTCCACCCTGGGCAACAGTGAGACCTTGTTTCAAAACAAACAAACAACAACAAAACACCAATATATTGTTACTAACTATGCTATGGTCACCATGATATATTGAACTTACTCCTCCTGTCTAACAAGGCTTCATTTCCTTTGACCATCTTCTCCCCATTCCTCCCATTCTCCAGCCTCTGGTAACCACCATTATACTATATGCTTCTATGAGTTCAGTTTTTTAGATTCCACGTATAAGTGAGAACATGTGTTATTTGTCTTTCTGTACCTGGCTTATTTCATTTAGCATTGTGTTCTCCAATTCCATCTGTATTGTGGCAAATGCCAATTTTGTTCTGTTTAAGGCGGAATGGTACTCCCTTGTACGCATGTACCACATTTTCTTTATCCATTCATCTGTGGATGGACACTCAGGTTGATTCCATATCTTAGCTGTTGTGACTAATGTTGCCGTGAACATGAGTCCTCACAAGTATCTTTTGTTGGTCTTAACCCAGGACAATCATGGAAACTGTGTACACCTAGGCATTTTCTTTATGGGGATTTTCGTGAGGAACAGAATTGGAAGACAAGCAATAATACACAGGTAGTCTTATTTGTTTGTTTGTTTTTCTTTTTTCTTTTTCACCTTGAGGGACTGTAATGTTAATGTTACATTAACATCCAAATGAGTTAAGAGCCAAACAGTGGATAAGATTTGACTTTTCTCAGCTCATATAAGGTGAGCCCTCTGCAGGATTTAAGCGTTAAATTCATCTCACTTTTCATAGAAACCCTTCCCACCTGACTCCAAGAAATACATTGTTAAACCCTATTGAGTTACAAGGGTGAAACTAAACTTCGTGAGTCTGGTTGAAAACTGGCTCTCCAGTCAGTCATTAAATCTAAACACTTCTTTCCATTGTTCTGAACCACCTGTGCCACAAGAGTGCAAACTGATTTTTATGTGAACAAAAGGCAATTATTTTTTAAAATGTGTTTTGAAAAAGTAATCTATTTATTATGATGAATTAGGGGGCTTTGGTACTTTTAATTATTTTGACACTTCAGTCTTCTTTTCCATTTATCAGGAATGGTACCAGTGTAGATGCAGCCATCTCCTCCTGCATTTTACGTCAATATGCTTGCTTTGTATTGGTGCTCATAGATTTTATCATAATGCCAACGATCTGATAAACTGTGTTCTAGCTTTCATTTACAAGGGCAACATGGCCCATGATTGGAAGAACAACTTTCTTGTATGTGTGTCTGATAGGCGGATCTGTGTATCCAGGGCACACTATAAAAGATAGCTCTTGGAGGCAAGCATAGCCCACCTTCTGGAAGTGACTCTTAACTGGCCATGTACTCTCTGGATCAGCAACTACAGTAGGCCATTTTGAGACAATTTTCTAACTAAAAGCTTCCTGATAGGCTTTTATTTTCCTAGATCCCCACTCTGTCATTGTTTTTATGATATTCTCTTGCCCTCTGAATAGAGACATTATTGAATCGGGAATGACAAGAGAGATCTTTCAGGCTATAGAATGAACTTTTTGACTTTTGGACTTAGTGTCAGCTCCATGTATCTGCCACAAAGTATAAATTAATTGAGGAAAATATATAAATATGTGCAGAGTTGTAACTATAAATTTTTATACCCATTCAAAGCTATCCAGGCATTGTGTCCTATGAGTTCTCCATAGTTAAAATGATGTTTCAGTTTGTCTTTGAACCTACAGCACAGCAGATAAGTACACAAGTCTTGCACACTAGCTATTGAAGTGAAAGAGAAGAAAATTGCAATTTGGAAATTTCATGAGCATAAGCCACTCACAGGTTTTGCTTACTTTCCTTAGAAACTGTTTCCAGCCCTTTTCATTTATCTTGAAACCACTACGAGATGAGAATTCACATCTACTGTAGCGTCATGTTAATTATACCACTAGATGAAGTCATGTGGTGGGGCTCTGGGTGTATCTAGAATTTCAGCAGTTGATTTGAAGGAATGAAGCCAGACGAAACCAAGTATCTCTTATCTCTAGAGACCTTCACTAAGGAGCATGTAGCTGTGAGTCCACGTAGATGTAATCTGATAGAACTGTAGGTTGTGAAGCAAGCTGGGTGCAGCACTTGTAGAGAGTTTTGCCCCAGCAGAGGCACCTAAAAACATTTGGTACTGGTATAAGGGAATGATGACTGGAGGAAAGACTGGAAACCCCAGGTAAAGAACTCATCCATCCCTGACGTACAGAGTAAACTTATTAAGTCAGGAACTTATTTGTGTCTATATTGCCTCATTTTTAAAGTGAGAGCAAAAATAGCTGCCATAGAGATTTGATGTAAGAATCGGATTCTATACAGCTGAGAGGCAATATTATTGCTTTTTATTCTTCTAGCAAACATTTATTGAGTGCTGTGTGCCAGGTACTTGATTCAGTGCTTGGAACACAGAAACGAAGAAGGCAGAATCCCTGCATTGGGTATGGGGCCTGTGGTCTACTTGGTCTCATTAGAGATCTCATCACAGGAGTAAAAATTATAATGCAATGTGGTGACTGGTAGGGGACTGCAGCAGGCTCTTCTCCTCACGTGTGGGTAGGGGGGATATGAGGAAGGGATTCCTAGAGAAGGTGACTCCCAGAGCTGAGTCTCAAAATTATTATCCAAACAGAGGATGGTAGAAGTATTAATGAGCAGATGCATCATATGAGTGAAAAAGCAGTGGCAGGGAATAATAGGTTGGGGCACCAAGTGAAGGGTAGGTAGTGGTAAAAGATGGTTAGAAATTGGTTCCAAGTAGGATGGGAAGCAGTAGCTTATCTTTCCTCCTCTGGTGCTTGTTTTGGTGTATCTCATTTTAGATAAGGTCTCCATGAAGACAGGGAAGGAAACTCTGTGTGTGTGTGTGTGTGTGTGTGTGTGTGTGTGTGTATGTTCCTAAAAGTGTAGGCACATTACACAGACAATTAATGTATACTTAGTGGCCGGCATATGGAGCTGACACTAAGTCCAAAAGTCAAAAAGTTTATTCTATAACCTGAAAGATCTCTCTTGTCATTCCTGCTTCAACAGGCATTTTTTCTTAGGTGGCATCATGAATCTGTACTGCATATTGCAATACAGAATATGTGGATTCTTCTGTTTAGGTTCCTGGAAACACGTGATGTTTTAATAATATATGCTCCTCCATCATTAAAAAGTGGTGGTCATGGGAAATATTTTGTCACTTTGGAAATGTGAAAAAAGTGGGAGGGGGGAAGCAAAAGTCCCTTGCAGATTTTCCTCATTGCTAGTCACAAAGAAAACTATAATTTA
The DNA here is from genome assembly GCF_009764315.1 of Trachypithecus francoisi. Lineage (NCBI taxonomy): Eukaryota > Metazoa > Chordata > Mammalia > Primates > Cercopithecidae > Trachypithecus > Trachypithecus francoisi. The sequence continues at coordinate 71,436,409 of NW_022681470.1, read as the reverse complement.
TAAATAGCAATATCTAGACATATGTAGAATTTTTAGCTATTTGAATGAATATGTGCTGCATTTTCTTTTATCCTTTGAAAGAACATTTCGCTTAAAAATAGTTAAATCATAATTTGTAAAAATGAGACTCGATAGCAGCAAGCTGCCCTCCTCTGCTGTATCGTAAATGCCTGGAACATCTTTCACAGTGACATTTCTTTTGACCAGGTGGAATGACATGGGGAATATCACTCATAACAAGTCGACCATTCTAGTGGAGCTCATCAACAAAGAAGAGACTGCCCTCTTTCACACGGTAAGCAAAACAAACAGAGGCAGGATCTGACAAGACACTAGCTTTTGGACTTTTCAACTCCTAATGTCCTTTCCTTGCTGTCCCTATCTTGAAATAGTAAATATTCTCTTGAAGAGATGCTTTCTAATACTTGGTCAATGCTATCATTACTCATTCCAGGATAGTGGTGATGAAATACCCATGTTTAAAATACCAGGTTTCCGGCCAGGCGAAGTGGCTCATGCTTGTAATCCCAGTACTTTGGGAGGCTGAGGCCGGTGGATCACTTGAGGTCAGGAGTTCGAGACCAGCCTGGCCAATATGGCAAAACCCCATCTCTACTAAAAACACAAAAATTACCTGAGCGTGGTAGCAGGCGCCTGTAGTCCCAGCTACCCGGGAGGCTGGGGCAGGAGAATCGCTTGAACCCGGGAGGCAGAGGTTGCAATAAGCTGAGATCGTGCCACTGTACTCCAGCCTGGACAACAGAGCTAGACTCCGTCTCAAAAAATAAAATAATAAAATAAAACAAAATACAGGGTTTCCAAGCTGACTTTTGACTCTAGGACTCTGGTCCCTCCACCTGCCTTATGTGTGATGGATCACATTGTCTGGCGTGCCGCCTTCCTCAGCACTGTAGTTACAGCCCTCATCTAATGACCCCTGATTCTTCTATTGCATTCCATTTGCTTTTGCTGGCGGACCTGAGTTTTCTTTCCCATCGTAGCCCAAGCTTAATCTGAAGTAAGCTAAGCGACTGACCTTCTGTTAAGTACCTCCTCAAGAGCCAAGGCATCTCACTGCCTCCTATTTAATGAAGTCTGGTGTTTATTCTATGCTGTGCCTTGATTCAGTTATTTATTTTGAAAGTGCTTGGTCAGGAATTACGTAAAGACATGCCGGTTCATCAGTGTAACCCCAGCACTTTGGACATAGGGATTCCTTGGCAGACAGCATGTTTTCCCACTCTTTGGTAGGCTTTGTAGGCATAGCTGCTGCTGAAATTCAACAGGCTGGTTTACTTTGCTGGCCCATGTATTATTTTGTGCTTGAGATGAAGGTTGGAAGGGATGTGTCCCTCCTCAGAAGAATCTTAATGAAATGTGTAACTAATTCAACAGATGTTTATTTTTTTCTCTGTCTCTTCTTTTCCAAGGATGATATCGAAAATGCCAAGTATATTTCTCGGTTGTTTGCCACACGACACAAGTTCTATAAACAAAACAAAATCTGCACTGAGTAAGTAAACATTTAGTCCCCCCCCCAAGCTGGATGGCTTTATCAGACTAAATTAATGTCTTTTTGGGGTGCTGTAGGTCGCTTTTCCTATTCACTCTTTTTCCTTGTTCCTTGCAGAAGCTAAAGAAGTAAGCTAAAGCCAGGGCAGGAATGAAAACGTTAATGATGAAGACTGTCTAGTGTAGTGCATATACCCAGAGAGAGAATAATTCACAAATTGACTGTGAATGCTTGGCTGCCTGGATGGGGTGGTCCGCATTAGCGCCTTTCCAACCCTCTGCTAGGAGTTTGGAGAAGCAGAGCAGTTCCCAATTTGCCAGGGTGCCCCTTCGTGTCAGACGCGGAGTGTGTTCAGAAGTGGGTAACAGAGTGACGAGCTAGCTTGAAAGAGAAGACGCTCCTGTCATCCTCAGCCCCGTGTCGCTTGCACAGTTGGCTAACCCTGCGCGTTCTCCTGGGTCATGTCATCTGACTGTAAATGAGAGGCCAGGGTAATTAGAGGAAGATGTGGAAGACACTCATAGGTGTCGCAAATCCATGTGTATTTTTTTAATTTAATTTGGAAATAAAGATGATAAAGAGGCGTGTGATGAGGGCACTTAAATGCGACCTGACCTCAGATGGAGCGTGCTGGGGCTCACTCTACCGTTGTCTTTTTCTTGGTTACCTTCAAAAGACGTTCCTCAGCCGAATACATTCAGCGGTTTGGGCGCCCAATGTGTTTAATTTTGTTTCAAAGAGCGTCAGGGTTATAAATGCAAGAGAAGAACTGCTTTTCCACTCCCACAGTGGACACATCCGAGAGTATGTAGAGTATTGTCCTAGAGCAGTTCCTGCTGAAGAACGCCGCTGCTTTATAGCTGGAGCGCCAGGTCATGGCAGACTTTTTTCTCCACACCACGGAGGCTCTTTCAAGCCAGTCACTGCAATTGGTCACTGTCGGGGTCTGAAAGTATGTCTGATAGTATTAGGCCTACCCGCTTGGTTTGCAAATGTAAATCAGAAGAAGGCCTGATCGGGGAGTGGCAAGTGAAGCGGCTATATGTTTCTTCTAGACACATTCTCCCATGTGCCCCACCACACCATTCTCTTGAGCAGGTTCCTGATAGGTCACTTCTGTGTATTTCTACTCTGCTGTTGCCCTTGACTTCTCGGGGTATCTTTGACATGAACAAGAATGCTATCCTTGACTTCTCTAGGGTGAATTTAAAAACTGAGAACTGGATTTTACTCTTGTCTTCTGATTTAAGCACAGCTCAGCAAATGGTTTTACTATAAAATTTACGGAGTGCTTTTTTTTTTTTTGGTAGTCTTTTCCTCCAGTATTAGTGAACATCACATATTAGTCTGAAAACTAAGAAGAAATTCTGTTTCTCAATTCTGCTTCTGTGATAACCATTCCTTTCTTCTTCCTAACCAAGTATAAGAGGTTCCTAACCTCTTACCTGATTAAAAACCTGGGGCGCACTCTCAAAATTATACACACACACACACACACACACACACACACTCCCATTAAATTCCATATGCAGTTCAGCATCCCAGCACGATGTTATGGCCTGGGGCATCCCTCTGGAGTTCTGTGAACTGGCATAATCTTAACAGCGTCTTTCTCCACGCACACACAGCAGCGTCCTTCTCCAGAGGGCGATACTCTCTGACCTCTAAAAGATCGTTACTGATTTTTCTGCTCCTGCAGAGCTGCTGCTTGTTGTCTGGAGGTATAGCTCTGTTGAGTGGCTCCTCAGTTTCTTGATATAGGGAGAAAAATTAGGGGGCAGTATATATAACATAGGTCTGATAATATTGTATTATTTAGCCAGTCGTTTAAAAATCCACCATTGCTATATTACCTCCATCATTTCATAAAATATATTTTATCACCAAAAAAGTAGGAAGGATGAAATCTCAGAATAAGGAGAGTCCTTTGAATTGAAGAACTTACCCTAATAAAAAACTGTACAAGTCCTGGTTTTTTTATTTGTTTGTTTGTTTTATGGTAGCACTGAGAATGAGGGAAAATATTATAGCATTTGGGACCCATGGCTTGAAGGCATCTTTGATTTCAACTCTCAAGAATTTGCTAATACTTCCAATTCATTTTTTAATCTGTACATTAAAAAATATGTTGATTCTTAGTCTGGAAAATATCTGATCAGATAAATGTTTGTAAAATGTATTATCTTAATAAAAAGTACCTTTTATATAGTCACACTGAAAATATTGTATCTATTTTGTGTTTTCATTTGACTAAAAGCATTTAAAAAATATTTTTTCTTGCATTTTTTAAAAAAACTATGAAGGATTTTACATATATACAACAGTAGAAAGAGTACAATTTTTAAAAATCCATGTAATGTGATATTTTTCAGTCTTGCTTATTTTCCTCAGTCTTTCTATAGAAATAAGCCTCCATTTGTTTAACATTACTTTGTAAAACTTACTCTAAAAGTATCCTATCTGAACGTTTTGAAAATAGAGAAAAACAAAGGAAATCAAGATTGTTCTTAGTGTTACTACCCGGAAATAAGCCATGTTTATGTCTTGATGTAACAATTACCAATCTTGTTGATTTACTTCCTGTCCCTCCCTTGTCTATCTGGTCTTTTTATATCAATAATAATAACCATCCTCATTTTTTCACCTCTTCATGTAGACAGTCAAATTCTCCACCCCCCATCAGACGCCAGCCTACCTGGAGCCGGTCCTCTCTGGTATGTATAGAAGCTGCAGTGATCAAGTGATCTGACTGTTGAGCATTCTTTGTTGTTAATTTGAGGCAGGGAGATGATGAGGGCATCATGAGGAGGTGAAATTTTGTGAGAACACAGAGGCATCATTCTGTCAAGCAGGTGCGATGCACACCCATTTTGTCCCCCTTGGATCCATCCATGCCCACCACTACTCTTAAGTGTGGCTGAGGCTGAGGGTTTACCCTGAGAGTAGGTCTTATTCCAGGCCTGTGGGACCATGTTCCATCAGCATACAGCCCATGGTGTGTTTTCATCCCCTTGCTTATCTGTTCTGGTTGTTGTGTGAAGATACATCTTCAGTTATGAGCTCCACAAATTCTTTTGTGTTCACTGCCATAGAGAGAGCTTAATAAACTAGTGAGAAAATGCCTTCTAAAAGAGCCAAAACTGAACGGATCTGGTTGATGGTCTCAGGCAGAGTATCTGATGGGGCAAATCGATTGCATAGTTCCTAATTTTAGGCCTTTCTAAAAAAATCAGATTTCCAAAGCACTTCGATAATTTTAGGCTTTAATTAGCCAGCAGAGTTTGAATTGATCTAGCTTTAGCTGCTGCTTTTTTGTTTGTTTTAAGTTGCTCTCCTCATCATGTGAATAAGGAAACAATTAATTTCAATGCACGTGTTCTGTCTTAGGCTATGTTTTGAGGATTACTCAAGGATAACAGATGTTAAGAATTGGTTTCCTTTAATGTTTTCTGCTTTTTTTAACTCACAATTCTTTTATTTTAGTTTATTATTTTTTACACAAAATCAAAATAAACATATGACCTTTGAACTTCTCTAGATCAACAATTCCTTCAAGTTGATAGAATGCAATTGAGCTTTTCTTCATATTCAGTGTATACACTATAGCATGTCTTTAACTTGTCTTTTGAAGGGAACGTTTTGAGAAAAAAGCATTTTCTGGAAAATGCTTAGATGTGGACTCTTTGAATTCTTGAGTTGAGCCATTATAACATCGCAGTAATTCCTGAGTGCCTGTGTGAATATTATTTCTCTCAGTATTATGCACCATACCTCACATGTGGTCCTGGGCCCTGGAGATCTAAGAGATACCTTGGGCTTTCCCCTGAGTACCAATAGATTTGTTCATGGCACTGAATTCTTTATTCTTCTCCTTTATGAATGTTATCTTCCTTTTCCCTTCTTTAGAGTATAGATGTCTTTATTAGCAAAATAATTTTACAGTTACACCCTTGAAACCCTATGGGAGGCAAAGTGTTTTAAAGCTCTCTTGTGATCTTATCTTGTCCTCATTATCCAGAGAGTATGCAGAGGCTTACCTATTTTATTCAGATGAAGACAGTTTATAGGAAGTCTGATCCAATTAATGGCTTCCCTCTTTCTCCTGTCCTTTAGGCTTAAATCATTTCACCAAGAGTTTCTTACAATGAGTGAGTAAGACCAGATAACATTGTCTCTTGGCTTCCTTGCTGATAACCAGAACTTCTCATTGCTATTTTTCACCTGCCCTCTTCTGTCTATATTTTGGCATCAAATTTGTTTCTCTATTAGCAGGTCTGGAAAGAAATGGAATAATGAATTAGAATATATAAAGAGATGCAATAAATAATAAAATCCTGAAATGATGTTTGAGGGATTAGCTATTATTATCCTTTGACAATGCTGTTTGTGAACTGGCGTAAGTCTGCTCATTTATGTCAGTTCATAAACCGTAACTTACTTACTAGATTTTTTTAAATAAGGCAAGAAAAGACAGTAAACCCACTTTGCCTTGCGGTGTATTTCTATTCCCTTGTACAAATTCCTCCCCACTATGCTTTTCTTTAAAGCCTGAAAATGGTTGTGCTACCATGGAAAACTTGAGTTGAATTATGTATTGCCAAGAAAAGGAAAAATATTTTTAAATTTCAACTCAAAAATCAGCCAAAGGGAGACTTGGGAATATAGCCCCTTTTCTTTGGTAGTCTGAACTGCTTTCTTATATTGATTTCAGTTCTTCATTTCTTCTGTCTTGATTCCTTTTAATTCTTGGATCCCTTTTCTTTATTGCCACTTTGAAGATCAAGCATTGTTTGTGGCAGAGAAAATGATAGGTGAGTTAGTCACCCAGCTTCAAGCTCTTGGCCGGTGTGGTTCTTCCATTGAGGGATGCTGAGAAAGTGTGACCCCTGCTGGATTTGGGTTTCTTGGTTTGATCTCAGATTCTTCTCTCAAAATAGTAACCTTTAAAATCTATAAGGCTAATAGAAATATAAGAGATTGGCTGGGCACAGTGGCTCACACCTGTAATCCCAGCACTTTGGGAGGCCAAGGCGGGTGGATCACCTGAGGTCAAGAGTTCAAGACCAGCGTGGCCAACATGGTGAAACCCCGTCTCTACTAAAAATACAAAAACTAGCTGGGCGTGGTGGTGCAGCACCTGTGATCCCAGCTACTAGGGAGGCTGAGGCATGAGAATCTCTTGAACTCAGGAGGTGGAGGTTGCAGTAAGCCAAGATTGTGCCACCGCACTCCAGCCTGGGCAATAGAGTGAGACAATGTCTCAGAAAAAAGAAATATAAGATATTATTCTGTTTGGTGGCTTACAAGCTTAAGGGTTTTGAAGATTTTTTTCTCCTGCAAATCAAAACTCTTACTTCAAACAAATTCTTACGTGGAACCTCAGTACATAAATAAAATGGATAGGGGAGGGAAGAGCTTGATTTGACTGACAGGAAACTGAGACCGACTGAAGTTAAATGGCTTGCTCTAGATTACATTAGTGCATAACTGTCTTTCCTTTGTTGGCTCACCAAAAAGTGTGCATTTGTTTTGTTTTGTTTTGTTTCTCTGAAAACTTGTCCCTCTTCCACAGCATGAAGTTATTCAGGTTCAGTCTAAATAGCCATCTTTAAGAGACTGTGGAAAAGATTCTGCACTGCAGTGGCAGGTAGACAGGGCCCTTTCCACACTTGATTCTGCATATGGGAAGGTCAGCAAGTGGTCTGGAGAGCTATACACTCATTGTTGTGGGCCACATTTGAGATATTTAAATAGATTCACCCTGGGCTCAGTTTAACACTAACCCTGTTCCTGTTGAAGGTTGATGTGGAGCTGTGAACTGGGGTCTCAGGCACAGTTGTACTGATGTGTAGGAGCTTGTGAATGGAATTTTGAGAACAAAACAGGTGTCCCTCTTATTCTCATTTCTGAGATGGGTTATAATAATTTACTTTCTCTTTCTTTCTTCCTTCCTTCCTTTCCTTTCCTTTCTTTTTCTTTCTTTTCTTTCTTTCTTTTTTTTCAGATGGAGGCTTGCTCTGTCACCAGGCTGGAGTGCAGTGGCATGATCTTGGCTTACTGCAACTTCCACCTCCCAGGCTCAATGACTCTCACACCTCAGCCTCCCAAGTAGCTGGGACTACAGGTGCACGCCGCCACACCCAGACAATTTTTTTTTTTTTTCTTGGAGATGAAGTCTCAATCTGTTGCCCCTGTTGTCCAAGCTGAAGTGCAGTGGCGCGATCACAGCTCACTGCAACCTCCACCTCCCGGATTCAAGTGATTCTCCTGCCTCAGCCTCATGAGTAGCTCGGACTACAGGCATGTGCCACCATGCCTGGCTAATTTTTGTATTTTTAATAGAAATGGCATTTCACCGTGTTGCCCAGGCTGGTCTTGAACTCCTGAGCTCAGTCAGTCTGCCTGCCTTGAATAATTTACCTCTTCTAAGTTATTCTCGTGAAAGAAGGCATAGAGAACTTTGCAAGTATATTAGAACATATATAGTAAATGGTTACATTTGGTCTTTGATGGTAACCTCTTTCTCTTTCTGATCTTGAACCAACTTCATTTCTCCCTTACCATTTCTCCAGTTCCAAACTTAGTGATGAGATGGGAGTGCAGATGGGTAGAAGACGGTTGAGTCAAAGGGGTGGCAGAGACAGCGGCTGCCACGAGCCTCCCTGACGACATGGCGGGACTGCCGTGTGCCCGGGCCGGCTGTGTGAGTCATCGGCCGTGTCTGCCCAGGCCTCCCCACCTCCTCTGTGTTCTCTGTTTCAGCCCAGGCAGCAGCCGTACATCCTGCCTCCCGTTCACGTCCAGTGTGGTGAGCACTACTCGGAAACGCACACCTCGCAAGGTAACTCTGGCTTGCCGTTCTCTCTTCTTAAGACAAAAAGTTGAATACCAACCAGTAAGCAGTAAAGAAGGCTTTTAAAAAAAGATGACAGGGATGCTTTCTTTTTAACTTTGTCCTCATCTGAATGACAGTAGCTAACAGCTTCAATTTGTGGATGGCCTAGACTATCAGTTACCTCTGATCAAAAAATTTCCCCACTATTGGCTGCTCAGGGAGTCGGGGCCAAGGCAGTGAGCAAGTCCTTCTCTCCTCCCTTTCCTAAGGGAGCTTAGAGAAGAGAGTTTGACAGCTCAGCCCAAATGAATGCACTTTACCTTCATTGCCAGTATCAGAAAACTCATGGCAGTCACTCAGGTTTTCATGGTGACATAGAACATGGGCATGCAGAATAATTGGAAGAAATAAACAAAGTCAGCCTTTTCTTTTAGCTGTTTTTCTCATCTCTTTCTCCAGCCCCTTTCTTGGTACACTTGCTTTTTTCTTCTCAGAGTAAGGTAAATCTGTTCTATTCCTCTCTTTCTCCCAAAACATCTCCCATGCAAAATGTGTGAAAAAGCTTCTTCTAGTAATGACTTCATGATAACAGCTAACATTCATAGAGCACTTGTGGTATTGCTGTAAGTACTTGCTATATATTGTCTCATGTAATCCTTAAAATAAACCTGTAGGTACTATTATTATTTCTATTTTACAGTTATAGAAATTGGAATACAGAGAGATTAATGATGGAACTTAGATATGAAAATCGGTAACTCGTAACCATTATGCTAACTGCATTTCAAAAAGAGAGATGGTAGAAAACCTTGGATGTTGGAAATGCAGTAAATGAATAATTAGTTTCTATATTATCAGCTCCTGGCCATTTTGAATCCTCTGCTGTCTGAAAGTGTGAGCATGAAAACCAAGACAGTCAAGACTATTTAATTTAATAAAAATAGTACTTTTTATAAGGAGACTAGTAAAGTTACCACATTTCTATGGGAAGGCACCAAACCCCATGGGAGGCGGATAAATTGCAGCACATTTGTCTCTGTGTCCCCCTGTTTTTTCTGCCCATCTCATCTGATCAGATCTCTTTACACACTCCTCCTCTTCAGATGATTGAATGTCTTCAGTCACCTTTTCTGTTTTTCACCTTCTCTGATTTTATGCTTATCTGTTTTGCTCATGTTTAAATCTGTAGTGTGAAAAAATGAATATATCTTGGCCACAGAAAGGCAAGAGGTTGCCTTCCTTGGAGGGGTGTGTGTGTGTAAGAGAACACCGGACACCTAGAATGGGCCTGATTTTAAAAATCTGCTTTTTCTCTCTTTAGGGACCTCTTTAAACTATAATTAATTTTTACTTGAATTGACCTAAGTGATGAAACCAGATCTAGAGGGGATTTGGGAAATTACCGAAAAGAACTCTTGATTCTAATTTTGGCCTTCATTGCTGCTCAGGACGAACTAGCTGTGCTGACATCCTGGCTACATCATTTGTTTTGTGTCTTTAGAATGCCCAGCAGTCCCCTGGGTGAAGGGGCTTTTCCCACTGCCGTCAGGAAGAGCAGCTCTAAGTACTTAGTAATTGAAATCTATTGCCCTATTAAAGTTCTTGACTGTCTGGTCTAAATGTTCAGTCCTATTGCTGAGCCCTGCACAAGAGGACAGGTCTCCCCAACTGGAGGGCAGTTGTTGGTGCCTGATTTTAAAGCTTATGGCAAAATTGAGAACTTCCCCAAGCGACACTTACTCCAAATGTGTGCATGCCTTCTTCCATTAGGTTCCCATTTTCTTTTCAGTATGTCTTAAGGTGTTCTTTCTGTATGTTGGCATTTCATCCAAGATGGTATCCGTTATTCTGTAGAACATGTGGGTAGAGACCATGGGATTTCACTTTTTATGACTTACTTAAATTAAAAGTCAGCTCATGAGTATGAGGATGTACTTTGTTGTGGCAGGATGGCTTGGAGGTTCACGTGCCTTTGTTTGACTTCTCGTAGACAGCATTTTTCATGGGAATGAAGAAGCCTTGTATTGCAACTCTCACAACAGCCTGGACTTAAATTATTTAAATGGCACCGTCACCAATGGCAGCGTGTGTAGCGTTCATAGCGTCAACTCCCTCAACTGCTCGCAAAGTTTCATCCAGGCCTCCCCTGTATCTTCCAACCTCAGTATCCCTGGGAGTGACATCATGCGGGCCGACTACATCCCGAGCCACCGGCACAGCGCGATCATCGTGCCCTCGTACAGGCCAACCCCCGATTATGAGACAGTCATGCGCCAGATGAAGAGGGGGATACTGCATACAGACAGCCAGAGCCAGTCTCTGAGAAACCTCAACATCATCAACACCCATGCCTATAACCAGCCAGAGGATCTGGTGTACAGCCAACCAGAGATGCGGGAGAGGCACCCCTACACTGTCCCTTATGGGCCACAGGGTGTCTACAGCAACAAACTTGTCAGTCCATCTGACCAGAGGAACCCAAAGAATAATGTGGTACCAAGCAAGCCAGGGGCAAGCGCCATCTCGCACACGGTGAGCACCCCAGAGCTGGCCAACATGCAGCTGCAGGGCAACCATAACTACAGCACGGCCCACATGCTCAAGAACTATCTCTTCAGGCCACCACCCCCCTACCCACGGCCACGACCTGCCACCAGCACCCCAGACCTGGCCAGCCACCGCCACAAGTACGTCAGTGGCAGCAGCCCAGACCTGGTGACCCGGAAGGTGCAGCTCTCAGTAAAGACCTTCCAAGAGGACAGCTCTCCGGTGGTGCATCAGTCTCTCCAGGAGGTGAGTGAGCCTCTTACGGCCACCAAGCACCACGGCACGGTGAACAAGCGCCACAGCCTGGAGGTGATGAACAGTATGGTGCGGGGCATGGAGGCCATGACGCTCAAGTCACTCCACCTCCCCATGGTTCGCCGCAACACACTCCGGGAGCAGGGACCGCCCGAGGAGGGGCCAGGCAGCCACGAGGTCCCCCAGCTCCCTCAGTATCACCACAAGAAGACCTTCTCTGATGCCACCATGCTGATCCACAGCAGCGAGAGCGAGGAGGAGGAGGAGGAGGCTCCAGAATCGGTGCCCCAGATCCCCGTGCTCCGGGAGAAGATGGAGTACAGCGCCCAGCTGCAGGCGGCCCTGGCCCGCATCCCCAACAAGCCCCCGCCTGAGTACCCCGGCCCAAGGAAGAGTGTGAGCAATGGGGCTCTGAGGCAGGACCAACCCGGCCTTCCTCCCGGCATGGCTAGAGCCAGGGTGCTGAGGCACGGGCCGGCCAAGGCCATCAGCATGTCCCGGACCGACCCGCCAGCTGTCAACGGGGCCTCTCTCGGCCCATCCATCTCGGAACCCGACCTGACAAGCGTGAAGGAGCGGGTCAAAAAAGAGCCCGTGAAGGAGAGACCTGTGTCTGAAATGTTTTCCCTGGAGGACAGCATTATAGAGAGAGAGATGATGATCAGGGTGAGTGTCCTCCTCTCCGGGGGCATTTCCCAGTGTGAAAGCACATGCTTCAGGCACTGAGCAAGGGGCAAGCCTTATGCAGGGAATGTGGTAGGTTTTTAAGCAATCACTGAGCATTTAAACAGGTAGTGTTTTATTACACAAAATGTTGGGTTTTGCCCTTTCAAATAAATCTTCCATTCTCTTTTGTGACTTCTAACAGGTGTACTTGGTAGGTTGTTGAGGCCAATGGCCTCAGCTAGTATTTTGCTGTTTATTCAAGGCTCAAATTTCCAATTGTGTGAGCTGCTATTATGGAAGCTCACCTTTCTGTGTCTTTCAGTGTTTTATTTTCTTGAAGGAAAGCTGTCCCCCACCTTCATTTAGATATTAAAAGCAACATCCCTATACCGCCTTCTGTATAGATCCATAAGTCCAGACTCGCCAATATTGTCTTGGTTGTGATATGTTAGCTTTATATTCAGATTTTCTTTCAATAAATGTTTCACACAGATTCAAGAAAATTATAGCAATTAGATATATAACTCAGTAATTGGATAATTATCCATTGAACTTATTCTATCAAAAATTCACCCACATGTATGTGAATACACACATACATATATATACATACGTATTACCACTTGAAGATCCATCCTAGGATTAGACATGAATAGCTCTTCTTCATAATATGTACAGAGCCATGTATGGTGGGGGCTACCTGTAGTCCCAGCTACTTGGGAGGAAGAGGTAGGAAGATCACTTGAAGCCGGGAGTATGAAGCCAGCCTGGACAATATAATGAGATCTCATCTCTACAGAAAAAAAAAGAAACCACAGGTATCATGGCAGGAGCCTGTAGTCCTAGCTAATCAGGAGGCTGAGGTGGGAGGATTGCTTGAGCCCAGGAGTTCAAGGCTTCAGGGACCTATGATTGTGCCACTGCATTCCAGCCTGGATGACAGGACTAGACCTCATCGCTTAAAAAAAAAAAATTGTACAACCTGGGGAGACAGTTATGTTGTCAGAACAGGACTATGCAGGTACATGTAGAACAATGAAGTGAATCTGTTCTTACTAGTGAGAAAATGTTTGGATTATTGCTACTTAAAAAAATCTCGGCTGGGCGCCGTGGCTCACGCCTGTAATCCCAGCACTTTAGGAGGCTGAGGCAGGCAGATCATGAGGTCAGGAGTTCTAGACCAGCCTGACCAACATGGTGAAACTCCATCTCTACTAAAAATATAAAAATTAGCTGGGCATGGTGGCGCGCACCTGTAATCCCAGTTACTCACGAGGCTGAGGCAGGAGAATCACTTGAACCCGCAAAGCGGAGGTTGCAGTGAGCCGAGATGGCGCCATTGCACTCCAGCCTGGATGACAGAGCAAGACCCCGTCTCAGAAAAAAAAAAAAAAAAAATCTCCATTGCTGCTTGCCATGAACATTTTCACTCCCTTAAAAAAACCAATTAGAACTAATCAAAGCCAGATTGATTTCTCGTCATTCACCACGGTTGTACCATACGGTAGCCAAGCCTAATTTTAGGAACTCTGAAAGAGTTGTAACTTAAAATTTGCCTTGATGGAATCCATTTGGCCATCGTCATTTCCAGGTCTTCCTAACCCATCATTGGGATTCAACCTGAAAAGAACAATCAAGGCCCAATGATTTAAGGAAGCCAAGTTCCTGGGGTCAGAAATTGAATCTATAGCAACCTTGTTACTTTTGGAAAACCTTAAGAACATTCTCAACCTCACAGTTTTGGCCAGCCCCACTAGAGTAGTGCTAAGAGATTTTTATACAGACATGACTGTTTGCAAACCTGGAAGGAAATTGTGCAAGGTGTACCTTTGCCTCTAGCAAAGAAAACCTTTGGCTTGGAATGGAAGAAATGTGTGGGTGGGTGCCACTGGGAGAGAGCTTTCCCAGCATGGAAGAAAGCAATTTATTGGTAGAAAATAATTTTTCAATACTTCTTCCACGCCACTTAAAAGCAACATTAACATCAAGAACCTGTCAGTCTAAGCATTTAATTTAGCTATTTCCCCTGCCAGCTCGATACTTAATGATGTCCACATGGTCCCTTAACCTCATTTTGGTTGTATTCATCCTCTTTTTTTTTTTTTTTTTTTGAGACGGAGTCTCGCTCTGTCGCCCAGGCTGGAGTGCAGTGGCGCGATCTCGGCTCACTGCAAGCTCCGCCTCCCGGGTTTACGCCATTCTCCTGCCTCAGCCTCCCGAGTAGCTGGGACTACAGGCGCCCGCCATCTCGCCCGGCTAGTTTTTTTTTTTTTTTTTTTTGTATTTTTTAGTAGAGACGGGGTTCACCGTGTAGGCCAGGATGGTCTCGATCTCCTGACCTCGTGATCCACCCGTCTCGGCCTCCCAAAGTGCTGGGATTCAAGGGCTTACTCATATTAAACAAATAGCCTGTAGCCAAAATCTTGGCAGGGTATCTTCCTTATAGCTCCTTGCATTATCACAAAGGAACAAGGGGATTTTCACTATTGTTTTTTCTCCAGATGCTTTTCCATTCCATTCATGTAGGTAATAATGACTAGCAAATTTTAGCCATTAACCTTTAGTTCAAGAAAATAATTATCCCATTTCTACTTCATTTTCCCTGTTGATTTTTTTTTTCCCAAATCTGCTACACTCAGGAGCTCAAGGACACCAGCAGACCTTAGAGGTGGATTAGGAGCTTCTTCAGTGAGCCAGGAGGCCAGGCAAGGTGGTGACAATGCCAGTGGCTCTGAGCCCAAGAGGAGTCTCCACCTGTTTTGTTTTTAATGCAGAAACTCACCCCTTAGCCTAAGCAGCATCCCCACAGGTCAGATACTTCTCTGCTCTCCTCACTATGGGCAACTTTTGCCAGCTTGATGGGAATTCATGAGAGGTGATGGCCATTCTAAGGGCCCTCTTGATCAGAACAGAATGAGAAACTTTTAGCAAAAGAAAACTCAGGAGCGGGGCGGAGTGTGCAGGTATGGTGAGAATTTGCCCTCTGGGCAGCTCTCCTGGACCTGCTTGTCTATTTGATGGATGGTTCAGCTGCTTTTGTAGCTCCTCATTCTGGCTCCTACCGCTTCCTTGAAGATACTTCCCTGCTTGTAGTCCCCTAGCCAGAAGTTGATGCACTGAGAAGAAAAGGCCAGATCAGAGCTTGTGAATTATTATTATCATTATTATTTTTATCTCTGGTAGCAAGCTGATAGGGTGAGAAGGATCAAAGAGACATACTTTGATTTATCACTGAGTAATAATCCTTTCTCAATAAAGACAAGTTAATTACTTTCTGTCTTAGACCCAGTTAGGGTCGCCTTGTAGGGCAGGTGGAAAGGAAGCGGGACTGCTGAGAGGAGCTCAGGACCCATTTTCCAGAACTATTACCTTCTCAAAACTTTGGAGAGCAGTGAAAATAGATTCCCAAGTGAAAGAGGTGACAGAAATTTAAAAAAAAAAAAAAAAAAAAAAAAGAAAAACTCTTTCTCGCCAAAACTAGCAGCAAGCAAACAAAGACCTAAAACATTTTAATCCAGAATCTTCCCCCAGGGAGTTCCCAAGAATTGACAGACCAGGGCCATTTGTAAGAATATTGTATCTTTTGGCGGTAAGTCTTTGGGTACTGTAAACCCAGAAAATCTGAGACAGGTCTCAATTAATGTAGAAAGTTTATTCTGCCAAGGTTGAGGGTACACACCTGTGACACAGCCTCAGGAGGTCCTGATGACATGTGCCCAAGGTGGTCGGGGCATGGCTTAGTTTTATACGTTTTAGGGAGACATGAGACATCAGTCAGTATTGGTTCTCTCTGGAAAGGCGGGACAACTTGAAGCAAAGGCAGGAAGACTTGAAGTAGGGAGGGGGCTTCCACGTCACAGGTAGGTGAGAGGCAAATAGTTGCATTCTTTTGTTTCTGATTAGCCTCTCCAAAGGAGTCAATCAGATATGCATTTATCTCAGTGAGCAGAGGGGAGACTTTGAATAGAATGGGAGGCAGGTTCGCCCAAGCAGTTCCCAGCTTGACTTTTCCTTTTAGCTTAGTGATTTGGGGTCCAAGATATTTTCCTTTCACAGTACTTTTCTCACTTTCTCCCAGTAACCTCCTCTGAGACACTCCTTTGGTTTGTCTGATGAGTCCGCGGTCACCAGGACAGGCATCCTATTGTCAGTGTCACTCACACAGGCTTCATTCTGATTGTAGGTGACATTATGGAAACACATGGAAGGGCGGAATACAGTCCCCCCACCCGCAATTAGAATAATTCATAACTCTGTGGGATGGCTCCATCAAGACCTCTTCCTGGGGAGTGAATTTATACATCATAGAATAAGGAAAAAAGTGTCTCAAGGCTTGAAAAGAAACCGGGGATTCAATGGCTCTTCATCTGTGGCAGTCAAATGAATCTGCAAATGGGTTGCCCTTCAGTGTGAATCAAAATCCTAAACCTTGCAAAACTCATCTGCTTCTGTGAGGAGTGCCTGTGTTCTTCCCTTAACTTCCAGGACACACTTAATTTTAGGAAAGGCCTTTGTGGCTTGCTTGAAGTGAGCATAAAGAGCTTTTTCACACTCGGTCAGTTTCAAGGACCTGAGGAAGCACAGCAGGAGGCTAAAAACCAGCCCTGCCCAATCCAATTTCAATTTAGAGTTGAGAGTGGAGAGGATGGAAATCAAAAAGCCACAAACCAGGGCCAGGTGTGAACATCGAAACCTTTCCCTAAGTGGTCTGCTCAGTTCTGGAGTCCATGTTCCCCCATAGCTCAGTGGCATGCAGTGATGTCCCACCATCTGTGTTGGCAGGCACAGTCTCTGTTATTGTGGGCCCTCCTGGGTGAAGCCTGAAGGGTAAGGCCTGTGGATCATCTTAGATGACCCCAGCCAGGCTTCGGTGTTAGTGAGTTTGCTAAACCACATCAGTTTTCAATTCTGGGCATGATACCACCCTTAGGTACTCCAAGGACATCCTCAGGACGGAAACTTAGGAAGATTTGTCTCTACAGTTTATGTGTGTGGATCTCTCAATCAACAACAAACTGTTTTACAAGTTTTGCTCCATTCCATCTGTGCAAAAGGTCCATCACTGTGATTGGATTAGATGATTCATATAACCCTGTTTCTCTTTTCCTTGTCTTGTCATCCTTATCTTTCTAAAGTGTATCTCACGTACCCTATTTTGTTTTTGTTTTGTTTTGCCCTATGGCAGGGCGTATTTTTAGGGATTCTTTTTTCTTATTTATTGGTGTATCTAGCTAAGGAGTTAATTAAGAATAAAAGCTCAGGAGTCCTGTAGGAACTGGCTTCCGGGGGCCCAGTGGGAATAGTGGGAAGGCTGTGTTTGAATTTGCCCTACTGATGGTGATTGTCTGCATTCCTTGGCTGGGGAGTTACAGATTTGAGGAGATTAAAACACATTCCAACATTCTACTAGTATTATAAACAATGAGAACATGTCTTTTCTTGCCACAAGAATCTAGAGAAGCAGAAGATGGCAGGCCTGGAGGCACAGAAGAGGCCGCTGATGTTGGCAGCGTTGAACGGGCTCTCGGTGGCTCGAGTCTCAGGGCGGGAAGAGAATCGAGTTGATGCCACCCGGGTTCCCATGGACGAGAGGGTAAGTGGCAGGCTTGTCAAATGTGATTCATTCTCTGTCGTCTGAGGATCCCAAAACACCCTCCTTCCTCGAATATGCCAGCACTGAGATTTGTGTGATGCATTATTTCTTCAGTCTGAGATTAGGAAGATCAGGCATAACTGTGTTGCATTAAATCAGTCCCTTCCAGCATCTCCTGTTTCTTCATTCTGGTCTTCCTGCTTTGTCCGGTTGGCGGATCATTGGTTGCCTAAAACCAGCAGCCCCTAACACGCTGTATGACTTGGTCAAGTCACTCAATTTCTTTGTGCCTGCTTCCCTTTTTGTAAAATGCACAAGTTAAACACTTGCGGTAGCTCTCAATTTCTATGATTTTTGTGAGCAATTGCCATTTCTTAGGAAGTGATTATTTTATCCAATCATTTATTTTTATTTTTAATTTTTTAAAAACTTTTAGTTTTGGGGGCACATGTGAAAGTTTATTACATAGGTAAACACGTGTCACAGGGGTTTGTTATACGTATTATTTCATCACCCAGGTATTAAGCTCAGTACCCCATGGTTACCTTTTCTGTTCCTCTCCCCCTTCCACCCTCCACCCTCAAGTAGGCCCCAGTGTCTGTTGTTTCCTTCTTTGTGTTCATAAATTCTTATCATTTAGCTCCCACTTATAAGTGAGAACATGCAGTATTTGGTTTTCTGTTTCTGCGTTAGTTTGCTAAGGAAAATAGCCTTCAGTTCCATCCATGTTTCCCGCAAAAGACATGACCTTGTATCCAAGCATTTATAGAGTTCTTTAAAAATGCTGTCCCCTCATATGGCCATAAAATGAGGCTGATTTATAATTGTCTGGATAATGCATTGTGAAAACATGGGTTTTGAAAAGCAGAAAGCAGCTGCATGGTAGTGTTTTAGAGGTGAAGAAAGGTGTATCCTTAGTTCCTGAAATTGCTGTCAGAAGGTTAATAAACAGGTTGTATAAATGTAATAGAGTACTAATAACATTAGGGTGTTCGATTTCTTCCAGTATGTATCCAGAATTAGAATGTTTTTAAAGCCAGAAGGGACTTCAGAGGAATCATTTAACCCAATTAATACCATGTTATTGTAATTATTAGTTTGGCCAGGGAAGAGGTAAAAAGAGAGAGATTTAATCCTCAGAGCTATAGAACTGTGGACCCAGTGTCATCTTAAAAACAGCTACATAGGTGGAGAAAAGGATGTTTGGATAATTAAAATTAACAGTCTCTTTATCATTAGGACTTTAAACTGTTGTTAATAGCAAAAAATTGATTTTTGAATTTTAACTCTTGCTAGTTCTTGCAGATTTGTTCTACTTATGAGTAAGAAGGAAAATGGTTATTAGACAAGGGAAACAATCAATATGGTTGATAAGGAGACAAACCGAGTATTGATTGTACAACTTGAAATCTCTTATTAAAACAATCGCTAAATATTTAAAGAAATTTGGTTGTTTCATTGAGTTTTTGGATCCAATAATTTAGAGAGCTGAAGATCAATTTCTGTTGCAGTTCAGAACCCTGAAGAAGAAACTAGAAGAGGGAATGGTGTTCACAGAATATGAGCAAATTCCAAAGAAAAAGGCGAATGGCATTTTCAGCACGGCAGCTCTGCCAGAAAATGCCGAGCGCAGCCGAATCCGTGAAGTTGTCCCCTATGAGGAGAATCGAGTAGAGCTGATACCAACCAAAGAAAATAACACGGGATATATTAACGCCTCCCACATCAAGGTAGGAAGGCAAGCCTGTTAAAAGGTTTGTTAAAGATGGCTGGGTTAAAGGTAAAAATGCGGGGAGAAGAAAATGTGTGGGCTGCAGCTGTACCTTTTGGCTTGTCCCCAGACCCTCAGGGATGGTTTTTGAACTCCTGTGCTTTTCTTAGTCAGGTGGAAGGGCATGTCTATCACTGCAGAGAGAAGGAAGTCTAGCAGCCTCAGGAAGACCCTCCGGTCAGGGATTTCTGAAGCTCACTCATGACAGAGGCCTTAACTTTTTCTTCTCTCTGTGGGCTGTAACTCTGTCTATACTCACAGGAAAAACTGAAGATTATCCTTTTTGGTTTGTAATTAGCAGAGATGGAGACTTTGGAAGTTACAGGTATTGCGTTACTGACATTCAGGTGTTATGTTCAATAACAACAGAAACTATTGTTTCTCCCTTACAATACTGCAGGTTATGTGTTTTATAAAAGCACAAGTCCTATTATTGCATGGTATTTAGAAGAGTGGAGTAATTTTCACCTGCACTCTAAAAGTGTGGTTAATATTGAATCTTGAAAGATGTGCCACATTAGTCAATGAATTTGTGTTAGTAAGTTTTTGTTATTATTTCAAATACTTTAAACCTTTGTATGTCAGTATTACATAGTTTAGCACTTCTGCAGTTGAGTTATGGATACATGTGTACATATAGTTAAATGTTTCTTAAATAGCTTACCTTCCTCAGAGTCCCTGTTAACAGAGGATACTTATTTAGAATGTCACCATTTGCTCTGAACTCTGAAGTGGGAGATTTGTTCATCTATTAATGTTAAAGCCATTGTTATAGGATGTTTAAATAATACAAGGTTCAATTAATAGTCTACTGTGATCAATAGCCTTAGAAACCTATTTTTGGCCTCGTCTAGAATTATTTGCTTTCCTCATTGGACTTTTCAACTGTAGCAGAATTATTAACAAGTTTTATTGAGCCTCTAAAGGCTAGTTAGGTATCTAGTTTGTGTGTCAATTATAACTAGTTTTGATACAGAATGTGAAAAGTATAGCATGGTTGGGTATATAGTATTTTTATTAATATACACAGATAACCATAGTTTTTAATAATTAGAAACTGTCAAAAGAAATATAAAAGAGTAACTATCATAGATCATATTACTAATTTTTACTTGGATTTTTGAGAGTGAGAAGTAAAAAATGAACTCTAGGAAACTCTTAAATAAACTGTCAGTGGTGGGTTTCATGGGCTTAGTTTAGATTATGAAACAATGACCAACGTAATGTATTCAAACAAGGATGCAGTTCACACAGCTGCTTCTTGATAGAGTGTCTATGAAGATCTTACATAGCAATATTATATTATCTTCTTCTTTTGGCCAGATCTCTTCCACTATTTTCCATCTGCTCTCTGAAAAAAGCTGTCACTTTGTATAAACTGTGCCCATCGGGCATTGTTAACTGAGAAGCATTCCCTTCCTTGGTATTCTCTGTGGCCCACATTTCATCCTGTGGATCTGGGTTAGACATGGGTGCATTTAATAGACCCATGGAGCTTGCAAGAACTTGTCCCTGTGTTTTGGAATAGAGGTGTATATTTTGCCAATGTTTTCCCCCCTGGGTTCCAAGCAGCCGTTAACACAGAACAGAGATTTATTTGCTCCAGAAGTGGAATCACATCTATGAAATCTACCTCAGTAGCACTGCTTGTTGTGTTTTTAATGCAGTTTTTAATACCCTCCTGTCAATACTTGGAATATGCTGAAAGGCCCCAGGCAGCAGCAGCATTCTCTGGAAGTATTTATGTTTCCTATACGTTGGGTGCCAGAGAGGCTAATGTTTAAAATCACAATTCCACGGATAAACCAAACTCCTAGCCAGCAAATATATGAATGTTATCTCCCACTAGTATTTGGAAAACGGATTTTTCTTGCCAGCTTTGACCTAAACATGTCTTGTGTAATGAGACAATAACTTACATTGTTTTTGTTTGAATCAAGTTAGCATACAGTTTTATCAAATAAATGAGGGAAAGAAGTTTCAAACAATGATGACTTCATTGCTTTTTGAACTCTCCAGAGATCTGCATTGCATAGATGTAGAAGGGGCCTGCCTTTGCAATATCAAGGCACAGAGCTGGAAGGGAGAATAGAAAGAATTCCTCCAAAGGCCACCATTTCACCTTGACAGCATGACCTTTAACACTTTGGATACAACTTCTTATTTATGGTTCTCTGCAGCTAGTATTTATAGCTGTAGAATTATCTTCCCCTGATCACCCTGAGCCGCAGGGGTAATAATTTTATTATCCAAAGTAATGTCATGACTGTAGTTCAGTTGGATGCCATGGTACTACCAAGGTGAAGTTATTGATAAAATATTACATGCTGTTGACAAGAGCATTCGTAGCATCTCTGCCGTACATGGCACCACAGAGCAGCAGTAACAGCAGAGGTTTATGATACACTTCATCTCAGATCCACAGGAGAAAGATAGTGCTCCAAAAGGGATGTTGTTCCATGGCCTTTTTTAAATTTTTTTATTTTTTTTATTGTTTAATTGGATACCATGAAGCACTGTTTTTCAAACTGGATTACAACACAGTGGTAGAATGTGAAATCAGTTTAGTGGTCATGACCAGGGGTGTGTGTGTGTGTGTGTGTGTCTGTGTGTGTGTCTGTGTGTGTCTGTGTGTGTGTTTTAATGAAATAGACAAGAGAAAAGAATGGAAAGTGTCAAGAGTACATTGCACATAGTAAGCGTAACTATTATTTCTGTAACAAATCCTAAGTTATACATGTTCATATGTATGCATATATACGTATGTGTATGTGTATGGTTTTTAATAGGCACTAGTTTGCATATACTGTGAGTTACAAACAAAGATCAGGTAAAGGCCAGGCGCAGTGGCTCAGACCTGTAATCCCAGCACTTTGGGAGGCTGAGATGGGCAGATCACCTGAAGTCAGGAGTTCAAGACCAGCCTGGCCAACATGGTGAAACCCCATCTCTAGAAAAATATAAAAATTAGCTGGGCATGATGGTGGGTGCCTGTAGCCCCAGCTCCTTGGGAGTCTGAGACAGGAGAATTGCTTGAACCCGGGAGGCACAGGATTCAGTGAGCCAAGTTCGTGCCACTGCACTCCTGCCTGGGCAACAGAGCAAGACTCAGTCTCAAAAACCAGGATTAGGTAAATGTTTTAATAGGCTTGAGTGGCAGAAAGTATTTTCATGTGAGAATGTGTTACTACACTAGCCTCTGTAGTCTCAGGGATTTTGCTAATTGAACTAATTCATTTGGCCCCAAAAATAGATCCAAGGTTTTAAGGTGGATACAGATGGACAGGTGATGAGCAGGTAATGTTGTCCTTGACTTGGGGTTTATTTACCGATACTTTTCTTGGTTTTTAGGTGGTGGTTGGCGGGGCAGAATGGCACTACATAGCCACCCAGGGGCCCCTGCCACACACGTGCCACGACTTCTGGCAGATGGTGTGGGAGCAAGGAGTGAATGTCATTGCCATGGTCACAGCAGAGGAGGTAAGGAGAATGGCCTACTCCACGTCCTTTTCCCCAGGGAAAGGGTGGCCAGAAGATGGGCTTTGTGCTGGCAACTTTGCTACACTATCCTTCTTCCTGCATTCTCTGCAAATGCTTTTCTCTTTGCTATACATCTGTTTTCTTACTTTCAGATAGATATTTTCCCCCTGGAGATAATTGATTGTTGTAGCTTTTCCTCCTCCCATTTTCTTCTTGCTTTTAACTCTTTTCCTTGGATTGTAATGCACTAAACTGAAAATAAAACAACAGAAAACCAAAAATGACCAGACTTAAGTTCAACCCGCTGACCTTGTGTACCAAATGAAAACAGTGATCTTTCCACTGGAATTTGGGAGTCTCAGGCTGCTCTGGGCAAATCGACATAGATGCCCAACTCCAGGCACCCCCCAGCTCCGCATGCCACCATGCTTATCAGCTGAAAAGAGACCAGAAGCTGTTGTTCCTGGAGAGGCCTCTGTTCTTTGGTGGAAGAAAAAATATCTTTTTCTTCTTTTGCCAAGCCAAACATAGTTTTTCTTGCTGTAACTAGAGAACTCTATGTGATGTTATAAAAAGCCAGCCTACACTGCCAGTCAATCCAGTCTCAGTGTTCAGCTTGCTGTCTTTGCAGGGAGAAGTGTTGTGTTTCCTCTCTTGTCACATTCTCAAAATTTCTTTAACCACCTTCTTTTATTTCTTTCATTAAATTCCAGTTTATGTTTTGAAATCATTCAAGGGACTAGTTTCATCTGTGTTTACCAATATCCGTGGTATTGCAATGGCCTTTCCTAGCTACGTTAAAGGGGTCAGGAACAAAGAAAACTGAGGAGGAAAAAGTCATATTTTTCTTCATTGACTGTTTTGAGCATTGGCTTTTCAGCACAGTCCATTAGAAGAAAATAATGAAAGGGACATCAGGCTCTTTAAAGCCAGTTGTACTTCCCTGGGCTGACCTGTTTGATCTTCCCATAAAGAGAATGAATCCTTCTCAAAGCTTCTAGAATAGATTTATCACCTTATCAGATCACACCATTGCAAGGCATTCATTCACCCAAATACAGCATACCATCTGTGCTAACTTCAGGAGTACATGGTAATAAACAAGACAGGCACCATCCCTGTCCCCATAGAGCTTATGTCCTAGTGGGAGGGACATTCAAAAGTGAACAAATAAAATAAGTGCAGTTAGCAGTAAGTGCCGTGGCAAAAATGGAAAACTACAGTCCTGAGCGGGTCTGGGTGAGTACAGGTCTTCCTGCCTCATCCCTCCTCGTCTTTGTGTGGGTTTCAGCCGCAAAACTGTCATTCACACTAGGGGACTCCTACTAAAGGGTTAGCTTCACAATGTGCAACCCTGAGCTCCAGACTCTGTATCATGTCATACACTTGCTGGAAGGCTGGAAATGAAAACCTTATTAATAGGAGCATAAATTCAAGGGAGAAAATTTTTTAAAATGGAAAAAGGGTTAAGAAAGAGAGTGACTGGGGGCTACTTGGGATCAGGGCGTGGCCAAGGACCCTCCGAGGAAGTGGCATTGGAGGTGAGACCGGAGTGACAAGGGGCCAACCTTGCCAAGACAAAGTAGCATCTAGTGATCTGTGGGACAGTTGGGGACTTACAGCCTTTTAAAATCCATAACTGATTTAGACACTCAGCAGAAATGTAAATTCGAGGTAAATCTGCTTTCACAGGATTGGTAAATAAAAGAGGAAGGTGTGCTTCCAACTTAAGGAGACTCAATTAAACCAAATGAAGCCAGGCAAGGTAATTTATATATTCCCCAAAGATGTGTTGCTTTACAAGTGGGCTTTACAAGAGGAACTCCAATGTTCCTCTAAACAGCCGTCAGGGTTCCCAGAGCCTGTCACCACTGCAGCTCTGTTTATTCAGTGCTCCTTCTCTCTCACCACCTACTCCTTGCCCTGGATCTCCTCAGCTACCGCCTCCCCCACACTCCGCCCCTTCTCCAGGGATTTTAAAACTGCAAAACTGAAACGTAGACCTCGTGTAAATGGTTGAGAGTACATATTCTCAGAAAAGATTATAAAATCAAGGGAGAAAGAATGGTGATTTAACCAACTGTTCTCAGTTCTAGTTGTAGATTGAACCAAAATGCATTGGTCAGGCTGAAACAAATGTGAGATCAACACTAGATAAAGATAGTGTCGGTAGTCAGTGTGCTGTAACAGCAAGAGCTCTGCGCTAAACATCCGAAAGGAGTAGCATGACCTAGAGCGATTGCTGGAACCCCTCCCCCACTTGTCTAAAACCTTTGAATGACTTCCCATTGCCCCGGGGTGAAATTCAAACTTTCCACCATGGACTGTGAGGCCTTTCCAGTCTCCTGTCCGACCACCTGCCCCCTCACATGTCACACTCCAGCCACCCTGAAGACCTTCATTTCTTGAATGCACCAAGCTTGTTCCTGCTTCTAGATTTTGCACTTGCACTTCTAACATTCCACTGCACCTCCATTGTGAATCTTTTAAATTTTCCATGGATGTAACTGTCATTGTAAATTGTGTTATTGGTCTTAACTAGCATGTATAGGATTTACCCTGTACAGTGTAGACACTGCAGAGTGCTACTGAACTAGCGATTTAGAAGCTATTTGCATTTTATGCTGTCTTCACATCTTAGGATTAAAACGATGAGAGCTTCCCTTGACCTATTTCCAATTTTGCTTTATACGTGATTTAGGAGGGCGGACGAACCAAAAGCCACCGATACTGGCCCAAACTGGGTTCCAAGCACAGCTCAGCCACATATGGCAAGTTCAAGGTGACCACGAAGTTTCGAACGGATTCTGTTTGCTATGCAACCACAGGCTTGAAGGTCAAGCACCTTTTGTCTGGGCAAGAAAGGACCGTGTGGCATTTACAATATACTGACTGGCCAGATCACGGCTGTCCAGAGGACGTCCAAGGATTTTTATGTAAGTGTTTTTATTCCCAGTCTGCTACCTGACTGACTTTTACCTACTGTGTCAATAATCCAGCCGTTGGAGATGAAATGGAAAAAGAGGATGCTTTCTCTTAAGTAGCAAAAGTATTATAATATTGAAATATATGTTCCTTTCTTATTATGTAGAACAGAGAAGAATAATACATGTCACTTATTCTGTTTGCCTTTCATGCGCATAAGCTAAAAGACTGTGATCGACATATTGGCTCTACCTTGATTCAGACCTTTAGCTACTCATTTAATCGGTAACTATTCTGACACATGCTACAACAAGGATGAACCTTGAGGAATGATGCTGAGTGGAAATAATCCAGTCACAAAAGGACGAAAATTGCGTGATTCCACTTATATGAGGTACCTAGAATAGGCAAGGTCAGAGACAGAAAGTAGGTGAGAGGTTACCGGGGCTGCGGCGAAGGGGGATATGGGAATTACACTTTTTTTTTTTTTTGAGGCGGAGTCTCATTCTGTCATCCAGGCTAGAGTGCAGTGGCACGATCTCAGCTCACTGCAACCTCTGCCTCTCAGTTTCAAGCAGTTCTCCTGCCTCAGCCTCCCATGTAGCTAGGACTACAGGTGCAGCCACCACGTCTAGCTAATTTTTGTATTTTTAGTAGAGATGGGGTTTCACCATGTTGGCCAGGCTAGTCTTGAACTCCTGGCCTCAAGTGATCTGCCTGTGTCAGCCTCCCAGATCGCAGGGATTACAGGTGTGAGCCACCGTGCCTAGTCAGGAATTACCATTTGATGGGTGCAGTATTTCTGTTTGGGACAGTGAAAAAGTACTGGACATGGATGATGGTGATGGTTGCACAACTATGAATATGCTTAATGCCACTGAACTGTGTACTTAAAAATGGTTAAACTGGTAAATTGTTGTGTCCACTTTGGCACATTAAAAAAAAAGGAGAAATAAAATTTAAAAATAGGCCGGGCGTGGTGGCTCACACCTATAATCCCAGCACTTTGGGAGGCTGAGGTGGGTGGATCACCTGAGGTGGGGAGTTTGAGACCAGCATGGCCAACAGGGTGAAACCCCATCTCTACTAAAAATACAAAATTAACCAGGTGTGGTGGCGCATGTCTGTAATCCCAGCTACTGGGGAGGCTGAGGCAGGAAAATTGCTTGAACCTGGGAGGCGGAGGTTGCAGTGAACCGAGACTGCATCATTGCACTCCAGTCTGGGCAACAAGAGCGAAACTCCATCTCATAAATAAATAAATAAAAATATAAATAAATGAATAACATTAAAATTTTTTTTTCATGAAGGTTTGCATCTCACAAGCCCTATATTTCCCTATAGTCGTAAATCTCAGTACTTTCTCGTACTTTCTCATATTTTTATGAAGACACTAAGAAGTATTGAAACCCTCTTGTAGCTTTTGAAACTGAAATTTGCTCAATGGCTAATTAATTTCTATGTATGTGTATTTTTAGAATGTGGTTATATTAGAAACCAATTCACCAGATTATGTGCAGTATTTTTATTTGAACGGCCCAAAATTGGCCATGTACCCACTACATGCCAGGCACTGGATCGGGCTCTGAGAATGCAGAGGTGACAGAGTTCAGTCTTCACTTTCAAGGTACTCAGAGCCTAATGGGAAAGACAGGCCAGTCAACATCGTCCAAAGATGAGATCTGATACCCTCCTCTGCTTTTCAGTGGTGGCTGCAGCTCTCCGTCTTTCCACATGCTTGCCTAACTGTCCTGTGCTTGTTGGGAAACCCCATTCCTTGCTCACCCAACTGGAAAGGAGCCCCATATGCTCCCTGTAGCCTTGTGCCTGCTCTGTTGTTGACTCTCTAGCTAGTGGAAGACCTGTGACCACCACAGAGGGACCATCATCCAGATGTTGGATAATGTCAAAAACTTGATTTTATTTTGGTATTCATTTAGAATGGGAGAAAGAGGGAATGAGAGAGAGAGAACAGGTTCTCAAGACCTAAAAATACTGATTTACAAGTTCCAATAAATATTCTGATGTGTACTTACCCAGCAATACAAGCATTTCATTTCCGTGAAAGTGACGATGGTACTTGAGAGGTTTGGCACTGAAAGCAGAGAGTAGAAAGATGATTGGAGTCAGAGGATCTAGAGTAAGATCCAGAGAGGATTCGTGATTTGCCTGAGGTCAAATGGCTTGTTATCTGTATCTTGAAATAAGGGCAGTGACCTTTGCAGAACTTCTCTTCCTCCTAACAGTGCTCATTGTATTTCTTTCAGCTGATCACGTGCTAATTGACTGATTAAAATTTTCTCCAAGAAGCAGAAAAGGGAAATAATACAAGTAGATCAGTTTGTTGATTGGCTAACAGCTCTGATGAAAGAGTGAGCTTATAAAGCACTTTAAAGAATAGCCTTTTAAATCAGAACCAATTAAGGAAAGCCTGTCTAAATTACCGAAAAATACATAGTAGTTTTAAAGAATGTAAATGTATGTATTATGCTTTTAGGAAACTCAGTACACGTATTCTGTGCAGGGCATTAGAAATGTTGAATCTGTTTCTCCTAGGTTTTAAAAGATTTTTTTGCCCATGTTTAAATTAGGTTACCTGGATGCAGAGTACCTAAGCCAAATTGTTTACTGACCTCCAGAAGTCTTTATTGAGTTACGGCGTAAGGAACTTTATTAATATGACTGATAGAGGAAACATCCTTTAACTCTACCTCTCCATTACATGAAAAGCTCTATTTGAAAGTGGCATCTACTGTATTACCCAACATTCCTTTTATTTTTCTTCTTAAATTTAGCTCAAGTAAAGATTCGTCTCTTGTATGTAAATATTGCCTTTGGTCAGACAGAATACTCAGTTGCCTAATGTCTTTTCCCCCTCGCAGAAAAAGTGTAAAGAAGATTCCACACACAATATCTAGCTTGTATTGGTACCTAATAGTAACTGCTCCCTCTGTTCATCTCACCATCTCCTTTTTTTTTTTTTTTTTTTTTTTTATTGAGACGGAGTTTTGCTCTTGTTGCCCAGGCTGGGGTGCAATGGCGGGATCTCAGCTCACTGCAACCTCCGCCTCCCAGTTTGAAGCAATTCTCCTGTCTCAGCCTTCTGAGTAGCTAGGATTACTAGCTGGGATTACAGGTGCATGCCACCATGTCTGGCTAATTTTTGTATTTTTAGCAGAGACAGGAGAAGTTCATCATCTTGATCAGGCTGGTCCCGAACTCCTGACCTCAGGTGATCCGCCCGCCTCAGCCTCTTGAAGTGCTGGGATTACAGGCATGAGCCACCGCGCCCAGCCCTTCTTTCTTTTTTGTTTTGTCCTATCTCATGGTACATTACTACTACTACTAGTACTGCTCTGACTAGTACAAATAACTATTACTAGTCATCATCATCCCAGTAGTAGTACTAGTGATAATAATAGTTTACTTTTTTGGTAAACTACTTCAGATTATTTTGTAATTAGGTAAGTTTATAAAGGAAAGTGTGGGTTATTTATATATGTCTGTAAACAGGTGCTTTGAAATTATTTGAATGGTTCAAACCTACTTTTTTCTCTTCAACAATGTAAACATTTCCCCTATAGTCTGGTTTACACTTTTGCTTTAGGATGAGGTTCACTGAGTATCAAGAACCTTTAAATCTGTTTCTCTCCTGAGCTACTACAAAATCTAAATTATTAATTAAATTTGGGGGGCTTTTGGAGTGTCTGAGGATTACATTTCTGTACTTTTCTCTTTTGTCATGGTTGTAAAAAAAAGTCATTAAGGCTTGGAATCCTGTGATTTTTCTTTTGTGCCCAGTTGGAGTCATGAACACACCCCTCCCTGCACAGCCCTGCTGAGCCAAGCAGATGCTAGAAGGCATGGGGGGTATCATGATCCCCACCACCTCACACACATATTGCCTCCAGAAAGGGGGTTCATCTTGGGCTACTCACATAGCCCCGTGGAATCCATGCTGAAAAGCAGACTCCCCAAAGTCTACTTTAAAATCCTAAAGTGAAGTCAAGCCTCAGTTGACATTCACTCATCAGTGAGGGGAAGGAAGAAGGGGCAGATGGATGCTCTCTCCCTACCAGAAATTGGCTCTGACAGGCGGGCGTTTCAAGGGGACTTAGCAGTTGTTCTGATCCCAGTCTGTTAATAGCAGGAATTGCTGTAAGTAATGTCTAGAATCATCTGCTTGGGGGACTTAGGGATTTGCAGAGGGGAAAACAGAATTTAATTTTTAAAAAAGAACTATTTAATTTAAAGAACAAATTCTCCCATGAACTAATTGACTCCCAGCTGGTCCTTTCTGGATCCAGGACTGTACATTGGGTACCAGCCAAATAATTAGTATCTTGTAAGAACTCTAAATTATTGTCACTTAAAAAAACACACACACACACATTCACTATCAGTTCTCTTCCGCTCCCCCCTCCCCAACTTATATGCAAAGCCACGGAGGACTTTGGTGACAGAATTTGCGTTTTGTCCTGCAGCCTACTTGGAGGAGATCCAGTCGGTCCGTCGCCATACCAACAGCATGCTGGAAGGCACCAAGAACCGGCACCCACCCATCGTGGTCCACTGTAGTGCTGGGGTGGGAAGGACCGGCGTGCTCATTCTTTCTGAGCTGATGATCTACTGCTTGGAGCATAATGAAGTGAGTCATTCTGGGCTTCTCTCCGGATACTCCACCTTGGGGACAAGTCTACACCCTGGCCAAACCTTTGCCTGCACCCTTGCCTTTTCAGTGGTTAATTTCGTCTCTCCCGACCAGAGTTTTCCAGGCTCCTGGTTCCTAGTTTGACTGACATTTACAGCCCTCCTTATCTTTTTGCCCTCCCACTGCTCCGTGTAGATATCCAGATAAAAGAGGAGAAATGAGGGCGTGCAATAGAAAACACTTAGAAAATGTGATCTTAGTCGGCATCTACTTCCAGAAGTCTGTGGCATTTTGTAGATAGCCTGGTTTCATTGTGGGTAATTTTCCATGATGAGTTATTTGACCCCATATAGTTTAGATGCGTCTTACATTTCTAGGATGTGTTCTGGCATAAATCCTAGGTGAAGAAGTGTCTACTTGGAAAATGTTTTTCATTCTTCAGAGTGAGGTTTGCGGGGTTGTTTGCTTATCTAGTCTGGTAGTTGTGTGGTGTAGCGGAGCAGAGTAGATACTTTTGAGCATGCAAACATCCCCGTCTTTGCATTGGCTGATCACCCTACCCCTTCTTCCTGCAGAAGTGGGGTGCTGCTGAGCCTGTGCACACAAAGTACATGGCATCCCTTTGCTGCTGTAGGATTACGGAGTTACACTGAGAGACTTTGGATTTTGTGTAGGTGACACAAACAGCAGTCAAAAGCTAAGGAATAGTTCTTCTACCTTCTAGCTACCTGGGACATCAGAATTTTTAAGGGGCTTTTGCCTGCCATATCAGCCAAGTAGAGGAGCCATGCACATGTCACTCCTCCTGTTTCACAGAAAAGGAAACTGAGGCCCGGAAGTAATTCCGTGATTCGTCTAGTGCCATGTGGCTCTTATGCAGTGGTACTGAAGCCAGAAGCAAGGTCTTCTGCGTCTGGGTCCAGAGTTATTTCCTGTCTTCACTCTGCCTCCAAACGCTGTATAAGATTTGGTTCTTACTCAGTTTTCAAATTATATGGCTTGAAAAAGTAAAGGAAACTTGTGGTTTGGTAGTTCTTAAATTATAGAATGATTTGTTGCAATTCTGTGGAGGAATTTATATGATAATATACTATTTATTCAGTAGCATGAATCGTTTGAAAATCAGATTAAATATGAAGTTTGTCATATTGAATCTTCCAGGAAAACAACAAATGCTAAACTTAGACATTAAACTTTCTGCCTGTGAAATGATAATTTTGAGAATCTTCTAGTCTGTCCGTGGGAATGAATGTTTGTGCCACTAAAAATTGGAAAAGGGGCAATCCGAACTGTAGCCTAATGTTAGAAAAACATAAAACAAAGCTTGAGCGAAATGCTTGTCATGGAATCAGTTGAGACTACATAACAGACATGTCATTACCCTCTGAGTTTGTACCATTTTGTCCCACATAGGATTTTTTTATTGTTTGCCTCTCTATTCCTCTCACTACTAGAGGTCTCTAGAAATCTCTAGAACCATGAGTAACCTGCCACTGAGTCTCAATCCATCCATTGCTAGGAAGACAAAATAAGATGAGGTAGAATCAGTGTGTGCATGGCTTGAGGGCCTCATCATCACCTCCCCCACCTAATTGTCCTTTCCTTCCCTTCATATCACTTTTGTCACCAAATTCCCCACTTGTTTTCTTTTCTTTTTTTCTTTCTTTTTTTTTTTTTTGAGAAAGGATTTTGCTGTTGCCCAAGCTGGTCTCAAACTCCTGGGCTCAAGCAATCCTCCCACCTCGGTCTCCTGAGTTGATGGGATTGCAGCTGTGAGCCTGGCCACTCCCCTTATTTCCCCATTCCCTGTGCTCTGCTCCCCACTTCCCCTTTTCAACTCAAGAAGCCATTCTGTTTTGTCTGTCATTAAAAACTATTCTTTTCTGAGCTCTTTGGAGACCCGTCAAAGGCTGAGCCTCAGTGAGGCGATGACATGGGGGCTCACTGAACACCAGATGTTATTGGACCAGCAGAGCACAGACAAGGCATATCAAAGCCAGAACAGTTTGGAGTGAGGGATTCAGCCAGTGTGGCCTCCTGTGGACTTGGTGAAGGCTCAGAGTGGTTAAATGCTCTATGGTGTATCCAAACATAGCGGATTTCCTCAGTGCCCAACTGCATGCCAGAACATTCTTTGCTGGGACGTGGTCAATCCAAAAAGAACTTCTGTTCCCATTGATATTCAAAGATAGCAAGATGACTCATATTTTTCACTTCACTTCCCCTAGCACAAATATAGCCAGTCTTATCTGTCCTATTTCCCATGGTTGCTATTGGTAGATGGTTAGGGGGAAAAAAATGCTCTACTTTTGTTCTGATACTGTTTCAGGCCTGGCTAGTAAGATCCAAGCCCCTATTTCAGGAGAAGAGTAGACCATGTTTAGTTCGTTTGTTTTATAAGCAAATTTTTTAACAAATATATATTAAATTGTGGGTCTCATTTTTCTCCTGTCCAAACTCCCCTGCCTTCTTTCCACAGCTTCTGGATTTAACATATTTTGTATTTTAGTCTGTAATTCATGCAGTTTTAATTCTGTCAGTGAAATGACCTTTCTTTTTCCTGGACTTGTCCCTCTCAGTCTTATTCTAAACACAGAAAAGTTGAGCAGAAACAATGAAACGCAGACACTCACAATGAGGTTGGTAGCTGTGCGGTGGGGAGTGGTGACAGCTGTCCCAGGCTGCTCTGGGAAGCCTCTCTGTGGCCCAGTGCTTTTGGTCACTGAGTGTTAGCTGAGACATTTTAAGGTGCATAGAGTTTTTCAGGAAGCACTTGTTTTATGGTCTGCAGTACACTCTCTCAGTCCCCTGGATGTAGCTGTCTGTTCCAGCTACAGCTAAGTACAAAAACTTAGGATCTCAGTAGCCAAAAGGGCAGATGTCTTGATCTTGCCACTTTTCTGAATAAGTTATACCTGCTTCATAAAGTGAGGAGGAGAAAATGTCTTCTAGACAAGATTGAGCAAGTGTCAACTGCTTTGTGCTTCCTTGGCTTGGGGATAGTTAAGAGCAGAGCCTGTGGGAGTGAATCAATCTTTAAGCCAGCTGGGACCCTTTCATTGAAGACCAGGAGAACTTTCTTTGTCATGTCCCCAGACTTCTCCATATCAGACAATATACTGTCATTTAGGCTCAGTCCTACAGGTAATTGAGATGGGGATGATGGTAGAGGAGGAGGAGGAGGATATGGTGGTGGAGGAAGTGGTGATGGTGACAACATTGAAAATAATATCTTAACAGCTAGCTTGTGTCTAGTGTTTGCCATGTATACGCACTAGTCTAAAGCCTTATAGTATTAACACAAGTAGCCTTTGCAGTGACACTGTATACCAAGTCCTGTTAGTACCTGTATTAGTCCATGCTCACACTGCTATAAAGAACTACCTGAGACTGGGTCATTTATGAAGGAAAGAGGGTTAGTTGACTCACAATTCTGCAGGCTGTACAGGAAGCATGGCTGGGAGGCCTTAGGAAACTTACAATCATAGTGGAAGGGTGAAGGGGAAGTAAGCACGTCTTCACATGATAGCAGAAGAGAGAGAGCAAAGGGGGAAGTTAAAACATACTTTTAAACAACCAGATCTCATGAGAATTCACTGTCACAAGAACAGCAAGAGGGAAATCTGCCCCCATGTTCTAATCACCTCCCACCAGGTCCCTCCCCCGACACTGGAGATTACCATTCAACATGAGATTTGGGTGGAGACACAGAGCCAAGACCATGTCAGTATCCTCACATAACAGAAGAGAAACTGAGTCATGGGTAAATGAAGTAATGTGCCCACTTCCCACAGCCAAGAAGTGGTAGAGCTGAGATTCAGCAGATGAAGCCCTACTTAGAGCCTGTGCTCTGAACACCAGTGTGATCCTGCCTCCCGACTAAAACCTTTGCTGGGTAGGGGAGAGGAGCAGCCTTATTCTTTCTATTCTTTTAACTTCAGTGTCCAGCTACAGAGTAATCCTCATCAAACATGAAATTAAGTTCATTATTAGGTGGCTCTAGATCACATCTCATGATACTGGTCACTTTGCAATATAATTTAGGCAGAGACCTACCTGTTACCATCAGAAGCTTATAACCTAGGTTCTGTATTTTGATTCATAGTTCGAAGATTCACATGCCTTTTTTTTCTTTTCTTACTAGGCAGGGACTTGACTTTGTCCGTTTGCACCACTGTGATTACACCACTGCACTCTAGCCCAGGCAACATCACAAGTTTGTGATGTGCATTCCTTAGTTGGTGTTGAACAAGAGTGACTGATGGCATGTGTCATGTCATAACTATACACAGTTTGGAAATAGCTGAAATTATTTTTCAAGGTTCAAAGGTTACAAAGTCAAGCATACAGCTGAGTTTTTATTATTTTCTTTTAAACACTTGCTTAGCCCTTGAAAACTTCCTGGGTGCCATCATGCCCGGGGTTAAGAGCTCACAGAGCATAGTGAGTGTGCTGAGGCCACCATGGCCTCCACAGCTCAGGGGTGCTCCAGCCGTATGTGTCCTGGCTGGTCCAGGAGGATGGACATGGTGAAGGTGAGGGGAGAGGACACTGTGACGGCCTCTGGTCTGCTCAAGTATCCATGACACTGTATTAATTTCCTTTCATTAATGATAATATATATCATTGTATATACTCTCAAATAATTCACACATAGGCAGTCTCATTTAATACTCAAAATGTTCTCATTTAAGACTCAAGGCCAGGCACAGTGGCTCTACCCATAATGCTAAGACTTTTGGAGGCCAAAGCTGGAGGATTGCTTGAGCTCAGGAGTTTGAGACCAGCCTGGGCAACATAGTGAGACCTCATTTCTACACAAAATTTTAAAAATTAGCCAGGTGTGGTGTGCCACATCTATAGTTCCAGCTACTCAGGAGGCTGAAGTGGGAGGATTGCTTGAGCCTAGGAGGTTGATGTTGCAATGAGTTACGATCGCAGCACTACACACTCTAGCCTGGGCGACAGATCAAGACCCTGTCTCAAAAAAGGTGTTCTCGGCCAGGCACTGTGGCTCATGCCTGTAATCCCAGCACTTTGGGAGGCTGAGGTGGGCGGATCACGAGGTCAGGAGTTTGAGACCCCAAACTGACCAGCATGCTGAAACTGCATCTCTACTAAAAATACAAAAAAAAAAAAAAAAAAAATTAGCCTGGCGTGGTGGCGTGTGCCTGTAATCCCAGCTACTCAGAAGGCTGAGGCAGGAGAATCGCTTGAACCTGGGAGGCAGAGGTTGCAGTGAGCAGAGATCAAGCCACTGCATTCCAGCCTGGGCAACAGAGGGAGACTCTGTCTCAAAAAAAAAAAAAAAAAGTTCTCAGTTAAAGGCTTTTACTCCAAGTAGGACTGGTGTTCAGAAATGGTGCTTTGACATTTTAAAGGTTCACACTTCAATTATCTCACTTGATCATGACCACAGTCCTGTGAGATTATAATTGCATTAACATTAACATTTATTAATGTTAATAAAGGAGTAATGAGGCCAGGCGCGGTGGCTCACGCCTGTAATCCCAGCACTTTGGGAGGCCAAAGCGGGCGGATCACCAGAGGTCAGGAGTTCAAGACCACCCTGGCCAACATGGTGAAACCCTGTCTGTACTAAAATTACAAAAAATTAGCCAGGTGTGGTGGTGCGCACCTGTAATCCCAGCTACTCCGGGGGCTGGGGCAGGAGACTCTCTTGAACCTGGGAGGCAGAGGTTGCAGTGAGCCAAGACATACCACTACCCTCCAGCCTGGGCAACAAGAGTGAAACTCTGTCTCAAAACAAAACAAAAAAGGAATAATGAGTAATATTTATTAAGCACTCACTGTGCACTAAATGCTTAATGTGTGTTTCATCATTTGATCCCATGAGGCAGATGTTATTTCATACCCCATGTTATTGCTGAGGAAATGTCACTAACTAGGGCAAGGCCACACTGCTGTTAGAGGAAAGCATTATTATCCTGATTTTACAGATGAGGAAACTAAGACCCTGAGATGTCTTAAATCCTGTCATTGGGTTGTGGTGGAGTTGGGAGTACCCATCAGGTCTCACTCCAGCCTTTATGTTTTATCCAGCAGACTAGTCTGTATTTAAAATAATACACCAGGACAGGTGTGGTGGCCCACGCCTGTAACCCCAGCACTTTGGGAGACTCAGGTAGGAAGATTGCTTGAGCCCAGGAGTTGAAGGCTGCAGTGAACTATGACTGTGCCACTGCATTCCAGCCTGGGTGGCACAGCAAGACCCTCTCAGAAAATTTGAAATTAAGTAAAAATAAAATATCCCACCAGTGACACATGATGACCAGGTTCTCCAGTTGCTAGTATAAACTGTTTGATACGTAAAACTCAGCCAGGGCAGAGTCCCTTGCTTTCTCTTATACCTGGGCATGGGCAGTGGGTGAGTGCTTCCTGAATGAGGGAATGAGGAATGCTCTAAGGGAAGCCTCCTGTCTCAGGACCTTGTGCTTTCTCTCTTTTCTTGCAGAAGGTGGAAGTGCCCATGATGCTGAGGCTCCTCAGGGAGCAGAGGATGTTCATGATCCAGACCATCGCTCAGTACAAGTTTGTCTACCAAGTCCTCATCCAGTTCCTCCAAAACTCCAGACTCATTTAATCCCCCCAATCCAGCTCCTGGAGGAGGGACCCAGCTCCATCGTGCAAGGAGAGTCACCTCCAGAAAACATCTGCTCCCCCCGCGGGGGTGCAGGTGGCTGGCAGCAAGCAGGCTCTCTGAAGAGAATAGCCAAGATTATCCACACATGCCATGTATTATTTTATATGAGATAATTTATTTTTTTCCCCTTTGGAATAACTTTTGTGAATTATTATAATGCAGTTTTCCTGATAATATAGTACTTTTCATTCGAACCACATTTTGACTGATCTGCATATATATGTCAGTAGGTAAGGTTGCCTGCTGGATCATTTTGGGGACAGAGGCATGAGGGGACACATCTCTTGTGAAATTGCAGCCAGATTTGTAACCAGCCCTGAAATTCATCAGCTTAATTCATTCATCATTCATTACTTATATCCAAAGCAAAGATGATAAGAAAAGTAATTCATCCTGAAATATAAAGAAAAGGGTCTAAAGGAACAAGCACGATTCTCTTATATTTTGGGACTCATGAGCCTTGATAGACAGTTTTCTCTCTTCTTCATTTCTGCTCCTCATCCTCAGTAATCTCCTCTCCCCAACACCCCACCCCCAACTTCCCCCCAAGCTTGAGTTAAAGACAGAACAGCTAAAGACAGTGCTGCCTTTACAGTGCAGTAATTGTCATCTTTGGGGACGAAAGAGAAGCTCCGTGTTGCACTTTTCTTGACCACCCCTTATTCTGGGCTCTGGAGCTTGTGTTTCCCTGCTGGAGACTGTACCCTGGGTATTTGTTACTACCTCTCCCGTTTGCTCAGTAGGACCCTGTCTGGTGGCATTGAGGCTCTGGACCAGGCCATCTGTGCAGTTAAGGCTCTACCCTGATTGAGAGAGAATAGCAGACCTAGAAAGAGAAAGCAGTTGGGCAGGGCCTTTGAGAATTGTGGTGTTCAGGCAGGGCCTTGATGATCATTGTGTTTTATTTACAAAAGATGTGTGTGCTGGACAGAGACCCGAAAGTTGAGGTCACTAAGTCATTGGAAAGGTCATCAAGGAAACAGATGGGGAAGCTGATTTATGGGAGCTATATGGCATTTAGCTACGTAACAGGGGTCCTGGCCAGGAAACATCAAATTTGACCCCCACTGTGCTGGTATCATCTTCAGGCTTTGGCCTGCAAGATCAGAATTAATCCTACTCAGGACCCCATAGTCCAAACTTGGGGCCACTTGATGAATGATGGTAGAATTGTCATTGGCAAAGCCTTGTGCTTCTTTCCTTTTCTTCATAAAATCCACTCTCTGGTCAGTTATCTTCACTTGGAAGCCTAGTTCTTAGTTTCTTCCTGTGGCTTCATTGGTCAGTGTCCTTCTGAATTTCCAAGGTTGGTACACAATAAATCATGTTTTGTACATTTTTCCTCTTACTGCATTTTGGGGGATTTATCATTCTGTGTCTACCTTTTCTTGAGTACAACTTTGATATGCACCTTTTTCTTGAGTACAACTTTGATATGTTGTTACGTGGTGATAGGAAGTCAGAGGGCGTGCTCTTCCTGGTTGATGTGATGCCACGTCTTCCTTGTCTTTTCAGCTCAGGGAAAAGGCAGCAGTGGAGGAAGGCAGATGGAACGCCCACAGTGGTCAGTTCAAAGAACAAACCCGCAATTTAAAAAATGTAGTCAACTAGGCACGGTGGTTCACACCTGTAATCCCAGCACTTTGAAAGGCCAAGGCGGGCAGATTGCTTGAGCTAAGGAGTTCAAGACCAGCCTGAGCAACATGATGAAACCCCGTTGCTACAAAAAGTACAAAAATTAGCCAGGCGTGGTGGTTTGCCCTTGTAGTCCCAGCTGCTCAGGAGGCGGAGGTGGGGGGATCACCTCATTCTAAGAATTTGAGACTGCAGTGAGCCATGATCTTGCCACTGCAGTCCAGCCTGGGCTACAGAGAGACCCTGCCTCCAAAAAAAAAGGAAAAAAGGTTGTCAAGAAAAACTACATGTAGTAGAAAGGAAAATTTAATTGCAGGTTTTTTTTTTTTCTTAGAGTTGACTGCTGTCGGAGTTCCATATGCCTTTCTTCATTGCTGCTTTTGTCCCCCCGAGCTAAAAAGATGAAGGAGTGGCATCAAATCAACCAGAAAAAGTAGACCTTTGTGACATCCCATCACCACATGCCAACAGGTTGCATATTCCCCATTAAGTTCTTTGGAATATGAATCCTCTTTTTCAACCTGGCCAGGTGTTGTGGTGGCTGTACTTTGTAGTTAGACTCAGAATATCTGGGGATGGAGGGCTTCCCCTCTGTCTTCTGCTTCAAGGTCTGAAGACTCAGTGAAGGAGTATAACCTGCTGATCTTTGTAGATTCTGGAGTTTCGTCGTATATCCTGGGAAGAAAACCATTAGTATTACATGTATTTTCAGTGGAACAGAGCTTATAACCCTTATTATAAGAAGCTCATCAATAAGCAAAAAGGTATTTGTGCCCTTTCCTTGGAGGTTTTTCCATCCTTGGGATATTCTACTGTTAGGGATGTTTTAGCAAGTGGTCTCAGTTACTGGTTTACTGCATGATGAACAACATCAGTATTTATCTTTTATCTCTAAGCCCCAAGGTGGGCACTGTTAGAATGTCTCATGTGGACAGCATATAGATCTGGTGTGTCTTTGAGGACATCAGAGCTCATGGGCTTCCTTGAAATTCATCCACTGTCCCTGCCCTGTGCTACGGGAATATTCATTAGTGTACAAAATGCAGGGAGGAAGTAGGTTTAATATTCAACTTTCTAGCCAAAGTTTATATTGAAACCCAAAAGAAAACATTTAAGAGTTGTTCCACATATTTCACTTTTAAAAACAAATGCCTTTGGTTCTTTAGCACATTTTACATTCCTTTTCACATCTCCAGTAAATGCCAGCCTATCTCCTGTTAAATTAGCAGCAGCCATTTAAAGTCCTTTCAGTGGCATCTGCATAATAATTGCCCAGAGATGCTTTATATCTGGGAAGCAAGCCAAGGAATAAACCTTGAAGCAAAGTATTAAATTAGTTATCTAGTTAGAGCTTTTGGAATGATTTCCTAATGATGTATCAAGTCTAAAGCTAGAGCTGTCAGTGTCTATTGCTGCAGTTTGGATTTGAAGGGAGAAAATTAAAAATGGAGGAAAAAAAGTTACCATCTCACAACAAAGCCATCAAACATTTTCCAGCCACTGTGTTCGAGGTTTTCCAATGGAACTGTTTGGTTTCTTTCATCCGTACTCATTTGGATACATTGACCCGAGGTATTCATCCTTGTTTACTGTGGTCCCTGAATCATGGGGGCTGAATCTGATGTCTTCATCCTTGAGATGAGATGAGCCTGCTGGCTCAGCTGAGGAATGTCCTGCTGAGGTTTCTTTG
Organism: Trachypithecus francoisi; assembly: GCF_009764315.1. NCBI lineage: Eukaryota > Metazoa > Chordata > Mammalia > Primates > Cercopithecidae > Trachypithecus > Trachypithecus francoisi. Next base: position 71,396,184 of record NW_022681470.1, on the reverse strand, counting down.
GTTTCCTTGGGTTCTACGGATATACTGGATATACCACCTTTTAGCAAGAGTCTCTGGTAGCATTTACAGATAGCATAGACATTAGTATGCACTTCTTTCCCCAGATAGGAAGTAAAGGAGGATTTAGTTGCATGAAAAAAGGATGTTAAACATTGATTACACAGGAGTAAAGATGAATGAGCTGCTCTATTCAGTCGGAGCTAACCAATAAGATCAGGGAAGGTAAAAACACCTATATGGAATATTTTGAATCATAAGCTTTTGAGGAGCTTAAATTGAGAGAATTTTACTTTTAATTTTGTAGACTGAAGAGAGGAACCACTTTTTAAAATTATAACGAAACTGCCATTGTTTTCCCAAGGGTCACTTGGCTATCTCTGGCCCCCTCTTTCATCCGCCTGAAGAGAGGGTCTTTGTAGACTGCTGTGGGCCTTGTAGGACTTGACCACAGCTTACACCTACCTAACCTTTATCCTGCCTTCTTTCAGCTTGTGCTTTTCAGTTATAAACTCCAGTGGGTACAGCAGGCTGGCCTTTTCATCTGGCTGATTATTTTTCCAGCTTAATATAGATTGACCCATATGAAATTTCCAATAATGGACCATATTTTCTGCGAACAGACAGTGTTTGCATGGATCACCTATATCTTCCCCCGATACAGTGTAGATCCCAACACTAGATGTCATTTCTCCAGAGCAGTGCTAATGAACACAAAAGGTGTACCCTGGGTGGGCCGGCTCTTTTCGTCAACCTGCTGCCCTGCTCATAGTGATCCTTGCATCACTTGGTGAATGGGCCATCTCCTGGGACATGGAAGTCGCAGAGGTAGATAGTGCACTGCAGTTTCTGTTAAGCCGGATTGGCCATCAGGCACATCATCTTGGAGTTTTTAGCTGCTGTCCTTTCCCTATGAGCAGTCTGTATTAACTGACCTCAGCCTACTTGTTACATGACGTATGGGTCCCAAAAGTGTCCTTTGTCAAAAAGCAGAATGTGCTTGCTAGTCTCTCTTTCCCCATCTAATGGTACATTTGCTGGTGAAGATGAGTACAGTTGACCACTTCTACCTGTGGGTTCCACATCCCTATATTCAACCAAGTACAGATTGAAAAATATTTGGGGAAGAGGGGAAACCCACAAAGTTCCAAAAAGCAAAAGTTGAATTTGCCACATGCTGAATACTACATTGAATTCACGCAATGAAGTGACGTGTAGGCATCGAGTTAGGTACTGTAAGTAATCTAGAGATGATTCAAAGTATACAAGAGATGTGCATAGGTTATATGCAAATACTACACCATTTTATATAAAAGACTTGAGCATCCATGATATTCTGGTATTCGCAGAGGGTCCTTGATTGCCCCCTTTGGTGAAGGATAACTGTTTCATTACTGATTTTCATTTGGGGAAGATCTGTCAATCCCTTGAGGTGGGGGGTTTGGGGGGTGGAGGGTACAGGGCATTCTAGGATGTGTGCCAGGGAGCACGTATTCAAGGGATGGGATTGGGTCAGACCTGTGTTCTTCCTCAGTATCAGAAATAACTCTATGGAGCTCCTAGAATAAGACATTTCTGGAAGCACCACATAATTACTGTTGGGCTCTTAGGGTAGCCGTTTTTGGGAATTTAGCGTTTCCATGTTTTACCAACAATTATTCTGCTGCTGTGTTTTATTGTTTTGCCAATGGGTTTTGAGACACTCATCATGCTCTTATTGAGTGATTTCTTTTCACGAGCAGAGCAACAGCTCATCCAGCATGGTTTCCAAATGGAGAAATTCAGGTCTTTCATAGAAACCGCACAAATTTTCCAATGGCCTACAGCTTTATGGTTGGCAAACTAGTTGGCCCTATAGGGTGGCAGTAAAGCTGTCAGATGTTAAACTGCATTTGATACTTCTCTTGAATGCTGAGCAAGGAAGCAAAATAGTTCTTGTCTTTACTTAAGCTTCCAAGACATTATGGGGCAAAGGACCTTACAGATGGCATCTGTTGAAAGTAACAGCAACATGTCAGGGAGAAACATGGGGGAGATCTCATCAAATTCTGCTATCTCAAATGTGTCGTCCAGAAGTCAGTGTTATTCAGGGGGCCCTGTGAAACTTGACCACCAGCTTGCCCCGTCAACACTCAGCCTTTATCCTACCTGCTCTCAGCTTTTGTGTTTCTGTTAGAAACTCAGATAGGTAAGTATTTTTATTCAGTAGACTACCTTTCTTAATCTCTCCAGCTTAATATAGCTGCATCTTCTTTCTCAAGGCCAAACAGATATTCCCTATTAAAATGTCCATGAGCCTAGCATTGAGTATCTGGCATCCCTCAATGTCATAGACTGGAAAATGATTGTTTGGTGCAGTAAAGAGGAGGATGTGTATCAGTTCCTACTGTTTGGAGCTTTGTTTAGCCTTCCCATTTTAAAAATAAATTCAAGGACATTGAGTTACAAGGCAGAAGGGCTGGAGCTACTGGGCAGCCTGAGTGTGACCAGCATTTGTATAGAAAGTCATTGCTCCTTCTGCCATACTTTGGGCCATCAGGATCATTATTTCCCAAAAATACCATAAACTTGCCCAAGAATTTCTTTAAATGAGGAGAGGGAGAGGAAGGATTTTTGGATCAGTCCTGAAGTTGCTATCTAAAAGTTCTCTGTTTCACAAGTAATTTTCTGAACTCTGTAATGCCTCTGCTCCTCCCTACCTCCCTTTCTGTTCATGTCAGCGTGATGGGAACCACCAAATGGTGTGCTAGGGAAACCCTGCGGCCATGTTGGAGTCTATTTCACCCTAGCTCATAGTTTTAAACTGTCTTCACTGTTGAGGTAGAGCTTGATGAATGTCATGGATTGTGATGCATGATTTATCATATTTGTCTGGATTTGCTGCTCAAAAGCACCATCTTCCCTCACCTGCCACTGGCAGCCTTTCCTTGCCTTGCTTGTTAGCAGAGCATTCTGCTTACCCATGTGGCTCCTGCATTTCTTGATTCTTCTCCCCTGTGATCTCAGAGATGCTGCAGAGCACACTCCCCTTTTGAGCAGGTCATGTTTATATTCAGGCCACAAAACTGGGATGTACATGCAGTGACTTTGGTGTTCCTTGTCTTGTTCAGGGGAACGGGTGGGATTGTTGTGTGTTGTCACCCTCTTAATTCCATGAGCACCTTGTTCACCTAGGGTCTGCTGCCTTTTCTTTTTTTTTTCTTTTTGAGATAGAGTCTCGCTCCTGTTGCGCAGGCTGGAGTACAGCCTCCTAAGTAGCTGGGATTACAGGTGTGTGCCACCACACCCGGCTAATTTTTGTATTTTTAGTAGAGACAAGGTTTTGCCATGTTGGCCAGGCTGGTCTCAAACTCCAGACCTCAAGAAGACCCCCCTCGGCCTCCCAAAGTGCTGGGATTACAAGCGTGAGCCACCGCACCCAGTCTCTGCTACCTTTTCATATTTCCCCATCTGCTTTATAGATCAACTCTCAACAGTACACTTTTTCTTTTCTTTACCTACCCTATGAGTGCAACCCAGATGAAAGAGTTAAACCTTGTCGGAGAATCGTTGCCTTAAACCTCTCTAAAATATGTAATTAGGGAATCTTACTGTAATTTTTAAAAAATTGCTTGTATAGTTTCAAAGAATAAGATCTGGCAAATGACCAGATGTGGTGGCTCACACCTGTAATCAAACCAGCATTTTGGGAGGCTGAGGCAGGCAGATCACTTGAGGCCAGGAGTTCAAGACCAGCCTGGCCAACATGGTGAAACCCTGTCTTTACTAAAAATAAAAAAATAAAATAGCCAGGCATGGTGGCAGATGCCTGTAGTCTCAGCTACTCAGGAGGCTGAGCCAGGAGAATCGCTTGAACCCGGGGGTGGAGATTGCAGTGAGCTGAGATCGCGCCACTGCACTCCAGCCTGGGCAACAGAGTGAGACTTTGTCTCAAAAAAAAAAAAAAAAGATCTGGCAGATGAAAATAACCAGAATGAATAGCTAGAAAACTCAGCAAGCAGGAAGCTTCCTTTCTCACCCTTTTGCTCCCTTGCTGATAGAATCAGTCACTTACTGTTAGAAGAAATGAAAGAAGCTCTGTTTAAAACAATGATGACAGCAGTACTTAATATTTATTTCAAGGTGAACTTACATAGATTGAGAGAGGCTACATTTGGCAGAGTGATGTGTAGGAAGACCCATTTGTTTCTAGCTTCTCCCTGCAAGGAGAATGTTTTCTTCACTATAGCCTCTTCACATAGACTGGCCATTCTAGTGAAACAGGTGGTAAACCTGCCCAGAAACATTTTATCTGTTTTCACTTATCTAGGAAGGGGTAAGATTAGCTGGTCATCTAAAATCTGTATGTAAGCTATCTTCATTTTCTTCCCCAACCTTCTCCTCCTGGGAAACACAAATGCCATCTCATCTGACAAAAGGTTTTAGAGGATAAAGCTGAAAAGATTGGATTGGGATCTTTTTGTGGCTTGGGGCGGAACCTTTTGCTAAAATCTCAAGAATGCTGCTTTGAGTTTAGCTAGGGTGACTTTCAGAGCTGGAGTGCCTGGCGTTCTCAGCATTTCTCAGGGGCCTCCCACCTCTCACAACTGCAGTGTTAGCTAATATATACCTTGAGCATAGAACTGAATGCTGTAATTCAGAGCCATTTTTTTTTTCAACTTGAACATTGTACAATTTTACTGCAATTTCCTTTGAACTTTCTTGCCATTGTTTGGAATCTTAAAAATTCATTAGCCTTCTCCTTTCTGACATAAAGTTACACTTCATCAGAGATGAGTTCCTGTGTATGTCCTTTGTTCCTTCAATAGCTAATTAATGTGCTTGAGGATACTTCAGTGGAATAAAGATCTAAATATGCAGATTACTAATAAACATGTAACCATATGTAACTTGTGTTACATCAAATAACAAGCTAATCTAGTTTGTTTCACTGGACTAGGCTTGTGCTCCCTACTTCAGTATTTTGATGCTTTCCTTGCTCTTTGTTTCACAAAATATTGTGAATTTTGGTATCAAACAATGTCATTCAAAACAAATGACATTTATTAGGTTTCATTTTGAAACAATGTACAGGCAAGTCCCCAACTTAGAAACCAGTTTGTTCTTACGGTTCTTGGGCCAGCCCATAGGAGCCCACTGACCTCCACTACAGCCCAAATGGAGGGCTGTGTCAGTCAGATCTAGTTGGCTTTTGTGGGCTGACCCAGACATTTAATCACCATCTTTTCTGTTGTTGCCGTAAGAAATGCATTCCAGGTTGGGACTTGGGACCCTGAGAGCACATTCTCCCCCTATGGTGGCCGCTTGCCACCTTGCAAGATGGAAGCCCAGTCTCCTTACTACCAAAGTGTAGTTGTAAGCAGAGAGGGGGTGAGATGTTTATAGGACATTCCCTAAGCTGGGGAGTGATTTTTATCAATATTCATGTCAACTGTACTTTGGTATAGACTTTCTATCAATTTAATAATATGAAAAGCCTAAAATAAAACTATGCATGCTATTCTATGTGCTATTTTATATCAGTAAATAAGCTTATGCTTGCCAGTTGTATACACAGTTATGAGGTGTATAGAACTGACTTTGACAGTATTTTTTGCACTGTTTCCTATCTGTTTTTATAAAGTCTTATTTAGATACTGAACCTTGTTGATGTTCTCACTGCCCTTGTGCTTGCTATAAAATGTTTCATATGTGCCTTTACAAATGTGAGATCTTTGTTCTGACCTTTTTTTGTAAAAGATATCTATTGATTTCCATATGCAATAAATCTTTTTTCAGAGAAAACAGTTACACCTTCTCTTTTCTGTACTGTATATGTTTGCATTAGTTCAAAGTGCCTGGGAAAACCTGCATGCTTTGTTTTCTAAAGCCCATTTATTGCTACCCACTTTTTAGTCCTGTATAACCTTATCATACTGAAGATTTAGTTTGAAATTCCCAAGGTTGTCGCTGTTAGAAGAAACTTGAAAGGGGTGATCACTAGGCAAGTGGAGTGAAGAATACATAGAAATAGGTCTTTCTCACAAATGCAGCAATAAGCCTTGTTAAGTTCCAAGCCCCTCCTTACTCCTCCTCCACTGTCATTTACTCAGGTACCAAACTGTTGATGTGGAAAAGGCAGGCACCAACCAGGCTGCTGTAGAAAATCCAAATTCTTACTTTTGCCTTTCAGTTTTATAACAGCTCAACTTGTCTCTAGGTTTAAAGGTGGCTGTCCTGTCCAGACTTTCAGCCAATAACTGCCATAGCACATACATGGTGAACCCCTCGTATGTGGGTAGATGCTTTATGTATCCTTGGTAAGTAACAGAAAAATATAACAACTTCTCCCAGTAACGCATTGACAACCCCCAGGACTATACAAGTGGTCATTGAACTACCAGCGATCCCAACTAGTTTGACATCAAAAAAATGAGAATACTGTAAGCCACTCTGGGGTGAAAGGATATGGCAAGCAAATCTTATTAAACATACACTTAATTCTCTATGGTGACTGTGGCAACAAAGCAATTACAATTATTGAAAGAAAGGCTACATAATGTTAAAAAAGATGATAATTGATAAAAGAGGCCAATGAAAATGGAAGTAAATCAGGTAGAATGGCAGGAGAACAGATACACTAATTCGTTTTCTCTTTTGTGAGCTGAGCAAATAGAACCAGTTTCTTTTCTTTGGTTGATAAACAGAAAAAGTAGAAGTTTATTATATAATTGAGAGAGAAAACTAACCTAGTAGACGTATCTGTCTCCAAATATACTGTTAGCAGAGCTGGGGAAGAAAATTTTTTAAAAGAAAGAAACAGAATAATTCTCCTCAAAACTAAAGATAAATATTAGAAACAGCAACGCGCACACACAAATATGCAATAAGATTACAATACCAGAACCAAATATGGCTATTTTATGTGATTTTTACCTCTTGTTTTCTTTAATGAAAATAAATGGGAAAAACTTGCCAGATTTACTAGTTAAGAAACATAATGGGGGAAAAAAAACTCAGCTAAAGAAAACAAACATCTAACAAAAAGAATAAATGAAACTTGTATAAACACAGCAAAACTACTTCTGAGGCAAAACTTAGATGAATTAATAAACTTACCACATTCTTGAATAGAAGACTCATAAAAAGGCTAGTTCTCTGTATATCACTGACTCCAGTGCAAGTCCAATAAAAAATCACAACACCAGAACAATTCAGGGGAACCCAGAAGGATTAGCCTTAGTATATACTACAAGCTTTACAGCGCAACAATATAAAAGAGTATTTTACTGGCACAAGAATAGATCAATAGAATGAAATGCTGCAGAAATAAACCAAAGTTTTAGAGAAATGATCATGGTACCCTTCCAAATCAGCATGAGAAAATAAATAATTCAACAAGTAATTCAATAAATGAAAATTAAAATGTATTAAGGAATACCATGAGATGTTTTATTGTTTTTATTTATTTGAGACTGGGTCTCGCTCTGTTGCCCGCGCTGGAGTGCAGTGGCATGATCTTGGCTTACTGAACCCTGTGCCTCCTGGGTGCAGGTGATCCTCCCACCTCAGCCTCCAGAGTAGCTGGGACTACAGGCGTGCACCACCATGCCCAGCTAATTTTTGTATTTTTTATAGAGATGGGATTTTGTCATGTTGCACAGGCTCATCCTGAACTCCTGGGCTCAAGTGGATCAGCCTACCTCGGACTCCCAAAGTGCTGGGATTACAGGCAAGAGCCCCTGTGCTTGGCCTGTATATCTTATTAAACAGTTCTGCCAGGCGCGGTGACTGATGCCTATAATCCCAGCACTTTGCGAGGCCGAGGCGGGTGGATCACAAGGTCAGGAGGAGTTTGAGACCAGCCTGACCAACATGGTGAAACCCCGTCTCTACTAAAAATATAAAAATTAGCCAGGCGTGGTGGTGTGTGCCTGTAACCCCAGCTACTCAGGAGGCTGAGGCAGGAGAATCGCTTGAACCCAGGAGACAGAGGTTGCAGTGAGCCGAGATTGAGCCATTGCACTCCAGCCTGGGCGACAGAACGAGACTCAGTCTAAAAAAAAAAAAGAAAAAAAATTTCTAGCTAGATCAAAGATTTAAATACAAATTAATATTACTTTTTATAATAAACCAGTAATAGTTTTCTTCACTTAAAGATGAAAACAATCTGCCTTTGTACAGCAAGTGTCATGAAAAATAAAGTTAATGGACAACTAAAGTAAAAATATTTTTAACATATGACAAGGAGCTAATACCCTAATATATACCAAGCTCAGAAGTTATTATGAAAGACATTAATAGCAAAACAATCAATGGCCATGTGGTATCACAGAAAAATTTGGAATTTCATATCAAGGGTGATAGGAGCCTCTTTTGTTTTAGTGAAACAATCCTTTTTTTTTTTTTTTTTTTTTGAGGCAGAGTCTCGCTCTGTCACCCAGGCTAGAGTGAAGTGGCGTGATCTCTGCTCACTGCAAGCTCCACCTCCTGGGTTCAGGCCATTCTCCTGCCTCAGCCTCCCAAGTAGCTGGGGCTACAGGCACCCACCACCACGCCCGGCTAATTTTTTGTATTTTTAGTAGGGACAGGGTTTCACCGTGTTAGCCAGGATGGTCTCGATTTCCTGACCTTGTGATCCACCCGCCTTGGCCTCCCAAAGTGCTGGGATTACAGGCGTGAGCCACCGTGCCAGGCCGTAGTGAGACAATTGTTAGTGGACCCCTTGATAGCTTCAGGATGGGGGCGGGTCTTCCAAAAGACTAAGACTTGATTAGGAGCTTAGAACTTTCAGCCCTATCCCCAACCTCTGGAAAGAAAGAGATCCTAGAGATTGAGTCAGTTTCAATGGTTAATCAATCAATCATGCCTATGTAATGGAACTGCCATAAAACCCCCTGACCAATAGTATTCAGAGAGCTTCTGAGTTGGTGAATACATCTACATGCCAGGAGGGTGGCATACCACAACTCCATGGGACCAGAAGCTTCTGTGCTCAGGATCCTTCTGAACTTCACCCTATGTACCTCTTCATTGGCCTATTCATTTGTCTTTTTTATGATAAACCAGTAATAGAAAGTAAAGTGTTTTCTAGAGTTTTGTGAGCCATTCTAGCAAATTAATGAACATAAAATAAGGGAGGAGGTTGTGGGAACCCCTTGACTTTGTAGCCAAATCAGACAGAAGTATGGTTAACCTGGGAGCCTGATACTTGTAACTGGCATCTGAAGTGAGGGCAGTCTTGTGGGACTTAGCCCAGATGGGAACCACCATGGGAATTTGAAGAGTGCATTAAAGTAGGATGTATCGATGCCCATCAAAAGAAAACCCTTCCAGCATCAGAAGATAAATGGAATCAACAGCAGATACCCTCATGTGCTCACCTAGGTGGCCACCGAGGGCCATGAAATGAGTGGACATGGCGGGGACAGGCTGCAACAATGCAGAGATGCACTCAATCTAGACACATCTCTGTTGCACCCTCTGAGAAACAAAATGCCAGTAAGGGCTGTTTTGGGTGGGGTGGGGGCCCTGCACTTAGCTCACAAGTCAGGCTAATGCCAGTAGGCCCAGGAGGCTACAACTGGGTCCTGAGAGAAATCAGCACTGACTCTGGACTGGGATTTGCTTACCCAGTGGTAAATGCAAGTATGCTCAGAATGCTACAAAAGAACCAGAAGATAGTGCACCTATTCCAGACCAAGGGACACACTTTGCAGCCCACCATGTCCTCCAGTGGGAAGAGATATCTCAGCAAATGGGCGCTTTGTGTTGCATATTACCCTCAGAGAAATGACTTAACAGAGAATTGTAACAGGCAGTTGAAATATTTACTGTCTAAAATTGGGGGAGATAGTCAGGAAGGGCTGGCTTCCATGCCTTCACAAGTGTGTGCTCACATAAAATAAGGGGGGCCTAAGGGAGTGTCCCCACTGGAGAGAGTCCTGTTTTCCTGGTGAACCTGGGGCAGAGGGGTTGGGAAAGGGTGCTGGTATGACCACCATTCTTCCCAAGGAAAAGATTCTGGTATGACCATACTTTATTTTTTTTTTTCCTTCCCTACATCATCTCACCCTTCTTTTTCCTATCTGATGCAGTGGTCCCAGGACCAGGGCTGCAACTACCAGTGCTGGAAGCAAGAATGATTTCTAAGCAAGAAACTGGAACTATGTTTCTAAACCTTTATGTCAGAATTCCTAAGGGCCTGATGGGGCAGGTTAGGCCTTCATCCTATCTGGCAAAATCGGGGTTACCAGTGAATGCAGCTCTACTGCCTAATGTCAGAAATAGCCCACTAGTTCTCTACTTATGGAATCCTACCCCACCCGAAGGGAGTGGACTGAAGAGAGGCGTTCGTTAGACTGGTATTGCTGTCTGCAACCTAGACGAGCACAGAGGTGGAAGCTACTTAGGTTCCATATCCCCTAACGGTGAATGAACAAAGTTAGGGGATAAATGGAGAGGAGAAATAGCAGCTGAGGGCAAAGGAATGAGTAAATGAGTTATGTAATAGGGGAAATCCAGTATCGTGCTGACATCTTGAAAAAGGCTCAGAACAAGAGATGATATTGTCTCTTAGCTCTATTATACCAGAGGCCTGGAAGGGTGAAGACATATTGCCAAGATCACTCTCACCTGTGGAACGTGACACGCTCAACTGGAAGCCTGCACGCCTGAGTGGCCTCAGCTAGGAAGACATTTTCATGCAATAGGATGACAGCCTGGATTATCAGTGACTACATGGGAAGCTGGAAATGTGCCAGTAAATATCATCCTTTTTTATGAGGAATCTGTGGTCAGAGACCAAAGGGTGTCCTTTAGTGACACAGAAAGATATTTGGTCATTGTCCTCAGTTCCTAGGATACAGCTCCTAAAACCCTTGGAATTTCCTAAGTGACAGGAGTCTCTTTTGTTCTAATATGGCAACTCTTGGTGGGCCTCTAGGTAGCTTCAGGATGAGGGGTGACCTCCAGAAAGATCAAGCCTTAATTAGAAGCTTGTAATGTTCAGCCTCAACTCCCCAACCTGTGGGGTAGAAGGGCTGGAGACTGAGTTAATCATCAATGGCTAATGATTTCATTAAATGACTAATGATCATTGAAGTCATTAAATGATCAATGACTTAAACCCCCACAATGGGGTTTGGAGGGCTTCCGAGTTGGTGTACACATCCACGTGCCAGGAAGATGTCACATCCCAGCTCCATGAGGATGGAAGCTCCTGTACCCAAGACCCTTCCAGACCTTGCCCTATGTCCCTTTCATGTGCCTGTTCACTTGTATCCTTTATAATAAGCCAATCATAGGAAGTAAAATGTTTTCCGGACTCTGATAAGCCATTCTAGCAAATCATTGAACACGAAGGTGAGGGGATTGTGGGAACCCCCTCCACGTCAGATAGAAACTGGGTAACCTGGGAGCCAGGCAAGGTGGTTCATGCCTGTAATTTCAGCATTTTGGGAAGCCGAGGTGGGAGGATCTCTTTAGGCCAGGAGTTGGAGACCAGCCTGGGCAAGACAGCAAGACCCCACCTCTAAAAACAAACAAACAAAAATGACTCCAGCGCACTCCAGCCTGGGTAACCGAGTGAGATCCTTCCAACTGGCGTCTGAAGTGAGGGAAGTCTTGTGGGATGCAGTCTTTAAACCTATGGAGTCTGACACTAACTCCAGGGTAGTATCAGAATAGAACTGAATTGTAGGACACACAGTTGGTGTCCAAAGAGTTAGAGAATAGCTGGTGAGAGATAAAACCTCAAACATTTGGTGTCAGAAAGTGTTGTGCTAAAAACAGCTCAGCCATGAACGTCAATTCACCAAAGAAATAAAATAAATCCTTAGTGAGTCCAATCTCACTAATAAATGCACATAAAACAAAATATTTCACACATTACATTGCCAAAAACATTTTAATGATAATACAATGTTATGAGGGAGAGGAAAGCAAATACTATTATATCTTATTTGTATCTGATGCAGTTTTTTCTTACAAAAGGAAATGTGGCTATATTTATTCAAATTTTAAAAATATTCCCACTATTAGATCTTGAAGTTGCACTTTCAGGGATCTATTCCCCAAAATGCTACCACACGACAGCAAAGTTTTATGTTTCAGATCATTCATTGTGGCATTGTTTGTAATAGCAGCAAACTGGGAAAAAATCTCCTGTCCATAAATAGGAGAAGTACTGAGTCCACAATGACATGCATCCAATGCAATATTCTGTCTCTAAATAGAATGAGGCAAATCTGTAAGTGCTGAAATGCAAAGAGATCCATTTTGTTCATTTGGATAAGCAGGTTACAAAATCCTATGTCAGTACCATCCTGTCTTTGCTCTTCTAAATCTATTTATATAGATACATCATCCAGGAATGGAAAAACCTGGGACCATAAAGCAAACTGTTTATGGTAGTTAGCTCCAGGCAGTGGGACTGGTGAGGAACAAAGAAGTTTACTTTTCTCATATACCTTTCCATTACTTGAATTTACTGAGAAAGGATTACTTTTGCAAATTTTATAAAACCTATAGAGACAGTAGGCTAAGTTTATTTTAGGCTTCGTCACTGAATATATAGTAAATGAACATTCTTAAAACACTAAGTTATGGGCCAGGCACAGTGGCTCACGCCTGTAATCCCAGCACTTTGGGAGGCCGAGGAGGGAGGATCACGAGGTCAGGAGATCAAGACCATGCTGGCTAACACGGTGAAACCCCATCTCTACTAAAAAAAACAAAAAAAATGACTCCAGCGCACTCCAGCCTGGGTAACCGAGTGAGATCCTTCCAACTGGCGTCTGAAGTGAGGGAAGTCTTGTGGGATGCAGTCTTTAAACCTATGGAGTCTGACACTAACTCCAGGGTAGTATCAGAATAGAACTGAATTGTAGGACACACAGTTGGTGTCCAAAGAGTTAGAGAATAGCTGGTGAGAGATAAAACCTCAAACATTTGGTGTCAGAAAGTGTTGTGCTAAAAACAGCTCAGCCATGAACGTCAATTCACCAAAGAAATAAAATAAATCCTTAGTGAGTCCAATCTCACTAATAAATGCACATAAAACAAAATATTTCACACATTACATTGCCAAAAACATTTTAATGATAATACAATGTTATGAGGGAGAGGAAAGCAAATACTATTATATCTTATTTGTATCTGATGCAGTTTTTTCTTACAAAAGGAAATGTGGCTATATTTATTCAAATTTTAAAAATATTCCCACTATTAGATCTTGAAGTTGCACTTTCAGGGATCTATTCCCCAAAATGCTACCACACGACAGCAAAGTTTTATGTTTCAGATCATTCATTGTGGCATTGTTTGTAATAGCAGCAAACTGGGAAAAAATCTCCTGTCCATAAATAGGAGAAGTACTGAGTCCACAATGACATGCATCCAATGCAATATTCTGTCTCTAAATAGAATGAGGCAAATCTGTAAGTGCTGAAATGCAAAGAGATCCATTTTGTTCATTTGGATAAGCAGGTTACAAAATCCTATGTCAGTACCATCCTGTCTTTGCTCTTCTAAATCTATTTATATAGATACATCATCCAGGAATGGAAAAACCTGGGACCATAAAGCAACTGTTTATGGTAGTTAGCTCCAGGCAGTGGGACTGGTGAGGAACAAAGAAGTTTACTTTTCTCATATACCTTTCCATTACTTGAATTTACTGAGAAAGGATTACTTTTGCAAATTTTATAAAACCTATAGAGACAGTAGGCTAAGTTTATTTTAGGCTTCGTCACTGAATATATAGTAAATGAACATTCTTAAAACACTAAGTTATGGGCCAGGCACAGTGGCTCACGCCTGTAATCCCAGCACTTTGGGAGGCCGAGGAGGGAGGATCACGAGGTCAGGAGATCAAGACCATGCTGGCTAACACGGTGAAACCCCATCTCTACTAAAAAAATACAAAAAAATGAGCCGGGTATGGTGGCAGACGCCTGTAGTCCCAGCTACTTGGGAGGCTGAGGCAGGAGAATGGCGTGAACCCAGGAGGCGGAACTTGCAGTGAGCCGAGATAGCGCCACTGCATTCCAGCTGGGGCGACAGAGCAAGACTCCGTCTCAAGAGAAAAAAAAAAAAACACTAAGTTCCACTGATCCGGGACCATGCTTTACTCTTCTCTTTGCACCTAGAGAGCTATTCAGAGCATTTTGCATAGATAGTACCAGGTGTTCAATAAATGTCTTATTGGACTACACAGGACAAAAGAATGCATTCTATCTGCTAAATCCCACTGTGTGCAGTAAACTGTGTGTGAAAGAGGGGCATGAGTGTGTGTGAAGATGCGGGTGCGTGTAGATGAGGAAGGAAGGAAAATGTACCAGATTTATAGCTGTTCTAGCTGTTTTCAGACCATGACTATGAAAGGTAATTGACGTGTAAATTTCAACAGGCTTTACTTATTAACCAGTGGGGAAATTCCTCTCTTTGGACTACAAGACACTGCATTCAGGAACGTGTGCTGGGTCCTTCTGTACAATGGTTGCTAACAAACAACTCCCCAGGTTGCTGCTGTCTAGGCTGTGGGGCTGCAGAAAGCTGGATTCTGGTTGTCTGTGTGGGTAGAGATCAGTGTTTACTCAACAACACAAGGTTGGTTGGTAAGGAAAAAAAATTTTTTTCCTTCCCAAGCATACCCTGGAGTCTTTCCAAAAAAGGAGAGTACTGCACAGAACAATCAACAGAATGAGAGATGGCAAGTCTGCTTTCAGACAGATGGGGACGGAAAAGCCAAGAAAGCAAAGCATGCACTAAGCACCTTTACATACTGAAGGAATGCCCGGCACCAGAGAACAGATTCGAAATCTCGCCTGCTGGAGGGCGCTCAGGTCACTGGACTGTTCCTCCACCACAGATACTTTTCTTTCCTTCTTGTACCTTTTTCTCTTTCTTCCCATTTTCTTCCTCCACAGGCACAGCCCCACGAAAGCTACTGCAGAATAAAAAGGCTGCCTGACCCCAGTACCAAGGAAGAAGACTTGAGCTTGCTGAATTTTGGACAGCACGTGTCACTTCCACTCCAAGACTGGGCTCCCACCACCACTGAGAAATCCTCCCCACAGACAGAAGAAAACACAAACCTCAAATACTGATATCTCTTTTATTTTCTTTCATCATTCAAGTTTGTTCAGAACATTACAAGAGGCATGAAAGAAAAAATAATTGCATTTTTAAAACTCTGTCCAAAGTATAGCATATGAAACCATGCCATTATCTCTCAGGAAACAAAAGCATTCAAAATTAATTTGGTATTAAAGTTCAAGATTCAGACTAACCTCAAAGTATGGCATGTGCAATGTTTAAGTGCAAGAAGTATTTTCATTCCAACTATTTTACAGAGATGCTGGAGTGACGTGTGTAATTTGGAATATTCAAATCCTTTAAGGTTTCTGAACTAAGTGTTTAAATGAAAACTGAAATGCTGCATAGTTTCAGTGACTTTCAATTTCCTGTTTGATCTCAGAAATATATGGATGATCTTTGCCGTGAGCTACTTCCATGATTGCAATGGCCTAGGAAAGAGCGAGACAAACGATAACAGCCTAGAAGCCAATCCCCTCACACCTCCACCCAGGGTAACTTTAAGTCGGATCTCTCTGCTTTAAGGCACAGGATGCAAACTGGCCTTTAGAGCCTATGTTCTCCACCAGAACTTGGCTTTTTTTTGAAAAAAAGGGGACAAGACTATCTGGTAGCGAACTCATCCAGTGCCTCCTGCTAGGTAAAATATTCTGCAAAAATATCCAGGTAGCAGCTGGAGAAATGATGTCATGAAACTGATTTCATGATATTCTCTTGCCCCAAGATTCTAGAAATTTCAGTAAAACATGCTTTAAGGACTAATTTTTTTGATTACGTTCAACCCAGAAAATAGGTGATGCTGGTATAGAAAAGTCTATAGTGAGTTTTACATCAAAGCTATTTTGATTTTTAGTTGACATTACTAATCTGCAAGACCAAGTTAAACTATTTTTCCCTTTCGAAAAGCACACTCTTTCCTTTTAATATATATTCTAAAAACTTAAAGAAATGTAGCAGGTTTCATTGGGGGATGCTAGAGAGAATGTACTTTCTTTACAGTGAGGCAATGTAAAATGGTCAGGTTTCCAGTGGTTTAATCATTTCCTAGCTGTGTGGCCTTGGGTAATTTACTTAACCACTCTGTGCCTCATTTTCCCCAACTGTAAAACTGGAAAAATACCTACCCCTCAGAGTTGTTAATTCAGATACAGTGTTTCGAACAGTGCCTGGCATATAGGAAGTTTACATCAAATGTCATCTCTAAGAATATATTTGCTCTTTTGTATTCTGCCAAATTACTTAGAGAAAAAAGTATTCCCCCAGAGAATTTCTGACGGCTTGTGACAAAGACAGGCATTCCTATCTATTATTTATTCTCCTCCTAGATCTCAAGCCAAGAGGAGGCAGGCCAAGTAACAGTGCAAGCCTTTGGAAATCACCGGTTTCAGGTGTCGACCCTGCCTGGGCATTCTTTTCAAGACTCACGTTCCTTGCTCAGATCTGCTCCAGCCTTCATTGATCTATTACTTAATCACCTGACACACTTTACAGTTGTGACCTAAATGGCTAATTCTCAGAAGACAAATTCCATAGTTTAAAACAGAAAATTTTGTTTCATGCTCCCTCAAAGCCTGGCTGTGCCCTGACCCTTTTATTTGGGATGCGGGCCTTATTCCATCTTCCCAAATAGTCTATTGGGAAACTTTGGAGAAGGTGAAGGATTACGCCTGCAGGCCCTGTCCATGGCCCCAACATTTTATAAAGTCTCTTACAGGAGTAAATGGACTATCCCCTAAATTACACTGTATTGACTGTGAATTCCACATCACCAACAATGAGAATCAATACTCAGGAGGATGACTCTGACCTCCCGTGATGTGAGGGTCAGGGCCTGGCTCCTGGGCAGCACAGGGCAGCCATCGAACTGAAGGCAAATGCTGCCCAGGGGCCTAGCTCCCCACCAGTTTCACCGCAGCCTGAGTGAGAGGAGCTGAAGCTTTCAACTTAGACCTTCATTTGAATGAAGGCCCCGCTATGTACCCTAGGCTATTACTCACCTCATCTGCTTGAACCTCACTTTTGTTCATCAGGAAAGCCTCTCATTTTTGTGAGAATTCAAAGGAAAAGCACACAAGGGTCTTAGTATGTAACTGGTCCTCAATGAACTGAGAGGATGATTACGTGCATTTTAGAAACAGCAAATGCGTAATTCTAACATCCTAATCCTAACTCTCTCTACCTCCTTGATTTCACCACAATTGGGGATCATCATTCTGAAAATCCTAAAGGGCAAACAAATGGAGAATTCCTCCAGGCACAGCAGAGGTGCACTTTCTCACTCCACCCTCATCTGCAGGACCCACCGCCGCTGCTCCCATGGCCAGAGGGTGGGTGAGAGCTGCTCACCCTCCACTGCTTCAGCCATTCAGCCTAGTGAGGCATGAAGGAGGTGTGCTAAGGAGGCCGTCTGGCCACTGGGAATCCTAAGGCCGAGTTACAGACATACCTTCTTCAGGGCTTTCTCCCCTGCGGCTTTGTGTTCCAGGCCCATGTAGAGTCTCCCTAGCTTCAACCACATGGAGGCCACGTTGAGGGAGTACAAAGGATAGTGCTTACTAGAACAAGAGAAGAGACAACAGGCCACTATGTTAGACTGCTGAGCCGCCCACAGGCTGGGTGCAGTAAGCCCGGAGGACGCCATGCTCAGGGCCAACCTCTCCCCACCAGTGGCCTCTCCAAATCCCACCAGGGTTTGGGTGGAGAGTGTGGATGCTGCCACCCTGCTGAATCATTGCAGACGTTGTTCATTATTGGTAGCTTGTGTGTTTCTGAAAAGTTACATAACAACTGCAGAAGAAATCCTATTCAAAAGCATTTGTAAATACAACCTTCAATCCCAATCCAGATTTTTCTGTTTCAAATATACCCAGAGGAAGACCCTGGGAAAACACCTTGTGAAGTAAATGTCCCATTTATGAAGGCAGCAATTAGGCCTATCACCTTAGGTACTCAGACACACCCACCCACCCAATCCCCCACCCCCACACACACCCACACCAATGTGTCTTAAGACCCCAGCTTTCTGTCACACTATGATATGAGTTGTTTAGCAAAACTGTAAGTGCTCTGAAGTCAGAACACTTCCTATGTCTTCTGGATGTTCTTTCCTCGTTGTCCAGCAGGGGCTTTAGATACAGCAGGTGTTCTCTCTGGCTGTACCTAAAGGCTGACTGATGGGGTCTGTCTGAGAAACAGCCATTTCCCTAAGAACAGGGCCCAGAGGCAGCTGGTGAGTAAGCCAGTGTGTGTGCTTACATGTGTGTAAGAGGTGATGTTAAAGACTAGGCTGTTCCACCCTGTGTCTCCTGAAAGTCAGTCCAAAAAGACATGTTCTAGCTGTATTCCTGGGCAGGAGGCAGCCCTGGGACCCGTGGCCCCACAGAGGACCAGAGCTGGGCTTCTGGGAGGGGCTCATGCAGATAAAGATGGGTCTAGCGCAGCAAGGCCCTGCTGGGAGAACTACAGGGCTGGGGTGCTGCCTGTCTGCCCCTCTCTCCCTACAGATCTCACAAAGAGAACTGTGCATGAGGCCAGTGGACTTCCTCATCCACTCCAGGAGAAAGGGAAAGTTTGAGTTTATCCCCAATTTAACAAATTCTGTTTCCAAGAGCTGATTTTCAGAGCTGGCTTCCTTTGGGCTCCCCCTGCTGGCTGATCAGGGCACAGTGGGGTAAGTAGAGGGTGGAGTGGGCAGTGGACATTCAGACCAGACACGACCTTCACAGACCCTAAACTCGGAAGTGGAAGGGGACTGAGGGCTTCTCAAACTCCTGAGAAACACCTGAGATGCTCCCAGAACACAGATTTCTGGGTCTAATGCCCAGTGACCCTGATTCACTTGGCCCACTTGGTGTTGGACGTACCCTATAAATGCATAACATCAATGCCTTTAAAAAGAGCTCCAGTGATCCCATCTAGGCCACCCCAGCCCTGAAGTGTCTAGTCAGAGTCAGAAGACAAAGCCACAACTTCTGTCTGTCACCCACTTTTAGGTTTAGTAACCCTCTCAGGCAGCACATCTCTCCATGGATAATATTATTACTGCAAATTAAAAAGCCTTTTTTTTTTCAAACCTGGGGTGGGGAGATTAGATAACCACGGTCAACCCACGGGTCCCAGAGCTTCCCCATTTGCAAACTGGGGCTGTAATTTGAAAAAGCAAAAGAAGGGGATGGTGTGAGTAACGATGAAAAGCAGGTAAACTTCCAAGTTTAATTGCTAGGTGGTGGGTGGGAAAAGAAGCAAACTAGTGGCTTCTTAAAATTAGCCTGGGTTAACTACTATGGATATGAGCCTGGACGGACCTGGGAGGGATCTTGCCCCAGTATCCGCTATACAACCTCAACCTGTCTCCTCGGGATGGTGGTGAGAACGGGCCTGACTCAGGAGCAGTGCCCTGCACCAGCACCTCCAGATGTGGGTGTAAAGAGGTACCTGCGCTAGGCAAGTTTGAGCAATGGGCAGGAAGACACTATCGTATACATTCTAAACAACCAAGTTCCACTCTGTGGATGATTAGAACAGCCTCTGCAATCACCTGTAGGGCTTAATGATTTTCTGTCCATATTGCAGGGCTCCTTCCCAGTCCTGCATGTACAAGCAGACACCCATGGCCTGGTACATCATGTGCAACATGTACACATTACTGTCCTCAAACACGGAGCTCATCTTCTCCTGGCTGAGCTCGCAGATCTCCAGCAGTTCACTAGGGGGTGCTGTGGAGTCAAGGAAACGGCCGCCGGGCCCATGCTGCCTGGAGACTTCCCCAGGCTGGGTTCAAGGAGTTCTTTCGTCCACTCCACTCTCAACCTCACCCTATGAAAAAGTAACTTACAGAAAGCCAAGCAAAAGTGAAAGGAATTCTATTTCTCAAGAAGAAAACCTGAAGATCCGAACCACTCAACTAAAGAATTTTAGCCGCAGGGTCCAGACCCTTAGTTCTGATGTAAACAATGCTGATTAGAATCCCCATTCTAATCAAACTCAAATCCTCACCCAAGTTGGAACCCTGAGCACTACTCCCACAGTGGCAAAGTTCTTTCTTATGCTGACAAACAATGTGCCTTTCTCTAATTTCCTCTCACTGCTTTGAAATTCTACCATTTAGAGTACAAATCGAATCCCTTTTCAGCTCCCAAGAAATGCTACAATACAATGGTTAAGATTATGGATTCTGATAGTTAGAGCTGGGAAACAATCCTAGATCCTACCACCATCGGCTGTGTCCTTTGGGCAAATTACTTAATATCTATCAGGCTGTTTTCTCATCTGCTGCATGGGAATGAGCAAAGTCCCTGCTCAGAGTGTGCCAGTGAGGAGAGCTGAAATAAGCAAGGCCCTTGGCACTGTGCCCTGCCCAAAGTAAAACACCCAATGCACAAAGCCATCAAGGCTCTGTCCTTCACGGTCCTCCACCACATGGAGCTCCCAGCCAAACTAGCCAAATAAGGGGAAATAAGATCATACAACTCCGATAGGATGGACACCACATCGGGGTAGTCAGTACGTCTTTACACATTTACCGGGAGACATTCCTCCTTTGGTTTTCAGAATCTTAAATTCATCCTTCTCCTGCTCTCTTTCCAACTTCCCACCTTGCCTTGTTGGCAAGGGATGATAAACCATCAGCACAGTTGTAAAGGATATATTTATAGTGCTTGGCCCTCCGGAACTCTTCAATGACGTTGCGTGCATATCTGACCATGTCTCGGATGGCTTCTGCCTTTGGGGGATCGCTGAGCTTCCGGATTTCCACCTTGGTCTTATCCTGAAGGGAATATCCACAAGGGCAATGCGTTACCGCCCATGGAAACCACACTGATAGGGAAACCTCTCCTATAATACACATTCCCATACAGAGAGAGACACTGGCCCCTTCCAACGTTACAAAAGAATGAAAGGAAATCAGGCAATGTATCTAAAGAAATTCAGTACTCCATTACCCTTTTACAGAAACAAAACAAATAGATTAATTTTCTAGATACTCCTTATCTAAAATGTGTTGGCTATGGGCAGATATACATGTTCACACATTTACAAATCAAGAGACTAGAACAAGGAAGGATGGCACTGACGGAACAATTTGGAAAATGCCAGGGAAACATCTACATATTCCGGCGAACAGGCTGGAAAGCCTAAAGATTAAACTCATGCGCTTTTCCCCTCTCCTCCTTTGAGCAGTTGTTTCTTTTCAAGAAAGAGCAGTTTGGCAGACCCTTCTCCTATTTGTACAGTGTAATGAAAATGTTTTCTTTAGCTACTAGGAGCAGGTTTGAAGAGAGACCTGGTCTAACTGGATTCCCTCTGGCTGTCTTTGTAAGGAGGGTTTAAAGGGTCAAAAAGATCCTAGAGGAGATCCACCAAGTCAGACAAGCTCTTCGGCAGAGAGGTCCTGAGATCAGAGTGCAGTCAGCACTCTTGCCCAATGAACAACCTTACCTTGTCCTTGGTGGTGCACTCCTGGCACTCACAGGTAAAGAAATAAGAATCTCTTAACCGGTCATTCCTATCTTCTGTTGGGTACAGGAGATCAATATAGCTGGTAAAAACCTATGGGGTCCAAAAAGATAAAACTTCAGTCTGCTACATGTAAACTCAATCCTCGTCATTCCCGTGCCTTTGCAGTCACCTGCGGTGGTATCCATGCAGGGGCGGAGGATAAGGTGGGTTGCAGCAGCGGAATGCGCTGTTTACTTTAAGGCACTGAATTCCTGAACTGAGCAGCCACCTGACATTGGCTTTCTCTGGAAGGTGTTCATTAGTCCACAGCTGAACTGGGAGCTGAAGCCAAAGTGTAGGTTAGTGGAAAAAGTCTGTAGAATCAAGGAGTCCTTAAAACAGTGACCTTGAGGGTTCAGAGGATCCCTGCCTCCCTCAGCTGCCTCTGCCTGGCCTTCATGTAGTTTGTATTTCATTACCTGGGACGGCGCAAATGCTTCATTGCTGTCATCACTGGGTGCTGCGTACAGGGGAGGGTATGAGCACGCACACACCACGCACACGCAGCTAAGTTCCCCTCCTCCTCACATCACCTGGCAATGGAGTAAGAGGCTCCACTTGGTGGGCTGGGACCCACATCTCTGGGTGGCCAGGAAGCCAGTGGAGGGTGAACACAACTTCTAGGACACCAGAATGCTGCAGCCTGGCCCAGCAGGCAGCTCCTGATCCTGCAGGGCAGGGAGCTTGGAAAGTCCTTACCTTTCGTTCATGGGGCTCCACCGTCCTTGCCTTTTCCTAATGGGGTCTGTAACTAAGACTTGGAGCATATGGAGGAGACCAGCATTTAGATGTCCATTATCTACTCACTGGCTGCTCATCCCACACAATCAGGCAAATGTCTGACTGAACAGATGGATCTCACAAAGCCGCTAGCGTGCCAGTGACCGCAGGCACCACCAGGCAGGCAGGGGAGGACATGCACAGGGCTGGGTGCTACAGGGGCAGCCAAGCTCTCCCCAGCCCACGGGGCAGTACTGGACACGTTGCAGCTCACCCCGAAACCCTGGGGAATGGGGTTTCTCCTCTGAAGAGTAAATAATCCCCAAAGCATTGAATTCCCCAAAATTAGGTTGCTGCATTTCAGATCCAGGAGAACATGAGGGCAAAAGGAAACCGCAGCCACCCTTGCCCTGCCTCACACTGCAAGAGCCTGCCGATTATCTCTGAAATGACTGACACACAGTGCAACATACGGAAGCTTCCAGAAGATGGCGACAAAGGCCACTCCAGTACCACTGCTCACAGGCAGACTGTGCCAGCCTAGCTGACAACCGGCTCATCTCTGCAGTCAGCCCACAGGCACACTGGAGCTGGGTGATTGCATTCTGACTGGCTGCAATTAACCTGTTTAAAGAAAGGCTTCAGGGCAGTCTCCGTAAGACCTTTGGAAACTCAGACACCCCAGCTGAAAAGGGACACGCCCTCATCATGATGGATTTAGCTGAAGGTAGAAGGGCCAACCTGCACCTTGGCCTTCAGCTCCCAGGCAGCTGTGGATTAGTGAGCGCCTTCCAGAGAAGGCAAAGCACTTCTCATTCAGCACACTGACAGTTACACTTCACACTTCAAATACCCAGGCGTGTACCGTAAAATAGCATTACAAATTGCTAAATTGACAACCTAAGTGTGTGATTACAAAGTTCCTAAAAACTCACGTGTCTTGCTGGGAATTTACTTAAGAACACAGAGCATACTACAGCAATCCACCAGGCCGGCCCTTCCTAGGTGAGATGTCTCATGAGGTAGTCAGGAATCACACATGGAAAGGGAACAGGGAATCGCTGAGCAGGTGATGGAAAGCTGGTTCTCTCCTCATCCTGAAGCTGAGTAGGGAAGCTAAGGTGACCCTCGGCCACAGGCTGCCTTGATTTCTCCTATTACTGCATATACCTGGACATTCGAACTAGATTCCTAAAAAGTGAACTGCAACCTGAAGTTCAGATAGGGAACTGATAGAACATGAAATGCTGATGTGTCACTTGCAGTGCCAGTTCTTCAGCTATTATTGCTGCGTCGCTGGCTTTCTTTTGCTTCGGACCTTTGAGGGATGGTGGGAAACAAGCAAGAATTCATGAAAAAAATAACATACAATAAAGCTCAAGCTCAGCTGTTTGGCAATCGGGATACAGAAACTCTGAAGAGAATCAAAAGTTTGAAGTCATTTTGGTAGTAAATGTCTTCTTTCTCTGTAAATCCCTATAAAGCTTTGTGAGAAATCTGACTCAAATTTATTATTTCCTGTTTTTCTTGACCAGAGATGGAAATGGTGAGCACCAAACAGAAGCCCCAAAGTGTGGGAATCTAAGCTACAGGTCACAAACCTGATCACCGACTCCTGGAGAGCCTGGGGGCGGACGCAGCTAAACTGCTGGAGGCATTCACAGCTCATTCAGTCAAGTGACACTGCATGGATCTGTCCACACCGCCTTTTAAAAGAGTAGTCTCAAGCCCGCTGCAGCCACCCATAGCCATGAACTCACCTCCTCTCCCGGCTTGATTTCCTGTACAGCTCTGACTTCTGCCAGGGTCCCTTTGTAGGTCACAATGACATTGGGGCAACAGCTATGATTCATCAATGCAACGCTGTCAGTCAGAAGAGAAAACCCAGTTTTTAAAATGAGATAGGCAGACTGTTTAGTCTCCTTCGCTACTTACTTGCTAAGTCAGAGGAACTGAATCTTTGCAAGACATTTTTTAAAAAATTTAATAGTTGGCTATCATATTCTAAGAGGTTGTTCTGCATGCACTGATAATCCTATCCACCATCTAAGACTTTCACCATATTAAAAACTGAAATCCACAATTCACGTACTATCTAAGCCAAAACCAAAAAACACATAACAGCAAAAACAATAAATGCCACAAATATTCCTTCCTGATAGAAGGCGGCTCTCAGAGCCCAATACCCACAGCTAACTGCTACTCCACTATACATTGTCAAAGACAGGTGTGTTGTCGTTTTCAAGCAGTTTTTTGTATTAGTGGATTATTTCTCACGTTTTTTTTCAGATGTTGAGAAATGCCAGCTTCCTAAGGGAGGAAGGGTGTGTGATCCCCTGAGAGACCCGGAGACACCCGTCTGAGTTTCTCTGTACCTCAATTTCCTCATCTGGAAAATTGGGACATTACTGCTCCTGCTGCTCACTGTCTGCTTTTCAGGGACAGCGAGAAGGAGAGAGAGAGATTCGCCTATGCGACGTGCTTTGAGCTTTCTGATTATATCAAGGTCAAAGTTCTGAGAACAGAAATTTCTAAACTACAGGGAAAAAGTGCTTGATCTCTGAAAATGTTGCCTTTGAAATCACAATGCCAATATGATTTCAGCCCAAAGGGATTTCTTCCCCCAATTAAAACTGCCCAGAAACTGGGGCTCATGCTCCTACGGGCACTCACAGCCATGCGTGTCATTGCTCTGGTGGCCTATGTCACCTCCCTGACCCTCCAGAGACCACAGCCCCTCTCCTGTGTGCTCCAAGAATACAAAAAGGGAAAGGGGTTTCGAAGCCTGATAAGGATGAACTGCCTCAGGCTGGTTATGGCCAAGGGCACTCCCCCACCTCCTGGTTGCTAAAGGCCTAAGCAAAGTATGTGGTTGGCCTGGTGCCTGAGATAAACAGGTAGCAACTTCCTGGTCTTGACCTTGGGGAGGGCCCCCTCTGCACTTCACCAAGGCCCACGTGGCTTCCTGGAAAGTGATGCCCAAGGAATCGGGCCCTAGGAAATCAAATACACAAATGCATCAAAGGGTAGTTGTATTAAAATACAAGCACATTTCTAAAACCATCTTGCGGAAGTATTAAATAGTTCAAGGCAGACTCAGGTCTTTTTAATGAAGGTGGGGGAAATGCACTAAGGCAAAGACCGTAAAACAATGTGTGTTCTTGGTATCACAATTCTGTTGGCAACCACTGACAGGTGTGAATCCTCAAAGCACCTCACTCTTTTTTTTTTTTTTTTTTTTTTGAGATGGAGTCTCGCTCTGTCATCCAGGCTAGAGTGTAGTGGTGCAATCTCAGCTCACTGCAACCTCCACCTCCCAGGTTCAAGTGATTCTGCTGCCTCAACCTCCTGGGTAGCTGGGATTACAGGTGTGTGCCACCATGCCCAGCTAATTTTTGTATTTTTAGTAGAAACGGGGTTTCACCATGTTGGTCAGGCTGGTCTCCAACTCCTGACCTCGTGATCTACCCACTTCGGCCTCCCCAAGTGCTGGGATTACAGGTGTGAGCCACCGTGCCTGGAAGCACCTCACTCTTAATCTTTTAGTCTTTTAAGATATTGAGAACAGAGACATTCCACAGTTCATTTCAGTTCTAAAGGTGTCAATATGCGCCTTCTTCAGTGGGTCCAACGCCCTCTTTTTCTCCTGCCTTTTTCCAGGGGCTGAAGTTTAAAAAAAAAAAAAAAAAAAAAAAAGCTTCTTTCTTCACTACCAGAATTCCAACTGCAGATGATGCCATTTTGGCCCCAAGGACAAATATTACATGAATAAATTTTTAGTCTCTCTGGTTCAAGTAAGCCTGTGACAGCTGCTCATGAGACACAGACCGTACATATTCTTCTGTTTCTGACCTACACAGTGCACAACGTCTGGCAGAGGCGCACAGAGCTAAGGGCAGGCATATCACACAGGGCAAATGCATGAGTGTTAAGGGTCTCCTACATATGTGGCAACCTACAGCCAAAGACCCCTGCAGCATATGTTAAGCAACCTCCCTCTAAATAGAACTCATCTACAACATGGATTAATTTGGAGAGTAGGGGCATGCATGATGAATTCCTTGGCTCTATCTGTGAAGCAAGGGTTTGATTTCAGGGACTGAAGCATTTTGGAAATACTAATTCCATGAGACAGACAAAGACAAAATCATTCTGGGCAATCCATTAAAGTCAGATCTACAAAGATCTCCATTTGTCAACTGGCTAGCCTTTGTTGAATTACTCAAGTATTCTTCAAGTCGAAAGAAAATCCTATAGTTCTTTGAAATTTTTTCTGGCCCACTACTACTTCAGCATATTCTCCCTCCAAATTGTGCTGTTTCTGTACTGGTATTTATCAAAAAGAACAGATGGAGAAGAAGCTCATATATTCTGTACTCAAGCCTGTGGCCAAGTCTTGGTTGGCAATTAATGTTTCACTTTGAGCATAAGAAATGCAAAGATTTCCAGAACCACAGATAGGCAGAAAGCAAATTTCTCAGCAGGGCATGGGCTGTTCCTTCTATGCACACTATAAAATATTCTTTAATAACAGCTCTCTGCCTAGCAGGACTTAACAAGCAGCTGTTCTCTTAACTACTACCTTTGGATCCTTAAGTGTAGGGGAAATATTTTGAAACCTGGCAGATTAAAAAGCTGTTTTAATTCACTTGGAGTTTCATGTCTGCCACATGCAGTTAGGTGGGTTATTTAAAAATGAAAAAGAAAATCAAATTAGTGTTAAGTAAAAAGGAAAGAAATGAAGTCAAACTCAGCCTACTCAGGAAATATCGCTGATCCCAAATGAGAAAGTTCTTCGTCTTCAATTGTGAAGCCATTACAGTTAACCTGTGGCGAGAAAAAGAGAGAAAGAAAAAAAATGAGCTAGAGCTTCTCTCTGGGTAGAAATCACTTTTTAAAATTTTGACCTTTAACAAATTAGGAAGATGTTTTGGTGTAGTGGTTTTAAAACCTTTCTTTTGCCCATGTTATTGTTCAAACAAAATTTACTTATCAGTTCCATGCATAAACGAACAAGCAGAACTGTGATGCATCCCTTAGCATAGCCTACCTACCATGTGAATACAGTGGCCTACGCATGCCAAAGACCCCCAAGACTCTGACTGACGTTTGCATACTTGCATGGGAGTTAAGATACCTGGAGTCTAATCTCAATTCTGCTACAGCTCTGTTGTATGATCGTGAGCCTATCACTGAATCACTGTGTCTTTAAAGAAAAGAATCAATCTGGCTGGGCACGGTAGCTCACGCCTGTAATCCCAGCACTTTGGGAGGCTGAGGCGGGCGGATCACCTGAGGTCGGGAGTTCGAAATCAGCCTGACCAACACGGAGAAACCCCATCTCTACTAAAAAAAAAAAAAAAAAAAACACACACAAGATTAGCCAGACGTGGTGGCGCATGCCTGTAATCCCAGCTACTTGGGAGGCTGAGGCAGGAGAATCATTTGAACCCAGGAGGCAGAAGTTGCGGTGAGCCAAGATCGCATCATTGTACTCCAGCCTCGGCAACAACAGCAAAAATCTGTCTCAAAAAAAAAAGGAATCAATCCAATGCTCATTTCATAAGGTGAGGCGGTAATATGAAGCCCTTATTCATCTAATCTAATTGCTATGCGAAGGCAGAGGGATTGAGGGCTTAAAGCAAAGGCACTGAGACCTTGCCTTTCAAGTCTCAGCCGAATCAACTACAGGCCACCTTCTCACCCTTTAAAAGAAATGTGCGGGGCAGCTGGCTCACTCCTGTAATCCCAGCACTTTGGGAGGCCAACCTCACCTGAGGTCAGGAGTCCGAGACCAGTCTGACCAACATGGTGAAGGCCTGTCTCTACTAAAAATACAAAAATTAGCCGGGCCTAGTGGCATGCACCTGTAATCCCAACTGCTCCAACTACTTGGGAGGCTAAGGCAGGAGGATCACTTGAACCTGGGAGGTGGAGATTGCAGTGAGCTGAGATTGCACCACTGCCCTCCAGCCTGGACGACAGTGTGAGACTCTATCTCAAAAAAAGAAAAAAGAAAAAAAAAGAAATGTTGCATAGAAAAATACCAAGGGCAACTTTCACCATTCTGGAAGCCTAACTTAGAGCAAGCAGGCTGAAAATGAGGACTGTACATGCCTAACTCACATACTGTTCTATAAACTCATTCTTTCCACAGATATGTCCTGGGAGCCCTCACATCCTGGGCACTGGGCACAGAAAGACAAACAGAAAGACAAACAGGTTGAAAATTTGTGGCATCAAAGAAAACCAGACTATTAGAAGACAATTCGGTAGGTGATCTTCACATGTCTCTAAAATTTCATTGCTGGAAGAAAACTCAGAGTCTACTTTTTAGAGGACGAAACTGAAGTCAGAGAGGAACAATGATTTGTCCACAGTCACAAAGCTACTTAGTGACAAAGGCTGAGACCCCTGCTTGTGTCCCATGCTGCTATGAAGTCTCTGTCCGTGAGGCACTCACACTGAACAATTCCAACTGCACTTGGAGACACTGAACTGTTACAATTCAGGTCAACAGATGGGGTTTGTAAAACTAGCATCCTCCAAGCACTCACTCTGGGCCAGGCACTGTGCTAGGTACTTCAGATTTACCATCTCATAAATCTGTAATATCACTATAGCATTACTACAGCAACTCATTTTACAGATGTGAAAATTGAGGCTCAGGAAGGTTCAATGATTAAGTGACCTACTTGCTCAAGGACATGTAAACGATAAGTGGCAGAACAGGAGTCAGAATTCAATTCTGACAGCAACTCTGGTTTCTTCACACTGTACCACGTTCCTTCTAAAACTGGTCAGATCTACTAAAGGCTAATGTGGTTAGTCTGCTTCACGTTAAAGGGCCAAACGCAGGGGCTTGAAAACCTTGGCATACAAAGCGATAAGAGCTGTATGATGGGTATGACTTGCAGTATTCACAGTTCAACATAAAAAGCAGAAAATGGGAGGGTACTGTGGGTTAGTAAAATAATACACAGCCTTTGAAATCCTGAGGGGTTGGGCATTTGTCAGTAGAAGACTTAGCATACTATTTTTTGTGCCAACTCCAAGTACCTTGACCAATTCTGTCATACACTGACTAACAACCATTAACCAATGACCATCAACCAACACTAGGTAAGAGTAAATTAAAGTTTTCATTCATTCAACAAAATTACCAGAGCATGACCTGTATCCTGTATTACACTGGCTTCTAAAGGATCTGTGTATCATATCAGACTGAATACTAGCACGCCTCAGCAGTGTCTGGTACAAATGTTTTCAGAATGAAACAATGAATCAGACAAGTTTGCAACAGTTTTCAAAACTGAGCTAGGGATAGCTTCTGACTACTTTGGGAGATGAGATTCTTATTTCACTGCTTTTTCAGTTCCTCCTCTGCAGCAAGCCTACTTAGACCAGTTGATGACTCCAGATTCCTTCAGATTCAATCACTTTATGACCATCAGTCCCTTTATTCCCTCCCCCGCTCCTCTTACTGTGGAAGACTGTGTGTGTTTCTTCATAAGCTAAGGCTTCCACGAGCCTAAGAGTCTTTTCCTTTCGTGATGGTGTTTAAGCCTACTTACATAGCAATTTTCCTGCCAGCTTTCCCTCCCTTCTGAAATAACCCTGGAGAAAAAAAGTGAACTTGTGTGTTAAGAAAAAATGCATGGTCCATGGTCCTTTTGCTGAAGTCAAATCAGGCGTAAGAACCTTGCTAAAGCTATTCTCATAATTAGCATTTAGACTAGATGTCGGCTGCACACCAAAAATACACTTCCCAATCATGCATATGTTCCCAGTGATCAGAACACACCTCGATGCTGTCAAAGATGTGTGGTCACCTTCTGCTGCCAGCTGCTGCCAGGTCTTGAGGTAACCCACAACAGCCTCCCGTGGACCAGACAGTGGAAAGGGTTCAGGGGTTGGAACAGCAGACACGTAGCTGCTGGCTGAGAGGTGGGACGGTGGCATGTGGCTACAGCAGCACTTTGCATTTTTGCTTTGGAGTTTTCTTTGGGGATAGTAAATGTCCCCTTTCAAATTTACATATGAAAAAAGTGTATGTGTATATATTTGTGTGAACACATATAATCTCAAAATGTATACTTATTTGATAAAGTCAGTAAAGGAATTAATTCTCTGTAGTCACATGTGTGTATATATGTGTATGTATATGTGTGTATATACACATTAAGGTATACAAATGTTCTGAATTTTCTGAGTCAGTCCATATTTCAAAGAGTCAGTCACTTTCACCACAAACATACTTCTACTTGTGAGATCGAGTGACTTGATTTCTGGTTATGAAAATGTGGTCCTATAACTACTGTGTCAACATTGAGAAATCCTATCAGCATGCATCACTGCGTTAGAGGAAAAGCTATCTTTTCCCATAGCCAGAAAAGTAGATACTTTATGTTTACTTCATCTCTATGCTTTCTCATATAACCATACTTCATCTAATACAGAAAAAAATTATGTATTCAATTTTTCAGAAAATGTAAGAGAAGTCGATTCCTCACTTCCCATTGTCAGCCACATCTACTGTCTCAGGATACTTAGGAAAGTACAATATAAACCCAGGATAATAAGAAAATTAGAAAGGTCTTTTATTCCTTCTACCTTAACACTCAAAACTTGAAGCCACTTTTTTGCCTACAAGGAATAGCATATTTTTCTGATTATGACAGTCACATAACTGAAATATATATAAATTAACACAAAGTTTATAAAAGAATTCAATAAATTGTTAATAGTGGTTCACAGTTTTGGGAAGCTGAGGTGGGCAGAAGTGATGAATGACTCACTTCCTTTTTTTTTCTCTCTCTCTCTTTATAGACAGGCTCTCACTCTGTTGCTCAGGCTGAAGTGCTGTGATGTGATCATAGCTCACTGCAGCCTCAAACTGTTGGGCTCAAGCAATCCTCCTACCTCAGGCTCCTGAGTAGCTGGGACTACAGACACACACCATGGTGCCTGGCCACTTTCTTTACGTGTGTAATTTTTAAAGTGTGTGCTTTTTGACTTTTTCTCCTTCTTAGCATGCTTTTTGTAAGTTGTACATGCTCATTGTAGAAAATCCAGAAAGTAACCCAGTAAAAAGCCTAAACTTTCCCCCAACTCAGAAGACAACTGTGTACTTCCACTTAATCTTTAAGTTATATATGTGTGTTTTCGTATTATACCCTTTTTTCATACTGCTTTGATACTTAATGTTATGTCATCAGCATTTCTCACACCTTTTGACAGTCTGTGAAACGTAACTTATAAAGGTTATGTAACCCTCCATCACGTGGAGATGCCATTATTTATGTAACCAAACTCCCACTACTGGCCATTTATAGTATTTCCTTTTCCTCTTTCCTTTTCTTCTTCCCTTCCTCCCCTCCTTCCCTCATTCGTTCTTTCTTTTCTGCCTTTGGCTTTTAAAAGAATCCTACAATGAACAATTTGCATGTACATCTCTGTCCATGATTTCTGATTATATCCTTAGGACAGATTCCTGCAAACAGAGTTACTGGGCAAAGGGTGCATTAGGTAACGCTTATTCTATTCTAAGATAAAACCATGGAAGTGTCCACTGCATCTCTTTTACACATCCGGAGATTGATGTAGCTTCTTGCTCCCGTGGAGCAGAATTCTAGTATTTCTC
Organism: Trachypithecus francoisi; assembly: GCF_009764315.1. Lineage (NCBI taxonomy): Eukaryota > Metazoa > Chordata > Mammalia > Primates > Cercopithecidae > Trachypithecus > Trachypithecus francoisi. The sequence goes on along the minus strand of NW_022681470.1, from coordinate 71,364,248 downwards.
TGGGAAGGTCACTTTCAACTAGATGCCCAGTTTGTAGAGGAAATTGCAAAGGCACACGGGAGAGAGAAATCCAATCTAGTAAGTCAGGCCAGGAAGAACCACCCTCACAATAACATGAAGGCTGTACGTTCCCCAAGGCATGGCCACTGCACCCTTTCTTCTCTCCTCCTAACAATGCCCAAGTCTTCGCCTTGCCAGTGGCCTAGTTTCCAAAGCTGTAATCACTTTCAAATTGCTCTTGCTTAGAAACCTAAGTTTTCCTTAGATCTGATTTCGGTAAACTTAGGCTTCTCTAAACAAGATTTCTTAGCCACCATCAGGAAAGACTTCCCACACCTAGACCCACTTGGGCTTCTCTCAGCAGTGACTGCCCTTCCTCAGGCCATCACAAAGGGCCCTCCTGTCGGGGCACCTGTCTTTGCCTCCGCTCTAACAGTACAGCCTTGGTTAGAGTGAAAAAACATTACAGATAGAACAGAAGGTTCAAGAGAGTAAAAGTTAAATTTAATGTAGGAACTTCAAATGATCTTTTCTTTGCAAAGAGCTTAAAGTATGCCAGAGTACCAGGGCACTGACAACTCCTTTGTTTTCATGAACTCTTTGTGAGGCAGAGGCAGAGGCGAATTTCCTACACTCCACCCATCAATGAGGGCCAGCAGAGAGGACCTTGATCTGCTCAAGGTCACCAAGCAAGGCTATGGCAACACAGGGTCCAATTGGCTCAGAGCTTCGTTGTCAGGAAGATGTCATCGTTCTATTTGCATTCATCTTCACTGAGTGCGTGCTGGGGAGAGGGGCTTGGAGAGGGAAAGGCCAGACTGAGTGTTACCTGCTGTTGGCATCCTTACCTGTGCAAAGAGTACTACGAGGCTATCATTGTCGGGGAATTCAAGATGCTTGGAGTAAAAGTGATGGAGAGCAGCAATGTCACTCTGAATCAAATCCTTCTTCTCATTGTCTAACTTATCCAGATCTGTGGATAAATAATCCATTATTCTCACCTGGTAGAAAAACACAGGCTTTCTAGCTACATCCTTTGTTGCTGTAAATGATATAGAGGAAAGGAAAGGGTGAAAAAAAACCCCAAAACTAACATGTTGAACCCCCAGAGAACATTCTTCCCCATCACTTGGTTTAACTGACAAACCCTAGGGAAAGAAAGCAAGCCATTTCTTCTTCCTCTCCCTCTGATGACTAGAAGTCACTCAGGACATGAGATTTCAACTGAGTGTTAGTGACGAGGTCAGGGATGAGTAGCCATGACTCATAAACAGCTTCAGCCTAGTCAAGGGCCCCCCAGTTGGCCCAGGAATCTGGGCCACGGTCAAACAACTGGACAACCCCTGATTTCACGGCTTTCAGTAAAAACATCAGCTATTTACAGGACTGCAATTCAGCAAAGATCCAAAAATATTCAGCATGCCAAGAGGGCCAGCAGGAGGTAGCTCAGGGTGCAATAATTCATCTTGGGAGCGCCTACCTCCTTTAATTATTTCCTAACAATCCTGTCAACTCAGAAGGAAAAAGCTAAAAGTGCTTTTCAAAACAGCACAAAAGTCAAAATAAAAACTAGTAATGAAAGAAATCACTACTCCTCTGAGCACAGGCTAGCCCATCCTCACTTCAATCCTGCCGAACCCATGTGAAATCTGTGGCTGAGAGAACTGCACGGCTGGTCACAGAAGAAAGACTTACGTGATTCAAACTCCTTCACGGCTAACAATTTTTCCGAAGGTGTTCTCTCTGGGTGGATTTTCTAGCAATTGGGGAAGACATCATACAGATACAGATTTTTTAACAACCAGTGTAGAAAGTGGCACTTTCACTTTTACATCAACAAAAAGAAAAAGTAACAATTCTTAAGGAAGTAAAACGGGCACCCAAGGACTCCACCACTAGGGCTCTCCAACAACCAAATCCAAAGACTCTTCTAAAGCGCTTTTTAAAATGTTCTACTGCGTACCTAACACCCTGATAATACTATCCACATAGTAAGCTCAGAAATGCCTGTTATGGGAAAGAACAGGGCCGGACAACAACTTTTTAGGGTCTTTTATTAAAAGGACTGGGTCTACAGACAAACCATCCTATTTATTATTTCGCCTTCTAAAAAGGAACAAAATCAAACCCCCCATCCGTTTTACACTTTCTTTAAGCATAGGCTAAAATGATCTCAAATTCTGTGTTTCAAAAAGAACACTTTTGGTTGTATCTGTGAGCCCAGATTCACTTTAAACGTGTTGCTGGCTTTGTTCTAGACACCCCAAGAGGAGCTAACAATAGTAAACCCGCTAGGCTTTGAGAACATGAATAAACTTGGTGTTGACAAGAGTTCAAAGGCAGAGCTCAGGAGCTGGCCCAAGGCCGTGTCTTTGTAATCTGGCTATTCAATTTGGGGATACAGGTGGTCTAGCAGGGCACGCTCACCTCCCTAGTTAACATGTTAAGCCTCCCCTTGGTAGTTTGGTAGCCTGTCTCCCCTAATCCTTTGCAAGCTACTAGAATACAAATGGTCTGTTTTTTTAATCATCAAGTCCTATAGAGATGAAAAGATGGGCAGGTAACTTTCATTTAATACACTATTAGTAGTAGTAGTAATTATAATAAAAGTTGAATGAAGCTTGTATAAACTCATCTTTGCATTCAGACTACCCTCCTGGTGCCGAAAAATATCTCAATAGTTCTTTTTTAGAGCAGAAATCTTCCATTCACGGAATGCATTTTTATAAGATTTATAAGTCATCTCTCTTGGGAAAGCTTTTCATTCAGGAAAGTCTACCAGCCTCTTCTGAATTCTTAAAATATTACTATAAATATCATCAATAATTCAGGAGAAGAAAATAATAAAACACCGGCTTGGCCACCCAATCCTCCCAAGATGCATAGAGATCCCATCTGATGACTTACTGGCTCTGATGCCTCACCCAGTCATCCTATTCCCTCTGACTCATTCAGCCCAAATACTCTGCATACATTTAAAGATAACTGTTATTAAGGATCCGAAAGTTAACCCTCCTGCAGGGAAGGAATTCTGATGCTTTAGTTTCACTCTACAGGCAACCCATGAATGGCTTTGGATACTCTCAGCTGGCGAGGTAGCATTTCAGCAAGCACCTGACCTAAGCTGAACATAGTGGAAAGATGACCTCAGAGTTTGGAAATGTTCTACTTCTGTTTACACAGCCCAGGATCCTAACTTGGTCTGGTGACAGATACATGCTAATCATTTCCATCACATTTGGTTTAGATTAAAAAATAGAAAAACTTTAAGGGTAGAGGAGGGCTGGTAGGTATATGGAAGAGGTAGATGAAATTTCAGTTTTGTTTTTTTTCATTTTTAAAGACAGGGTCTCATTTACTTTGTTGCTCAGGTTGGCGTACAGTGGCACAATCACAGCTCACTGCGCCTTGAAGTTCCGGGTTCAAGCAATTCTCCTGCCTCAGCCTCCAGAATAGCTGGGACCACAGGTGTATACCACCACACCTGGGAAATTTTTTTAATTTTTAAAATGTATTACAGAGAATGGGTCTCACTTTGTTGCCAAGGCTGGTCTCCAACTCCTGGATTCAAACAATCCTGCTGCCTTAGCCTCCCAAAATGCTAAGATTACAGGTATGAGCCACTATGCCTGCCCAGACGAAATTTCAGCTTTAAAAGATTTATAGTCCAGAGGCCCTGCCACCAACTTCTCTGACAACACTGAGAAGCAAGACCTCCACAGCCTGGACACAGGCCTTCTAAGCCCCACACTGCCTATTTCATTGGATCACAAGGACAAGTCCTCTGGCATTTTCCTGTCCTCTTTTTAGTTTGGCCCTTCCAAGATTGGGTGTCTAATTATCATGCAATCAGCAAGAACGAACCAGATCAGGGGGAGAACAGTCAGTGTGGTGGCTAAAGCAATTTCATCTTGGATGTTGATGCACCATGTTGACTTCTGGTTAACTCCTGCTCTGGGAATGCTTCTAAGATTTCTACTTTATCTACAGTAACCTTAAATCCTGCCTTAGGTCAAAACAATCTTGAGCACAAATCTTGCTCTCAGGCAGATTCGCATAGCATCCTTACATTTCCTTTCAACTGCTGTACACATTTCTTCCCCATGGTATATAAGCCCTGGGTCTGGCGGGTAATGGTGCAGGGACCCACCATCTTGTCTTGCTGCCACCCAAGACATAGACATGGCTTCAGTTCATAAGTCCTAGTAAATGTTTCTAATAAGCTGGATTTGTCAGCTTCTTTCTTCTGTCTCTCAGCTTCCTTAGTCTTTGAGGGTAAGTTTGCATAGGCCTGCCCACCAAGCCTGTGCCCACCAGACCAATAGTCTGACTATTCTGACTCTGAATAGTCAGAGTCGGCATCACCTCTGGAGAAAGCCATTGATGACTATCATCTGTTTCCATCAAGGGCGCCTCTTTCTTTCCTTCTTCTTCAATTTTTCTTTTTTTTTTAACTCTCTTCCCCTCTCCCTTGCCTCTATTTCTACTTTTCCACTCTTTCTCTTCTTTGCACATGTCATAGTCGTGGCTGTTCCATCCAATTCTTTGCCTGCCTATGCACAGGCAAGAAAGGAGCCAAGAAACAGCAGAATATTGCACAGGACAGGGGAACAGAGTACACTCTTTATGTCAGAATGGAAAGAGGGGAAAATCTCAAAGCTGCTCAGACCAATCTGCTTCCCTAGGAAGCTCTAATTATTTGGGGTCAGGCTTTTCATGTCATGTACTTCTATGTAAACCTGTCATGAAAACAGCTCAGAATTTCAGAGCTGTGGCTATGCTCCTGGTCTGGGGTGAGCAACAACCTAATTGCACAGGGCACACAATGAACCAGATTATGCCTGGAGTATTTTCCCCACCCTTGTCCATATGGATATGATAGGAAATGGAGTCTAAGGATGTTTAACGAGAGATGGTTACCAAAGGTCAGTTACTCATCTTTCTGACCTTTAAAAATAAAATAAAATAAAATGCACTTGAACACTGTCCCATTTCCTCACCTGTTTGGCCAGAATCCTTGCTGTTAGTCTTACAGTCTCCGAGGGATTCCAGTTTTCCCCAAAAACAACCATGGGAGAACATTCCAGCTTGTGCATGGGCCAATCTTCTTTCTGGGAAGATTGAAAAAAACATTATTAAAGAACAGCACATACACTGGAATAAAGTGTGAGAGAAGAGGATGCAATGAGTCCCCCTAGTTAAGGTCAAGTAAAATATGTTTCCTTTTGGAAAACACGAGGATGCTCACAAAAGCTAGAGATAAAAACATCCTTTAAGATAGACAGGATTGTATGACCTCGACTCAGGCCTGGTCAAGGTTGTTGGGATGAGAAGATCTACTTTGTGTTTTTTCCTCAAGCACCTCATGGCTTTCTGCAGCTCCTCCTTATTCCAAACAACATATACATTTTTCCATCATCTGTTCAAGCTGTCAAATTGCAGAGGGAGCGATTTGAGTATCAGCCATTGATTTGGCTCTGTTGCCTCACAGTTCCGCTCTGGTTTTGTTCTCACGTCAGGGCAAATAATGGAGAGTTGACTTACACAGCAATGAGTCCCTTTTACAGGTGACTTTTTAAAAAGCACAAATGAGGGTTCCATGAAGGGCAACACTGGAAGAAATTTAGGGATATTTAAGACTTCCCAAAGATGCACTGGATAAAACAGTAGTATTCTTTCGTTCTTCCTTTCTTTCTTTTTTTGAGACGGAGTCTCGCTCTGTCACCAGGCTGGAGCACAGTGGCAGGATCCCGGCTCACTGCAACCTCTGCCTCCTGTGTTCAAGCGATTCTCCTGCCTCAGCCTCCTAAGTAGCTGGGATTACAGGTGCTCACCACCATGCCCAGCTAATTTTTGTATTTTTAGTAGAGATGGGGTTTCGCCATGTTGGCCAGGATAGTCTTGATCTCTTGACCTCATGATCCACCTGCTTAGGCCTCCCAAAGTGCAGGGATTACAGGCTTGAGCCACCATGCCTGGCCTAACAGTAGTATTCTTTCTATCATATGCCCTGAAGTTTTCCTGCCCCAGGTAGGGGGATGAAGGACACTTGCTGCTGGAAGGGTGGAGGCGTCATCACTTGAGATGGGGAAGGCACTGAGAGAAGGACACCATGGTGTTTTGGAGGCCAAGGGAGGAAAGTACTTTGAGGACTAGGGAGTAAACGATGATGCCAGTGCTGGAGATAGGCTTAGTGTGAGATGACGGAGAATGTGATTTGGAATCATGGAAGCTTGCTGGTTTTCATAAAAACCAGTTTTGGTGGGATGATGGGGTAAGAAACGACTGGGAGCAAATTCAAGAGAGAATGAAAGGAGACACAGCTTAGAGTAGTGGAAAGTTGCGGGGGATTTTTTTTTTAGGTGGGAAATGTCAGAGCACGTTGTATACTGATGGGAGCCCTTACAAACTGTCTCTTTCACGATGGGGTACTGTCCTCTCTGTCCTTGACCTTCCCTAGCTCAGAAAATGGCCATAAATGCTCAGGGCAGGGAGGCTGACATGGGTGGATCACCTGAGGTCAAGAGTTTGTGACTGGCCTGGCAAACGTGGTAAAACCCCATCTCTACTAAAAATAAAAGAATTAGCCGAGTGTGGTGGCGTGTGCCTGTAGTCCCAGCTACTCGGGAGGCTGAGGCAAGAGAATAGCTTGAACCCAGGAGGCGGAGGTCGCAGTGAGCCGAGACTGCACCACTGAGCTCCAGCCTGGGCAACAGTGTGAGATTGTGTCTCAAAAATAAAAATATACGCTCAGGCCAGAAAGCTAGAGTTATCCTTGATGCTGCTCTCTCACTCACACTCCACATTCAGTCAGTTCTAGCAAATCCTCTGTCTCTGCCCGGAATGATCCCTTCTTAGTACCCCAACCTTTCTACCCGGCTGCAGCCCCAACGTCTCTCATGACTAATGTCCTGCCACTGCCTTCTAACTGGATGCCCGCTTCTGTCCTTGCTCCCATGGACTAGGTTCCAGAGAGCCGCCTGAGGGATCCTGTTGACAAAACTCAGATCAGGCCAGTCCTCAGCTCAAAACCTAACGGCTTTTCTCATCCAGGTAAAAGGCCAAGCACTAAAGGTAACCTAGGAGGCCATACATGATGGGAGTGCCCCTGCACCACCCCTAGCCCATCATCTCCCACCGCACTCTCGCCTGCCTCACTGCACTTGGCCACAGCAGTGACCTGGCTGTGCCTGGAGCCATGCACCTGCCTCAAGGCCCTTTGCACTTGCTCTGTTTTGTGGCTAGCACTCTCCTCCCCTGGATATCTATGTGGCTCCCTCCCTCCTCCTCTCCAGCCGCTGCTGGAATGTCACCTTCTCAAGATACCTGCCACCATCACCCTGTCAGAAACAGCACTTCCCCATCATTCTCCCTTTCCTTGTTTTCTGCAGCTTCCTAGTACTTCTCACCACCTGAGCATATTACATATTGATTAGTTGTTTGGTTTAGTATCTGTCTCTCCCCAGGAAAATAAAGAAACTTTATTTTGTTCATAGCTGTAACCCCAGAACTGACAACAATGCCTGGCATTTACTAGGCACTCAATATAGTTGCTGAAGGAATGAAGATGTCTCCCTACCCTCTTCCCTCCAACCTGATCCCCCAAGAAGGAAGCACATACTGTCACTTAATGATTTAATGCAGTCTGTGGTACAGCCCCTTAGCTCAAGTTCTGGGCCAAGATGTTCTGCAGAGTTAAATAACGCCGCGCCAAATATAACTAAGAGCAGGGAGGAAAAGAAATGACAAGATATGCACAAGGGAGACGAGAATCTGTTTTTAGCCAAAGCCTAAAATGAGAGCATGGTGATGAGGCAAAGAGGTGGGAACAGGTGGGTCTGGCTCCCTGCAGACTAATCAGCTCCCTCCTCAGCTGCAGAGCAAAGAGGAAAAGACAGAGATGACCTTCGGGATATCTGAGGGGACAAGGGGACCTACCAGCTGGGGACAGATGGATCATTAACAACTATAGACAAATGCCCACTCTGACTCCAAGAACTCCAAGAAAGCTCCAAGACATGAACTCTGTCCCTAATGGGGCTGCAAGCTGTTGTTTTCTGAACTGCAGGTGGTGCTTTGGTGTTTAGCAACTACAATGAATTCCTGGGAAGTTAAATATGAACATTTATTAATATAACTATTATTTACAAAATACAATCTATTTATTAATGTATTAAAATTAATGTTACATAAATATTACATAATGGTGACATTTATTGATACAAATGTCCTCAAAAGGAAGGGAATCAAACATAAGGAAAGCTCTGGGAGGAAAGCAGAGTGCTGTCAAGCAGGAGGGCTACTGACCTGGCACTCAAGAAACCTGCCATTTATTCCCACTCTGCAGCGAAACAGCTGTGTGACTACGCAGGTCTCTTAATCCCTTTGCATCTGTCTCCTTGGCTGTAAATAACATGATCCTTAAGTTACTTAGCAAGTCCAGAATTCTGAGTCTATGAGTTTACACCTTCCAACAGTGATAATCAGATATCAAGCTTGAAGACTACCAAGAAATGTGGGCCAAATACGGATCATCAGGCATTCATGCAGATGCAAAGGATCCCATCAGCAGATCCACAAGAAGCACTCAGAACAGTGCCTGGCCCAGGCTGCGCTCTGAAACGTTGGTAATTGTTCATTCATTCATTCATTCATTCATTCGTTCAACAAGTCCTGCAACTGACCATAGAGGCAGGGATGGGAGATGAAGTCTTTGACTTCAAGCAGTTTATGGCAATGTCAGAACCAAGATAAAAGAGCACCTACAATTAGATACAGTCCCACTCATAGCAGTTAAAATCAGGTAGCTGGATAAACAAGAAAATGCAGAATCAGGTTAAATTTCATTAAAGAAAATTTACCATAGTAATACTGTTTCACTTTCCTTTTTGAAGGTGGATTAATGGAGGAAGGGCAGAGATATACCATGATGGCACTGCACAGCTTTAATTCTTAAAAAAGGAAGATGTGATAGTATCTAGTAAAAATGTCAGGTTTTAAGCATATTTCGATACATTCTCTTCTATCACAGAGATGGTCCACATATTTTAAATAACCTGACAGAGGCAACTACCCTAGTTTTGCCCGTAAGAAATTATAAGCAACCAGACTGGACAAAACTGAAAAAAAAATTAGGCTAACCTGATGAATAGGAATGAATGTTATAAATTATTTTTGAATACTGGCAGTACTGCTGTATACAGAGTGATTTTGCAACTCTTTATGCTTTTTTAAATGTTATCAATTTTTCTAAATGTTTTCCCACTATTCTTCAAAATTCAAGATAGTGCTCCTGCCCTGATTGCAATCCTTATAAAATTTTCTGTAAACCAGGATCTCATTTTCCAAAAATAAAATAAAATAAAATAATAAAATACACATATAAGCACAGAAGGGATTCAGGAAGATATATACCAAAGTATTCTCTCAAGGAATAAGATTATGAATACTTACTCTGTTCTATTCGTCTGCACTTTCTGATTCTCCCATAATGAGGACAGATTGTGCAACTTAATCAAATCTTTTATAAAAAAGGTGAGATATGGAATTTTTCTTTTTTTTTTTTTTTTGAGACAGAGTCTCGCTCCGTCGTCCAGGCTGGAGTGCAGTGGCCGGATCTCAGCTCACTGCAAGCTCCGCCTCCCGGGTTCACGCCATTCTCCTGCCTCAGCCTCCCGAGTAGCTGGGACTACAGGCGCCCCGCCACCTTGCCCGGCTAGTTTTTTGTATTTTTTAGTAGAGACGGGGTTTCACTGTGTTAGCCAGGATGGTCTCGATCTCCTGACCTTGTGATCCGCCCGTCTCGGCCTCCCAAAGTGCTGGGATTACAGGCTTGAGCCACCGCGCCCGGCGTGGAATTTTTCATACTGATGGTCCTCTTTTAAAACTTCTAATTCATTTTCAACTACGATAATAACTACTGTGCATGACTTTCACTTTTGCGCATAGTAAAAAATGCTTAAAGATGCATAAAGAGTTGCAAAATTGTTTCATGGTGCACCAGCATTTCCAACACTGGAAGAAAAGAGTGATTACTATGGCATCCAGTTTCCTGCTGAGCAAATATGTTGCCTTCCTTGGTAAGGAGACTGGATTTTCATCATGCAGTCCCTTTTCTGCCTCTAGCATTTGGTGTTTCTATTCTTCTAACAACAAACACAGTCTACCTGTACACATTCACATGTGATTTCTTAAAATGTGGAACAGGGAAAAAATGTCACAGGATTTCTGCTTTCCACTAGCATGATCCTTGAGAAGAAGAGTACAAAAGCAATCAGGTGGACACCTGACCACCTTATACAAAGATGGCCCATGCTGCTGAGCTACCATCACTAGGACATACGCTTTGCGTTTTCCCAATATAAGCGATGAGACATACTCAGTCATTCACATGCATTTCTTCCTACTGGTGATATTAAAGATTTAGACAAAAAGAGTGGCCCAAATTTAAGATGCTTCCTATGGCTGACAGGAGAGAACTGATCCAGGATTGAGCTTACGACTGTGGCCCCATTACAGTAATCACCCATAACAATAGCATTTATTAGACATGTTCTATACTTCAGTTATTTCCTAGTTAATGATAAGGGCCTACTATTTTCTCACATGCTCCTCCTACACACTTAAAAAAAATCCCTTCCTACTTTCAAAGCTTACTCATAACCCCCTCAGCTCTAAAACACAAAGGTTTTCTTCTTTATAGTCATTACAGTTAAGAAATATACCCTAGGAAGTTCTACTGCACAATGATTTATTCTATATAATAACTTTCTAAAACTCTTCTCTTGAAAATATCCTGGCACAATTTACGGGTGAATAGGTGAATGAATAATATATTTTGCTTCCCAGGTGTATTTAGAAAAATAAATACAGTTCATTAAAACACACAGGTTACAAAATAACACGCCCAACTAAAAAGGAATTTCTGTTTCTTTTGTATTTCCTCCCATTACCCTTTCATGCATTAGCAATTAAAATCTTTCCTCTGGCACCATCACACTGAGTCAAGTGAACTAAGAGGAAAGTAACAGGACAAGATAGAACCAAACTGTATCAAATAAAGCAAAATCCGAAAGCACAGCATGCAGACAGAAGAGTGCTTGGGGAGAACATACACCATGGCTACTAGGATCCCCTAAGAAGCTTTACTCTGTGTAAAGAGGAAACCCTCAGGAAGCAATGTGAGCCTTTAGGACTCTTGGAGAGGTTTCTGGCCAAGGCAACAATGGACGCAGCTCTCCCCTTTCACATCCACTGAAGGCCACTTCTCTTTCTCTGACATTCCCACAGCACTTCCTTTTCTAGAGGGCCCTCACTTCTCCCAAGCACACTACTGTAAAGGGGTGAAAGCCCTCCCCAAGTAGTGTGTAAAGTCTCATCTTCATTCTGCCACTGTTTGACCTCGGGTGATCTTGGATCACCCAACCAGTTGGGACTATGCTTTCTTATCTACTGACACATTGAACTCGATAACCTCTATCCCAACTCCACCATCTGCTGTGTGGCACCGACCACCTGATGACTCCAGGGGGGTAGGGCCTACCTTTGAGAAAGGACCAGTTAATTACTGGCAGCTGAGGGCCATGCTTTCTTAGGTGGAGAATCACTCAATTACCTTCCTCATCGCCGCTCTTGTTTTGTGCCACGTTTTATCCTTTAAGCAGAGCCTCTACTTTGATCCCATGCAAGCGCTCCCTTAAGCCAAACCCTGAACACATTTTTATCTGGAGCAGATGCCCCAGATTCCTCCCTAATGATTTCCTTTACGAAGCCCTTGCACTACCCTTTATTTCTAGGCACTTACTTTTATTAAACCTTTATGTCTGCTCTATCTCTTTATAATACACTGCCCATACTTATTTAGTTCTTCAGTACTAAAGGATGAAAAACCTTAATGGTCATTAGCCTCTTCCTTCAGCAGTGGGAGAGAGATGAAACCAAAATGAAACTTACAGGTCAGATCCAACCTGCCACCTCTAGAAACAAGAGGCTTCAGGAGCTGCGGTACCACTCACGTCCTACGAGGGTGCTTTGGTCACCAGATACTTAACAGAAGCACAGGAAAGCAGAATTGCAGAAGTAATCCCCAGCGCTCAGGGTGCCCCTGCCCGGGAACTGAGTAAGCAGCAGGGGAAACTCCATCATGAGGCTGAATACAGCAGGCTCTCTTGGCCTGCAGCCTTGCAACAGTAGAATCCCATAACTGTTTCCTCCATCCTGGAGTTCCTTGCTCCCTTAAGCAATTGTCTTATTATGAAGTGACCACCTGTACAGTTTTGTTCAAGGGCAGGACATCTAGACTGTTCAACTTCTTGTTGTAGAGTAATAAACTGGCATTGTGGCACATACAGGTTGGGATATCGGTTAATGTGAGCCTCCCCCAAGGGAGGACACCCCTCATTGCACGCTTACAAATGAGGTCTCTAAATCTGCACATCTGGGATTCTAGGTCCTGGGGACAGGGAAACCATAAAGGGCATCTCAAATCCCAACGTGGGCCATGGTGATTCATCAAAATACTGCCACCCCATAAGGCCTAACAGAAGACAGTTTAGCAGCGTGCTCAGGAGACTCAAGACTCGCAGCTAACTCCACATGCCACACACTCTGATGGTACTCATTAATACACTGTTCACAGCTACTTAACGGAGTTAAGACTCATTTTGTAATAAGCATTGTTCATACAACGTACACCATCAGTACCCTCAAGTTCTTAGAATCCACTCATTCTCTCAGGCTGAAAAACCAAGCCCCTTAAATCAAAACTATGCTGTTGATTTCTTTGCATAAAGCTAAGCTTTAGTCTAGCCTGAATTACACAAATTCGATTTTTCTGTGGACTGTAATATGATTATTTATACTAACTCCTCACACCTGTATATAGGGTTACAGCTTATATAAAACTTTAATATCTATCACATCACATGGTCCCTAACTCATCAAGGTGGGCACCACTGTCCTCAGTTCAGATTTAAAGAAACTGAGCCTCGGGGATGTTTTGTAACTTGCCAATTTCTGTCTTTCTTTTGAGACAGAATTTCACTCTTGTCGCCCAGGCTGGAGTGCAAAAGCGCGATCTCCACTCACTGCAACCTCCGCCTCCCACGTTCAAGTGCTTCTCTGGCCTCAGCCTCCAGAGTAGCTGGGATTACAGGCACCCGCCACCATGCCTGGCTAATTTTTTCCTATTTTTAGTAGAGACGGGGTTTCACCATGTTGGCAAGGCTGGTCTTGAACTCCTGACCTCAGGTGATCCGTCCGCCTTGGCCTCCCAAAATACTGGGATTACAGGCGTGAGCCACCGCGCCCGGCCATAACTTGCCAATTTCATACAAGTAGCAGAGCCAGGACCTGCTCCTAGGACCACAGCCTCCTGCTACTCTAGGCTATATGATCTGAACTACATGTGACTCCCTATGCTTGCTTTGCTACAGAACCAGAATGGAATGAGTTAACTTTTTAGAAGTGTTTAACTTACATATAGAAAGAGCTAACTCATCTGGCAGGCCTAGAATCAAACTGTATATGTGGGCCTGCTGATCTCTACAATGCCAATGCACTACTCTATCTACAATTGGTAGGAGCAAAGTATGATCTTTCCTCTTCAAAAGAAGGCACCCTCCCCAAAAACTCAACTACGAGCTCCATTTATATTCTCACTGCCACACAGGCTGACAGCCGCTGGGAGCCTGCTGTGGGAAACACAGGGAAGGGGACGGTGCATATGGTCTTCAGAGCCAAGGCAGAGTCTGAGATTCCCAAGCCAAGGTCTCAGCCTGTGCTCCACTCTGGAGAGGGGCCACTGTCCCTGGGGCGCTACAGTCAGATGAGACACCAAGGCTTAGCAATCTCTCCCACTGCTAAATAATGCTCTTTGAGGCCTTTCAGAGGCCAACAGTGTAGGGAGGTGAGAAAGAAAAAAAAAATAGTGGGTAAGCCAAAGTACACTGGGGATGGGGCTGGAGGGTGGGGAAGGGAGAAGGACGACACCAAGTATTTGGAACAACAAAAAGAGATGCAGATAGGGAGAAAATCTTCCCTGTACCATAGAACCACCCTTTAACAGCATCACCATTTCCCAAGGTATATTAATAGGTTCCCTTTAAAAATAAATGCCAGGGGGAGTATAGAGAGATCGAACAAGAAGGCTTAGAAATTCACAATGCCATACTAGTGTATCAAAGACTATAACAAGTTCTGAAGTAAAGAGACCACGTTCCCCTAAATTGTTTGAACATGAAATGCATTTTCTGTGAAATATCTCCAAACATTTTGTGGAACGAGTGTTTACTGTAACAGTTTGGGAAATACCACTCTTAGGCCCTCAAAGAGTCTACCAAGAATTCCTCCAACATCCTCCTTATTAACCTTCCCATTCCTACATTTCAGGATTCATTTGAGACTCATCCATCCTGAACCCCTCAGTCCTGACTGCTCCTGAGGCGCTGGCTCCAATTACAAGTTCAGAATAGCCCCCCTCTGGCTACACAGAGGCTGGACCAGGGGCTCATCTGAGCCTCGCTGTAAGCAGGTTGGATTCAAACAGCCCAAGGGTAAGATGTAGCCTGCTATGGAGGAATTTATAAAAATACAACAATAAAAAATTTAAAAACTTAAAGACAGCATTTTAACATTGTTTATTTGTCATCTCTGCATTTTCCATCTGTGGCTGCAGTCCTTGGGGCAAACTTGCTAGCACACCTGCCTGTATCTAACATGGTCTTCTCTTCTTCTGCACCTCAATTTTGGTGCTGCATACGGCCTCAAACTGTTACTACCTATCACTGGCTGCCTGTGAGGTTGGGGTCAGCATACATCCAAGGATATCCAGCCACATCCTATGCTTTCCAGCTCTGGCTACAGGGGGGCGCTGAGGAATGCCATGAAAAGGAAGAGGAAATTAGGCCCTCCCTGCCAATGGCCCAGCACCTACCTGACACTCCACATTGCAGTAAAATGCCTGCTTGCATCTTCCACATTTGGACAATCCTTCTTTCCTTAAAAACAGAAAGGGCACTGTAGTGGTGAGAGGCACAGAAACGTGAAGCTGTACATTTTATCATGCAATAAAAGCCACCTGGTTGGAAAGCAGAGCCAAGGTTCACCTTACCTTACTCTCCCACCAAGAAGGCACATGTTCCTTAACGAGAGTTTGACCAGATTTAGCCTTTGAGGAGTGACTGAGTCAAACAGCGCACGCACTCACATTTACCGAGCCCACCAGTATGAAGGGTGCTGTGGCTCTGACTGACCGGTGACCTGGCCAGAATCACCAAGGCTATGAACATCATCTGTACTACTGGTCAGTAGTTCAGGGCAAGTCAAGGTTCTTATGTCCTGATTTTCTCATCTGCTAAAGAGGCACAGAAATAAACAAAACCATGTTGTAGGTTTGACCCCATGAAGATGGAGTGTTGGGGTACACCTGCTCTAGTGAAAATCCCATGTGAGTGACAACTCTCATTATTTAGAAACTGCAAGTAATGCAAAGATGGAATTTAGTATGCTAGGACTATACGAATGAGGTCCAGAAAGCTAAGTTTAAAAGTGCAACCTAGCAGGTGGAGATAGCTTCTTTTTTTTTTTTTTTTAAGACAGGGTCTCACTCTGTCACCCAGGCTGGAGTGCAATGACATGATTCTGGCTCACTACAGCCTCGACTTCCCAGGCTTAGGCCATTCTCCCACATCAGCTCCCAAGTAACCGGGACTACAGGGCATGTGCCACCATGCCTGGCTAATTTTTGTAGAGACGGGGTTTCATCATGTTGCCCAGGCTGATCCCCAACTCCTGGGCTCAAGCCATCCACCCGCCTCAGCCTCCCAAAGTGCTGGGATTATAGGCATGAGCCACCGTGCCCCTGCCAAGAGATAGATTCTTGAATACGGTATTATGGGATCTGATTGCTACACATGCCCATTTTGTCAGTGTACTATTTAGCTATTCTTCTGCCTCTTCATAATGGGGTCAATTCAACTTATTCATTGTTATATCATTTTCCTGCTTCCCATAAAGGACGGGGACATTGTTGCTTCCCAACTGTTAGGTGCTAGCGTGTGTATTGTGTGAGATGAACCAAAGCTTTTTCAAAAGCTGAAAAGCCACTGAATTAAGCCACATACTACAAAACTCTTTACTTTTTTTCCGAAGTAGGGAACAATTACATTGTTTAAGTCAGAGCGCAATCGGTAAAACCTGCTGTCTAACTCTCTCCCACCCCGGTGAAGCCAGCTTCCGGACTTGTGGAGATACCAACACCATGAAGCGGCTACACTGCCGCAGAGCCACCCTGTGCCACCTTGTCCCACCTCCTCTGCAGCCCAGCAGAGCTGACGGGGGCGGGGGCGGGAGCGTGCACGGTGGGGCTGACATCTTATAATACGGATATACATATTGTCACGCTGCAGAATCCTCCGCTGCTTCTCGTCAGCAAGTGGTAGTCACCACACTCCTCCTACAGCATCAAGGAAGTCTTCCAAAAATTCTACTGTTGGAACTAAACAGACTGCCTCGCAGCTTTCATGACAGCACTTGGATTCCAAGAAGCAGACTGAAGAATGTGGGAGAAAAACACATCTTGGGGTTGAG
Source organism: Trachypithecus francoisi (assembly GCF_009764315.1). Taxonomy (NCBI): domain Eukaryota; kingdom Metazoa; phylum Chordata; class Mammalia; order Primates; family Cercopithecidae; genus Trachypithecus; species Trachypithecus francoisi. Next base: position 71,347,661 of record NW_022681470.1, on the reverse strand, counting down.
GCATAAATAAATATTCCAAGTTTGCACACCTCAATAGTTCAAAAAGGAACCTGCTAATTTAGCTGATGTATTCTCTGGTCTAAAATACTCCCCCTAACCCCCAGGGTATATCTGAAGGGACTGAACTGACTTTGCATTTTGGAATATAAAAGAAACAAGATGCACAGACCCTTGCTCTCTCGGGAAATGCACTAAAAAAATCACGGTGAAGTGACTCGTCAGCAAGCACTGGGTGACGTGCACTGTGCAGAAATGTCCAGGTGAGGAAAAGCAAAGACAGCAGAGCCAGGGAGGAAGCTTGCAAACTTCTTTCCACGGAGAGGTTTGTCAGGAAATAGATAACGGTGGGAGATGCTACCCTTTAAAAATGTCCATCTGAAAAGTCATCTTTAATGTTTGTTTTTATAGGGGGCAGGTTAGGGATCTCTGAGAACTTGGTTGAAGCTTTTAACTTTCTCTAATAACCCACCTTCTCCCCCAACCCTAATGAACAAAAGAAGTCTGTAAAATTTCAAGGGGTTTTTGAAATTCATTCAACATGAATAAGTTAAACAGCATTTCACTTGTTGTTAAATGCTGAACAACAAAAAAATTAACAGGCTCAGGGGCCACTTAAAAGCCCACATGTAGACCAGCAAAGAGCCTCTGACACCAGCGTTAAGAACCCCTGATGTAAGAGATTAGAAAATTATCATGGTTAAAATGATATTTATTAGCTCCACAACATACAAAAAAAAAACAAGGATTAATATAGGTTTTCCTGCACAGAAACCAGTAGTAAAGTTAACCTGAAACCAATACTTGTTTGCAGCCTCCACGTAACAACCCAAGGAGATAGTAGGCAACTAAGCTCTAGGGAACTAGGAAAGAACTCTAGATCTCATCAAAATAATACCTCTCCCAAAGGCTGGCCTTCATTCGAACCAGCTTGTCACCAAGTCCACAGCCACAAACAATAAAGAGCAGGAAGTAAAGGCTAACTTTTCAGTGTTGGCTGAAATATGATATATACATCATTTCTACTATCTATCCCAGTGGTTCTCAAGAAGGTCTGCAGACTGCTGGGGTCCTGGAGACCGTTTCAGGGAGTTGGTGAGAGACAGAATTCAGATTATTTGCTTTTTTTTTATCACTGTCTTAACATTTGTGATGCAGAAGGTATAAGGCATAAAGGTTCCTGGAGGGTAGTAAACCTTCAGATACCTGAGCGTAAATCAAAGTCCAGGAAACACTGTATTCTTTTTTTTTTAGATAGAGTCTTGCTCTGTTGCCCAGGCTAGAGTGCAATGGTGCAATCTTGGCTCACTGCAACCTCCACCTCTTGGGTTCAAGCAATTCTCCTCCCTCAGCCTCTTGAGTAGCTGGGATGACGGCCAGGCGTGATGACGCCCAGCTAATTTTTGTATTAGTAGAGACAGGGATTCACCATGTTGGCCAGGGTGGTCTCGAACTCCTGACCTCAGCTGATCCACCCACCTCAGCCTTCCAAAGTGCTGGGATTACAGGCATGAGCCACCGCGCCCGGTCAGAAACACCGTAATCTTTACTGCCACACTGTTAGTAAGAGGGGGAAAGCCAGTTTCATGAACGTCCCTGACATTCATGAAATTAACTTTACTAAATGAATATTAACTTTACTAAATCTCGATTCTTAAGTATATATCTCTTTGGCATTGTATAGTGAAGCAGGAAGAATGCAAAAAGTATTTCTGCTTCGTACTGAAGTCCAGTGGCTATGTCACGAAAGAGCACTGGTGTGATCACTGGCGTTGTAAACTGAACTCACCACTTTCTTCTTGGAAACATTCCTGGCCTTTTTTTTCTTTTTTTCTTTCTTTCTTTCTTTTTTTTTTTAACTTGAAAGAACAGCTTTAGATAAACTGTGGTTATTCAGACTTGAGCATTTGGCAGATATATTACTGAAATAAATGAAGTGAGCATGTCACTTCCAGGAAAACAACACTTGCTGCCAATGATAAAATTTGAGTTTTCAAGGAAAAATTAGAATTTTGGGAAACACAGATCTGCCATCCTGAGCCTGACAGTTTCTCAATACTGAAGACTTATCTGATGAGACTATTGGCAATATTAAGAAATATGATTTTTTGATATGGTTTCATAAAATGAGTCAATTTTCAGGAGATCTGTACAATCTAGGTAACTAATATTTTCCAAATGGCCAATGACACTGTTTCAAAAGTTATGCATGGCAAAAAAGTCGTTCCAAGTGTAAGGGAAGCCAATAGATTTTATGTCATTGAGTACATAAAGTTCACAATATGGCTTCCGATTGCACATCACAACTTTTAAGACAATATCAATTATCAAAGTTTAGTGATGAATCAAATAAGAACATCACATGTAACTGAGAAAGGTATCAAAATACCCTTCTCTTACCAATTACATATCTATGTGAAGCTTTATTTTTACTACATAATCTAGCTAAAACATAACATGACAGACTGAATTCAGAAGCATATTTGAGAATCCAGTTGTCTTCTTTTTTTTTTTTTTTTTTTTTTTGAGACGGAGTCTTGCTCTTTCGCCCAGGCTGGAGTGCAGTGGCTGGATCTCAGCTCACTGCAAGCTCCGCCTCCCGGGTTTACGCCATTCTCCTGTCTCAGCCTCCCGAGTAGCTGGGACTACAGGCGCCCGCCACCTCGCCCGGCTAGTTTTTTGTATTTTTAGTAGAGACGGGGTTTCACCGTGTTAGCCAGGATGGTCTCGATCTCCTGACCTCGTGATCCGCCCGTCTCGGCCTCCCAAAGTGCTGGGATTACAGGCTTGAGCCACCGCGCCCGGCCTGAGAATCCAGTTGTCTTCTATAAATCCAGACATTAAAGAGACTTAACAAAAATTTAAAACAAAAACACTATTCTCAGTAATTCTTTTGTTTTGGAAGATATTTCTCACAGAAAAATGTTAGAATAGTTGTTATTTCAAAACGAATAAACCTTCAAAATTTTCTGTTTAACCTGACATACGATACATAATGATAGATATAACTCATATAAACAAAAGCTCTCTGCGATTCTCAATAACCTTTAAGAGTATAGAGGGACCCTGAAACCAAAAAGTTTGAAAACTGCTGATCTATTTTAGTAATCTCATCAGGTCTAAGAAGAAACTATTATTATTCCTATTTTTCAAATGAAGATAATGAGGATCTTAGACGTGAAACAACGAATCCAACATGGTCATTCTGCAAGTAGGTGGCAGAATTGGAATTCACACATCTTGTTTCCATCATGCCGGAGCATCCTTCCTTGAGTACTGCGACAATGGTTCAGGAGGGGAGACTCCATGCAGCAAAAACAGTCTTTCTACATGAGTGGATAAGCTAATAGTAACAACACAGCATGGGAGAGGCATGCTTTACTCTAGTCTGCATAATGCCCGGGCTCCAGTGGTATCCCATTAATGTCACTTTGCTTTAAAGATACAATGGGGAGGGGATCCAGGATCATTTTTCAAAATGAGATACGGGGAGGGAACATCCGCACAACAGGGTCTCTCAACACACTGTGCTCCAGGAACCCATTTCACTTGAAACAGATTGTAAGAAAGCAAGGATTGACGTATTTATTGTGTACATAGGTCCCTCCTCTCATTCAGTATGGTGAGCCTACTTGTTTCTCCAACAGATCCTGGGAGAGTCCAAGCTGGATCATGTCCTCTAGGAACCTGGTGAGAGAACACTGCACTCCTCACTAAAAACTGAAAAGCTCTGCCTGGCTCTAGGGAAGAGTTTACCACACGTATGCTCAGTGAACCAAATACCTGGTTATATGCAAATTTTCCTTTTTTAAAATAATAATTTCAATTTTTATTTTAGATTCTGTGGGTACATGTTCAGGTTTGCTGCATAGGGATTTTGCATGATGCTGAGGTTTGGAATATAAATGATCCCATCACCCAGGTAGTGAGCATAGTGCCCAATACATAGTTTTTTAGCCCTTGCTCCCTCCCCTCTCTCCTTCCTAGTTCAGGTTTGCTGCATAGGGATTTTGCATGATGCTGAGGTTTGGAATATAAATGATCCCATCACCCAGGTAGTGAGCATAGTGCCCAATACGTAGTTTTTTAGCCCTTGCTCCCTCCCCTCTCTCCTTCCTAGTAATCTCAGTGCCATCTTTACGTCCATGAATACCCAATGTTTAGCTTCCACTTCAAAGTGAGAACACGGCTGGGCGTGGTGGCTCACGCCTGTAATCTCAGCACTTCAGAAGGCCGAGGCGGGCGGATTATGAGGTCAGCAGATCAAGACCATCCTGGCTAGCATGGTGAAACCCCGTCTCTACTAAAAATACAAAAAATGAGCTGGGCATGGTGGCACATGCCTGTAGTCTCAGCTACTCGGGAGGCTGAGGCAGGAGAATTGCTTGAACTCGGGAGGCAGAGGTTGCAGTGAGCCGGGACAGCACCACTGCACTCCAGCTTGGGCGACAGAGACCCCATCTCAAAAAAAAAAAAAAAAGTGAGGACACAAGGTATTTGGTTTTTTGTTTCTGCATTTGCTCAGGATAAGGGCCTCCAGCTGCAACTATGTTGCTGCAAAAGACATAATTTCATTCTTTTTTATGACTGCACAGTATTCTATGGTATATATGTACCATGTTTTCTTTATCCAATTCACTGTTGATGGGCACCTAGGTTGATTCTGTGTCTTTGCCAGTGTGAACAGTGCTACAATGAACATTTGAGTGTCTTTTCAGTAGAACAATTTATTTTCCTTTTGGTATATACCCAGTAAAGGGATTGCTGGGTCGAATGGTAGTTCTGTTTTAAGTCCTTTGAGAAATCTCCAAACTGCTTTCTACAGTGGCTGAACAAATTTACATTCCCACCAACAGGGTATAAGCATTCCTTTTACTCCACAACCTCACCAGCACCTGTTATTTTTTTAGTTTTCTGGAGACAGGGTCTCAATCTGTTGCCCAGGCTGGAGTGCAATGGCATGATCATGGCTTGTAATTATGGCTGCAGCCTCAAACTCCTGTGCTCAAGAGATTCTCTCACCTCAGCCTCCCAAAGCTGGGACTACAGGGACATACTACCATGTCTGGCTAATCTGTTGTCTATTTTGTAGAGATGGGGGTCTCACTATGTTGCCCAGGCTGGTCTCAAACTCCTGGTCTCAAGTGATCCTCCTGCCTCAGCCTCCCAAAGTGCTGGGATTACAGGTGTGAGCCACTATGCACAGCCACATGTTATTTTTTCACTGTTTAATAATGGCCATTTTAACTGATGTGAGATGGTTTCTCATTGTGGTTTTGATGTGGATTTCTCTGATGATTAGTGATGTTGAACATTTTTTCATGTTTATTGGCCACTTGTATGTCTTCTTTGCCCACTTTTTAATGGGGTTACTTGTGTTCTGTTTGTTGAATTAACTTCTTCACAGGTTCTGGATATTAGACCTTGGTCAGACACATAGTTTGTGAATATTTTCTTCTACTCTGTAGGGTGTCTATTTACTCTGTTGATAGTTTTTTTGCTGTGCAGAAGCTCTTTAGCTTAATTAGGTCCCACTTGTCAATCATTGTTTCAACTGCTTTTGAGGACTTAGTCATAGTCCTTTGCCAAGGCCAATGTCCAGAACAGTATTTCCTAGATGTTCTAGGATTTTTAGTTTGAGGTCTTATATTTAAATATTTAATCCATCTTGAGTTAATTTTTGTACATGGTAAAATGTAGGAGTCCAGTTTCATTCTTCTGCATATGGCTAGCCAGTCATCCCAGCACCATTTATTGAATAGGGAGTCCTTTCCCCATTGCTTATTTCTGTTGACTTTGTCAAAGATCAGATGACTGTAGTGTGCAGCTTTATTTCTGGGTTCTCTACTCTGTTCTGCTGGTCTGTCTCTGTTTTGTACCCATACCATGCTGTTTTGGTTAGCATAGCCTTACAGTATTATTTGAAGTTGGGTAATGTGATGCCTCTGGCTTTGTTCTTTTTGCTTAGGATTGCTTTGGCTATTTGGGCTCTCTTTTGGTTCTACACAGATTTTAGAAAGTTTTTTTCTTATTCTGTGAAAAATGACTTCGACAGTTTGGTAGGAATAGTGTTGAATCTGTAGATTGCTATGGGCAGTATGGACATTTTAATAATATTGGCTCTTCCAATCCATGGGCATGGAATGTTTTTCCATTTGTTTGTGTCATCTCTAATTTACTTCAGCAGTGTGAATTTTCTTAACATAGGTCTTCTTGGGCCAGCTTGCCTTCAGAGTAGAGAAGAAAAGCTAACAATTTTTGATAGCTACTGTTACTGATAGTGACTAACATAAGAATCGGCTTTGATCTATTTTGGTTTAAGCAATTCTAGATGAGGTGGGGTGGGGACGGGGAGGAAGCACTGTTTAAATTATTCAGACGTGTGCTTCAGTTCCTTCCACAGCTAGCGAGAAATTTAAACTCTTCATAAGTCCCATGGCTGAAATTCAAACTAAAACTTGCTGACCTGGTACCTGTACTGTGTGTGTGCAGTACATGTGCTTGAGAGAGAAGGAGAGAGAGCCTGTGAGTGTTCGACTATTGCTGACTGAAGAGTTACAGCCAGAGAGAAACTTCATATGGGCTATCCATTTTCGTTGTAGGAATATACAAAACAGTTGGAATAAACTCTGTTTCTACAAAAGACCAGTCGTAAATTTTTCGTTTGCAATGTAATATGATCTGAATTGTTCAGGAAATTTGGGAAAAGACTGCGCAAAATAAAGAAAACAAAATTTCCCTAAAAAAAAAAAAAGAACTGGGTTAGAGACTTAAATGTTAGACCTAATACCATAAAAACCCTAGAAGAAAACCTAGGTAGTACCATTCAGGACATAGGCATGGGCAAGGACTTCATGTCTAAAACACCAAAAGCAATGGCAGCAAAAGCCAAAACTGACAAATGGGATCTAATTAAACTAAACAGCTTCTGCACAGCAAAAGAAACTACCATCAGAGTGAACAGGCAACCTACAGAATGGGAGAAAATTTTTGCAATCTACTCATCTGACAAAGGGCTAATATCCAGAATCTACAAAGAACTCAAACAAATATACAAGAAAAAATCAAACAACCCCATCAAAAAGTGGGCAAAGGATATGAACAGACATTTCTCAAAAGAAGACATTCATACAGCCAACAGACACATGAAAAAATGCTCGTCATCACTGGCCATCAGAGAAATGCAAATCAAAACCACAATGAGATACCATCTCACACCAGTTAGAATGGCAATCATTAAGAAGTCAGGAAACAACAGGTGTTGGAGAGGATGTGGAGAAATAGGAACACTTTTACACTGTTGGTGGGATTGTAAACTAGTTCAACCATTATGGAAAACAGTATGGCAATTCTCAAGGATCTAGAACTAGATGTACCATATGACCCAGCCATCCCACTACTGGGTATATACCCAAGGATTATAAATCATGCTGCTATAAAGACACATGCACACGTATGTTTATTGTGGCACTATTCACAATAGCAAAGACTTGGAATCAATCCAAATGTCCATCTGTGACAGACTGGATTAAGAAAATGTGGCACATGGCCGGGCGCGGTGGCTCAAGCCTGTAATCCCAGCACTTTGGGAGGCCGAGACGGGCGGATCACGAGGTCAGGAGATCGAGACCATCCTGGCTAACACGGTGAAACCCCGTCTCTACTAAAAATACAAAAAACTAGCCGGGCGACATGGCGGGCGCCTGTAGTCCCAGCTACTCGGGAGGCTGAGGCAGGAGAATGGCGTGAACCCGGGAGGCGGAGCTTGCAGTGAGCTGAGATCCAGCCACTGCACTCCAGCCTGGGCGACAGAGCGAGACTCTGTCTCAAAAAAAAAAAAAAAAAAAAAAAAAAAAAAAAAAAAAAAAAAAAAAAAAAAAAAAAAAAAAAAAAAAGAAAATGTGGCACATATACACCATAGAATATTATGCAGCCATAAAAAAGGATGAGTTTGCTTCCTTTGTAGGCACATGGATGCAGCTGGAAACCATCATTCTTAGCAAACTATCACAAGAACAGAAAACCAAACACCGCATGTTCTCACTCATAGGTGGGAACTGAACAATGACATCACTTGGACTCGGGAAGGGGAACATCACACACTGGGGCCTATCATGGGGAGGGGAGAGGGGGAGGGATTGCATTGGGAGTTATACCTGATATAAATGATGAATTGATGGGTGCTGACGAGTTGATGGGTGCAGCACACCAACATGGCACAAGTATACATATGTAACAAACCTGCACGTTATGCACATGTACCCTAGAACTTAAAGTATAATAAAAAAAATAAAATAAAAAATTAAAAAATAAAAAATAAAAAATAATAATAATAATAAAAAAAGAACTGAACCCCAAAGGAGTGGAACAAAAAAGAAAGTGTAGAGTGAATCACTAATAACCTCTCACAGTGGTTCTCAACCTTGGCTGTCTGGGGCAGGGCTCATCAGTTCTCATTCAATTGGTATGTGTTGGGCCCAGGCACTAGGACTTTTAGAAAGCTCCCAGGAGATTCCAGTGTGCTTCTAGAATGTGGAGCCACAGGCCTATGGTAACACATTTGGGTGGAGTGGCTTTTTCATGCGGAAATTGCTGTATACAGTTGAAGCACTCTGCAAGGCAGATTGTTTAGATTTTTCTGATATTCTTAAGAATGAATCACAGGATGGATCAGATTGTTTAACTACCTTGATGATGAACGTTTACGTGAGAATAAAGTAGCTGACCCTGTCTTTTTCTAACCTGTGATGATGACGTATCCTAGAAGCAGGTGCAAGTTTTAGGAAAAAAATCCTCAGCTTTTGTTCTGCTGCTTCTTGATTCCTGTCTCACAATTTAGGATGAATATGATGAGTTACTCTTCCCTTCCCACTTCCCTCTCTCAAATCCTTTTTTCTTTCTGGTACTTGATGTGCTATGTGATCTGGGGCAAGTTATTAGTCCTTTCTGAACTTCAGTTTCCTTTACTGTCAAATAAAGATATCATTTCCACCTCATAGGTTTGCTATGAAAGTTAGATGAGAAAATGCAAGCAAAACATTTAACACATCGCTTAGAACACTGTAAACGTTCAATAAATGCTGGGTACTACCACACTTATAATTAGCCTTTGTGCTTTTTTTTTTAAATGATATCAACTATTGAAATATCATCAGCATAGTCTCACTCAGACTCATAGCTAGAGGATCTATGTTTCTAAAGCCTTTGTTTTATGGGCAAATATCTACCCTGCTGTGAACAGAAGGGTTCTCTGAACGTAAGAAATAGTTCCATCCACAAAGGAAGAAAAGAAATGTTACAGGAAAATGCAAGTATTTGATTATTACTGACTGGAACAGAACTTAGAAGACACGCTCCTGTCATTTCCTACTGGAGGAGACACACACAGTGATTAATTTCCTTGCTTTTAAAAATCAGAAACCATGAAGATCAACAAGTTAGAAATGTAATTAACAACTGCTAGTTAACGCGTTGCCGCAGGTGCTGCTGGTCTAGATAAAACGGATTTGATTCTGTAAGCTCCCTACTTTCTGCTACTGAAATGAATGCTTAGTGGGTTTCACCATGAAAGAAAATGATACTGGCATAGACGGGGTTTGCAATAACAATTACTTTTAACTAATGATGACAGAAGAAGTGACAAGTCTGCTCTGTTGAACAGAGGCAGCCCCAGCCAAATGAAAAAGAGAAAGGGAAAAAAGCCCAGCAGCGCAATATAACTTCACCATAGGTTGAAATAAGACAATCAGAAACAAAGTTAGCCTCCCACCCAGTGAGGGTGGTTATACTAGCAAGGCCTCCAATCTTGTTTAAGAGAAATAAAAATTGGAGGAATTGTGGCAGAACCCTATTATAACCCTGGTCAGGGGACAAGGATAATACTCAGGCTACAGGTTTTTGTGTAATAGTGAAAGGTGCTCCACACATCACTTTAATCCACAATGTAACAGTGAACGGGACCCATGTGCAGCAGGGGGCTTCTTCCCAGGGCTGTGCTGAACCTTCGCTCAGCACCAGGCTTTGTTCTGAGGCTTGTTAAAAGTTAGAACCCGCATCCTCTTGGGGAGGCAGGAAATATTTAGGGCAGTAAGGTGGCAACTAATAGGTTTTCCCAACTATTGGAACTGGAGCGGTAATTTACAAGGAGGAAGCTGGGTTTAGTGGTCAGGGTGATGGCTGACCTAGTTACAAAATAACACGGATTTGTTTTCATGCAGGCTCTGGCCCAGACAAAATTTACCTTTGCCTTAGAAAGAAAAAAAAAAATTCACAAAGCTTATGAATATAGGAGAGAAATATTTAGCCTGTGAAACAGTGAACATTACATTTTCGTTTCAGCCCCTGGACACCTATATCCGAATCTCCTCTTGTAGGCCCTGCACAATCTCTAATAGTTAAAGCTCGTCCAAAGAATGAATGTACGCACTTTTAAAATTTCACATTTTCCTCTGGAAATGCTTGGTCTTAACTTTCGTGCAAGGTCAGAATGACACTTCCTTGCTACTTTTATCTTTACTTCTCTAATGCCTTCTGATTGAAAAGTCAAAAGCAAAAAAACAACGAATGCCTTTCTAACTCAGTTCTCTCATAAAGGAACTGATAATAAAATAATATCGACCGTTTCTTCCAGTTAAATGACAAATGTTACTATTAGTACCTTGTAATGAATACTAATATTATGATAGTCCCCTATGCTTGCTGTTGCGTAAAACTCAGGTGATTAAATATCAAGGAAACGACAACACCAAAGTAATATAAATTTAACTACTTGAAAACTTAAAATACTCCTAACAGTATTCCTCACTTCAACATTCCGCACATAAAACAGAAATAAACCATGATAAAAATTCCTTTATAGTCTAATGCTAATTGTGAGTTCCCAGAACATGGTCAGGTCTGCTGCAGCAAAACATGAGTGTTAACTACCTATCCAGACAGACCTGTTCTGAATCTTACTTATGGGAAAATGTGTGTTTTTTGTCTGTTTGTTTGAGAGAGGGTCTTGTTCTGTCGCCTAGGCTGGAGTGCAGTGGCACAATCGTGGCTCACTACAACCTCTGGCCCCCAGGTTCAAGAGATTCTCCAGCCTCAGCCTCCAAGTAGCTGGGATTAATTACAGGCATGAACCACCACGCCCAGCTAATTTCTGTATTTTTAGTAGAGAGAGGGTTTCATCATGTTGTCCAGGCTGGTCTTGAGCTCCTGTCCTCAAGCCATCCACCCATCTTGGCCTCCCAAAGTGCTGGGATTACAGGCATAAGCCACCGCGCCTGGCCTGGAAAATGTTCTTTTTAATTGCCTACAAAAGAATTTTAAGAGTTGACATTCTCTCATCCCCTCAGTTTTATTTTCCTGCAAACAAAATATAAAAAATTGAATTACCAATTTGTTTAGGCGAATTACCCCCAATTGTGGACTTTACCTTGAAAACTTAAACTGATCAGATACCATGTGAACAGATTTAGCAGACGTTTTTCTTTCAATCCTTATTGATTTCATTTGTATTTCTCTGAATGAAGAACATTTTTTATACTATAAAATCTTGCACATGAGGCAGTAAGAAGACATGTTAATCTATAATAGCTAAGTAATTTATATTCAAAAGTGTTATTTTCTAGGTACAAAAGTACTGTGCTACAGCCATACTGGGAAATAATATTATTGTTAAAAAAAAAAAAATTTGAGCAGGTGGGCGCTGTGGCTCATGCCTGTAAATCCCAGCACTTTGGGAGGCCGAGGTGGGCGGATCACCTGAGGTCGGGAGTTCAAGACTAGCCTGACCAACATGGAGAAACTCCGTCATTACTAAAATTACAAAATTAGCCAGGCACGGTGGCCCATGCCTGTAATCCCAGCTACTCGGGAGGCTGAAGCAGGAGAATAGCTTGAACTCAGGAGGCGGAGGTTGCAGTGAGCCAAGATCGCGCCATTGCATTCCAGCCTGGGCAACAAGAGCAAAACTTCGTCGCCCCCCAAAAAAGAGCTATTTGGGGAAATCTGCCCTGCCTACATGAGAGTGGTAAATAAATATAAATATCAGGCAAAATGATTCGGCATCCAAATGGCCCACATGACCCGGAATTGAGAGCAGAAAGCTACCCCTAGGACTGAGCTCTTCGAAGACACAGAAGTTAGGGAAACAGCACCTACTGAGCATGTTGTCTTACTCATCTCTGAAACTCCACAGTGAGAGCACAATGCTTGAAAGAGTATGATGTTCAATAAATATAAATAGTAAATTATTGCAAAATACAAACAAGTCGATAAATAAAATGAAGGATGTGTGGGCTGAAGTAGTCAAGAAAAAGCTTTGGACCGGGCGCGGTGGCTCATGCCTATAATCCCAGCACTTTGGGAGGCCAAGGGGTGGATCACCTCAGGTTGGGAGTTCGAGACCAGCCTGGCCAACATGGTGAAACCCCATCTCTATGAAAAAATACAAAACTTAGCCAGGCATGGTGGCACGTGCCTGTAATCCCAGCTACTAAGTAGGCTGAGGCGGGAGAATCACTTGGACCTGGGAGGCGGAGGTTGCAATGAGCCAAGATTGTGCTATTGTGCTCCAGCCTGGGTGACAGAGAGAGACTCTGTCTCAAAAAAACAAAAAAGCAAAACAAAACAAAACAAAACAAAAAAACAGAAACAGAAAAAGCTTTGTTTGAAAGAGATGCAATTTGATCTGAATCTTTCTTGAGTATAAACAAACAGAGGCTCTAAGGCCTTACCTAGGAAGAAGGCAGAGGACAAGGAAGGAAATATTACAGAGAAAAGTATTCTAGATGACAAATGGACAATAGGAAGAATGAAGAATGACATTCCTCAGCTTTGCAAAGACCACCCAAATCGAACTTAGAGTCTAAGTCAAAATGCAGTGAGGGATAATGCTGGATATGATGGGAGGTGCACTTAGCAAAGAATCTGTCCTGAAGAAAGCAGGGAGTCAATGAAGAGTTCTGAGAGTATTTACAAGGAGTCATTTCCAAGAATGAACAGTTGCAGATTAAGAGAGGTGATGAGGCCTATGCAAAGGGCCACTAGTAAGATAAGATGCAGAAATGAGACTAATACATTTCACAAATATTTACTGCAGGAACAGAGGCCAGTCTTCTTGCTAAATCCTGGGGTTACAAAGATGACTAAGACCTAATTCATGCATACAAAGAGTAAGTGTGATAAAGGAAGTTTGTATGAGGTGCTGTGGGAGCAAAGAGGAAGGGAACTAATCCAGCCTGCAGAAATCAGGACAGATTTCTCAGAACCAAAGGAGTGAGCCAGGCAAAGAGGGACACAGACAGGAGAATCAGCAAGGTGCATATATGTGTGTGCATGTGTGTATTCATTACTATAAGCAATTTAGGATGACCAGAGTGAAAATAACACAGCAGAGCAAGCTAGACTCAGATATGTCTCCTGAAGCCCTTACTCTACCCATGGAGTTCTATCAGGGGCAATCCTCAGATTCACAGACAGAGTAGATCAAGAAAGGTGGGCTTCTCTCTCTCTCTCTCTCTCTCTCTGCACCTAGAAAATATTTAGTAGCTGAGTATCTTGTAAAGCTGGAACATGTGCAGAAATCAATTAAATATTGGATGAAATAGATTTTTCCTAAATCCCTACTTCCTTGTTAACTTGAATGTTTTAAAGTTAAAAAAGAAAACAAAAAACAAAACCCTAAACGTTTTTTTAGATTACTGTTTAAAATATTTACTCAGGTGGCCGGGCGTGGTGGCTCACGCCTGTAATCCCAGCACTTTGGGAGGCCAAGGCTGGTGGATCACGAGGTCAGGAGATCGAGACCATCCTGGCTAACACAGTGAAATGCCGTCTCTACTAAAAATACAAAAAAATTAGCCAGGCCTGTGGCAGGCACCTGTAGTCCCAGCTACTCAGGAGGCTGAGGCAGGAGAATGGCATGAACCTGGGAGGTAGAGCTTGCAGTGAGCCAAGATCGAGCACTCTAGCCTGGGCAACAGAGCAAAACTCTGTCTCAAAATAAAATAAAATATTTACTCAGGTGTATGGATAGGCCATATTTCATTAACTTCTAAAATATATCTACCCAGAGCTGCTGCTATTTTAACCAACATAGGGATGTTGCCAATTCACTGGACCTAAGTATTATCTTATCAAAGCTCTCTCTTAGCTTGTGTCAGTCATGAGACAGGGTGTTGTGGTTGTAGGGGTGATGTCCTTCCTCATCCATCACAAGGGTCATGGCCAACACCCCTGGAAGAAAAGACAGATTAACAAGATAAAAACATAACAAATTGATTTAGTCAAAGTTTTTACGTGACACAAGATCCTTCAGAATGAGAGCCCAATAACTCAAGAACTCAAGGAAAACTGCCTGTTTATGCTTAGGTTCAATGAAGAATGGACAAAAGGGTATGAGCTAATAATGGTAATAGGCTGACGGGCAGGGAAGGTCACAGAGTCTTTGCTTCTGAGGTCCTTCCAACCCCCTTCCGTGGAGAGTGCTCTGTATGCCAAAGGGCCAAACTTTGGGGTATCATTTTCTGAGTCCCAACATGGTTAAACATTCTGGTTAACAGAATGTTCTTCATGACATATATGGATGACCAGAAGAAATAAAAAGAACATAACCGGCAAACCTTCCTGCCTTTTATACAGCATCTGCTGAAGCCTTACAAAGTCCAGGAATTGGGGGTAAAATAAAGATGAACAAAAGCTGCTGGAAAATAAGCTCCATGGTGGTAGGGATTTTTGTTCCTTTTCTTTGGAGTTGTTTTCCAGAATTATAGAACCCACTAAGTATCCATAAATGCAAATGTTTTTGAATGAGTTAAAAAACAGAATTCCTACCCTTAGGGAGTATACTATTGGCTCATAATTAAATCTGTCTTATTGTTGAGGTTTTAAGAACATATGAGGTTATTGCTGTGAACAGCAACTGTCACTGTACCACAGATTCATGGAATTGACAGAGAAGAGATTTTTCAGGTGGCAAATGAGCAAATGTTTCCTACCCAAACATCACCAGAGTAAGAAAAATCACCATCTCATCAAAAATATGAGTCAGTACCTACATCCCTGAAGAGTCTTTCTTGGTCCCCATAGATTAAAGAGAACCCAGATTTCAACATAACTCCTTCCAAGTGCCAAGACATAAAATCCTTGAGATTTTTATCTGGCTCTAATAAAAACCTGTATCTTTTTGGACAGCCAGATTATCTTATCATGTCCCTCCCCCAACATACATTCAGGTCTTCAAGTCCTGTGTGAATTTCACTTCTCTAGCAAGTTGTCCTTGTTTCTCTTCTCCTCCATGGTGACTCTGTGTCCCCTGGGCACCGACACACCCTGTGCATCACAGAGCACTCGCTAAGACACAACTGTGTCTTTGTTGTTACAGCATGCATTCATTTTTATCTCTAGGGACTATAAACTTGCCAAAGACAAGCACTTATGAATTCTCAGATCCACTTTTTCTATAAAAGCTAACCCAATCCATTTTAATAATATACATGCAATATTTCTACCTAGTCATCCGAAACCTTCCACTTCATGGACAAGAGTCACTAGATTTTATGTTAATAAATTGACACAAGGAGTCCCATACTATTTTTAAATTTTTGATTGAAGAAGAATCTGAGAGACACAGCTGGATTCTCAGCGAATGTATGGACTAGAAAGATAAGTTGTTTCCTGAACCTTCAAGACTTTTTTGTATTATTTTCCTGCTAAATTGCATATTTCTGTCCTTCAGAGAAGTCTTGAAGAGATCTGATTTCCTTCTGTTCTATTGTGTTGGTGTGAACGCCTTTGCAATTGAATAGGAAGCCTCGGAGGGTGGCAGGAACAAGTCAGCAGAAGTTACACAAAGTGAGGTGTGTGCTTTGTGACTGGTTAGAGCTCTAATGAGGCCAAGGTCATGGGTTCAACCCCTGAAAAGGCAGGTACTTCAGTTAATTCCCTGCCAAAGGACTGCACCCCTAAACTACTGCAGATTTCCTAGAAATCCAAAGAAGTGAACGTTGGGGATGTGGGTGGGCTAACAATGCAAGTTCCTGAGAGGCAAAGGAGACCTGAAAATGCCCTGCCTCCCCCAATGTCAGAACAGGCCACTCATCAGGAGGAAGGGGCCAGTGCAGGGGCCCCTGCCCTGACACAGCTACAGAAAAACGCTGAATGAGCAGGAGGATCAGAACAGAGCTCAAGGTCTGAATCTGCCAAGTACAACCAGGATGCCTTGTTCTAGGTGTGTCTAGTTCCTGAGTGATCATCAGGACACACATACATACACATGTATTCAAAGATACACCACCAAACCCATAGAGGAGCTGCCTGTGAGAAGAGCCAGAAATGAGAGGAGACATTCTGAAAAGCCAAACTTGCCTTGCACATACCAGATAAAAGCATGCCTTGAACTCAGAAGTATGATTACCTCAACTGTACATCTGAGGTCCAAAAAAAGATGTGTATGGATGGGGGGAGTGAATTTAGTTATTCATGACTCCAGGAAGATAAAGCATGCTTGTAATTATTGATGGCTTCCTTCGAGGACAGAAATAAAGTGGCATAAAATAGTAATTATTTCATATTTTTAGACTGACAGGGAAAAGAGGAGGGAATATTAACCTAAGTTCAAAGCAGTAAGCCTAAAACACCCAAATACAGTAGAAACTTCCTTTGCAATTCTCTCACTATATCAAATCCTAAAAGACAATTTTGCTGTCCTGAATTCTCACGAATTCTGAGCTCTCCTCAAGACCAGGTTCCTGCCAAACTATAGCAGTGAGCCCTGCATCTTCTCAAAGAAATTTAACATAGTTTTACAAGAACCTTCTTACAGGTGGTGTGCAACTTGCCTGTTCTACATGAGTACCAACCAGGGGCCTCCTCCTATCGCTGCACCATAAATTCCATTTCCACAACTCAGCGATTTAACTTCTGTAGAGAGCGAGCCTGAAGAATGGATTTGCTTAAGGAGGAAAAAAAAAAAAGGCTATTGGCTGATGCTGCCCTATCACACGGCACAGAAACAAACTTTTTCTTTTTTTATTATACTCTAAGTACTAGGGTACATGTGCACAACGAAACTCTTTATATGTAGGTATAAAGGCTGAGATGACTAACTCTGGTTTAGTCCTAGCGTAATATTAAAAATATCCCAAGCCCACAAAAGGATCAAAGCCTCATGTTCTTTTTATGTTTTATTACATAGTAATTCATACATATAAAAGAATATGTGTAGCTCTTATGCAAATTTCAAAGCATTATAATCTAAGCCCATATCAGCATAAAATATAGATCTAAAGTGGCTGAATCATTTTTTAAAACTTAAAACAATTATTTAAACAATGCATTCGTTTGTTAAATTGTTGGGCAATTATAAATTGTGTTCAATCAAGGAGGTATCAGAGATGGATTAAGTCCCCAGTCTCCAGGGAACCACACAGTAGTAAAGTAGGGTTAAGGGCCCAGATGAACCACACAGTAGGTTCAGGCCAAAGGGGGCACAGGAAGATCACACAAGGAACATGGGGATTTGGCTCCATCCTTGAAGGTTACGGAGTCCAGCCTTTAAAAGGCACGCAATAAATATTTGACAAAAAAGGTATGAAATTCAGAGAAACTGCTTAACTTCTCTAACACTCAGTTTCTTTCTATGTAAAATGGAATAAGGCCCTGTGTATCCCAGCCATCCTTGGAAGGATCAAAATAAGAATGTATCTGGAAATGCTTTATGGGCTGCAAAGAGCAATATGATTTAAAGAAATGCCATTTTATACAGGTTCTTCAGATTTTTTTTGATTGAGAGGATTCTGTGCAATTGCTTTGGGGAGGGAAAGGTGTTAGATGGTGGTTTTAACTCACCAGGGTTTGAATTTCACTTCAGGATATCCTGCTGTTATTCTGTCTCTTTCATCTGAAATCGGTTCCAAACGTGCAGCTTGGTCACTAAGTCCCTATAAGCTATAACAGAAATTATGTTCCCCGCATATGAAAAATAACGTGAGTTACAGCACCTGGCACATTTGAAGTCTTAAAGGCCGGCTCCTTGCTGCAGCTGAAACAATTGTGCTGAAAGTAAAAGGCAGAAAGGAGCCCTGATATCCTTGCAATGTGGAAAATTCTGTTTCCTTCCATTTCTCTCTATAAATATTTGTTTAATCTTATTAAAAGAATATTAGAGTGCCTAAGCACTTTGGAGTGAGAAAAGGCTCTTTTTTGAAGGTTTACCTGTGTAGGTATGTTATATTATTTCCATTAGGTTTTGAAAAATCCTGAAAACTGACCCCAGACGCCCATCATTAATTCTGGGGAACCCAAGGTTGAGAAGTGCTGGTTGTGGCTATGGGTCAACAGCCCATCTTTTTTTTTTTTTGAGACATAGTCTAACTGTCACCCAGGCTGAGTACAGTGGCAAAATCTCAGCTCGCCACAACCTCCACCTCCCGGGTTCAAGCGATTCTCCTGCCTCAGCCTCCCAAGGAACTGAGATTATAGGCACCCGCCACTATGCCCAGTTAATTTTGTATTTTTAGTAGAGATGAGGTTTCACCACGTTGGCCGGGCTGCTCTCAAACTCCTGACCTCAGGTGATCTGCCCACCTCGGTTTCCCAAAGTGCTGGGATTACAGGTGTGAGTCACCGTGTCCAGCCAATAGGCCAGTTTAATGGTGATTCCACTGGTCAACAATTTCCAGTATTTCCTTCCCAGTATCCACCCCTCCCTATAACTCCATAAAAACGCCCCTAAAATTGTAATATTTTATCACACAATTTAATTAAGTTAGAAACATTTAGCCAGCAGAGTTCATCAAACAAGTATAAGTAAGAGATCAGGCCAGGCATGGTGGCTCATGCCTGTAATCCCAGCACTTTGGGAGGCCGAGGCAGGCAGATCACCTGAGGTCAGGAGTTCAAGACCAGCCTGGCCAACATAGTGAAATACCATTTCTACTAAAAATACAAAAATTAGCCAGGCATGGTGGTACACGCCTGTAATCCCAGCTACTCGCGAGGCTGAGGCAGGAGACTCACTTGAACCTGAGAGGCGGAGACTGTGCCATTGCACTCTAGCCTGGGTTACAGAGTGAGACTCTATCTCAAAAAAAAAAATAAAAGAGAGAGATCAGGGTGTGATTTTGATGGCTCCCTGTGTGCGAGGGTTGTACTGAGTACCTAACTTTCTTCACTCTGTCATTTAATTCTCAAGCTGAGCTTGGTAGGGTGGTGTTCGTATGCTTTTATTTTTTTGAGATGGAGGCTAGAGTGCAGTGGCGTGATCTCAGCTCACTGCAACCTCTGCCTCCTGGGTTCCTAAGTTCAAGCCATTCTCCTGCCTCAGCCTCCCAAGTAGTTGGGACTATATCACACCCGGCTAATTTTTGTATTTTCAGTGGAGACAGGGTTTCACTGTGTTGGCCAGGCTGGTCTCAAACTCCTGACCTCGAGTGATCCATCCACCTCAGCCTCCCAAAGTGTTGGGATTACAGGCGTGAGCCACCATGCCCAGCCCGCACTTTTTTATTTTTATTTTTTTAAGAGACAGGGTCTCACTTTGTCTCCCAGGCCGGAGTAAGTGATATGGCTCACTGCAGCATCAGCCTCCTGACTCAGGGGATCTTCTCACCTCAGCCTACCCAAGTGTAGCTAGGACTACAGGACTGGGCTACCACAGCTGGCTAAAGTAAATACTTTTTTTTTTTTTTTGTAGAGAATGAGGTCTTGCTACATTGCCCAGGCAGGTCTCAAAATCCTGGCTTCAAGCGATCCTCCCACCTCAGCCTACCAAGTGCTGGGATTAATGGCACTAGCATTAGTATGCACATTTTACAGATAAGGGAACCTGGGAATTCAGAGAGGTTAAGTGATAACTGGCCTAAAGACAAACCATCAGGAAAGAATAAAACCAGAATTCAAACCCAATCCACCTGCCACAAAGTCCCTGCTTTGCGCTTTCTACTGAAATAAGGTCATGCACTAACAACATTTCAGTCAATGACAGACCATGTGAACAAAGGTGGTCCCATAAGATTGTAATACTATATTCTCACTGTGCCTTTTCTATGTTTAGATATGTTTGGATACACAAATACTTACCATCGTGTTACAATTGCCTACAGTATTCAGTACAGAAACATGCTGTACAGGTTTGTAACCTAGGAGCAATAGGCTACATCATACAGCCTAGGTGAATAGTAGACTCTCTCATGTAGCTTTGTGTAAGTACACTCTAGCATGCTGGCACAAGGACCAAACTGCTTTACTAAGGCAGTTCTTGGAATATATCCCTGTCATTAAGTTATGCATTAATGTACAGGAAACCTTGAAATACTGAAAGGCGGAAAGTGAAAACAGCATTTCCTTACCTAACATACAGATTGCTGAATTTAGTATTCTTTAATGGAACTGTTTACAGGAAATCTGTTGTATGTATGTTTTAATCTTACCACCTATTTTATAAAACTACATCTAAAAAAAAAGGGGAACCCCTTTATTAGAGCACACATTCAATTTTTTTTAATTCAGAAAACATAATGATTTAAATCCATCTGAAGCCACTTCTCCCCCGAGACAACTCTGAAAGCACTCTGAGGAGAGCCAGAGTCACAGCAGCCCTGGGGACAAGGTCCCCTTCTCATGCACAGCTTCAGGCAGCCAGAACCAGGGCTAGTTCAGAGAACTTCAGGAAAACAGCATTAGGATTTCATGGCCCTTAATACTGATAAAGATCAACTAAAAATTATTCTGCTGGTTTGATAAAACAAGAGGAAAGCTAAGATGAATACACTAGGGAATAAATCTGGGGGACATGAGAAAAAAGTCTTTATAACTGCTGAAGCAGGACACCTTAATCACAGCATTTGGCTCATGCAAACAATTTAATTTTTAAAACAACTAATCTAAGCCAGACATGACTGAAATTCACTGAAACTGGGTTCTAACAGCTCTATTCCAAGGAGGCTAAATGGGCTTTCCTGGTTCCCCCCTACACTCAGAAGAAACAAGGAAATGACAATAATCTCACCCTTAAATAACCCATGAGCCAAGAGAACAAAATATCAAAAGGGAGACATCTGCCTACCTGAGGAACGGCACACAGAACAAATATTTAAATGGAACCCTGTCTCCTTCTAAGACAAATCACATTGGGTGTTAAAACATGTCTAGGCCAGGTGCGGTGGCTCATGCCTGTAACCCTAGCACTTCAGGAGGCCGAGGCGGGCAGATCACTTGAGGTCAGGAGTTCGAGCCCAGCCTGGCCAACATGATGAAACCCTGTCTCTACTAAAAATACAAAAATTAGCCGGAAATTGCTTGAACCCGGGAGGCGGAGGTTGCAGTGAGCCAAGATCGTGCCACTGCACTCCAGTCTGGGCAACAGAGCGAGATGAGATTATGCCTCAAAAAAAAAAAAAGTCTGAAACTCAGTTTAAAACACAACATACTTGGCCGCGTGCGGGGGCTCACGTCTGTAATCCCAGCAGTTTGGGAGGCTGGGAGTTTGAGACCAGCCTGACCAACATGGAAAACCCCCATCTCTACTAAAAATAGAAAATTAGCCGGGCATAGTGACGCATTCCTATAATCCCGGCTACTCGGGAGGCTGAGGCAGGAAAATTGCTTGAACCCAGGAGGCAGAGGTTGCGGTGAGCTGAGATCGCGCCATCGCACTCCAGTCTGGGCAACAAGAGCGAAACTCTGCTTCAAAACAAACAAACATATCTATATATCTGGGAAAAAAAAAAAAAAAACACTCCAAAAAACGGTGATAAATGGCCAAAATATGTATGTGTGCGTTTATGTGTATATGTGTGTATAAAGTGTATCTGAGAAGTCTGATAGGGACAGCTTTCAAGTGGAAGAAATTTATATAATATTATTGGGAGCTGCCTTCTAGCAGCTCAGGCAAGATACACATCTTCTCCAGTGGCACCCACCAGACTGAGAAACGTGATACAAATTAAAAACTCCTCAAAGCAAACCTTTGTCTGAATTGCCCTGACCATAAGAATCCCATTCTGTTGAGACTTAAGACATTTTCCATTATTTCTCAATTTGTAGAATATACTTATTCCTACCTAAAGAAATAACTTTTTTTTCCTTCAAAAAAAGTTAGATCCTGATACAATTAATATGACATGGAAATTCTTGGGTAGTTCATTTATCTTAAGCAATACTGTTTACATTAAACTTCTGGCAAAAGAAAGGATAAGGGGCAGCTTTCTTTTGGGTGTGTGGGGCTGAGGCAGGCAGCAGATTTTGACCTGTACGTATGAACATTTGCAGAATTCTACTCCAATACTTTGAGGCCCTATGGAGGAAAATACACGTTCCCCTCATACATCTGGACAGACTGATCTGTCCTAGGTCATACATGAATTGTAGACAGAGGAACTGATGCTGAATCTATCAGATGATCTAACCACTAATACTAAACGATTCACATTTCATAGAAATCATAAAGTAGGGTACAAAGATATTTCTAATTGTGTAAGTATCATGGCTATCATTTCTTTTGTATTATTTTAATTGATTTCAAAAAATTCTTTGGGGAAACAGAGAGGAAATAAACCATAGATATTGACAGAAGTTCAGGGAAATCAAACAGAGAAGGGGTTTGCAAGTCGTAATAACACCCCATTGCAAGTTGCAGCCCTGGTGAGGGACCCAAGGCAACAGTGAATAACACTAATAAATGTCAATCAGAAAAATGCAGCAACAAAAAAGGCAGCAAACTGTCACATATGGCAGAATAATCCAGGCTGAATGCTTTGTGAAGTTGCATCTCACCATCCACTAACGTTCTAAGGTTGGGAGTATGCGTAGTAGAAACAATTAGGAGACTTACGGCTAAACAGAAGCATCTCTCAGTTCTTCTAATCCCTTCTAAACCCAGAGGGATTTGATCTTTCATTCACTGGGGGCCAGGAATGGCAACTACCCATATAAAGTAAGCACCTACTATGTGCCTGGCATCCATGGTCTTAGGTGATGGCTTCCAGGAATTGCCAGGATCCCTGATGGAGGCTCCTTCTGTGCTGCCTGACCTGCTTTGCTCCTGCCACTGCAGACACCCACGCTGCTGCAGACTCCGAGCCACAGCAAGGCTCAGAAGATCAAGGGACCAGTCACAGCAGCCTTTTTAACTTTGGGAAAACCCAATGCTCACTTCACTCAAACGTTGCAAAGTGGTGCCATGACCCTTTAGCTCTTGGCTCACCAATTCAAAGAGCCACATCACATACAGCCCTTAAGCTGCCCACGGCATGATTCCGTGTCTAGTTCCTTTCCAGGTCCCCCCAAGCGGAAGACAGTTCTGGCAGGGAGTCTGGGCAAGATTACTACAATATTTAGCCTTTGTCCCTTCTTTTGCTATGTCTTATTGTAGAATAAGGCATACAGGTCTGAGAGATTGAGTATGCTGGACCTGAGACCTGTACTCAAAAGGTCCCTGCAGGACTGCAGGTCAGCTTAATCCAGCCCAGGAATCTCCATTTCAAAGATGAAGAAACTGAGGTTCAAAGAAAGCAAAACATGGTCTCTACTCAGAGTACTGGAAGGCCTGATATAAACTTAACCCCAAAGCCATACCTCCTGCCTTAGTAAATTTACTGAGCACCTAACCAGTAAGAAATAGGTAGAAGTGAATGAGGCTAGATTTCACTTCCTTCACTACTGGTGTGAATGGATAAAGGTAACCCCACTTTCTCTCTGGGCTTTAGTTTTCTTATCTATTAAGTGAAAGACAGGATCGAATTGGTGATTTCTAATGTGCCTTTCAGCTCTGAAACTCTCATAAGAGTTGAGGATATAATTATATGTGTTGGTGTGTGCAAATGTATGTGCATCATATAAACAAACACAGACACATATATACATATGGTATCTTACAATTAAATACCATTAGCAACCACATATCTTGCCCAATCCCTTACTGCGACCATGTCTTCCTAATCCCAAACCAAAACTGGACACTGCAACTCATCGTTGCAGCGCCTCAGAATCCAGGGCGTGTGGTCAGTGCTCACTGGCGTCCCTCCAAACACCCATGTAAGCGTACTTTAACACGTAAACGTACTTTACAAGACATATACTAAGTCATTAAATTCCTTGGAAGAAACGGCCAATTTGAGGCAGGGCTGGCCTGTGGGGAACAGAACACACCGCAGGAAGCATAAGTTAAAGGTGACAGCCCGTGGCTGCCCAAATTTGGGGCTCCGCTGCCAACGCACCGGGAGGGCAGTGAGTGTCCAGGCTTGGAACAAGCCTGGCTCGGAGCCCACATTTGAAGACAGGAACCTGCACTCCCGAGTTTGCGCATCCTGCGTGAGCAACTCTGAAAACGTGTAGCGCAGGGCGTGCAGCGGACACCGGTCCTATTTCCTCTCGCACGTGGTGCCCGGCGTGAGGCTGCAGCGCGGGGCCTCCTCCCCTCCCCGCCCCCCACTCCGCCCCAGCGGCCGGCGCTAGGACCCCGCGAGCCGCACGCACTTCCTGGTGCCGCGATCCAAGCCTCCCGCTCGGCGCCCCCAGCTCCCGCCCGCCGCCGCCGCCGCCGCCGCCCTACCTGGCGAAGCAGTACTCGCAGTGGTTGCCCCGCTCGTTGACCGTGAGCACGTAGGCATAGGCCGGGCAGGAGAACAGCAAGTCCCCCACCTGGAAGGGCTGCAGAGCCCGCAGCCCCCGGCCCTTGCCCGGGCTGCAGAAGCGCTCCAGGCCGCCGAGGCCCTCGGCCCTCATGGTGGCGGCGGGGCGCGGGCGCCGGCTGTGCCCGAGCTGCGGCTCCTGGCGAGCTGTTATTGGAGACGCGTCACCCAGAGCTGCGGGGGGCGGGGTGGGAGCCGCCCGGCAGACGCGGCGGCGGCTCCCCGCTCCCCGGAAGGGACGGCGGCCCCGCCCGGGCCTCGCGCGGCCCCGCCCCGCGCCAGGACCCTCGGCGGCCGCCCCGCGCGCGCTCCGGGCCGTTTCCGGTGTGGCCGCGACAAAGAGCCGCAGCACCTTTGGCTTCTGCGAGGAGGGCGTGAGGCGTGTGCGCCTCCGCGGCGTCTCCACGGAGCAAGCGGGACGCGCCCTCCTCCTCGGTGGGAGGGGGGTCACCTGCGCGGAGCAGGTATCCGAGGGCCACCCCTAGACAGTCAGCCTGGCCCGAAGGATGACCAGCACCCGGTAAATAGAAGGGGGCGAAGCCGACTCCCAAACCGTTCACTTGCCCTTGTAAAGACCCTAGAGGCAGTGATCGAGGAACGCCAAGGAGAAAGCGGCAGAGGGGAAACCACAGTAGAGAAGTTTGGTGTGCAGAGGGTTGACGTGTGCTTTTCCAAGGTTAGAGGTTTTTAAACCTTGTGGCTCTAATGAGAACGTAGTTTGCCCTCTGCTTCTCTAGTAGAATTACATGGACGGAAGAGGAAATGCACTGGCCAGCCCAGCTCACCTAGTCTCTGCATGCTGCGAACGATGCAGAGGAAGCCAGAGATAACCTTGCCTTCAAGGAATTTAGGCTGTTGGGGGATAATGCGATGCTGTGCCCAGTGTCCAGGACACTTCGCTAGAGTTTGCAGTGGTTTTAATATGCTTGACCACCCACCAACTGTGATCTTAGAAAAGTCACTTGGGTTAGGAGTCAGAGGATTTAAAGCCCACAAAGCCTGAAACGTACATCCTGTACACATGCACGCTATTACTTTTCATACGAGAAAGGAAAAATATAATACGTGTTCCACGTGATTATGTAAAGACTGGAATTGATGTACATGCGGTAAAGACTAAAATTGTGACGAGATCATTTAGCAGAAAACACTACTTCAAACTAGAACCTCAAACAGTTACCTCTGTAAGTTCAGGACTGGTTTAGCAAGGGGAAAGGATGAATATGACTGGAGATGTAAAATCAGTGGAATTTTTGGCATTTCAGTAAAATGGCTTTATCAGCTGGGTGTGGTGGCTCAGCCCTGTAATCCCAACACTGTGGGAGGCCAAGGTGGGAGGATCACTTGAGCCCAGGAATTGGAGAATTGGAGACCAGCTTGGGCAACATAAAGTCCCCATCTCTATGGGAAATTTACCTCTCAAGTGGTGCTGAGGTAGGAGGATTGCTTGAGCCTGGGAAGTCGAGGCTGCAGTGAGCTGTAATGACTCCATCATACTCCAGCCTGGGTGACAGAGCAAGACCTTGTCTCAAAAGAAAACAAAAAAGTCCTTACTAGTGGCCAACTAAATAAGCCTGTAACCCCTCTTCAAGTAAAGGACATTATGATAGTATTTTTATTTATGCATTTTAAGAAACATCGACTATGACCAGCCACTGGGATAGAAAGATGGACAAAATCGGCCGGCTGCGGTAGCTCACGCCTGTAATCCCAGCAATTTGGGAGGCGGAGGTGGGCAGATCACCTGAGGTTGGCAGTTCAAGACCAGCCTGACCAACATGGAGGAACCCCATCACTACTAAAAATACGAAATTAGCCAGGTGTGGTGGCACATGCCTGTAATCCCAGCTACTCTAGAGGCTGAGGCAGGAGAATCACTTGAACCCGGGAGGCAGAGGTTGCAGTGAGCCAAGATCGCACCATTGCACTCCAGCCTGGGCAAGGAGAGCGAAACTCTGTCTCAAAAAAATAATAATGATAAAGAAATATGTACAAAACGTCCTAGGTCCTTGCATTTGGCACATTCAAGTTTGATAATACTCTCCATTAGTTATTGAGTATTGTTGACCAGGCATCATGCTCCATCACTAAACACATTACCTCGTTTATCTTGACAACAGCCTAATGAGTTAGGTATCATACCCCTCATCCCCCAGATTAGGAAGGAAACTAAGACCCAGAAGGAATGATTTTCAAGGCCACACAATAAATTGCAGAATTTGGTTTCCAAGTCAGTCTGAATTCAAGGTCCATGCTCCTAACCACAGTGTTTTGCTGCAAACACACACAGTTCACTGGGATAAGTGCAGATATGGTGACTTGTACAAAATGTTCTGTGGTAGTAGAGGCAGGGAGTGACAGATTTAGCCCACTAAATAAATAGTCAAGACAGGCATCACATTCAAGTAACAGAGCTAAGACTGAAGGATGGACAGGATTTTGCAAGTGGAGGTGGGGAGAAGAATTTTCTGGGCAGAGAGAACTGCATGCAAAGACAGAAGACCCTGAAGGGACAGAGCTTGTAGTTGGGGCCCCCTGAGCATCTGGAAGAAGATAGGAAATGAGGCAGAAGCAGCTGAAGAGCATCTTCTCCAGAGGTGCGTTTTGTTCCAGAGGCCATGGGAGAGCCAGTGAAAGTGTTTAAACGAGGGGTGGCACATTGAGTCCAGTGTTTTAGAGTGATCTGCCAGCAGCATTGTGGGTTGGCTGGGGTGCCAACATTCACCACTTCATAACTGTTTACATGTATGTAAATAGCCTTGGCACGTGAGACCACTGACAGTTTGCATTTGTCTGTGTGATGACCTGATTAGTGTTTACATCCTCCACCAGACTGTACAAGCTCCATGAGGGCAGGGAATGAGTCTGTTTTGGTTACCCTTACATCACTAACTCTTACCACTACTCCTGGAACACAGAGAGAATGCAAAAAAATTTGAAGGTTGAATAAATGTCATGGAATCTCATTCTGATTTCTGAGGGCTCTAACCAGCAAAAAGATGAAAAGACTGACGTAGAAGTAAACAATTACAATACAGTAGATAATTTACTGTTTCAAGGATTAATGGTGCAAAGTAATCTACCTATTTTCTTTCTTTATTGCAAGAAACTTTTTCCACTTTAATTGGGAAAGATTTCCACAGCTGAGAAAAAAGTAATTACACAGCTACTGAATTGTCTTTCCAGATGAGTGCTGGCTTATTCTTGAGGGTGGAGGTGACTCTGATTTGAGAACACTGGAAAAGAAGCCGCCTCATTTCAGAAAAATCCCTGCGATGATCTTAAATGACTCGAGATGGGGAAATGGTCACTGAAGCAGTAGCCATGAATTTAGGAGCTTAAATTACGAAGAAAACTGTGTTTAAAGTAAACGGCCAAAGAATGGCAATAAACCAGCCCGGGGAGACTGATGACAGCGCTCTTCATGAAGCCCATACTTGTCACTCTGCCACTCTAATCTCACATTCCGTGAAAGAAGTCTTCGAGCAGCCAGGGCCCATCCACTTTTCCTATGCCCTCTGCTCCATGACGTAAGAGGTACGGAGCTTGAAAGGAGTTTTTTGGTTACTTTGCCTCACCGAAACTCAGGAGAAGTGGTACAAGGATGAAAACTCCTTTGCTTAATTTCTCTAACCTAGAAGTTAATGTAATTTATGAGTGAAAGATCCTTCCAACCACAGATTAGCACATGAAAGAAATAGCTCTGGCCTAGGGAAATGAAGCCTTAGCAAAGAAGGTATCCCAATGAACATGAGCAAAGGGCCTAGATGCTGTATAGCTCTGCGTCTACGTCTACATGTCACTTATTGAGGACATACTATGTACTTACACTGTGATAGACCCTAGTCATACCCAGGTGTAAAGACCAACATACACGTAAACAGTTATGAAGTGCTGAATGTTGGCACTCATAGATACTAGATTCCAATCCCTGGAACCTACAAATGGCTTCAAAGGGTCTTGCAAATGTGTTTTAAGGATCTTGAGAGAGTGAGAGTATCCTGGAATATCCAGGTGGGTCCTCTGTCCTGTCACAAGTTTTTGTATGAGAGAGGCAGAAGGAAATTTGACACAGACAGGAGAGGAGGCAGCAATGTGACTATGGAGGCAACGATGAGAGTGATACCGTAATGGGTCAAGGAATGCTGGCAGCCACCAGAGCTGGAAGAGGCAAGGAACACCTTTCCCCTAGAGCCTGGGGAGGGAGTGTGGCCTTGCCAATACCTTCATTTCAGCCTGTTAATCTAATATCAGACTTCTGGCCTCTAGAACTGTGAGAGAATAAATTTCTGTTGTTTTAAGCCACCTCTTTTGTGGTAATTTGTCATAGCAGCCACAGGGAGGTAATAAAATTATAATCCAATAAAATTTTAATAGGGGGCTGAACAAAGTGCAGTAGGAAGGCTTCACAGAGAATCTGACATTTTAGCTTCCAGAAGGAAGAGGAATGATTGACCAAGGGAAAGCAAGTCTCCCAAAATGGGCTTAAGACTAACAGTGCAGGGCTTGGCATGGTGGCTCCTGCCTGTAATCCCAGCAGTTTAGGAGGCCGAGATGGGTGAATCACTCAAACCGAAGAGTTTGAGACCAGCCTGGGCAAAATGGTGAAACCCCATCTCTACAACAACAACAACTGGGCATGGTGGCATGTGCCTCTATTCCCAGCTAATCAGGAGGCTGAGAAAGGAGGATCACCTGAGCCTGGGAGGTGGAGGTTTCAGTGAGCTTTGATCATGCCACTGCACTGCAGCCTGGGCAACGGAGCTAAGCCCTGTCTCAAAAATAAAAAATAGGCTGGGCATGGTGCCTCACGCCTGTAATCTCAGCACTTTGGGAGGCCGAGGCAGGCGGATCACAAGTTCAGGAGATTAAGACCATCCTGGGCAACACGGTGAAATCTCGTCACTACTAAAAATACAAAAAATTAGCCAAGCATGGTGTCGTGTCCCTGTAATCCCAGCTACTCGGGAGGCTGAGGCAGGAGAATAGCTTGAAACCAGGAGGCAGAGGTTGCAGTGATCCAGATCAAACTGTTGCATGCAAGCCTAGTGACAGAGTGAGACTCTGTCTCAGTAAGTAAATAATAAAGACCACAGTTCAAATTCACTGGGGTAGGAGAGACTTTGACAGTCCAGTGTACAATTTTTCTTGGACTTAATGAAGGTTTCCATAGCTCTCACTATGTACCAGGTGTACCTTTAAAATATATTATCATATAATCCTCCTAATGACATTCCATAGAAGAGAACACCGAATTGAGAGGTGAAGCCAGCTGGACTTCCTGGGTCAAGTGGGGACTTGGAGAACTTTTCTGTCTAGCTAGAGGATTGTAAATGCACCAATCAGCACTCTGTAAAAACACACCAATCAGCGCTCTGTGTCTAGCTAAAGAATTGTAAATGCACCAATCAGCACTCTGTAAAAATGCACCAATCAGTGCCTGTGTCTAACTAAATGATTGTAAACACACCAATCTGCACTCTGTAAAATGGACCCATCAGCTCTCTGTAAAATGGACCAATCAGCAGGATGTGGGGGGCCCAAATAAGGGAATAAAAGCTGGCCATCCCAGCCAGCAGCAGCAACCCACTCGGGTCCCCTTCCACGCTGTGGAAGCTTTGTTCTTTCACTCTTCACAATAAATCTTGCTGCTGCTCACTCTTTGGGTCTGCACTACATTTAAGAGCTGTAACACTCACTGCAAAGGTCTGCGGCTTCATCCCTGAAGTCAGCGAGACCAAGAACCCACCAGAAGGAAGAAACTCTGGACACATCTGAACATCTGAAGGAAAAACTCCGGACACACCATCTTTAAGAACTGTAACACTCACCACAAGGGTCCATGGCTTCATTCTTGAAGTCAGCGAGACCAAGAACCCACCAGAAGGAATAAATTCCAGACACAGAGTCACAGAAGTGACATGCATGAACAAGCTGTCTAGCAATGAATCCAGGCTCAGAGCTACTCCACCTCTCTGTTCAGACAGCGCTACAGCTTTCCTTAGAGTACTTGGGGTAAAGGTAGATGGGCGGGAGTGGGCCCCATCATGAAACTCATGAACCTAGGAGCTGGACAGCACTGTGTAGGCACTGTTAGTCAGAAGAATTTTGGCTGACATGTTGAGAGTTTTGCTGTAGAAAGTTCATTTTGTAGCTAAAAAGAGAATACACTAGAAGGGGCTGAGGAGACAAAGGGAACTAAGGCGCCTGATGCAACAAGGGTTCAGAGGAAAAATGTTACTGGCATGAACAAGGGCAGTGACGGTAAATGGGAAGGAGGGACATGGATTTGAAGAACTTTTAATTAACAGGACCCGGTAATTGGGGCGAGTGAAGAGAAAGGAGAAGAGGGAATATGGGCCATAGAAAATATGTCCAAGGACAACTGACATCATCACCTCCATTCAGTGCCTCCAGTTCAATTCCCCCCACCCCCATTCATTGCCCCCCTGCTTCAGCCTTGTATTTATTCCCCAAACAAGATCTTGTTATTTCTTCCTTCACCATATTTCTTGTCTAATCTTTTATTTCCTTTCTTAATGTCACTCAGCCCTTAAGGCTTTATGTCTGGTTTTGTGCAGTAGACTCTCAACAGCAGAGTGAGTTAAAATTTTGAGATATTAGCCAGGGATCATATATTCCAACTCTGTGCTTTCTTTTACCCCTTACCATTAACTTCCCACTTAGTCAGTGGCATTGACTTAGAGAAGAAATGATATTGCAGAATAGGAGCTAAAAGACCCCTGAATTTAGATTCAAAAGCCTAGGGTTTTGGATTGCAAAATCCTAAGGACTTGGGGAACTCAGGGCTCCAGCCTTATTAAATTCAGGATGATGTAGGAGCCAGAACTCCCTCGGTCAGAAAAGATTCTCCAGGCCTGTAATAAGGGATAATTGGAAGGAAAGCCAGAGAGAAGTTGGTATACTTCTCTGAGAAAGAGGCATGCACCATAGTCTCCTTCCAGACTGAACCTTGGATGAGTGAGACAACATAACTAAACCGCACCCCGCCCGTGGGTTTGAGGGGATTCAGAGCAAGTCTGACCTATGTCCTAGTCTTACATTGACCCCCGAACTCCCTATGTAATATAAATTCATTGTGTAGGAGAAATGACTTGAAATACTTCATGAGAAACGGAAGAGTGATTTCCCATGCACCCAAGAGGAGCACTAGAGTAGACAAGTTAGCTGTCTGCTGTGATCTGAAATGTTTGTGCCACTTCTCCTCACCTCCTGTTCCCCACCAGATTCATATGTTGAAATCCTAACCTCCAACATGGTGATATTAAGAATTGGAGCCTTTGGGAGATGATTAGACCATGAGGGCATGGCCCTCGTGAATGGGATTAGTGCCCTTATAGAAACGGCCAAGGGAGCTTGTCTGGCACTCTCACATTGTGGGGCAAAAAGGCACTATGTATTAGGAATAGGCCCTCATGAGACACTGAATCTGCTGGTGTTTTGATCTGTCTTCCCCAAACTGTGAGAAATAGCCATGGCATTTTGTTACAGCAGCCAGAACAGACCAAGACACCATCCAAGAGCACCGTTGTGGATGAGAGCAAGGGGTGGCCCAGAGATCTGTGTGGATTGATGACCAAGGACCAGATGTTCCCACCCCTGCCAAGCACTCACTGCCTTAGCATCATGTGCCAGCCAAATGCAAGAAGCAACCCCAGGAAACTGACCAAGATGACATTTCTACCACCCAGGGAAAATGAACACTCGTAATGAAAATCATCACAGTTTCTTAAATACACGAGTTTACAGATGAGCTTCATCACTCAGGTCTCTCCCTATTCAATATGCCTTTGTTACTGCTGTCAAACACCTTGTCTTAAAATAAGTGCATTAGTAATGACATTTCATTGAAAAACTCCCAATTGCCCTTTATTATATGCCTCATCAAGGCCAAGTTCTCTTTTTGGCTTTAAAAACCCAAACCTTAACTGTCATACACATCTTGAGTTCTATCTATGCTGAGAAGTCTTCTCCAAACATTTCTTCCACAACAGTATCTACTTCCTAAAGTAAGTCTTATCTGTACCTTGTTGGCTTATAATCATAAACCACACACACACACACACACACATTTATGTGTATTTCCGTGTACGTTAAAAGGTCTTCAGAGGGAAATACTGTATATTGTATTTATTTCATAGTCTTCTTAGTGGATAGCTTGATACTTGTTATGTGTTAAATTTGGAAATATTTTCTGAATGACTGAGGTACTGAAATTGCTGATCAGGTTTTGATGGGAGGTGACACTTGGATTTTAACAGTATGTTACACGGGTAATGTTTTTGAACTGGTACCTAGACTTTATGACACCATATCCAAAGAATGAATACATAATTCTAGCTAGTGAATCTATGAAGTGTTTAAAGAGATCACTAGCTTTATTGATCAGAATCTTTATTCTGAAGTAGTTAAAAAAACAATTATATTAATAGAAGTGATGAGGGTTTCCTAATTATGGAATTAGTGCTGCTTTGGGGTGCCTGTGGATCCAGATGGTCAAAAGGCACCCACGTAATGCTCTGCCATCTCACTGGCAAGCAAAGCTTGTGCACTTGAACAGAAAAAAACCCTTTGCTTCCAGGCTGAAGTGCAGCAAGAGCCAAATTCCCCTAATGCATAATTTACAGTCTTCACACCAGCATCTCAACCTCATTGCAGCATTTTTACTAGAGGCGGTTACCCCAGAGGAAGAAACTCTTATCAGTGGGAGGAGTAAGAAACCCAGAGAAATCATGCTTAAATAACTATTTGAGGGTCAGATTTGATGAATTCTTAAACTACCAGCCATGCCTTCTGGTATATAAGGGTGGTTGGTGGGGAGAAAAGCTTAAGCTGACTTTGTATTTATGATTCTGGCAATGTAATAGCTCTGACCAGATACTAAAAGTTGAATAAAAAGGCAAAAAAGAGCCCAGAAAAGGCTACATTATAACATGTTTGGTCTTGAACTAGGCATGTAAGCTTTGAAAATGTTTATCTCTGTCAAGTCTTATTATGCTTTTTTCCCCATCTCCCCCCTCCACCCCGGCCCACCCCCAAAAGTACCAAAGGTAACAAATTTCAGAAATCTTGCATATTTCTCTCTTGCTGAGAACTGCTAACAACTTTCTTACTGGGGGGAGGCAGTGTCTTCTAGTGGCTAAAGGAAGGGACTGGGCACAGAACTTGACTTCACTATCACAGTCTCCTTCAGCATCTCACATGAAGCCAGCATTTTTCAGTGCTTCTGTGAAATTCCAACTGATGTTATATGAGGGCAGGGAAATTCCACAAAAAGAAGAGAGATGGGATATTTAAAACCTTAAAACCTTCTTCTACCTGTTTTACTGGTTTAATCTTGACATAGAATTTGAATATATCAGTCTAGTTTTTCTTCTATGTGAGGGAAGAAAAACACAGGAGGAAAAAAGTTCATAGCTTTGAGCTGAGGAAGCTCACATGGTCAAATGCTGTCATCTTAATTGGAAGCTATTGCAACACTGCAAAAAAATTTTGGAGGCTTAGTTTTTTTCCTAATAAGGGTTAAAATTAGTAACATTAAATGTTTGTTGTTTGGGAAATGATTAAAATTAAAGGTAGATATAACATATTTTCTTAAACCAAAAAAAACAAAAAAAAAAAAACCAGGATTTTTTCTTTGCTTGATAACAAATGAATTTATACAACTTTATCTTTAAATACAGCTAATTTAATGCTCAAGTATTAATAATTATTTTAAATGTTTTGGAAAGTACATAGAAGTCAAGCAAATATCTGAATATATTCCAAATGCTACTTTTTATGAAGTTTTAAAAATTCAGGCTTTTATTTCACTGGCTTGTATTTCTGAAATATAGCACTTTGAATACAGCAGATTACATTTTAATTTTTTTCTTTTTTTTCTTTTTTTTTTTTTTTTTTTTTTTTTTGAGGCGGAGTCTAGCTCTGCCGCCCAGGCTGGAGTGCAGTGGCCGGATCTCAGCTCACTGCAAGCTCCGCCTCCCGGGTTCACGCCATTCTCCTGCCTCAGCCTCCCAAGTAGCTGGGACTACAGGCGCCCGCCATCTCGCCCGGCTAGTTTTTTGTATTTTTTAGTAGAGACGGGGTTTCACCATGTTAGCCAGGATGGTCTCGATCTGCTGACCTCGTGATCCACCCGTCTCGGCCTCCCAAAGTGCTGGGATTACAGGCTTGAGCCACCGCGCCCGGCCACATTTTAATTTTTTTCTTGCATCAATTGTTAGTTTCCCTTTACTAGAGGCTATGTTTCTGTCTTGTCTTCAACATTTCTTAAATTGAAATCAGAAACATTGAATACTGATGAGAAAAATAGATTATGTGGAAAAACAAGAAAATGATTAGCAGAAAACCAAATACCACATGTTCTCACTTGTAAGTGGGAGCTAAATGATAAGAACTTATGAACGCAAAGAAGGAAACAACAAACACTGGTGTCTACTTGAGAATGGAGGGTGGGAGGAGGGAGAGGAGCAGAAAAGATCACTATTGGGCACCGGGCTTAATACATGGCTGATGAAATAATCTGTACAACAAACCCCCTTGACACGAGTTTACCTATGTAACAAACCTTCACATGTACCCCTGAACCTAAAATAAAACTTAAAAAAATGATTAATAAGTATAGCTTTCAGGGTCAAAGGATAAACCGATTGAAGAACTTTTGCGTCCTTTCCGTATTTGGTCATTTATTGATTTAACTGTAAAATGCTCTCTTGGGTGCTGTGGAGGAGCCAAAATTAAATTGGAATCAGATCTTGTCCTCCAAGAATTTAGACTCTACAAGAATAAACATGACATATACTTAGAAAGCTCTAAAAATCAACTAGAATGAAAACCTCATGAGGTCAAGGATGTTTGTCTATTTTGCACACTGCTATAGCCCCACGCAGATCCTGACACAAAGTAGGTGCTCACTAAATATTTGTTAGATGAATGGATAATACAAGGCAGAGTGTTGAGCCATGTTAAGAATTGAAAACAAATAAAAAAATCAGTGATAGGAGGGACAGGTAACTTCTGGTATCTTTGAAGTTATAAGTGTAATTTATAGATAATTAATCCGACAGTTGGGCCATAAACAGAATCTCCTGTGTTTTGCTCTTGTTACTGAAATCAGTCAACTGCTCTGCCATCCTCTTCATGTAAGATCAGAAACACAATGCTTCATATGCTTAACACATTTCTTAATTGAACTGAGGAAGTTAGAGTAGATTTGTGTTTGTGGGGTCTTTAGGTGGCAGAATGATTAAAGTGGACAGCTAGTGCACCGAACCCCTGATTTCATAGATGTTATTGCCTTGGATGGAGACTTAAGGGAACTAAATAAATAATAATGGAGGTGTTA
Organism: Trachypithecus francoisi; assembly: GCF_009764315.1. Taxonomy (NCBI): domain Eukaryota; kingdom Metazoa; phylum Chordata; class Mammalia; order Primates; family Cercopithecidae; genus Trachypithecus; species Trachypithecus francoisi. The sequence goes on along the minus strand of NW_022681470.1, from coordinate 71,311,679 downwards.
CACAAATATGCCAAAAATTGTGAGGACAAGACATGAATGACTGAAGTTTGGGAGGCCTGGGAAGGAAGATCATTAAGGTTATGTGAGTTTTAATGTTTTGTTATTTAAATTAACTTCAACCAAAAAATTGCCCTTGCCTTGCCTAAATAATGTTAAATAAACTCAGCTTACTTTCTCTTTTTTTTGAGATGGAGTCTCGCTCTGTCGCCCAGGCTGGGGTGCAGTGGCCGGATCTCAGCTCACTGCAAGCTCTGCCTCCCGGATTCATGCCATTCTCCTATCTCAGCCTCCCGAGTAGCTGGGACTACAGGCCCCCGCCACCTAGCCCGTCTAGTTTTTTGTATTTTTAGTAGAGACAGGGTTTCACCATGTTAGCCAGGATGGTCTCGATCTCCTGACCTTGTGATCGGCCGTCTTGGCCTCCCAAAGTGCTGGGATTACAGGCTTGAGCCACCGCACCCGGCCACTTTCTTCTATTCTCTGAATTGTTTTTCAACAACTTACTGGATATTTGACTAAATATACACAGTGTCTGTTTGTCTCGGGGCATTTTCTTACAGAGACCTCTTTACTAGATAATTGTGCCTCCTAAGAGGCAGTGCCAGCGTCTGCTACGGTTTTTGCCTGTCTGCAGCAAAATGAGAAGAGCACAGTGTGCTACTTATAAGACTAAACTGACTCATTTTTAAGAACTTTAAAAAATATCTGAGATCAGGACATTTTCAAGGTTAGAATATCTTTTCCTTTTGAACAATGGAGGCTGTAGATGGTATTCTTTTATGTTTATTTTTGAGACGGACTTTCGCTCTTGTCACCCGGACTGGAGTGCAATGGCGCGATCTTGGCTTGCAACCTCTGCCTCCAGGGTTCAAGTGATTCTCCTGTCTCAGCCTCCTGAGTAGCTAGGATTGTAGGCATGTGCCACCATGCCTGGCTAAGTTTTCTATTTTTAGTATAGATAGGGTTTCACCTTGTTGGCCAGGCTGGTCTGAAACTCCTGATCTCAGGTGATCCACCCACCTCTGCCTTCCAATGTGCTGGGATTACAGGCGTGAGCCACCACACCCGGCTGTATTCTTTTTAATGTTCTAGGCAAAATAAAAATTGTCAACACTGCAGATCCCATCTTCTTTTAAAAAACATTATACTAGTCTCTAAAGTGTAGAAGCATGCATGTTACGAATAGTATTACAGTGTCATTGCAGAGACTACTCTGGAATTATTTCTTAACCCAGATTGTTGAATATTCAAATAAACTTGCGCTAAATGCTTAGAATCATGACACCTTGATTTATTTTAGGTCTTGGTCATGGACACTGGTACATGTCTACACCATTTAATATGCAAGACTGCTGTGGATCAAGAAGTATAAGACCACATGTAATTGAATAGAAAACTGTCATTTATTTAAAGGCATTTAAAAAATTCATTTCTGTCCTTACCACAATTTCATTATTTTTAGAAGAGAGATTAGGCATCTTTGATGCCAGTGCTATTAACACTACTATATTAAGCAAACATTTACTGATATAGTTTTATTGAATCCTATTTTTTCTTTGACTATAAATGATGTATTTATGTTACCCAGAGTACTAAGGAAACAAACTACGGAGAAATTACAAGACCACTGATTTTACTGCTTTATAAACATTGTATATTAATTATATAAAGTTTTGAAAACACACATCAACCCAGTGATTACTAGTGTGAAGTTTTTGTTATAGATCTTTTTATATACATTTCTTTAAGCACATATAAATATTTTATAACAAAAAGGGGATTATATTGTACATGCTGTTTTATAACCTGGTTGTAAATCTCTTTCCAGGAAAGTAAATAGTTTTCAATATCATTTTAGTGGCTTTATATTGTGAAGTTCTGTAATATCTTGCCATCTACTTAACTACTTCCTTGTTAAATACCATTGATGTCCATTTTTTCTATTATAATGTTGAAATCAGCATCTTTGTCAAGTAAAATCTTTATTTACATTCCTGAATAATTTGTTAGGCTAAATCTTAAAACTAGAATTGCTGGGTAAAGTGTATACAAATTTATAAGACCTAGTATGTTATATGGAACTGATATAAAAATGTATATATTTATTTGCATACTTGTTATAATGTTTACAGCTCATAGAGAGGATAGAAAAAATAATTTAACTCATTGAGTATCACTCCCTGCATTTCATTTAATTTCCAATAAATTCTTCACAGCTTATATGAGACATTTTAGATGAAATCATCAAAATGCGGATTAAGAGATTCTATATATCCTTTAGACCAAAAGCTTTACTAGAATCAAGGAAACTGAGGCTGAAGTCATTACATATCCTATTCGCATACATAGCTAAGAAGGAGCAGTGCCAATCCAGTTGTGGACTCTGGTGCTGTCTTTTTGCTCCAAGATGCTCAGGGAAGTTCAAGTTGTTGTTCTTTAGATATCCGAGTAACATTTGAGAATTAAATGCAAAGAAGTGAAATAGACTCTGATATGTAAGTTTCACCATTAATTTTGTGGTTGTTGTCACTAACAAGATAGAATATTTAAAAATCATTTTGTGCCTAAAATGCTTAGCTCAGAAAAGCTTTCTAAAACGTTGATTTATTATCTGTAGTTGTATAGGAATGGCCACCAAATGTATAAGTCTAGTCAAGACTGTTCTTTTCTATTTATTATCTATTTATTTTTTGAGACAGTCTCGCTCGTTGCCCAGGCTCGAGTGCAGTGGCATGATCTCAGTTGACTGAAGCCTCTGCCTCCTGGGTTCAAGCAATTTCTCGTGCCTCAGCCTCACAGGTAGCTGGAATTATAGGCATCTGCCACCATGCCAGGCTAATTTTTGTATTTTTAGTAGAGATAGGGTTTCACTATGTTGGCCAGGCTGGTCTCGAACTCCTGACCTCAGGTGATCCGCCTGCCTTGGCCTCCCAAAGTGCTGGGATTACTGATGTGAGTCACCACACCCAGCCTGTTTATTTATTAAAAGGGGAAATAGCTTTATTGCTTTTTCTAACTAAATAAGACATATTCATTGTGAGATCAATAATAAAAATATAAAATACAGAGTGAAAATGGTATATAATCCCATCAACCAAAGATAATTACTATTAACTTTTTGGTTATATCCATGCCATCTTTTACATATATATTCTTTATGTGACCTATCTCTCTATATAGAGAGATAGCATACAGAATTTCATACTGTTCTATAATCTACTTTTTCTCAAACGTCATTGTCATCTCTCATTGTTAATAAATACTGACCTGGCAGGGCGGGGTGACTCACGCCTGTAATCCCAGCACTTTGGAAGACCGAGGTGGGCAGATCACGAGGTCGGGAGATCAAGACCATCTTGGCCAACATGGTGAAACCCTGTCTCCACTAAAAATACAAAAATTAGCTGGGCGTGGTGGTGCATGCCTGTAATCCCAGCTACTCGGGAGGTTGAGTTAGGAGAATCACTTGAACCAGGGAGTCGGAGGTTGCAGTGAGCCGAGATTGCACCTCCAGCCTGGTGGCAGAACGAGCCTCTGTCTCAAAATAAAATAAAATAAAATAAAATAAAAATTGGCCTATATCATAATGTGTAATGGCTACATGCTCTTTTATTGTACAGTAGTAGTTTCTTTAACCAACCCTCAGTTTATAGACATCAGGATTGTTGAAGATTTTTAACTAGTTGAACAATACTGCAACAATCTTTTAAATAGTTGTTTAAGTATCTTTAATAAATAAATTGCTTTTCTTTTGGGAAATGTTACAGGTAGTATCATTTCCTGGATATTTACAATTCACATTCACGTCATAAGCAAATATTTACGAAATACCTACCAATTATGCTAGGTGCTGAGATTAACATTTTAATGGCTCAGAGAGTTCTTTTTTTCTTTCTTTCTTTTAAAATAGAGACAGGGTCTCCCTATATTGCCAGGCTGTTCTCGAACTCCTGGGCTCAAGGGATCCTCCTGCCTCAGCCTCCCAAAGTGCTAGGATTACAGGTGACAGCCACCATGCCTGGCCGCTCAGAATTCTTATAGTAAAGAAACCTTTCTTAGTTTTACGTAATTTAAGGTTTCCCAACCTTTTTTTGACTGTGGAATCACCCCTTTAAAAAATAGAATATGTACTAATATTTCACTGGTCTTATCTGGAAAGAATTTGGAAAACACTAATCTAATATCAATCTTGTTGAATACTACTAACAGGTAGATAAGTACCTGTATCTATCTGTTACTTTTCTACGAACTCTGAAAAAAGCTTCAGAATTATTTAGAAGAAAGATACACTTTAGGCGTTTCAGAGGAATACATCTTTGATCTAAATTTCCAGATTAACTTCCAGAGTAAGTAGTATTTTGGTATTAATGTTTTGATGAGCACACACTGGAGTTGTTTTGTTTTTAAAATGATATCCATGTCATTAGAACAAAAGGGATACTTGAATGTAAAAGGAGAATGTGGGATATAAAGTTTTTGGCTCATCAGTGGATTAGTTGGCGTGGGAGTAGAGTGCAGAGGAGTGAATTCCCATGGGGAAATAGAATAGGAGGAGAAAGTCAAAGAGAGAGATAGGAAAGTATTAAGAGGAATTAAGGAGGGAGGTTATGAGGACTTTTACAGCAACATGTGAAATAACTTTTAAAAATCTGGTAGAAAATGAAGGATACAAAATCCTATTCATAGTGTATAAAAACCAATAAGAAAAAAATCAGAGGAAAAATACAATAAAATAATAGTGTTTGGATTGAGTTCTTTTTTCCCTCTTCTCTAATTACCGTTTTCATTTTTATTTTAAAAATATACAATAAAATTGTAAAGAAAAGAAATACTAAAGGATCAGACAAAATTAGGAGAAGAGAGGCTTATGGAGGAGGAGGAAGAGAGTGGTTGAGTCTAACAAAGGCAACAAATGGATTAAAGTGAATAAGGATAGAAGAGAGAACGTTCAGTTTGGCTTGGAGGAGATCATTAATGGCTCAAGTGCTGTGAAGTGGACAAAAGCCAGTCTGTAGTGGGGTCAGATGAGACAACCAGGGAAGAATAATTTTTTTAGCACCTAGGATCATAATAATTCACTTAGCGGTTCCCCCCAGCCACTATTACTTTCGTTCTGGTTTAATCATGTTGAGATTTTTCCTGTATCAGGTTTTAATTTTTTTTTTCCCCAGGTGTTGATAAATGAAAACCTTAAAAAAAGAAATCCTGTGAGTAAGTTTCTTTGCCCTTATTTTTGAACTGAAAAATAAAGAAATAATAAATTCTTTTTTCTGAGCTGTTCTATTTGCTAGAAATGCTCCCATATAGAAATCTTAATATTACACTGTGAATGCCATTTAAAAACAGAAGAACTTGATTGCCCAAGGTCATTTCACATGCCTTTTTTCCTAAGTGATTTGTGTATATTTTATCCATAAAAGACAAATTATTATGAAAGGATGTGAAATACAGGTTTAAGAAACTCAAAGAACAAAGTGCATTCTTTGCTCTTTGAATTTCTTAAAATTAAGTTCTTAAGACTCCTGCTGCTTATCTTCAAACAAGCAACCTTGAAACTGCTCTATGAAACCCGGTTAAAGGACGAACCAAAGAGTTTCACTTATTAAAAAAAAAAAAAAAAGGCACATGGGAGAGAGAACATTCAAGTCTTCCAGTATCCATACTTACTAACTCAATTGAATGCCTGCGGTGGGTCTCTTGGGAGCACACAGCAGCAACCTCTTTGTATTACAACTCAGCCAGAAGCATTTATTCCCTTGTAATTAAGGCCAAAGGTGCAACCAGTGATGCGAAAGGAAGCAATTAGATGGATTATTCAGTTTCTTCAACATTTCTCAAGAGTTTGTGTGTTTGTGGTTTTATGTTTGCTTGAAGTCCCTGTATAGCTCCCTCGGTTCTCCTTGATACCGTAGGTCCAGCCTCAGATGATAATAGTAACTAATATTGAAATAGCATTTATATGCCAGGTGCTGTTTTAGGGGCTTTAGATGTATTCAAATGCATCATTTAAAAACTGTATGAGGGCTAAGTGTTAAGCCCTAGGATCCCAGGAGTAGACACTGAGAGGCTTAAATGCATGGGATGTATCCCTGAGGTGGTTCCAGGAGGGACCTGTAACAGATTGGGGAAGGTAAAACGGGAAGGTAAAACAGGGAAAGGAGGCTGCCAAGCAAGGCTCTATCTCAGGTCAGAGTCCCTTAGAGGGTAGCTTCAGCCTGGTCCCATAGCATGACTGGGGTGCAGGCTAGGAAAGGGAGCCTGGCACCCATCCTGCTGCACAGTCATTGGTTGGCAACCTCCAAGGATGGCACAAAAGGTGTATCTGTGTGATCTGTGAAGGAATGTGTCAGCTGCACACCGAGAGGAGTGCAACAGAAACGCCGACTTTATCTGCTACAGGTAGATACTATCGCTCCCCCACCATGTGACAGCCAGGCCACTGAGTCTTGCCCAAGATCTCAAAGCTTGCAAGTGGAAGATCTGGTATTTGAAAAGCTGCCGCTTGGTTCCAAAAGCCATGTGCTTAACCACTATGATATTTTGGATAAGATCTGATCTTTACCATTTGCTATGGTATTATCAATAAATTTCTACAATTTTCACAATGGACTATGTAGCATGTAACTATTTTAATTTTATTGGATTTCCAAAAATGCTGAAAGTATGTTTGAGATGAAATCCATTAATACTTTGTTGAACTAAGCTTCTGATACCCAAGCCCCCAAGCCTAAGGTTAAGTTCAGAGAACAGACGAAATATTAGACAATTGGTATACTTTGAAAAAGGTAGTGCTCCCAACCCACTCTGACAGAATGTGCCCAGTTCTTATAGAATTATGTAAAAAGTGATTCTATAAGTCTTTTTAAACAAGACATATTTATACAGAGCCTATTTTTACATTAAGATGACAGTTTAGAAGGCTGTGCTGATTCTCTACATGCGCATCATCCTCTTAAACCTCACCCCCACCTTTTTTTTAGTTTTGTTGTAATGCGATATCTGATTTCTGAAAGTTTTTAAAATTTATTTGTTTTAACTTTAGAACAATTTGCTTCATTTTTACTAAAAGAATTCTCTTTATTTTTCTGTTCTAAAAACAGGAGTATATATAATACTTGTCTATCACTTTTGCTAGATAAAAAGAGGGAAGGTTTGTGCATAGTGGTGGGTGACCAATTTCATAACCTCTTCCAGATTCTTAGATTGGTGGTGCTGGAGAGCAAGTGACCTGAAGAGAAACAAGTGGTAACCCAACCTGCATGAAGAGAATTCAGTAGAACCTTGCTGGTATAGAGAAGATGGCACCAACAAGAGTGAGAACACTTTTAGGAAAGGCTTAGGAAATGTGGAAGTTTTCCAGTTTTCTTCCTATGTGTTTTGGGTGAAGGGGGAAAGGCCCCCTTTTTGCACATACCTGTGGAAGGTAACGCTGTGTGGGTGCGTTTAGCCCTAATCTCTGCCGTGGATCAGGATTATTTGTTGTGGAGGAGGGAAGAAGAGAGGGAAAGGCTTGAATGCTTCCGAAAGATTTCAAGAGCCTAAATAATGAAAGCTAACAGTTTTACAGTGCTTACTAAGTGCAAGAAACTGTTGTAAGAGTTTATTATTAACTCCTTTGATTCAATTCTAATGACCCTATGAGGTAGGTGCTATTATTATTATCTTCATTTTACAGAAAAGGAAATTGAGACCCAGAGAGATTAAATAACTTGACCAACATCACACAGCTATAAAAGTCAGTTATGGAGCTGGGATTCAAGCTTTGGTGTCTGCTTTCAGATTCATACCCTTACCCATTACCCTGTACTACCCATCTGCAAAGTGGAGAATGTGCTGATAACATTGGTAATAATCATTTGTCGTTTCTTTCTGACTGCTCTCCAATTTTTTTAAGAGAGCTGTATCTAACCCTTGGTAATAACTAAACTATGGGAGAAAACTTGAGTTCTGATAGTAAGAAACATTTACAAAATGGTATGAAAGTTGATGTGAAGTCTAAAACCCTTATATGTGTTTAGAAATTCTAGAGAAGAGGTGGCAGCCAGGCAGACGAGCTCTCTGTTCTGTGCAGAGCTGATGGTACTCCCTGCCCTGGGGAGCTGGCACTGGCAGCGATTACATCACTAAGTCACCCTCCATACTCAGCTGCTTGCTAAGAATTAAATTGCTGGAACCAGATCTGGTGAGCCTCATGTTACCATGGCTTGTTTGTGGAGAGCACATTAGTGTGATACATTGAGTCTTCAGAAAGTTAAATTTAAGATCAGCTTTATTACCAAAAATATAGTGTACGCTGGTATTACTCCTGGTTATTTGGTTCAGCTCCTCAGGTGAACAGTCTCACCCCTATTTAGTCCATTGAGTCAAGCTGACCTCCTTTCCCGGTTACGGGTTTGTGGACAGGAGTGACTCAGGCGGCTTCGCTTGCAAGGGAGCCAGAGAGCCGCTCGTGCCTCTGCTGCCCTCTAGAGGCGTGTCAGGCCAAGGCTGCTCATCTCTGAGCCTTGCCGACAGATTGCACCACCAGTCCACCCTTTGTCTCCCTTTTGAATCTCCACTAAATACCATTTGTCAAAAGGGTTGAGGCAAAACCACTCTGAGCTTCCAAATCAATAATAAGACTTAATTAGAATTCCAAGCTAAGCCATTGAGAGTTGCTGTTTATATTGGGGAAGATGCAACACTTCAGTCCTGTGTTTTTCAACCCCTACGGCTCAACCATCAAAGAGAAATGAGTCAAGGTTGTTTTAAAACTATAAATAGAGCTAACACTTACAAAGCATTTGCCACATGCCAGGTACTATTCTAAGCACCTCGCATATGATGACCTCTTTAATGAGGTGGGTGGTATGTGCATCTCCATCTTATAAACAGGGGAACTGAGGCAAGGTACTGCTAACTGTTTCTCACAGTTCGTGGGTGGTAGAACGGGCTTTGAACCCAGGTAGCTCTGGCTCCATGGACTTGGCTTATAATCAAGGCATGCATTGCAAGTCCAATTTTTAGTTAGAGGTTTTGTTAAAAATCTTCAACCTTAATCTGGTAATGAGGAAACAACTGGCCTGGACCCTTTAAAAATGTAATAAATAAAGAAGGAGAAGGAGGAGGAGGAAGGGGGGAACTATTTTAGAGATATGAGAACACAATATAATTCACCATCCATGGTTAGACCCTGGATATAAAGAGACAAAACTATAAACAATATTACTGGGAAATTAAGAAAATATGAATATGGGCTATATTTTGGATAATCATATTAATGTTACCAATCCTTGAGTATGATCTTTTTATTGCTATATAGCAGCATGTCCTTGTTCTTAAGTGATACTTGGACTATTTAGGGGTAAAATATCATGATATCAGCAAATTACTATCAAACAATTCAGGGAAAAAATATATCTGAAAAAGAAAGAGAAAGCAAATGTGGCAAAACGTTAAAAATTAGGAAACTAGGTAAAGGGTATATGATGTTCATTATACTATTTTAAAAATTTTTTTCTAGGTTTGGCATTTTTATCATAAAAAGTAGAGGCAAAATAATTACTTATTTCAAAATAAGAGGTAGCCATGGCTACACCCAAGGTATCTGCCTGGACACCCCAAGTGGTACAAATAAGCAAAGTATGTTAGAGTTGGGAATCCACAGGCAAGCTTTGAAATCTGTAGACATATGTTATATGAAAGTGTATGAGATATTACATCTTATTTATTCATGTTTTTCCATTAGTACTAGGTATTACATGCACCATTATGTATTTTCAAAAAAAGATCAAGTTTCCATCCAATAGAAAATAAATAGTGCAAATTATAAAGCCTGTATGAAACTAAGTAAGATCTAATTGTAATCTTGGGATTGTTCTGTTTTTATCATCAACAAATAAGGCATTTGTAGGAGACTGCCTGCCTTATTTATTCAGCACTGTGTTCCAGGTACTGATTTAGTGCTGGGGATATGGGATACACCAGTGAGCAAACCAAGATCTCTGAACTCATGGTGCTCACCTTCTGATGGGACAGAGAGACAAATATTATAGCTCAGTAAACTGCAGAGAATGTTAGAAAGTGATTATTGCCAAAGAAAAGTAGAAAAATAGAGCGGCATAGTGGGAAATTGGGACAGGCAGTTGCAGAGAAGAGGGTTTCGGTTTTAAAGAGGATCCCCAGGGTAGGTTTCATCAAATATGACCTCATGGCACCTGGAAGGAAAGTAGAAGAGAACAGAGAAGAACAGCCCTAAGGTGACAGCATGCCCAGAGTATGGCTGGAGCTGAGTGAGCAAGGGGGAAAGAGGAGAAGGATATGAAGTCAGAGAGGAAATAGAGGATGAGTTCACAGAGGTCACCATGAAGGCTTTGGTTTTCATGCTGAGTAAAATAGGAAGCCACTGGATGATTTTGAGCAGAGGAGTGAGGTGATCTGACTTAACACTTGAAAGGATCAATCTCGTAGGGGGACAAAGGTGGAAGCAGCATCTCCCTTTAGGAGCCTATTCCAACAATCCAAGCAAGAGAGGAGAGTGACTCAGCACAGGCTGGGCGAATTAGTGGTGGAGAGATGTGATCAGATTCTGGATATTTTGTTGGTAGAGCCAACAGGAAGGATTTGCTGATAAATTAGATGTGATGTTTGAGAGAAAAAGACAAGGGTGACTCGATATTTTTGTCTGGAGCAACTGGAAAAATGAAGCTGTCATTCCCACGGATAGGGAAGACTAGGTCGAGCAGATTTTGAGGGAGAAAATCAAGAAAATTAAGAGTTCATGCTGAGTTAGATCTGTCTATCAGACATCCAGATGGAGATGCCATAAAGGTAGTTAGATATAGAAGTTTTGAGATTGCAGAGAGGTCGGGGCTAGAGATTTAAAACTGGTCACAATTGGTGTACTGATGGTATTCATAACCATAAGCCTGGATAGGATGACCAAGACAGTGAGCGTGGATAGAGAGGAGAAGAGTATTAAGGAATGTGCCCTTGAATTATTCTGTTTTATTGTTTATTTATACTTGTTATGTTTCTCATTTTGTTTAGAAAATTATTACGCTGTGTAAAATAAAAAGGAGAGTTGACAATTATTTAAATTACTGAAGATAGTCAATCAAATAATTAAATTTGCAAAGTATATTAATCTTCCTTAATTATCTGGTTTGGTTTTCTACAAATGTCTGCATTATTCAGATACTGTGACATTACATTTTGAGCTGCTAGTGTTATTTAATCAGTAACATACTCATCTTTAGGACCGTAAAGTTCAAAAATGCTTTCAAGCAATTCTCTGGGTGGAGGAATAGTCTGCATATGTGTTTATTTCCTTAAATTAAGTGTGCTTTGTTGGAATATGAGAATTCTTTCCTCTTTTTCTGATGCTTATGACTTGACAGTCCTCATTTTGGTGATATAGTAAATGGCTTTTAAAGGTTATGCCCAAGCATATCCACTATTAGCAAGGACTGAGAGGAAAGGAAATGCTGTCTCTGGGGCAGGGCGGGGGCACATATATTTGTTATTTTTATAAAATAAAAATAACTGGTGAAAATGAGGAATCTACTCAACTGCAAATTAGTCCCTGTGGTGAATGTATTAGTAAGTTTTGAATCTTGGTGTCAGACCCATTTTAACACTCTTATAACTGGGTAACTGTTATAACTGGTTAACTGAATAACTGGTTAACTGGGTAAATGTAAGGAAGCTCCAGAACATATTTTCCCACCGCAATAAACTGTATAATGGTAGTAGACAAACTAGATAATACAGACATGTGATGAGGTTTATCAGTAGAGGAAAAACCCAATTTAATCTAACTTTAGAAACACAGAAGCTTATAGATTCATATGTTGAAAAATACAGAGGCAGACCCGGCTTCTGTGTTTTTGATCAAGAATCTAGTTGTTTTGTTTATTTCTTTGTTTTTTTGTTGCTTCTCTGCTCTGCCACCCAAATTGTTGTCTTCCACCCAAAGCTAGCTTTCTTCACAGGTCTAGAGAAGCTGCCAAAAGTGAGCTGGCTATTTGCTTTCTTGAAAATGCCCAAAGAGGAGAAACCCCTTTCTTCAATTTATCAGGCAAGTGATCTGAGTTTAGTGCCAGTTCTTGTGGCCAGGAGAATGCCATGTGTTAGCAGTCTTATGGCCTCAGTTACCTGAGCCCTGTGACAAACTCAAAGGGATTCCCTTGACTTGCATTTTTGGAGATGTCAGTGGGGCCAATGCCCTTTGAAGCACTGGCTGCTGTGCAGCAAGGGTCGGGGGGCATGGCTGTTGGGGAGATGAGCATCATGGCACTCCATGTGGCCTGAATCACCCACATAATCCAAACTCAATTAATATTACACTTGGATTTATTGTGGAGACTCAGGTTCCTAACTTTGGTTGATATTTCTCTCTCTCAGGGGCTTTCTCCATTCGGTAGTGATAGAAAATCAACTATATCTAGTTATGAAAAATTCTGAGCTAAAACTCAGACATGGACAAGAGGAAGATCCTTCACTTTTTCCTTAGCTACTAGTCAATATAAACAAATGCCTTTTTAGGCACTATAGAGAATATATTTATTTCCTGTTACTTAGAGCAGACATAGAACACTATATACATAAATATCATTTTTATGTGAACACTTCTCTGTCACTGATGTTGTTTGAACGAATTTTTATGATAGAAGCTTATTTCCAACACTTTCAAATTTCATTATATGGATGACTCCAAGAGGGACATTATATTTATGTCACAGTTTAATGGGGGCTTTTCAACTAAAGTTGATGAATTGAACATATATGATTACCACAGCTTCCTCACTGAAACCATATTAAAATGAAAGTAAAGGTGTTTTTAAAGGCATACATTCTCAAGGACAAAGAGAATGTGAGGGGCGACAACAGCAACAAAATGTTGGAAGTTGAAAGGCAATGGACACATTCCAGATCATGAAGACTGAAATCTTCCGGTGGGAAAAGTACAGAAGCAATCCCATTTGAGCCTCTAAACCACCAAAGGCTCAGGAACTGGCAACATGAAGTAACTTTGAAAGTGAAGGTGTAGACAGGGTGGAAACAGAATTGTTGATGAGTTTGTTAAAGAATGAAGCCCCACGTCGGTATTCTCCTGCTGCTGTGAAGATGAGCAATTGTTCCCTTTCTCATTCCTCCACTCCGTAATATAAAGAGAGGAGATCTATTTTCTGGAGAGGTGAACCAGAGGATCTCTGGACGGGGGAACACCAGCACAGCTGAGGGTAGAAGATATAACTGGGTAATCAGGTGGAACTCTATACAATAAGAGGGGTGAAGGCCAATTTCATTGCCTCTCCAGACTCCCAAAATGCCAGGAGCCATGCAGAAGATTGGAAGTCCCTTCTTTGAGGAATCCAACTAACCCAAGAGCATAGACCTAAAAGTATTGAAAGGCAAAGATCCAGTAATGAAAAGACTAAGCAAGGCTGGATGCAGTGGCTCATGCCCGTAATCCCAGCACTTTGGGAGGCCGAGGCGGGTGGATGAACTGAGGTCAGGAGTTCAAGACCAGCCTGGCCAACATAATGAAACCTCGTCTCTACTAAAAATACAAAAAATTAGCTGGGCATGGTGGCCGTTGCCTGTAATCCCAGTTACTCGGGAAGCTGAGGCAGGAGAATAGCTTGAACCCGGGAGGTGGAGGTTGCAGCGAGCTGAGACTGTGCCATTGCACTCCAGCCCGGGGGACAGTGTGAGACTCCGTCTCAAAAAAAAAAAAGAAAAAGAAATAAAAGACCAAGCAAAATCACTTTAGAGTGAAGTCCATTACTCTCAAAGCCTCAGTCCCTCGCAACTTCCAATCAGCTCTTTAGTTCTCCATTTTAAAATATGAACAGGGCTGGGTGCGATGGCTCATGCCTGTAATTGCAGCACTTTGGGAGGACAAGGCAGGCAGATCATGAGGTCAGGAGATCGATACCATCCTGGCTAACATGGTGAAACCTTGTCTCTACTGAAAATACAAAAAATTAGCTGGGCGTGGTGGCACGTGCCTGTAGTTCCAGCTGCTCGGAAGGCTGAGGTAGGAGAATCATTTGAACCCGGGAGGTGGAGGTTGCAGTGAGCTGAGATCATACCACTGCACTCCAGCCTGGGAAACAGAGTGAGACTCCATCTCAAAAAAATAAAAATAAAATAAAATAAAATAAGAACAGATTACCATACATTTGAGGGAAGCCTCTATCAGGAAAGACAGAGACCAAACAACAGAAAGTGAAATTTGGAGAAAATAGAAACCATATGGAGAGAAAACTGTGAGGGAAAAACTAGCCTGAGAAATATAAGAGAAATCATTGTATCTATGAAACAAGAACATGATGCTATAAAAAAAGAACAATCACAGAATATTAAAGAACCCTTGAAACTAAAACTATGATTGATTGCACCAGACTGGGCAACATAGTGAGACCCCATCTCTACAAAAAATTAAAAAATTAGCTGAGCATGGTGGCGTGCACCTGTAGACCCAGTTATCTGGGAGGCTGAGATAGGAGGATCACTTGAGCCTGGGAGGTCAAGGCTGCAGTGAGCTGTGATTGTGCCACTGGACTCCAGCCTGGGCAAGAGTGAGACCGCCATCTCAAAAAATCTATATGATTGCAGAAATGAAAAAGTAAAGGAGGAAGATGAAATGGTGGAAATTTCCAACAAAGTAGAACAATTTGACAAGGATAGAAGATAGAAAAGATTAAAAATTTTAGAGGATCAGTCCAGGATTTCCTATATTTAAATAATAGGAGTTCCTGAAAAAGAAAATAGACCAACAGAAGAGGTGGAAACAATCAGAGAAACAATTTATAAAATTTCTCATTACTTATTGAATGAGCCCACCAAGAGCCTAGCATAATGGATGAAAATAGATACACATTACAAGATATCATCATAGAATGTTAGCATACTGGAGAGAAAGAGAAAATCATGAAGTTTCCAGAGGGAGCAGGGAGTGGGTACTAAGTCAGATATGTAGAATATCAGAATGGCATTTGAGATAGCCATAGCAACACTGGAAGTTAGAAGACAGTAGAATAATGGATTAAAAATTCTGAAGGCAAATGACTTCCAACTTGGAATTTCATATCCTTCAAAAGTATTATTCAGAGTGAATGCATTTTCTGACATGCAAGTTCTCAAAAAATATGACATCTATGGCTCCTTTTCCCAAAACCAATTAGGGAATATGGTATAGCAAACAAAGAAACAAGTCAAGATGAATAACATGGTATCTCAGATGCATCTGATAGGGAGAAAAAATTATGCTGGGATGCTAGTGAAGGAAGAACCTAGGACATCAGTTGTACCGTAGAATTACAGAACTCCTAGTGCAGATTGGAATTAATCAGATAAAAGTGGAAATGTTCCTGATTTTGCCTTCTTTCAGAAGATATTTATACTTTTAGAGAAAAATTTGTGGATGAGTTTGTTAAGCATTTAGAAAACAACGCAAATGAAAAATATTAAAAAAAATAAAAAAATATAAAATAATTTTGTTTTCCTAGAAAACAAAATGTCTGAAACAATAAATATAATCATAGTATATTATAGTATAGTATATTATATTCCATTGCTTCTCGGCCTTTTGGCTAAGATCAATTGTGTTATATTCCATATTTTGTTGACTCTAAGATGCCATCAATTATATATGCACCAATGTTTTATGTACTACTAAGAAAGAAAAATCTCTGCAATCAAATAATGACAGAATGACAATGTTAGTTCTGTGTAATGTATTAATCAGTCACATCTGTCTCTGCTGCTTTGAAATTTATTGCACCTATACTGAGGGTTTTGGTGTATTTTCCTGTCTTCAGTTGCGTTTGCTATGATAGGGAATCTTTTCTATATTCTCATTAACTAACATAATATAGTTTCATCTATTCGTGGATATCTTTTTGTTTTAGATTTTAAAAAGTACTCAATTATGCTTTGTAAGAAAATATTGAGCTGCTGTCATTCCTCCAATATCAAACATTTATTACTAGTAAATTTATGCTCTATTATTCTTTTTGTTGCCTTTCCATGTACACAATAACTTTTTGTTTTAGTGACAATTCTTCTTGAAGATATTTTATGTGGCAGTTAAACTCAACTGATGTGTAATGCCAACCATGCACAAACTCACCTGAAGTAATGACATTATCAGTAGCTTTGACTAAACTTTTACATATGCAGTGACAACTATATTACAATGACTCTCTGGCCAAAAGCAATTGAAAGACACACCCACACACCCAGTTTTCAGAGTTGTAATATTATAGTAGAAAAAAAGAATCCTAGAATCAACTTAATAAAGTTGTTCATCTATTATTAGGATAAACATAGTAATAATACTATAAACACTGAATATGAACCAAAAGTTAAGATGTAATTATATTGGGAGGATAGAGGGAAAGAAAATATACATATATATGATGGTGATGAGTTCAGCAAGTGTATGTATGATTATACACACACACTAGTCTCAGTATCTTCAGGGGATTGCTTCTAGGATTCCTGTGAATACCAAAATCCACGAAGTCCCTTATATAAAATGCATATAACCCAGCCACATCCTCCTGTGCAATTTAAATAATCTCTAGACTACTTATAATCCCTAATACAATGTAAATGCTATGTAAATAGTTGTCACACTGTATTTTCAAAAATTTGTATAATTTTTATTCTTGTTTTGTTATTTTGTAGTTGTTTTTTTCTGAATATTTTCAATCAATGGTTGGTTGAATCCGCAGCTGCAGAGGGCCAGTTATATGTACAAATCATATGTATATATGATGATGATGAGTGCAGTGTTGGTGAAGAAAAGCTAAATCTTTAATTTCTAAGGTGAGGAAGTCCATTGTTCATGCCTAATTTTGAATACTGATCCTATACAAGTAATCATGTTATTGAAAGAAATAAAATGTTAATAAATTAAATAGCTAAAATAATTGAGAGAGATTATCTCTGGACAGTATTTTTGGGGTCAGAGACTTTTTTTTTTTAAATAAGCCTTTGAATTATTTGAAACTTTAGACTATCCATATATAATATGGACAAATACAGTAGTTAAATTTAAAATAAAGCAGTAGCAACACAAAGATTGCTAGCAAAATTTCCTGTTCCTAGTAAGCTATTGCAATTTACTAGTCTTAGTTGACATTCAAAACATTTCTGGAGTAATTTTCTTACAGCAAACATAATACACAAAATGCCACAAAATGTGGCATTTTCGATCTTTTGCTCTTATGGAGTTATATTGAACTAAGAAAGATAGCTCCTGCATTGTTACTGATGGTAAATTTTTGTGTTTTGATTCAGATTTAATCTTACCTGAGATATATAGAAACGAAAAACGTTCTCTCTTTCTCTTATTAATGAAGGCATTTATAACTAAAATGATTTTTATGTTTTTGCATGTTAGTAATCATGACTGGCTGGGCTTCTAACCAGCCCCAAAGAAGGAGCCCCCCCACTCCTCATATAGTGTACAGATAAACCTCCTTCCCTTGCAATTTATTACATTTTTGTGGCTTCTCTTTCCTATGCTCACATCTTAGGTTGGTTGTAAGTTGGTGGGTCAGATTTCTTCATCAAGAGTCAGTATTTCCTGTTGTTTAATTAATCTGAATCCTGCTAATTAGTGACTATCAGGGCAGCATGATTTAAGGAGAAAAGTACTGGACCACGAGTCAGGAAACTTGATTTTTATCCCAGCTGGGCCATCTATATCCCACCTCTTTGTGCCTTAGTTTTCTTACTTGTCAATGAAAGGTTTCGTATAAGAGCTCTCTAAGGCATTTTACAGTTACAATATTGTATGAAAACATATGCATTTATTTAAATGCTTTATTACTAGATTACATCACAGTGGAAATTTATTGAGACCTTTTCATAGAGGTCTGGATATTGGTATGTGCAGTAAGTTGACAAATAACAGAAGGAACTACATAGACTTAAGTTACTGGGCCAAAAAAAAAAGTCTGGGTAGAGCACAAGCAATTTTTTAAGTTTAAGAAACATTATTAATGTTGCATTCTATGCTAGTAACTTATGTATGGCATGATATTCTAGAGATAAATGCTTCTTAATTGGTTGCAGCACATTTGTAAGGAAATGGGGCATATATTTTCTAAATGTTGCTTCTAAGCAAATTAGCTACCTTTAATATTAATCCATTATATTTTATGCTGCTGCAACTATCATTTCTTGTTTTATGCATCCTGTGATGTTGCCAACCAAGGCAAAAGCTGACTTCGCAAAATCAGATGAATATCTACATTGAAGACATAAGCCATCTGTACTGAGTTAGTTAAAGAATTAGAAACTATCCTAAAAAAGTCAGACTCTAACATAAAAATGCTCAGTAGGTATACATTATGTACCATCTAAGAAAAAATATCTTCAATTTAGTTATGGTACTTAATGAAAACAGTAATAAACAAACACTGCCTCTAATAATAATAATTATGCCAAACCCAGGCAGGCTACACAGTGTGCTCATTTTGCGATTGATAAGTACAGGCAGTATGGTCTTTCTGCTGCTAAGGGAGTGTTGACCTACAGTTTGAAGACAATTAGCTTTTCTTTCTCAGTTCTGCCCCCTCTGGCAAATGCCATGCCATAAAGGGGAGCCAAGTAAACAACATAGATTGATTGTTGTTACTAGAAGAGGGAATATAGAATGACAAGTCTTTATTCAAATAATCACGTATTACTTGTCATTTAAAGCCCTTAAATATGTGCCAAGTGACTATTTCAATGGTTTTCAACTTGTGATACATACTAGAACTATCTGAAGATTTTTATTTTTTTCAAATTCAAGTGCTTAGACCCTCAATATTTTGCTTAATCTATCTGTAATCTAATTTCTTTTGAAAAACTACAGTAAATGCCAATTCAAATATCAACCAAAGGTTGAAAAAGATTGCTCTGTATGATAACTAACCCTTCAATGAGACAGACATATCTGACACAATCCATTTCTCCTACAATTCATTTGAATTACAGACCATAACTTTAGATTTGACCTTTGGGTGTGAAATGTTAGTGATAAGTCCTCTTAGCTTACCATGTTATGGCCTATTTGTTTTGACAATATTTTATTGCTTGAATGGAAATAATTAGTTGTATTCTGCCTTGTCTTTACTGTTTTTCCTTGTATAAGGTTTTACTGGATTATTTATTCTGTATTTCTCAAAGCCTGGGGAACAGGGAGACCTGTAAGTCTTAGGACATGGCATAGGAGAAAAGTAGGTACAAAATTATGTTACCACCACTTTTCAGTATCTCCTTTCCCCCTTCAGTTTTCTCTTGTTTGCATATAGGATCAATACCTATGACATGTGACCATTTTCTGATAATGTATAATTTCAGAACCTCGCATTGTTGATAGGTTCTTATCTTTCTCGATCCCCTCAACTCATTTCCTCTCTGGTTCTTATCTAGTACAGTACGTAAAGAAAAGTCCAAAAGAAATACAAGTTACAGGCAGAGTTCTCCTTTGCCCACCCCACCACACCTCAATTTTGTTTCCTATTATTCATGACAAGAAAATAGGGTTTTGAGTGATGGGAGTGGGACAAGGGAGCAAAGATTGGAAAATTTTGCCATACCTTGTTCTGTAGGAAATTGATTACCTTAATGAAATCTCCTCAGTAGATCTTGGTAAATTGCATGTTTTGACATGGATAGGAGGCTACAAGCTCAAACTAGTTCCACATGCAGCAAGGAGCTGTGGTGTGCCTTTAAAATGTGGCTGGGCTGACTTGGTACCTGTTGCCTTCATGGTGGAGCTACTCAGCGGGACCCTCCATGGTCTTCTGATTGGGAACCTGAAAGTCCTCTTTCTGTTTTTACTTCAGGACATGGACAAAGCCCTAGAGTCCCAGGCCCAAACCACCTTCACAGGTTTTAGAAACCAAAGTCTTTCTTGGGCTAGATTTTATCCCATCTTTTCCTAGATATATTCTTTAATTCACACACACATGCACATACTTTACTTTCCAATGAACATGATGAAGGGGAGAGAAAGAAAGGTGAAGGATCCAAGAGAACAGACAGATCCTGTCTTTTATCTCAAGTCTCTTTGCTTCTATGGTTCATGGGACTTTGGTTTTGGAGTCTCAGCCCAATTTTAACGTTCAAGCTGCCTATTACTGGTGGAAAAGGGGGGGAAAAAAAGAGCCGCTTCCCTGTCTCTTTGCCTTCATCTGCTGTTCACGTGGAAGTGTGTGCGGCTGACCCAAACCTCGCTGACATGTCAGCGTGCAGCCGCAGGACGAGGGGTGTTTGATTTATAAATGGAATGTATAATAGGCACGATGCCTTCTGAGCTGAACGTTCATGGAAAATCACATGCCGCTCACATGAGGGACCAAGATCTTTTTTTTATTATTTTAATGAATTGAGTTTTTTCAGTGCACCAGGGAGATAAGAAGATACCTGCCAATAACCCTCTGATTGTGTCCTCGGCCAATTGGTGGGCTTGAACATGGGTACTCCTCTCGTCAATTGAGTTTGTGTGTTAAGTCAAGGTTTAGCTTTGGATTTGAAGCTCTCGCTCAAACAAAGCCACAGACGCTCCGACAGTGGAAACCATCGCATAATTCTCCTCTTTGTTTCTTTAAAGAGGACGAGGTTGGTAAAAAAATCCATTTTGGGAAGATTCAGTCTGAAGATAATGATAGTGAAGATGAGAAAAGACAGCAGGTTGTAAGTTCTGGTCTAAGTTCGGAAAGAGGAGGAAAAAAAAGGTTGAAAAGGCAATAAACTACAGCAAGGCCAACAGATCAACCAACATGAGAAAAACCAACAGGTAACAAGGGACCTCTGGAGCTTCTGAAGAATAGAGATCAGTAGGAAAGCGTTTTGAATGAGAAATAAAATGCTCCTTCCTGTCAGGGAGGAAGGGAGGTGTATGGTGCTTGAGAAATGGGAAAAAAAATGCAATTAAAAGCCAGATATGAATAAAGATCAGGTGAGAGAGGATGTCACCCTGTGGCCTTTGGAACTGTGTTTCTGCTGCCTCCGATTTTTTTTTTCCTGGAACAAAGGAACAATGTTGTGGAAAAGTGGGTGCCAGATACTTTAGGAAAATGAGACACAGTGAAGCGGATAAAGGAGACAAAGACAATTGCAGTCATATGCAGTAAACTGGAGGCAGCTGAGGCCTGAGACAAAAGGTGAAAATTCGGAGCCAGCAAGATGACTGAACCATGGGAAGGAAGGAGGGAAAGATGATTCACAATAACATTTGAAAGACATTGGCTTGAATATTTATTAGCGTGTTGCACACTGCTTGGCCTTGGGGGACTGCCTTTGTTCAGTGAACCATTTCCCAGTTTTAAGGCAATCAACAGGAAAAGAGCTTGAAAGATGGCCACGGATGCATGATACATAGTGTTTGAGAGCAAACCTGAGATAAGACTTTGGCTCTGAGAAAGTGGTGGGTTGGAGGCATTGTTACCCAGGGGGATCATCTCGCTCCAGAATTAGACTCCAAGAGGAAATGCATGATTGAAATGCCATGAAGGGATTCCTTGTCATGAGACTAAAGTCTGCAGCACATCTTAGTCTAGGGTAATTTCATTTAATTCATCCTGGACATAGATGAGAATAAAGAAATGAGTAAGGCCAACTGTAGGATAACTGAACATTATAAACCCATAAGCAAGTCTCCTTTGGGGACATCAAGTCTATATACACATCTGTGTTCTTTCTTAAAAACAATCACATCAGAGGCCGTTTGAAGTAAGACTTATGATCCACCCATCTCAAGATTTTTTCCAGAAAATAAGACTGAAGAATAATTTGTAGAAAAGGTGATCATCATCCTTTAGGGTGCTGTTCTCAAAAAGTTCCTGATGCACTCAAAAATATAATATCCTTAACCCTTTCTTATTGGCGTTATGGCTGTGTCCACAAAAAAATTCCCTTCTATTATTTGTTCTTAACAGTAAAATACATTTTTACTAAGCCAGTCAAGGACCTACTTATATAACTAGTTAGTTGGTATTTATTCTGGTAATGAAAAACCACTCATAATTATGGAGTTGCTGTTTAAGCATTTATTAGTAAGATTCTGCCCAAAATGAGAGACAAGAGAATCTGAATATAAATGAAAAGAATCCCAAAGTTAGTTTTCTATGGAGTTGAAACACTGAGCCAAATGGCACAAGAAAAGACATAGAAGAATGAAAAGCAAACTTGGAAAACAGAATTGTCTGAGGCATCAGTAAGCCCCTGAGTCGGCTCACGGTGTTTGTGTGCAGTTAGCGGAAAATGAATGCCCTTGCTAATCTTCTAGAGCACTCTATCAGGGAGTAAATGCACCAGTGCTAGCTAAGGGAATGGAAAAGGAATTAAGTCCTGTCCACCTCAATACCCACAGTGCCATATGTTTTCACTGTGGGGTTTGCAGAGGGGCGCCTGCATCACAGCAGACACAAGGGTTAGTAGAAGTGAGGTAATCGAGAGAATAGCACTCAGCAAAAACATTGACGTGTTGTTGGAAATGAAATAGATGTTCAGAATCTCAATACACCCAAAATAATTGTTGTCATATTATGTCTTCTGCAAAGGGGCAGCAGAACAATCTGGAAAAGTCCAGAGGCTCTTACTTTGCCCTCTTCTCATATTGATGATTGTGTAGATATACATGAGAGTACACGTGTATAAATACATGGGTCAGTTAAGCTAGGGCCATGGGGGTTTCGGGTTGGTTAGTTCAGTTAAAATAACACAGAAGCTACTTTTCAGTTTTCCCAAATTAATGATGTGGAATCCTTAAGTTGCTCCATCATATATCAAAACATTCACCACTATTTCCTGAAAAGAAAAAAAAATGCAGGAGTATTTACTTCACATAAAATTTCAGGTTTTAAATGTAAGAAGCAATAATTACACGTAATATAAAACTAAAATTTTATAGTTTGCAAGTGCTTTTAACATGCATGAACTAATTTAATAATTTGATGATTATTTGCCTTGACTAGATAAGATAATTGAGGACAAAGTCTTTGTCTTATTTATCTTTATACTGTCATTGCCTAATACAGATTACAGCACATAGTAGGCATGTGATAGAGATTGCTGAATAAAAAATTATTTTATTTGTAAAGAGACTTAAATGACTCTTTGATCATTCACTTAGACTCTATGGTCTTTAGTTTCTCCTGTAAAAAACAAGATGTTTGGACTAGATTTGCCCACATTGGACAGCAGAACAACTCTGGGGCTCCTTGAATGAACACATTCTTGGATTCCATCCCAGCCTACACAATCAGAATCTCTAGTTGTGGATTCAATAAAACACATTTAAGAACCAATGCAATAGATAAGCTCTGAAGTCTCTTTCCCCTTTAAGATTCTCTGAAATAAAGAAGGTTCTGTAACGCTTTTAAGTGTTTGTTTCTCATTAACTCCTTGACAGATAAATAAAGGGGGGGAGTTTTGATTCAGGCCTTTGTCTATTAGAAATGAAGATGATACATCTTGAAATTATCACATAAGGGAAAAGAAAAAGAAAGACAGAAAGAAAAAAAAAGAAAGAGGGAAGAAAAGTATGCTTGTGATGGTTAATACTGAGTGTCAACTTAATTGGATTGAAGGATGCAAAGCATTGATCCTACTTGTGTCTGTGAGGGTGTTGCCAAACGAGATTAATATTTGAGTCAGTGTGCTGGGGAAGGCAGACCCACTCTTAATCTGGTGGGCACAATCTAATCAGCTGCCAGTGAATATAAAGCTGGCAGAAAAATGTGAAAAGGAGAGAATGGCCTAGCCTCCTAGCCTGCATCTTTCTCCCGTGCTGGATGCTTCCTGCCCTTGAACATCGGACTCCAAGTTCTTCAGTTTTGAGACTTGGACTGGCTCTCCTTGCTCCTCAAGCTTGCAGATGAGCTATTGTGGGAACTTGTGATTGTGTAAGTTAATAGTTAATGAAATATATATTACCTATATATCTATGTATCTATCTATCTATCTCCTATTAGTTCTCTCCCTCTAGGGAACCCTAATGCAATGCTTGATTTATAATACTGTTTTATACACTTTCTAGAAGAAAGCCATGACTATTGTTGTAGCCTCTTGTGTTTGTGTAGCATGTTGTCAACCACTTCATCTCATTATCTTGTGTGCTTATTCCACAGTAATTTCCCGCCCATTATGTATGTGTCTCCGGAGACCCACACTGACAGGTGGGAGAGGAGAGGACAGAGAGAATAAAAGCACAGTCAGCAAAGAACAATAGGAGGCAGCATGCTTGACCCTTCTGGTCATTATGGGATTTTCGCATTGTTAGTCAACTAGCTAATTGCAATTTGGAAAGTCCTAGTTTTCTCACTTACCTATATGAGCTCCATTTACCCAGATGCTTTCTTGCCATGGCTGATAATTAGATGGTGACTTCTGTCCTTCTTAAATAGACAAATTTGGAGCCACATTAGATTGTTTTCAGCAAAGCGACACTGCTGGGCCTTCTGAGCAGTTATGACAGCTCTGGGACAAGATTCAGACCAAGAGCTGGTAAAGCCCCCTGTGATGGAAGAACTAATAATGAAGATTTTAAAAATACAGGCTAAAAATGTTTCCCTGCTGGCTTTTTTTCTCGTTTTTAAGAAATACAGTGTAGATCATTTTGAATTTAAAACCACATTAGGCCAGGTGCAGTGGCTCACGCCTGTAATCCCAGCACTTGGGAAGGCCGAGGTGGGCAGATCACTTGAGGTCAGGAGTTTGAGACCAACCTGGCCAAAAGGGTGAAACCTGTCTCTACTAAAAATACAAAAATTAGTCAGGCATGGTAGCACACACCATCTACTCTGGAGGCTGAGGCATGAGAATCACTTGAATCCAGGAGGCAGAGGTTGCAGTGATCTGAATCACACCACTGCACTCCAGCCTGTGCAACAGAGTGAGGCTGTGTCTCAGAAAACAAAAAATAAAAAACACACATTAAATAAAAAATAAAGACTAGAAAGACCTATAGCCAAGAAGATAGGAAACTTACTTTTCATGTCTCTGATGACAAAGTCAGGTAAGAATGTTTCTGAGAAGAAGATAAAGATTTGGGGACACGCCCATAGACAATTAATTGGACTTTGTCTTAGACAACAGTAAGGTGTGTGTGTTTGTGTGTGTGTGTGTGTATGTGTGTGCATTTGAGGGGCAGGAGATAAGCTGAGGAGTGCGAGTTACCAGTCTTTCTTAAAACCCGAGTATTTTCAAAGGAGGAGGAAAGGGCTATAAAATCATTTTAGCTAAATTTACACCAGAAAAATTCTCATTCGGACAGATCTAAGGCAACTGAAATAATCTCTTTCCCCTTCATTCCCTGGGGCTGTGTTTTTTATTGAGAAGCCTTGGGAAAGCCAGACTGTGGGCAGGAGGGCAGGCGCCGGTTGGAGGTCTGAAGGAGAGTAATGTTTTGCAGTGCTGGAGGTGGGAAAGGCAGCACAGAGGGGAGAGAGAAATGAAGGGTTGCCTGGACTCATGGAGAACATTTTTGGAGAACAAATTCAGATTCATGAAATGACTTTTGAGTTCGATTATAACAATATGAAAACATCCATGTCTTTGCCAACAAAGATAAGTAGAACATTTAGAATACTATTTAAAAAATCATATTTTCGGCTGGTCACGGTGGCTCAAGCCTGTAAGCCCAGTACTTTGGGAGGCCAAAGGGGGCGGATCACAAGGTCAGGAGATGGAGACCATCCTGGCCAACATGGTGAAAACACATCTTTACTAAAATACAAAAAATTAGCCGGACGTGTTTGTGCATGCCTGTAGTCCCAGCTACTTGGGAGGCTGAGGGAGGGGAATTGCTTGAATCCAGGAGGTGGAGGTTGCAGTGAGCCGAGATCGCGCCACTGCACTCCAGTCTGGTGACAGAGTGAGACTCCATCTCAATAAAACAAAAAACAAAAAACAAAATAAGTCAAATTTTCTTCTTTTGTGCAAAGATTTAAAAAGCTTAAATACTTTGTGTTAAAAGAACATTAACAACCAATGTATCAGGACATTAATTCATTCAACAAATATTGATTAAGAACCTACTGTGCTCCAGACATGTCCGAGCTTCTGGGAGACAGCAGTGGACCCGATCCCCTGTTCTTGGTTCACCTGGGTAGCAATCACAGCTGCTTCTTAAAGGTAAGCCCTCAATCTTGACCACAAAGAGCGTCAAGGAACTGAAGTCCAAGGAAATGCAGCCAGCTATGTCAGCAGCCTCCTCCCTGCACTATTGCTGAAAGCATATACGAGTAAATCTGAATGAATTTAAAGAATACCAACAAGTTGATTTTATAGATACCTTTCTTTTTTTCTGGCTGTCCTCAGAAAAACTCATCCTTTTAAATGACTATCAACTTGTTCACCTTCAGGAAATAGAAATAGAAATAGTCATGATGTCACTTTGAACTATCAACGTAGTTCCATGCCCCAGCATTAGTACTTTAATTTCTCTCATATAGAGCCATCACTTCTACAAGTGTACTTCTCATCCAGTAACACCAAGGTAGACAGAGACCAGTCAAATTATGTGGTCACAGGGGACCCAAGTTCAAGGCCCTCTGAATAGTTATCTTCTATACCAATGTCTACAAACACACACACACACACACTTTCCTTGAAATTGATATGAGGCTTTGGTGTTGATGGTAAAGATTCTTATTTCCTAGGGTTAATACTTGGAAAACCTAAAATGTGGCAAACATTAAAGAGATAGTATGACATTAAAAAAAATACACAGGGCCTGTAATCCCAGCACTTTGGGAGGCTTGAGGGAGGGATCACTTGATGTCGGGAGTTCGAGAGCAGCCTGGCCAACATGGTGAAACCCCGTCTCTACCAAAAATACAAAAATTAGCCAGTTGAGGTAGCACACACCAGCTACTCGGGAGGCTGAGGCAGGAGAATTGCTTGAACCCCAGAAGCAGAGGTTGCAGTGAGTCGAGATCGCACCACTGCACTCCAGCCTGGACAACAGAGGGAGACTCCGTCTCAAAAACAAAACAAAACAAAACAGAAACCACTGGGTCTATCTCAGCAATATTTCTGCTAGTGTTTATACCATCTGCATTAAAATCACCTGGAAGGACTGATTAAAGTGCAGATTCCTGGACCTATTCCATACCCGAGGAATCAGTAGCTGGCGGAGAAGGGGAGATGAGAGGGTGGGAATGCCAAACAAAATTTTAAATATCAACAAGCAGCCTGGGAAATTCTGATGCACACTACATTTTGTGATCTAGTGCTTTAGAGAAGGCAATAAGAATGCTTTGATACCTCTATTTCCAATGAGCAAGTGTAGTTTATCAGCCAAGAACCATGACATCTTCTGATGCTGCCTTTAAAACTGGCTGGCGGGTCAGGGCACAGTGGCTCACGCCTGTAATCCCAGCACTTTTGGAGGCCGAGACGGGTGGATCACAAGGTCAGAAGATAGAGACCAGCCTGGCTAACACGGTGAAACCACATCTCTACTAAAAATACCAAATATTAGCCGGGCGTGGAGGCACATGCATGTAGTCCCAGCTACGTGGGAGGCTGGAGTAGGAGAATGGTTTGAACCTGGAAGGCGGAGCTTGCAGTGAGCCGAGATTGTGCCACTGCCCTCCAGCCTGGACGGCAGAGTGAGACTCTGTCTCAAACAAACAAACAAACAAACAAACAAAAACTGTTTGATCCGCCAGAAAGCAAAAATATGTCATGGGTTATTTCAAAATTCACTATAATGTATAGTTAAGCACAAACTATGTAGATCTCTGCAAAAAAGACTGTTACAAAACTGGCTGGCCCTTGACGTCAACGCTGTTGTCCACTGGAAAACCACAGTTAACTTGATCTGTGAGTTGGCGGTGGGGCAAGGGTTGGCAGTGTCTCAAGGTCAAAGGCATCCTGACTGTGGGTAAATAAGACTAATATTAACCTCAGGAAAGTCTGCATCCTGGCAGTTTGTCTGTACAGCTCTATGTAGTCATCCGACTTAGGCTGGGAGGTTGTATTAGTTTGTTCTTGCACTAATATAAAGGAATATCTGAGACTGTGTAATTTATAAAGAAAACAGGTTTAGTTGGCTCACGATTCTGAAGGCTGTACAGGAAGCATGGCAGCATCTGCTTCTGGGGAGGCCTCAGGGAGCTTTTACTCTTGGCAGAAGGCAGAGCAGGAGCAGGTGTCTTACACAGCAGGAGCAGGAGGAAGAAGGCCGGGGGGGAGCCACACACTTTTAAACGACCAGATCTCACAAGAACTCATTCACTATCATGAAAACAGCACCGACAGGGAAATCTGCTCTCCTGATTCAATCACCTGCCACCAGGCCCTACCTCCAGCACTGGGGATTGCATTTCAACATGAGATTTGGGTGGGGACACAGATCCAAGCTCTCTCTGAGGTATATGGCCTGATTGAACTGGTTAGCCATATCAACAATTCCTAACTCAATGGGCTTTTCATAACTGTGACTTCACTTTTATGAGCAGCAAATCAAAATCTCCAGACATTTTCTTATACAATTTTAGGTCCAGCTTCTATTTAAAATTATTTAAAAGTCTCTATGGGAGTATTACAGGTCTAAAGTAAGATTTCTAAAGGTGTGGTGTTATCATCATGCCACAGAATTCTCATTTTGAATCAATCAATCAACACGGGGACTCACAGACTATAGGAAAGCCTGCAAGCTTACCTGTGTTACTTGTGTCATCCACGTGTCCGCCCCTCGCTCCTCTCCGCGCTAAGAAGCTGCTGATCAGTCTCTCTGGGGCAGGCTCTGTCCCAAGTTCCCTTCTAGACTTTTCTTCTTCGCCATCGCCCACTTTGTTCTTTCTTAGGATTCTCTTGCTCAAATGGACTGCATTCTGATTTGCAATTTTTTTTCTATGTCTTTATATGTTTTCTCACCTTTCCCTCATCTTCTAGGCTTCTAACAGTTCTCAAAGGAGGAGCTTTAGAGGGTGTTTCTAAAATCCATGGAGAAAAGCCTGTAGAGCTGTCTTCTTCCCCATGATCTTCTTCTCCCATGTCCTCCCGGAATAGAGGAACACAAATGAGTGAGAGAGACATAAAGGTCACCTTGGAACAGTCCACCCAGGAGTTCCCAGATTATTATATTTGATTGACGAAAATGTTGATGACAATGATGGTGGTGGTAGTAAACGTTAACTACCTCATTGTGCCTTAGCTAATGCCACAGGAACTTCTCTTTAAATGTTATAGGTTGGATTTAGTTCTTTATCACTGCTACTCTACTATCTGAAATGGTAGCAATGAGTCATCATTGGTTAATCCTTTCCCAACGTGCAGAACATTATTTTATTAGAGACGGGAGAGAGGAAATGATACAATAATGTAAGACAATATAGTCCTTGCTGATTTTAGGCTTATCAGACACATGGTATGCAGGTATATACATGTGAATGTATACTACACACACATTTAAATCTATGTATATTCATATATAAAATATATACTATAATTCAGTATGTATACTAAATATATCTACTTTAATGGCTATATATTTTAACCCCTTATTTGTCCTTGCATTTTTGGACAACATGATAGAAAACTAGAATACAAATATGCTGAAGAGCATTTATGAATGAATGAGCATAAATGCAAACTTTAACAATGATGTGGAGGAAAAAACAAAAGAACGATTAACACCATTTAGATTTAAGAGATTAACCAAAATGAATAAATTAGCTGTTAATATTGTAGCATCATAAAACAAAAAGTGCTCATTTTGATGACTGAGTGAAAAGTTTGGTTTTGTTTTCCTCATTAAAATGTGTGAATAAACAAAGTTAAAAATATATTGTTCCCCATGTGGGAAAGCTGTGATCAATGAAAATTAATCTACTTCAACTATTTCCATGAGTTATCAGCTACCCTTTAAGGATTCAAGGGATTGTTGACATTAACCAGGATTTCCAGGAAATCAAGATTTGATTTAAATTGAGACATGTAAGATTTCATGAACCCAAAGATTTAAAAGGCATTAAAATAAATGTTGACTAATCCCTTAGGGAAATCAGTCTAGGATTAAATTATGTTGCTATAATAACTTAGAAATATTCAAGAAAATGGATAAAACACTATGCACACATTAAAATCTGTGTTTTACCTGGAAAATATGAAGAATGATACATTTATGTTGATATTTTGCCTTTTAAATCTACTTGTAATTCTTGTTTGCAAAATTTACTCGATTTTATTTAAATAACATATCATAGAGTAATGCCATGGACATATTGGATATTTTGTTGCCTTTTCAGGGAGGAAATAATGATTACATCTAAAAATATATAGTCATAGGATGACACGGCTGCAAGGATCTTTATAAGGTGATACCTTTTCCCTTCTCACGAGGGAAAAACAAGGCTCAGAGGGACATGATCTGCTTTAGGTCACACCCATAGTTCTAAGGAGAGACAGGTCTAAGAGTGAAGTCCACAATTTATATCTTCTCCAGAATTGTCATCTTTGACAGATGGTTTCTCAAAAGGGAGAAGCAACCAGCCGAGCTGCCTCTTGAAATTTTTCCTGATTATTTTAAGTCACTTTGTGGCTAAAAATGTGGTAGAAGAGGAAGAATTAATTCCTTGCCAAAGAAAAAATCAACTGTTTCCTGAAATCTGAATGGAGTTTAGGGGGAATAAATGAGACTACATCAAGGGGTCTAGTTACCATAAAATAACAGTTAAAATGTGTTGAGTGTTTAGTATGTCCCAAGGATTGTGTGCTAAGCATTCAAAACGATTTTTGTTTCACTCACTTTTGAGAAGCATTATCTCATTTGATCTTCCCAATAACCCTATAATATAATTATTATTAGTTGCATTATTATTAGGTTCAGAGAAGATAAGTATAATTTGCCTACGGTTTCATAGCTGGGAGGCTAGGATTTGAAACCAGTCTGACTGAATCCTTAACCAGGCTTGTAAGCTTTCTACTATGTCCCATAAAGGAGGGATATTTCTATTGGACCTCAAGAGAAGGTTGCAGGTGGAAGTGCTGATGTGGACAGTTTAGATGGACTTCTCCAGGATTCGCTGGAAATCTCCCTTAAAACTGGGTCTGGGAACCAACCTATCATTTATCTCCAACCTTGAAATAAAGAATTCCCACCCCATAAAATACAACAAAAACCCTTGCTTTGTTTTATTCTTTATCAACAAGGTTTTCTTTCTTTCTTTTTTTAGTGAGACGGAGTCTCATTCTGTCGTCCAGGCTGGAGTGCAGTGATGCGATCTTGGCTCACTGCAACCTCCACCTCTCGAGTTCAAGTGATTCTCCTGTCTCAGCCTCCCGAGTAGCTGGGACTACAGGCACTCGCCACCACGCCAGGCTAAGTTTTGTATTTTTAGTAGAGATGGGGTTTCACCATATCGGTCCAGCTGGTCTCAAACTCCTGAACTTTTGATCCGCCCGCCTCTGACTCTCAAAGTGCTGGGATTACAGGAGTGAGCCACCGCACCCGGCTGGTTTTCTTTGTTCAATAAATGTATTTTACTGGGCTACTAGAAATCTGAGGTTGAAGTAGCATTGTTCTCCAGTGTAATATAATGTCATGTTTCTCAAACTCTAGTCTCAGGTCTGCATTAAACACTCTTAAAAATTATTGAGGACTGGCAGGCATGGTGGTTTACACCTGTAATCCCAGCACTTTGGGAGGCTGAGGAGGGGGATCACTTGAGGTCAGGAGAACAAGAATTACAAGTAGATTTAAAAGGCAAAATATCAACATAAATGTATCATTCTCCAGGAGTTTAAGACCAGCCTGGCCAACATGGTGAAACCCCATCTCTACCAAAAAATACCAAAATTACCTGGGTGTCGTAGAGCGTGCCTGTAGTTCCAGCTACTTGGGAGACTGTAGTGGGAGAATCACTTGAACTCGAGAGGCAGAGGTAGCAGTGAACCGACATTGCACCACTGGACTCCAGCCTGAGTGATGGAGTGAGACCCTATCTCAAAACAACAAAAAATTATTGAGGACTTCAAAAAACAAGACAAAACATTTGTTTATGTGGGTTATCTCTTTTTTTTCCTTTTTTCTGTTTAAAAAATTTAATAAACTAGAGCTTATTTCCTTACACATCGATAAAGCAACAGAACACAGATGTGAGGAAGCATAGCATGACATAGTGAGTTAGATCATGCTATTTTTATCTTCTTTATAGAGACTTGGACAATTTAGATATATTTTAAGGAAAAGAAGACATTTTCCTTAGCCTTTTTTTTTCCTCATTGCAATTTTGTTTTGCACATTTTTTTTTTTTTAAGTTCTGGGATACATGTGTAGAATGTACAGGTTTGTTACATAGGTATACATGTTGCACATCTTTTAAAAAAAATCAGTGTGATGGAAAATTAAAAAATATATTTTAACATTTATTTTGGGTTCAGGGATACAAGTGCACGTTTGTTATACAGTAAATTTGTAACTCGAGGGTCTGGTGTACAGATTATTTCGTCACCCAGGTACTAAACATAGCACCCAATAGGTTTTCTTTTCTTTTGTTTTTTTTTTCTGAACTTCTCCCTTCTCCCACCCTCCACCCTCAAGTAGGCCGCAGTGCCTTTTGTTCCCCTCTTTCTGTCCATGTGTTCTCATCATTTAGCTCCCACTTATAAGTGAGAACATGCAATATTTGGTTTTCCTTCATGCATTAGTTTGCTAAGGATAATGGCCTCCAGCTCCATCCATGTTCCTGCAAAGAACATGATCTCATTCTTTTTTATGACTGCATAGTATTCTATGGTGTATACGTACCACATTTTCTTTATCCAGCCTATCATTGATGCGCATTTAGGTTGATTCCATGTCTTTGCTATTATGAATAGTGCTGCAATAAACATACACAGGCATATATCTTTACGGGAGAATCATTTATATTCCTTTGGGTGTATACCCAGTAGTGGGATTGCTGGGTCAAATGGTGGTTGTTTTTAGTTCTTTGAGGAATTGTCACACTGATTTCCACAATGGTTGAACTAATTTACACTCCCACCAGCAGTGAATAAATGTTCCCTTTTCTCTGCAACCTTGCTGGCATCTGTTATTTTTTGACTTAACAATGGTCATTCTGACTGTTATGAGATAGTATCTGATTGTGGTTTTCATTTGCATTTCTCTAATGATTAGTGATATTGAGCATTTTTTCATATGCTTGTTGGTCACACATATGTCTTCCCCAGACTAAAAACTGGACCCCTTCCTTATACAACATACAAAAATCAACTCAAAATTGATTAAAGACCTAAATGTAAAACCTAAAACTATGAAAATCCTGGAAAGTAAGCTAGGTAGTACCATTTTGGTCATAGAAACTGGCAAAGATTTCATGATGAAAAATGGAAAACAATTGCAACAAAAGCAAAAATTGACAAATGGGACCTATAATAATTAAACTGAAGAGCTGCTGCACAGCAAAAGAAGCTATCAATATAGTAAACAGACAACCTACAGAATGGGAGAAAATATTTGCAAACTATCCATCTGACAAAGGTCTAATATCCAGAATCTACAAGGAACTTAAACAAACCTACAAGCAAAAAACAACCCCATTAAAAAGTGGGCAGATGATACGTGGGTAATTTCTAGAAATATTTACTATGATGGAAATGAAAATCAATAAATTTTTAAAATATGGGAATATATAAGCCCACCTTCTATTAGCTGTCAGAGTGTTGCTATCAACCCACATCATGTAGTTTCTGGAAAATTCAAGTGTATGCTCATGAAAAAACAAAAGTGAAAAAAGGCAAATAACTCAGTATTATAAAAATAGCTTTGGCCTCAGAGATGCCCATTTCTATAATGAGAACCTCTGCTATAATTTAGGTTCAAATTCTGGCTCTGTCACTTACTGATTAGCCAAGTTGCAAAATCTCACTAGGATTGAGTTTCTTCATTTTAAAATGTGTATAATAATGTCTCTTCATTCAATGAAATAATGTGGATAAATACCATAGCTTAGTTCCAGGTAAGCCCTCAATAACAAGTAGCTGTTATTAATATGTGTTGTATATCTAACTGAGAAATTTTAGCCCACCAGCAGAATTAGATAAAGGAGCAGGGATTCTCTGTACCTAGGAAGTGTCATATTATCAGTCCTAATGAGGTCCCACCCAGCCTGTTTCCCTCCATTTCTGGGGAAAGTACATTAGTAAAACTGCATTTCTAAAATGAATGTGACTGACAGAGAAAGAAAATAAAGTAATAGTTACTGAATACTTTTATAACTCCTGTGCATTTTGATCTAAGAGGAACATCTATTTATTTTATTCACATCATTAAATTTTTGTTAAAAAACAAAATCTATTTTTACAGAATGATCTATTCTACATATTGGTATTCGTCCAAAGGAAAAAGGAAGTGAAGAGCTATCATAACAAATGTTACTAAAGTTAGTATCTCTGATATCCAAAACAGATTTTCTTTTCTTTATTATCATTAGTTTTTTGAAACAGGGTCTTTCTATATTGCCCAGGCTGGATTTCAACTCCTGGGCTCAAGTGGTCCTCTCACTTCAGCCTCCTCATCCTGAGTAGCTGGGATAACAGGCGCATGCTATCATGCCTGGCCAAATTTTCAAATATATGATAATAGCTCACTTATTTCAGGATCTCTTTTATATATAACATTGCAATGACATTGCAGAGTTGGGAATTTGCTGAGACCTGATTTGATTTGATTAATTTGTGAATAGCAGTTGTTTATGGGGTAGGGTATTTTGTAGAAAAGTGCTCTGAAAATATAATGGGAAACAATGTATAGATAGAAATTTCATCTTGGCTCCATGTATAATGAAGTAAATGAGATATTATTTTAAATTTAAATCCCTGTGAACTTGTTTCTCTTACTCTTGCTATCAATAAAGTGTCTGCTTAGTCATCAAAGAGCTGACACTTGGACATGTTAGGATTGAAATGTCCACAGAAATCTGTAGCTGAATTAGAGGGAAAAAACAAGGGTCACAAAAGTATCTAGAGTTTTCATTTTTGAGAAAGTAAAAAAGTGAGAAAGTAGAAGAAATCTGAAATTTGTTCCCCAAAGCAATGTCTATTGGATGTCAGCTAAACTTCCTGCTTCTTCAAAAGTGCTCCACGTAACTGAGGGTTAGCGTCAGAGCCCTGTCACTCTGCAAGACTCAGGACTATTTTCTAGGTGAGGATGAAGAGGGCTGCCTCAGTTCAGAGGGCTTCAGGATCAAATGGATCCTACTTGATCCTATTGCTTTAAACATCCATATTCCAAGTCACATAGAGGGACCTTGAGGACATCATGCTTAGTGAAACAACAGTCACAGATGAGTAAATATTGCATGATTCTACTTAGATGATATATATCAAATAGACTCAGAATCAAAGAGAGGAATGGTGGTTGTCAAGGGCTGGACAGAGGAGGAAATGGGGAGTTACTAATCAATGGGCTTAAAGATGCAGTTAAGCAAAATGACCATGTTCTAGAGATCTGCTGTACAACGTTGTCCCTACCATGAACAATGCTGTATTACATACACTTAATTTGTTAACAGGATAAATCTCATGGTAACTGTTCTTACCACAATAAAACTATATATATAAATAAAACAATATATATAAATAAAATAATATATATAGAACAATATATATAAAGAAAACAATATATATTTATATATATTGTTTATATATTTTAAAATTAAACTGTTTTCTCTGAACATTCTGGGTTAATGTACTGTCTCATGAAAGCAAAAGGAAACTGACCTAGTCAGACCCAAGAAACACAGTTGCAGGGCTTTCTCTTCGGTTTGTGATCAGACACGAGTGACTCAGGCAGATTCTGATTATAGTTTCTCTGTGATGTGTTCTTCAAGTTAAGTGGTGTTTTGAGGAGCAGTCATGGCAAAAGCTCCAATTAGTTGTGAAATTATTGAAATAGGATCTGCGTGTGAGAGTTGAGAGGACATCTTGTGAACCTTAAAAGCAAATGGTAATGTTTGCTTTTATCCTATTTGTTTTTAGAGAAATCTGCAATAGCAGTAAAAACCAGATTATAGGCTAACAATGAAGAAGAGTCAATAATGAGCCACTTCAGGCGAGAAGCCTAAAATGACCCTTGCCAGGTGCTCCAGATGTTTCCTCTTGCCTTGCCTCATCTCTTCAATTTTATCTGTATTGCACTCTTGCCAATTTCTTCTACCTAATTGCACTCCCACCCCACTAACCAATACTCCCTTTAATGTCTTTAAATAAGCCACAGACTAAGAGTTGAGAAAGGACGTGTTGACAAGAGTGATCGTAATTCTCCAAGCAGTGTCTGCTTATCCACAAGTGTAAAAACACATCCTTATCTCTTCTCAACTCACTGAATGACATTTCCATGCCATCTCCAGAAGGTATTTGGGTGCCTATGCCAACAGTTTTTCTGAAGCCATAGAGTGAAAAGAGAATTTTCCCCAGAGGACAGAAGATTATTTATGTTGGAGCTAACCAGATATTTTGCAGGATCCTGTACGATCATTTCAGCCGGTGATGAGCGGAAGTTAACTTCTTCTGACACGCAAATAAGAAAAACTCAATGTTCTCCCTGTTCTGATGTCATCTCCGATTGTTATTTTTATTGTACTTCTGAATAATAGGATTTCTGACATACAGATTTATCTCAGGATTCAGCACAGTAGTGTTCTGAGATCAGGGCCACTTGCGATGATGAATTTATACCAGTTGTGATTCTCTGACTAATTTGCTTTGAATGAAATGAACACTTGGAAAAATCAAACATCATTCCCAAGATTTTACCTCCTAACTAAAAATACAACAGGAACTATAACGCAAAAATTTATTTATTTTTTTGCCATGGAATGACAAGATAAACTTTTTCACTTGTTATTTTAAGTAATGTAAAAAATAAATGCTGATAAACTCAACAGGACTTCTTTTTTCTTTACACAACAATTGGAAGACCCTGCAGTACCTTTTTTTCCTTTTTGCTAATGTGAACGATTTTAAACACTTTCCATTTTGCTGGAAGTATTGATTGTTTTCATGGTTTCCCCTCCATGTTCCATAGATACATATGTTCGTGTTTTCACTTTCAACAATAGAGATGAGGAGGGAGTTCAGGTCATGGTAGGGGTCTATATGAATCTGCTGGGAATGCCATAACAGAATGCTACAGACTGGGTGGCTTAAACAACTGAAATTTCTTTTCTCACAATCCTAGAGCCTAAAAGGCTAAGGTCAAGGTGCTGGCAGGGCTGATTTCTGGTGAGGGCTCTCTTCTTGGCTTGCAGAAGGCCACCTTCTCGCTATGTCGTCACATGGCCTTTCTTCTGTGTGCCTGTGCTCCTGGTATCTCTTCCTTTTCTTATGAAGACACAAGTCCTACTATGAAGACATAAGTCCTATTGGATTAGGACCGTACTCTTATGACCTCCCTTAACCTTAATTACCTCCTTAATTATCTCCAAATATAATATATAAATTCTGGGGAGACACAATTCAGTCCATAACAAGGTCTCTGATAGCACCTTATGATTGTGCAAAAAAAATTTTGTAGAGTTCTTACATTGATAAAAAAAAAAGGGAAAGAAAAATGGTAGTTACATGTGGCTGAGAGCAAGTAGTTACTTGGAATTTTGTGTATGGAAAACAGAAATTAAACAACTTCTGCCAAAACAAGTGGCAGAGAGTACCAGTGTCCTCATGCAGTGAAATGGGGGCCTCCGGGGCCAGGCAGCTGGGAAAAGTCCTTGCAAATCAAAGCAGAAGCAAAAGCAGTTATGCCCATCATTTGGTGTGTAAGAAATTGGGCTGAACCCAATCATCTTTTCTTTAAGACTTGGGGAGCGTGGTGCTCGTGGTGATCAGCCAGTCTATTTTAAGGCATCATGGCATTAACTTAATTGTACTTTTCAGATATTATTACTCCCTTCTGGCTGCTTGCATAAAATCTGAAGTATGTCAAAGGTTCATTTTAAATAAAAGTACATTATTTCATGGTTTGTGATCAATTTGATGAGGCGGAATAGGGGAGGTTTTATTTTCATTATTGGGAAAAATGTCATACAAGGTGATTTTTTAAAAAGCTTACTTAAAAATGAAAGCAGTGGAAAGAATATGGATATTGGAATTCCATCTCAGCTAGTCACTTGCCAAGTTACCTGTGTGACGTGCTTAACTACCTCTGCTGAAAAATTAACGTCTCTACTTCTTCTTTTTTTTTTTTTTTTTTTGAGATGGTGTCTCACTCTGTCACCTAGGCTGGAATGTACTGGCATGATCTTGGCTCACCGCAATCTTCGCCTCCCGAGTTCAAGCGATTCTTCTGCCTCAGCCTCCCGAGTAGCTGGGACTACAGGTGCATGCCACCATGCTCGGCTAATTTTTTGTATTTTTAGTAGAGATGGGGTTTCACCGTGTTAGCCAGATGGTCTCTATCTCCTGACCTCGTGATCTGACCGCCTTGGCCTCCTAAAGTGTTGGGATTACAGGCGTGAGCCACTGTGCCCGGCCAACATCTCTACTTCTTGCAGTAATTGTAACTATGTGACAAAATGAATCTAGCTCTTAAGGAACACTTAATGAATGCATATCATCTACCAATATGTGCTAGGTAGTACCAAAAACATTTTTATTTTTTATTTTTACAATAACATAAAATAATGTGAATTTAAAAATTCACATTATTTTAATGTGAATTCAAAACATTAAAAATTCATTTTTAAGTATTTTCAAATTACAAATCTAATTTTATCAATAACTGGAGTGGGAAAAGCTGTTTTTTTTTTTTTTTTTTTTTTTTAATGAAAGAACCACTGCACCTTGTAAAATATAGGCCTAACACGATTTTTTTTTTTTTGAGATGGAGTGTGGCTCTGTCACTCAGGCTGGAATGCAGTGGCCTGATCTCAGCTCACTGCAAGTTCCGCCTCCTGGGTTCACGCCATTCTCCTGCCTCAGCCTCCCGAGTAGCTGGGACTGCAGGCACCCGCCACCATGCCCAGCTAATGTTTTGTATTTTTAGTAGAGATGGGGTTTCACCATGTTAGCCAGGATGGTCTGGATCTCCTGACCTTGTGACCCATCCTCCTCTGCCTCCCAAAGTGTTGGGATTACAGGCGTGAGCCACCGCGCCCGGCCCTAACACGATTCTTAGGGATGATCTGATCTAACTCTTCCTGTTTTAAACGAGGAAACTGAGACCTGAACAAGGCAAATGAATTGCTCAAGGTCACATGGTAAGTTGTGGGACTGGGTTTATCGGTCAAACAGTTTCAGAGTTTTTGCTCTTTGCAAGCACCCTGCTAGTTACTGAGCTTGCTCTTGGTGTGGAAGAGGAGTCAGCCAAGCACAGACCATGATGATGGATTACTATGCATGCTGAGATGAAGATGGCCTTAAGGTACAATGAGAGCATATAGGAGGCAGGCTGGGGTGGTAGGGGAAGGCTTCTTGGAGGAGGAGGTACCTGATAGGAGTTTTGATGCCTGAGTACATTAATTAGGAGAAGGAGCAGGGCAAAGACCATGTCTAACAAAGGAAACAGTGTGTGCGAAGCTACAGTGGCTTGACAAGGCCTAGCATGTCTAGGTAACTACCAGTGGTTCAGAATGGCAGGAGCCCAGAGTGGTTATGATGTGCAAAAAAGGAGAGGCTGGAGTGGCAGGGTGGGGCCACGTGGTGCCTTCCTAACCTGTGTGCCCTGCTGAATGGTATGGATTTTCACCAGAAGGTAAAGGGGAGTAGCTGAGGGATCTTAAGCAAGGATTGAGAGCTTGTCCTTGAGGGGAAATAGAACATCTCTTCCACGGGGTTGGGCAGAAAGGAAGTAGGAATTAGGTATTGGTGTTAAACTGAGAGACAATCCAGGCTCATCCCAGCACACATCCTTCCACAGTATACTGTTTTAATTCTTGTTACTATGTGTATGTTCTAAAGCACCATGTCTTGAAAAAAGTTATGTAATTGGATCACATTCTAATTCAGAGCAATCAAGGCTCATATTTCTCCACAGATTTGTGGACCATGGGAAATGTATACCTGAAATGTTACCTTGGTACATGAAACAGTAAATATAAATCCAATTCTGCTCCAAGTTAAGAGAAAAAGCTAGGAATGTGCAGCTTAGGAAACGAAAGACACAGGGTCTGGGAAAGAGCACTGGGTGAGCAGTCTGGAGAGTGGGTTTAGCCATAGGTCTGCCACGAGCTCCCTTGGTGATCGCTGAGAAACTGAGTTTGCACTAAGAGCAAACACTTGCATTGTGTGCATACAGTGGGCCAAGGCACAGTCCTAAACACTGCATACGTTTTAGTTCTTTTAAACCCTCATAATCGTGTCCTCAGGTAGGCATAGTAGTAGTATCCCCATTTGAAAACTAACACATTGTGGAGTTCACAACTTGCCCGAGTTTCTACTTCTGGAAAAGTTCGGGTGATTGTGAAGGCTCACACGGAGCTATGAGAGTGGAAGGTTTTAGTCATGTAGCTTCTGTAGTTCTTTCTCTCCAGACGTTTTTTGGAGCCTCTCTGCACATTTCCATTAAGGAGCCCAGAGTAAACCCTTTGCTGAAAGGAGGTGACACAAATAAGGTCACCTGGGAAAAGCAGTCCCTGAGGTGGAACAGATGAGGGAGCTGGCATTCCCTGAATGCCTCCGGGTGCCTGACCCTCTTCTCCCACACATCCCCCGAGGAGGATTCGTGATTCCAACTTTGCAGACAGGAAAACTGTGGCTTGCAGTGGGTCAATTGTATGTCTAATTTACAGAACCTGGATGGGACTTTGCGTCTGCCTAACTGCAGGAATCATTCATTGCATCTTATATTTATGTCTAACTGGAGTGAGAGGTGGTGTGGAGTGTTCTGAGGGGTAGAAGTCAATGTTGGTGTGGGCATTTGGATTACATTAAACAAAATGTTTTGGATGCTTTGGATGAGTTTCTGCGAGAAAATTATTTTTTTCTAACTCCTCAGCCGGAAAAGTTCCTAAGACAGGTCCTGATTCTGGGAGCTTGCCCTCTGCCGGCTCTTTCAGGGATGATCCTTCAGAGTCAAAGGTGGAGCCATTCCTGGAGGCTTCTGTGTTGTGAGAGGTGAAGGAGGTGGCCACTCGGTTGCTGCTGATTGAGACCCCCTGGTCTGTACATCCCCCCTGCCACCGGGGCTGGCAGCCAACTTA
This sequence comes from Trachypithecus francoisi, assembly GCF_009764315.1. Lineage (NCBI taxonomy): Eukaryota > Metazoa > Chordata > Mammalia > Primates > Cercopithecidae > Trachypithecus > Trachypithecus francoisi. The sequence continues at coordinate 71,270,532 of NW_022681470.1, read as the reverse complement.
CACACTGTCACCTCCATCCTTTTCCCCCCCCTTGGAGTTGTCCGTTTTTTCATTTAAGTCAGTTTTCCTACGTATTTGTGTGTTGCTGAAAAGGAAGAAAAAGATGTGATAAAAAAAAAAAACTGGGTCACACACACCATGCAGCTTGCCTGATACACTCACAGGAATTTTATATGATTTTCAAGAACTTCATTAGATCTGTACTTGGAAACCACCTTTCACATACTCTTTCTCTTTAAGTGATATCATTTTTGTATGAATAAGTCACACAAATTCTCAGGCCTCACAGTTAACTAATTGATGAAACAAAGGGAGTTAAATAACATAATGTTAAAGGTGTTTAAAATAAGGTTCGCAGATCCCAACTGTGTGGTTATATATACATCTATTTTAAAGTAAGATGTGGAAGCAACTTGATCATGTAGACCGTAAGCATAGACCATAAGCTCTTCAAGGGCAGGGACCACCTCTTTAATTTCTTTTGATTCCCCCTAATGCTTGATGCTTAGCACTGAGCAGGTGTTTGTAAGTGCTTGTTGGCTGTCAAGCCAAGTGCTAAGATGCAGAAGCTTTATTTGTCTTCATGAATCTGTGCTGGGGCCATCCCTGCCAAAATAGGCCAGTGAATTAAATATTCTATAATTAGACATACAGTGTTCCACCAGGCACTCTGTGTTCCTGCTTGTCAATGTGTCTCCACAATGACGTAGTGACAGTTGCCAGTCTCTCTGAGGCCTGTGTTCAGCTGATGAGAATGTTAATTTCACTTTATTTTTATTCTTGGCAGAGGAGAAACTCATCATTCAAGCCTATCACAAAAGGGCTGTTATTTTATAATTCAAGAAAGGGATTTTCTTTCCCTTGAATTGCAAGTAATAGGTTGAGGGTCTAAATCAGAAAATTGAAAAAAAGGTCTGTCTGTAAAGTCAAAGAAATGTAGTGTGAGTAATCTGAAAAGGGAAATACATATACAATTTACTCCCATTTATTGAGAATTTCTTATGTGTCAGGAATTTTGTGTATAATATGTTATTATCCCACTTTATCTTGACAGAAACTCCCTGGCAAAGCTCTTATATTATTTCCCCATTTTACAGATGAGGGGGTGGGTTCAGAGAGATAAAAAAGCTTGCTCAAGGTCACATAAATGGTGTTAAATACAATTTGTGGGAGGCTACTGATTTGGCTAAGCCCCATGTACTATTCTCCAATAAACCAAACCAAAATGAAATCACTTGTGCTAAAGTTCCATATCACCTAAGTGGCTTATCTAACCTTCCGAGAAATCAGGAGAAAGAGGTAATAGCCAAATATCCAAAGAGATCAGTTTTAGCAGGCATAAGTAAGTCCCTCTGCTTTAACCCTTACCAGGAAAGTAACTTTGAAATGACAGATCCACTTGGTGTTTTTTGTTTCTGCTCTCTTCAGCCTTTTCCTGCCTGTGAGTTTTCAATGCCCACAGTTTGGAGTAGAGTTCTCTGAACCTCTTCTGGTCCTGAGTGCTGCCTCTTCGTGAATCGCTCTTTGATCAAATAAAATTTAGCAAATACACTTTGTTAAATTGATTTTGACTAAAGTTTTTCTTTTATCACTGGAGACTGATGAGGGGGGTCTCCAGCATGTCTCTCTTTCTCTCTGATCTCAAACTGCTGTGCTTAATCACTTTCTCTCTTCTCCCTCACCTCCTCTTCCTCTCCTGCTCTCTCCACTCTTGCTTGGTAGTTAGCCAGGGAATAGGCACTGGCACTGGTGTGTGTTTGCAATGGCCCTTCTTCCTTCTCCCTATCTATAGTTTAGGTTAAACAATAAATGTATAGTTTTCTTGAAAATCTTCTAGAATTGTTCTGTTTGTGGGCATTTTTCTGTTGGGCTCTAGCAACTGTATATATTTCACAACTTTTATTTCACATACATTCTTTTTCCATTTCTATTACTTTAGCCAAAAAAGAATAGAAGCTAGGATTAGGAACCATAGCCAGCATAAACACACCAGTGTTTGGCACTGAGGTGTGGTTTTACTTGATCCTCACAACCAATCCTGGGGAGGCTTGGAGGGGCAATACGGCGAATCCTCAATTTTTGCTCGAGGAAGAGGAACCTCATATTGTAAGTACTCAAGATCACTCGGATGGTGAATAAGACACCACACTGGAATCCAGGTCATTGACTCTAAATGTGGGATTCTTGAAAATACAGTGGAGTGTGATTTAAACGCTCAATTCCCAAAGGTTTCTCAGGGATTTGGGGCAGATGGCAACCTGACTCCATCCCAATCCTCCTCCATTCCCAGCTCTAAACTTGTTGTCTGTCCTGAGCCCAGCAGCTGGGGGGCTGGCAGGCTTGGGCTCCAGGGCGATTCCAACAACTGGGTGAGGCCCCTAAAAGCAGGCAAGCAACAATAACAGCATCTACAAGGACACCATTCACCCAAATAAGTGAAGATCAAAGAGAACAATCCGAATAAAGTGGAGCAGCCTGGGAGATATTTGTCAACTTTAATTAAGGAAAATAAGATGACTTAAGGGAATTCAAGGATAGTTCAAAGAAGACTTTGCAATTAAATGCTATGATTTGAGAAATTCAAGTTAATAATTTGGAAGACCAAGTAGAAAAAAAATCTTAAAGGTAAAAGAAAAAGTCAACCAACCAAAGGGAAGAAAATAGTGAGGAAAAGAAAAAAGCATTAGTGAGTAAATCCTGGATGGCTAACATGAGACTGTGAGGAGTATGAGAGGAAACAATGGAAGAGATAGAGGAGAAGCAATAACGAAACAAAGAAAAGGAGAAAAATTTCCTGAGTTGAGGCTATTAAAGAAAACTAAGAGGGGAATGGGGGTAGTGGGTAGCTCCTCCAGCCCACGGGATTCAGACTTTGCCTGTTCAGCAACAAGAGGTTATTAATTTGTACAGATGGTCCTTGACTTATCATGGTTCAACTTACAATGTTTCAACTTAGCAGTGGTGCAAAAGCCATATGCAATCTTGCCTTAATGATGGGGTTACGTCTGGATAAATCCATTGTAAATTGAAAATATAAATTGAAAAAGCACTTTTGACTTATGATATTTTCAACCTATGAGGGGTTTATCAGGATGTAACCACATTGTAAGTTGAGCAGCAGCTTTACTTGTTTCTATGAAGTGAGCATTATGTGTATGTATATGTATAAGTTTATATAGTCTAAGGTTTGAAGAGACACATATGGGGAGAATAGATATATAAAATTTGTATTGCTATATATGGGTGTATATGTATATATGTATGAAGGTATTGCTTGCAAACCCCGCCCCTCCCAATTGTATGTATGTCTCTTTGTACCTTAGATTGTAAGTTTTTTTTGTTTTATGGGTTTTTTTTTTTTTTTTTTTTTGAGAGACAGGGTCTCACTGTGTCACCCAGGCTACAGTGTAATGATATAGTCATGGCTCACTGTAGCCTTGAACTCCTAGGATCAAGAAATCTTCCTGCCTCAGCTTCCTGAGTAGTTAGGACTGCAGGTACATGCAACTATGCTCAGCTAATGTTTTAATTTTTGGTAGAGACAGGATCTCACTATGTTGCCCAGGCTGGTCTTGAACTCCTGGGCTCAAGTGATCCCCCACCTTAGCCTCCCAAAGTATTGGGACTACAGGTGTGAGTCACCGTGCCTGGCCCTAAACTGTAAGTTTTTAAATACAAGACCTGTATGTCTGAAAGACAAGACCTGTATGTGTGTGTTCTTTGTAGGCCTCTGTGGTGTCTTGTATTCTGAACCTAGAAGGTATTTAAGATTGGTTACTGATTTACTTTTATCTTTATGTTCTACTTATTTCTCTTTGTACTCTGGCTAGAACTTTAGGCTTTTGTTTTGTTTTGTTTTTGTTTGTTTATACAGAGTTTCACTCTTGTTGCCCAGGCTAGAGTGTAATGGCACCATCTTGGCTCACTGCAACTTCTGCCTCCTGGGTTCAAGCGATTCTCCTGCCTCAGCCTCCTGAGTAGCTGGGATTACAGGCATGCGCCACCACTCCCAGCTAATTTTGTATTTTTAGTAGAGACAGGGTTTCTCCATGTTGGTCAGGCTGGTCTCGAACTCCCAACCTCAGATGATCTGCCTGCCTCAGCCTCCCAAAGTGCTGGGATTACAGGCATGAGCCACCCCACCTGGCTTATGCTCTTGATAAATATTTGTTGAATATTGGCTGCTTTGGGAGGGAAAGAAACCAGGATAAATGATCTTGGGAGGGGAAGGTGGCTAACATTTTTTTTTCTTAAAATCACAACTGCTCCTAGGCAAAGTTGGGAAGAGGCATGTGGTTCCTCACCCACCCACCCCAGCCTCAGGACTCTCTGTCTCAGTCTTCCTGTCAGCTATGCATCCACTGAGTCCCCAGTTCAAATGGGTACTAATAATCGTTGCTTTAGTATACAAAATCTCTCAAAGTTGTTTGATTCTTCTTTTGGTTCGACCCTGAAAAAACCTATAGGAACAACTTCTGAAGAAGTGAAATATTCGATATTAGCAGGCAATGAAAGAAAGTGGGGGCAGGAGAGCCTTTCATGAGCCCCTCAAATGGCAGGGATTGGCCCCTAGAAGAATCGTTGAATAAGAAACACTAGCAAGTGTTAGGGGCAGAATCATTCCGCCCAAGGGACGAAGAGACTGAGCCAATGCTCTGCAGTTTCAAGCGGGAGGCGACAGGATGGGAAAACAGGCAGATTTCCATACAATCTTCTTCCCCACTCACCGTCTGAATTATCCAGCTCTAGAGTGGCAAACCGTGTGTAAGATACTCAGGCTTCTTTTAAAGTGGATCCAAGAAAGGGCTGACAGATGAGTGCACAGCTCGGACTTGGGAATATTCAACTGGGAGAAACTGAGCAGAAAGAAAAGTAAGCAAACAGCTGAGAGGGCTTCCCATTAGTATTAATTTAGGCATCAAAGAGAAACCTGACAACACAATGAAAGCAGCAGTCAAAGACCTTGGTTGTAGGAACAGAGGATAATAAGGCAGAATTAAAGAGCTGTAAAACACACAGTGCCAGCGACTCCCCAGAGCCAGGTGTCACAGCTCCTAACAAAGGGGGAGGGTGAGGAGGACGGAGGAAGGAGCGGGAGAACTGGAGAGGCAATTTTGCTCCCTATCAGTGTGGGAAACCAGGAAGGATGGAGGAAGGGAAGAGCCTGCAGCATTGCACCACGTGGCCAGCTTGGGCCAAGCCGCAGTCCCTTTCTCTCACCTCCCATATGATGCAGTGCCTGGCCCAAGGAGGGTGCTTGGTGAATGTGGAATGCCTGTTGCTTGTATGAAGTTGGGTCCATGTTTAGTTGAGACTTGGCTGATGGTAATTTCTCTGCTTCCTTATTCTTGAGACAGAGTCTGAAGCTGGGAAGACAGCACCAGTTATTTTTTAATAATCTGCAGAGAAAGCAAAAGCAAATTAACTAAAACCCACAAATCCCTAGAAGGGAAAGCATAACATTCACATCTAAGGGCATGTTTTACTCATCAGCGTACTGTAAATTCTGTTTCTCTCTTTCCTCCTCCTCCTTCTTTTTTTTTCTTTGTGGGCGGCTGGGGGGATAATCAGTAAATGCAAAATTGGAATAAGCAGCCACACTTCTGAAGCCGTGTTTAGGCCTTCATTATTTCTCTCTTAGACTAATGCTTTCCAAATTTTGATGTGCATTCAAATCTCATAGAGATCTTCTTAAGTGCGGAGTTTGATGCAGTAGGTCTGGGGTGGGGCCCTAGATTCTACATTTCTTTCTTTTTTTCTTCTTCTTTCTTTGTTTTTCTTTTCTTTCTTCTTTTTTTTTTTTTTGAGATGGAGTCTTGCTTTGTTGCCCAGGCTGGAGTGCAGTGGCGCAATCTGGGCCCACTGCAGCCTCTGCCTCCCGGGATCAAGCGATCCTCCTGCCTCAGCCTCCCAAGTAGCTGGGATTATAGATGCCCACCATCACACTGGGCTAATTTTTGTATTTTTAGTAGAGACAGGTTCACCATGTTGGTCAGGCTGATTTCGAACTTTTGGCCTCAAGCAATCCACCCACCTTAGCCTCCCAAAGTGCTGGGATTACAGGCATGAGCTACTGCACCCAGCCCTCCATTTCTTTTTTCTTTTTTTTTTTTTTTTTGAGACGGAGTCTCGCTCTGTCGCCCGGGCTGGAGTGCAGTGGTCGGATCTCGGCTCACTGCAAGCTCCGCCTCCCGGGTTCACGCCATTCTCCTGCCTCAGCCTCCCGAGTAGCTGGGACTACAGGCGCCCGCCACCTCGCCCGGCTAGTTTTTTGTATTTTTTAGTAGAGACGGGGTTTCACCGTGTTAGCCAGGATGGTCTCAATCTCCTGACCTCGTGATCCGCCCGTCTCGGCCTCCCCCAGCCCTCCATTTCTCACAAGCTCCCAGGTGATGTCAGTGCTTCTTGGATCATGGTTCTTGGTTCCTCTTGAAACTCCTGGGAAGGTTTAAAAAATACTGATGATGGCTGCCCAATGTGGTGGCTCATGCCTATAATCCCAGCACTTTGGGAAGCTGAGGTGGGAGGATCGCTTGAGCCTAGGAGTTTTTGAGACGAGCCTGGGCAACATAGTGAGACCCCATGTCTACAAAAAGTAAGAAAATTAGCCTGGCTTGATGGCACACACCTGTAGTCTCAGATACTTAAGATACTGAGGCAGGAGGATTGATTGAGCCTGGGAAGTCAAGGCAACAGTGAGCCGTGATTGTGCCACTGCACTTCTGAACGACAGAGCGAGGCCTTGTCTCAAAAACAAAAACAAAAACTAAACTGAAGTCAGTGTTCCACTCCAAAGATTCTGATCTTTAACTTTGGGTGTGAGAGTTTTCCAAGCCCTTCAGGTGACTTACATGTGTAAGTAAGTCAGGGTTGAGAACAGCTGATATGGATGGTGAAAGAAGGGTGGAAAGGTGGTGTAGAAGCACATGGGCTGGCAGCAGATCCACCCTGGTTTGAATCTGGCTCTGCCATTGACTGGCCAAGTAACCTTGGGTGTGCACTCCACTATATGAGCCTCAGTTTTCTCATCCATAAGAACAGGGGATAATGCTGCCTCCCTCTTAGGATCGTGAGGCTTAGCCCATTTATGCCTGAGGTTGCACTTTTTTGAATTTTTGCAATTAGACCTTGGCGATGACCTTGAGCGGTAGGATATCAATAACTCCCACATGCTTAGGGTTCCAATAATGGAACACTAGGTATAAATGCATTTTAAACACATATGTTCAGTTCCTAATACAGGGCGGGGTATACACGATCAATCCATATGAATATTTGTTGCCTTGCCTCATGTTACTTTCTAGTCCGGAAACACCCAGAGCAAGATTAAAACTCATGGTTTGTGATTCAAATTTGGTCAGTAAATGAGTTGTAATGGACTTGAATAGTATTTAAACGTTTAAAAAATCTATTGTTTAAATATCCAAAGGTTACATGCAAGTCTAGTGTTTGGCTTCTTTGGAAGCATATCAAGATTTGGTAATAATGAGAACTATTTGGCCTGCCTGGAGCTGAGTAGCTCTTTCCCCTTTTAGAAGGGGCATTGCTTTTCCATTTGCTGAGCATCCTGTCAGTGTCTCCATCACATCCTCAATGTCTACATGTGCACCTACATTACCCTTCCAGGTTGTGCATTTACAGTGCCTGCCTGCACCTCATCAACATTTGAGCTTGCCGCTTCTGGTCTACAAACTCATGTTGCAATTCTTCATCTTCCAGGATCTGGTTACAAACCACTGGGCATGCCACTTCTTGCCATTTATTACACAGACTCGAAATTTTCACACAATATTGCTTAAAGTTTTCTCCCTGCTTCCTGGTAGTGAAATGACTTTCCTTCTTCATATGTTGTTTGTCTCAGTTGTGTGGGGAAAAAATAGGTGTTATGGAATTGTATCTCCTTCCCAATCCACGTGTTGAAGCCCTTTGCTAAGGAATATTTATATTCTTTTTTTTTTTTTTTTTTGAGATGGAGTTTTACTCTTATTGCCCAGGCTGGAGAGCAATGGCACAATCTCGGCTCACCACAACCTCCGCCTCCCGGGTTCAAGCGATTCTTTTGCCTCAGCATCCTGAGTAGCTGGGATTATAGGTGTGCACCACCACACCTGGCTAATTTTTGTATTTTTAGTAGAGACAGGGTTTTGCCATGTTGGCCAAGTTGGTCTCAAACTCCTAGCCTCAAGTGATCTTCCCACTTTGGCCTCTCAAAGTGCAGGGATTACAAGTGTGAGGAGATGTTTCAATAGATAAACAAATTAGTAAAAGATTCAAGGAATCAAATCATTTAGTTATACTTTGGGGAAAAGCACCTGGATTATTTGATTCAGCTCAAAACATCCAAAGGACATTTGTCCAACATCTGTTGGGGTAGGCGTCAGCACTTGACTCATCCAGAAATCCCTCAGTGGCATCAGTCTGATGCCCACTGTCCCTGGAATTGCTCATCTTCCCAATGTGTTCACCGCATCACAGCTGGCTCTGACAGCCAGAGATGGTATGTCAGAACAGGCTTGCTCAGCGATGAGATGAGTTTACCTTTGATGGGCCAGGAAAAGCAGATTAAGTGACTAGGGGAGAAGCAGTACTGGAGGAAATCCTAATAGCAGTAGATAAGAAGTACGAGGCCAAGCGTGGTGGCTCACGCCTGTAATCCCAGCACTTTGGGAGGGTGAGGCAGGCAGATCACGAGGTCGGGAGATTGAGACCATCCTGGCTAACACGGTGAAATCTCTTCTCTCCTAAAAATACAAAAAATTAGCCAGGCATGGTGGTGGGCACCTGTAGTCCCAGTTACTCGGGAGGTTGAGGCAGGAGAATTGCTTGAACCCGGGAGGCGGAGGTTGTAGTGAGCCGAGGTTGTAGTGAGTCGAGATTGCGCCACTGAACTCCAGCCTGGGCGGCAGGGTGGCAGAGTGAGACTGTCTCCAAAAAAAAAAAAAACGAGCAGAATTACAACCAGGAGGGAAATGCAGTCTCCATGTGGTAGCCACGTGCCCAGCTAAAACCTGGAATTCAAATACTAAGGAATGAAAGACACACTTTCATTCCTTAGTATGAAAGCCTCTGCCCCAGTTACTAAGTCTTTGAGTTCAGGGTTCATTGGATTTCCTCTACCTATGGTTGAACTAGTTCTAGAATATCCAGAGAGGCTTGGGCATGCATTCATTCATTCTACAAATATTTAAAAGTGAGCCCTTTCTATGTGCCAGGCAACATGCTAGCTGCTGAATTCTGAAGGGTAACAGGCAGACAAATTCACAGCATGTGCTATATCTGTTTCTGTTAGCCTGATCTCTTCTATTGATTTACATACTTCCCTGTCGATGACAATTACAATATCTAACATTCATTGCTTTTTATATGCTTGTTATAATTTTATCTTTATCATACCAGATAAGATAGGTGCTATTATTACTACTATCCTCATTTTACAGATGAAGAAATTGTGGCTCAGAAATATTAGGTGACTTTCGTAAGGTCATAATTAGTGGATGCCAGCTCCAGGATTTGAGCCCAGGTATGTCTGACTCAAAACTCATGCTTTAACTGCAACTTTATATGGGCTTTCTAAAAACATAACAGTGGTTCCAGGCCACAAAAGATGGAAATTTCTTAGAAGATGATGGGTCTTTACATTAAAAAAATTTTTAACAAAGATATATATGCACATAGTTTAAAAGTCAAGTGGTTCTGCAAGGCTTATTACAAAAACCACCAATGCCTTGCTTACTTATATCTCCATTTGCCATTCCCTAGCAACAAACATTTCCAACTAGTCTGGCTTTTCTGCTCTCATTTCTTAATTTTTCAGTTTTAGGGATTACCCAATGAATTCTCACCATGGAAGACAAAGGTTTATCTCTCTTTAACTGTCTGCCTCCACTGTAATACACATGTTGCTTTCTGCCCACCCACCTGCATCCTCACAGTATGGTTAAATCATACTTTCGCTTAGATCTGAACCCAGCATTTACATGATTTTGTCTATATGAATGCTAATCGCATGTGAGCCACCTAGTACATCATGATTATGTCTCTTTTCTTGTGCAACTATTTGTTTTCCTGGAGTTAATAATTATCTCATGTTTTGCTTTGCTTAGCTTTTCTATGTACTTATCACTAATTCATCCTCCAACTCCTCTCCCCATTGTCTAAATCTCCCTCACACACAACAGGAATTCTGTCCATTTCTTCTCCTGGGAGACAGCTCTCCGAGAGCCTCCTGACCTGCTCCATTCTGGGCTGGAACAGAACCGTCATCCTGGATTTTTTTTTTCTTCAACATGTTGGGGATTCCCTTTGTGTTCCTCTTGAGTTAGATCCTCCTTTTCATGGATCCATTTTCTTCCTTTTCCTTGATCTAGAAATTTCCTGAGAAAGGTGCAGAAAAAGAAAATTTGGAGACTTTGAATGTCTAAATATATCTTTACCCTCATGTCTCTTTGATAGTTTTGCTGAGTGGAGAATTCTGTGTTGGAAATATTTTTCTCCTCAGTATTTTAATGCATTACAACACGTCCTACAATGCTAAACTGGTTCCCGATCCTTTTAAATGAGTATGCTTTCCCTAACCCCTAGAAGATTTAAGGATCTTTTCTTAGTCCCCAGTGTTCTGAAATTTTACCAGGATGTGCTTTGTGTTTTTCTATTTTCTTCTGCTGTTCTGAGCACCGTATGGGCTCTTCATCTGGAAAACTCAGGGAAACTCAATATGGGAAATTTTCTAAATTGTTTCCTTGATGTTATCCTCTGAGGCAGAATGTTTCTTAGAACAGTGGGCTGGGATTTCTTAGTTCCCACAGGGGAAAAGAATCATATATATATATATTTAATTTATCTTTACATTATTTAGCAATAGCACTGGGCACTTAGTGCTCAACGATTGTCAAACTCAACAGAATTGAGATAAGCTTCTTGCAAAGTTGAAGTTTTAGGATTTAAATGTATGACTGTATTTGTCATATTTCTCAATAAAGGCACAAGATGCTCAGAGTGCTGAGTGACTGGCTCAGATGGAATGGAACCCTCATTCCATCTGAGGGTTCAGTCCAGCCAGATTTCAGAATGACTACCTGTTAATATGAGTGCTCCCAAACCTTCCATAACTTTTCCATGAATTATTCGTCCATAGCCAACTCATCACTGTCTATCTCTTCCCACAATAATGTTGGATTTTTCATGGCTGGGGTGAGTTGTAGGGGCAGGGAATAGTGGTCAAAGGAGGGAGGAGACCAATTCACCAGTTTCCTGCTAAGTTGACGGAAGTGTTTCCTGCTTGACCTGCCTTTAGAAAGAACTGCCTGCTAAGGCATATACTGATGGCTGGGAGAGTCGGGGGCTGAAGGTAGGGATGGAAGAGCTGTGCAAACCTTTTGGGAAAATCCAAAGGAATGAAGGTTAAGTGTAAAAATTGTTGAATTTAAATGGAAATCCTTTGGAATGCTTTTTAGGGATAGTTTATCTTTTAACTCAAGATTAATATTTGAAAGGTTTATGGTTATAGAGAAGAGGAATACTCAAATATCTTCTTTAAAAAATGAACAAAAATGTCATTCTCACCTCCAAAACACTGCACTTAATTTTAGATTAGTAATAAGTAAGACATCTGGATGGAACTGAACAGAAGTGGTTTTGAAGAATTTGGGTGCCGGGCGCGGTGGCTCAAGCCTGTAATCCCAGCACTTTGGGAGGCCGAGACGGGCGGATCACGAGGTCAGGAGATCGAGACCATCCTGGCGAACACGGTGAAACCCCGTCTCTACTAAAAATACAAAAAAAAAAAACTAGCCGGGCGAGGCGGCGGGCTCCTGTAGTCCCAGCTACTCGGGAGGCTGAGGCAGGAGAATGGCGGGAACCCGGGAGGCGGAGCTTGCAGTGAGCTGAGATCCGGCCACTGCACTCCAGTCCGGGCGACAGAGCGAGACTCCGCCTCAAAAAAAAAAAAAAAAAAAAAAAAAGAATTTGGGGAGTTGGGCAGGCTTTTCTGCAAATGAACAGCAGACTTTTAAAATTATATTTTTTAATGTCTAAAGAGACAGTTAAGGATTGGTTTCCCATTCTTTTCTCTCTGGGTTACCTTCACCAACCACAAAAATGTTATGGAGTGTCTTTGGGGCCAACTCCTTATAAGAGGTGATCTAGACTTGGCTTATTACTTAGACCTAAAAAGGAAGGGGAGTCTGGGTGCTGGTGGCTCATGCCTGTAATCCCAGTGCTTTAGAAGGCTGAGACAGCTGGATGGTTTGAGGCCAGGAGTTCAAGACCAGCCTGGGCAACATAGTGAAACTCTGTCTCTGCAAAAAATAAAAAATGGAAAAAGGAGGCGAATGATTGAAAACAAAGCCAACTTTTTATGAGATCTGGTTTAGTTTAAACCAAAGATAAAAAGGATACCCCATAAGGAGCAGCAGCCTATAGGATTAGGTTAGTGAGGAAGGATCATTGAGAATGGGCAACACAGGAATTTTTTTTTTTTTTTCCTTTCTGTCTGTCTCCTGCTTCTACAGAAGCCGTGCCAGAACTGTGGGATGGCCTTCAATCCAGTCTTGCTATGTTCCCTTCCCCAAATATTGATGACACAGTCAACCTTGCTGTCCCTGTGTCCTCTGTTCAATGCCCTGCTTGACCACAAGGTAATGCGGAGGAAGCATAACATAGAGCTCTAATAACGTTTCCTGTAGTTCAAGAAGTTAAGTAGATATTGTGAAGTCCACTTGTTTTGTCCCCAATATGTACAGGTGGCTTTGAGAGCATCGACTCTGCGCAAGGCACTGGATTGTTTCTCTTGAGAGGAGTACAGAAGAGAAATGGCAGTGACTTTCAAGAAAGTCTTGTGAAATGAATGGATGAAAGGCCAGCACAACAAACCCATATAAACAGATTCTCAAATGTGTATGATTTCTGCTATGGACGGAGCTCTTGTAGGAAGAGTCCTCCAAGCTTGGAGCAAGGAATCTGCTCCGGGAGATGGCGTTGAAAGCGTATCCCAATCCACCTTCCCCCATTCATGTCTCATCCCTCGGCTGTTGCATGGGGCCTATGTCCCTCTTCAAGTAGATCCTAGGTCGAGAAGGGCCCATGGAACTTTGACTCTTACACACAGGTGTAACGGCTTGAGTTTTTATTTTACTTGTAAGAGAATCCTCTCCTTAGGTAATGGGCTACTCTTCACCAAACGTGTGGACTTTTCTCCTTAGAGCTCTTGTAGTCTTCATCTCTGCTACATGAAGGTTGGAATACAACTCTTGCTATTGTGGTATGTTGTTTCCTTAGCATTGCACTTTTGGAATACTGCTGTTTGGAAACTACTTTCATGCCATTTCATTGCTCAGGAAAGATCCTGGTTAAATTTCTAAATTTAGAGATAATCCGTATGTTTTCATCACTTTATCTGTTTAATTCTAGACAGAAAACCCACAGCACTGAAGATAAGCATGCTACCTGAATAACCAGGCTGCCTGAAATCCTGCCTAACCCTGGAAGCATTGCAGTTGCATGAGTACAAAAGGAGGGAATTCCCCTGAAGGCAAAAATGAAGTCTGTCTGGTCCTGCTGAATACCTATGCCTGGCCCAGCACCTGGCACATAGTGCATGCTCAATAAATATTTGTTCAGTGAAGGAGAACAAACAGCAAATGCAATTTAATAATTCTCCCCAGTCCTTGAAAATGTTGCTGTCTGTATCAGATTCTGACACAGCTGGTATCTAATGGACAGCCATTAGGTACAAGGTTCCATGTTTCACATTTGCCAATTCATCGAATCCTTCTAGCCATCCTGTGGTCTTGCTTAAAAAATAAAATCTAACAATTACAGTTTTCTCACCAGACTAGAGTAGAATATGCTTGCTAACTTGTCCCAAACTTCTCCTGTAGTGCCAGGTTTTACCTATAAAAATTCAAGGCAGGTTGGGGCAAAATTTCTTTAGCAGCTTGTCTTCAACTCTTTGGAAGCTCAACACATTTCCCTGTTGCAGTCTAATAACAGAGTAGTTCTCTGGGGTGTTATCTGCTTTTAAAGTTAAAAATATTGTAAAAGTAACAATGTGCTTTGCCAAACATTCAAACCTTACAGAAGCATATTTAAGCAAATAAGTTACATGCCTGGTCTCTTCTCTCTTCCCCAGACCTTTCTCTGTGAACTTCATTCATCATAGGTGGCTACCACAGCCACCCATCGTCTTCAGATGCTTCCCTGAACTACTTCTGGGCCTTTTGAGCATAGTATTCACATTGCTTTGCAACCTTGGTTTTTTAATTTAACCATATGCTGTGGACATCTCCCAGGTCAGTACATTCGATTTAACTCATTCTTTTTATTGGCTGCCAAGCAGTGATGAGCTGCCAGTACCTAACATTTATTGAGTGTGTCTGTGTATCAAGTACCAGGTGTCATTTTAAATTTTATTCTCACAAAAACCATATGAGGTAGGTACTTTTTTTCATCCTATTTTTATATGAGAAAACTGAGTGTTTTAAAAAATAATAATCCACTTAACTAGTCCCTATTAAGGCATAGTTAATTGAATATATATTTATACATACATACACACACACATCTGTAGGATAAGTCCTGTATTCATGCATCCCACAGATTTTTGAGAGCCCACTATGTGCCAGGAAATGTCGTAGGCACTAGGAGTGCTGTGTTGAAGACAATATAGATCCTGCTTCAGTAGCGCTTATACACTAGTGCCTAGGCAGATAAGAGTCATGACGTCGAGTGGTGATGTAAGCTAAGAACAATAGGACAATGGAGGGAATGGAGAGTGACAGAGTTACTATTCGAGTGTGTGGTCAGGAAAGACTTCTCTGATGAGAGACCTGAATGAAGCAAGGGAGAGAATATTCTGAAACAGGAAGTCAAAGACAGAAATGTGGCAGGTTCAAGGAGAGAAGAGCATATCAAGGATGACTCCTGGGTTCCGGATCTTCAGTAATATGCTGAACGGCAGGGCCATTTACTAAGAGGGGATGTGGAGCAGGAGTAGTTTTGAGAAGGTAGGGGAAAGGAAGAAGAATTCCATCATGGACTGATGTTTCCTGTCCATGGAACACACATCCAAAGAGAGGTGTTCAGACAGGAGCCTGGGGGGCAGAGGAGAGGTCAGGGTTGGAGACTTAATTTGGCCACTGTCAGTCTACGGGACATGTTGAAAGATACCGGACTGACTAAGTGCACCTGAGTGAGGCAGCCAGAAAAGACCAGAATTTCTAAGTCAAAGAAATGCAAACATATTCCTAAATGTTGTCAAATTGTTCTTGAAAAAGTTTTGCCAACTTGTACTTACCAATACCCCAGGAGAGGGCTGACTCCATACCCAGGGGTGAAAAATAAACTATTGTTTCCATTTAAATTTGTATTTATTTACTGTGAATTAAATTGAGCACATTTCCAATGTTTTATTGGCCCTTTGCTCCATTTTATCCTGTGATATGCCTCTTCATGCTGTTTGCCCATCTGATCAATTTATAAGAATATTGATTTTCAGGATTTATTGATATATACATTTGTTGATTTATAAAGAGCTCTTAGAATATTTATATTTAAGAACATAAATCCTTTGTCATATGTTTTACAGTTTTTTATTTTTTTTCTGATTTTCAAAGTGCTTTTTGTAGTTCAGATGATTAAAATTTTTAGGTAGTCAAGTTTAATAATATTTTTTCCTTTTAAAGCTTCTGAGTTTAATACTTAGAGGGGTCTTTTATAATCTAAGATGGCAATAGGATTCCCTTAGGTTTTCTTGTAATTCAAGTTTCCAGTGTGTCTTTGATTTCTCTTATTTTCACTGCAGAATTACTCAGCAAAGGAATCCATGGAACTAATTTCTTTTTAGGCTCATTTGGCAACAGGTTGCTGCTGGTGAAGCAGGAGGAGGTTAAATAGCAGCTGCCAAGCTTTTGGTTGTGCCCAGAGCCCGGCACATGATAGGTGCTTAATGTGTCTTTGCTGAAGGAATGCTTTGTTGGCTTTTGTCTTAACAGGGGTAAAACTCTTCATAGTTGCCAAGTACTTCCCTGATGTTATCTCTTCTGAAGCTCCAGCCTTTCCTGCAGTAGAGAGAGGGGCCCGGGAGGAGGCCAGGGTGACTTGGTCAGCACTGACCAGAGCTGGGGATGACAGCTTTATAGAGGAAACGCCTCGCAGACGCCACTGGGGTAGTTCCTTTTCACCTTTCTAGGATTTGGTGACTGGAGAATTTCAAATACACAATTGCAGTTTCTACTCTGGAGCTCGCTTTGAGGAAGAAGAAAGTGTTTGCTACTCGAAACAAACCATATTGTAGGCAAAATGCATTTTGTTCCGCAAGAAGGGAGCTAGTGTGTGTGTGTGTGGTGTGTGTGTGTGTGTGTGGTGGTGGTGGGGAGGTGGGGGGGGGTCCCGGTTTCCAGTCCTTTTCTTGTCACTTTCTGCCATCTACCGGCCATAGCACAAAATACTCTGGAATGACTTCAATTACGCCTATGAGGAAGGAGGATTTATTCCTGTACCTTCTCGACCTGAAATGAAATTTCCCAGATAGATTGTGCCATAATTCGCCAGAATCCAACATTTATTTTTTTTCAAAATAACAGTTCCGAATGGACTGAATTATTTGAGTAATGACTTTATTATTTTTGTTCCTTTGTCTGAGAAGCAATATTTGAACTCTGACCACCTGAGTTTAAAAATTGGCTCTACAATTTATTGTCTGTGTGACCTTGAGCAAGAAACTCAACCTCTCAGTGCCTTATTCTCCTCATTTACAACTTGGATTTGACACTAGATCTTGTCTCTTAGGGTTTTGCTTAGATTACGTGAGTTCTCAAACATAAAGCATATAGTATCTTGCACTGCAAGAGTACTCCATAAATGTTGTCTGTTATTTGCTGGAAATCTATGTGAGTTTAGGCAGGCATTACTCTGGGACATAGAGAATTCCATAAATTAGATATTTATAACCTATGCGCAATAGTTGTGCAGCAATTTTGTTTCCCAACTGCTTGCATTTTAACTCTGGAAATTGAGCTCAAAAACAGCAGCCTCTGTTGTGGAGCCCTCTTTATTACCTCCTGCTAGAATAATCCATGTTCCCTTTGAGCTCCCATAGCCCAGTATCTGGGCCTCTCTTGGACTGATGATTTCACCTTGGAATGTAGACTTGTCTCGCCTTGTACATTGCCTGGGTCCCTGAGGGTAAGAAGCAGTCTGATTCATCGTTGTCTCTCACAGTCTCCCTTACACTATGTTATTCAGCAACTACTCAACAAATATTTGTTGAAAGCCCGAATGAATAATCTCATTTGATTCTTCCAGGAATCCTGAGTCAGGTAGAGCAGATATGAATTGTGCACATTGAAAAGACGAGGAATTGTGAGACTTGCCCCAGATGAGATGGAATGGGGCTAGAATTCAAGGCCGGGGAGAGTCTGTGACATGCCAAGAATGTGCATGAAGGAGAATCAAGGGAGCAACACAGAGGAGAAGGCTCATCCCCAGCCCATATGCAATGGAGCTACACACTGAAGAGTAATTTTGGTGGGGCTGGGAGGAAGGGTTTGCATCTGAAGCTGATCTCTGACTGTCATGCTTCATCCAAATCCCATGAAACTGCATTTTCACAGCCCAATGCTAACTTCCACATTTCCACTGTCTCATCAATGATTGTCAGTCTCATGACTAATGCTTTAGGTCTGGATATCAAAATATTTATTTCTCAAAGTCACTTATAATTGTCAAGGGGCCAGAGAACTCCTTCAGAACATCCCTGTTACCTATGATTAGGTACAAAGATCCTAGCTCTCCTGGGAGTCAGGGACCATGAAGATGTCTCTATTCTATTATTCTCTATTACATTTTCATCCTTTATGTTCACAGATGAAGGCCAAGTGAGTCTCTCTTGAGGATGTTCAACCTTCATTCAACACATTGAATAATTACAACAAGCCATAATTACTGTTGTACATGTGTACAACAAGTGCCTATGGAGTACCTGCTATGGACCATGCTGTGCTGGGTGCACAGGGAAGATGTGGTCCTTGTCCTCTTGCTTACAACCAGGTGGAAAGTCAATTGCACATATGAGCCATTAATATCAGTCAGCCTGGAGGGTCTGATTTTAACTGGATAACTCAATGTAAACATTTTTTTTTAAGTAGAACTCTTTGGGTGATTTCAGACATACAGAGGCTGACTGGCCAAGGAATCTATTCCTCTTTCTAATATTAGAAAGGAATATATTCTTAGGAATCTGTTCTTCTATGTAATATTTATTGTCTTTAGGTTCGCTTTTACATTCTTTCATAAAAGGTGACTGAGTATCAAGAAAAGGCAACCCTTTCCCACACCTGCAGTTACTGGTTGGTCATTAACCCAAAGTAGAAGGCCTCTAGCTGAGAAAAAAAGCGGTACATCTTTACAGTCTAAGAAATACCCTTTCCTTGTGTCAGACACCATATCTCAGATTTGTAGGGAGGTGAGACTACATAGCTAGGAGATATTATGGAGCCTAGTGAAACATTCTAACCCCAGAAGTAGGGGTAGTACGTGACAGTGTTAGGACCTGATGAGACATTATTGTCCCTCGGGAACCTGGGGCTGCTGGAGAAATTGGCCTGTATCCCCCAAGGACACCATAGCTGTGGAGGTTACATGGGGTTCTCAGCCCAGCCAACAGACACTGTACATGTCAGCAGTGGTGTGATGCCAGCCCTTGGGTGTGGAGCAGATGGGACAAAGAAAGTGGAAGGTTTTCTTCTCTGTCCAGCTCTCTTACATAACTAAACTTTGGCCCCCAATCCCCCGACCCTGACTGCTGATTTTCTGTAGCCCATCCAAGCAAATGAGATCAGAGAACCAAACCAGACCAGAAATGTGACATCTTTTTCCTCCCTATTCCTCATCTACCAGAGGTCTATGTTTTTCACCAGTCTAGCCAGGAGAAAGAGCTCTGAATGAAGAGTATCTGAGACAATAATATTCAAATACCATAGATCATGCTAAATTTCGAGAGTTGGGTAATGTAAGTGGTTGGCTCTCAGCAGAGCAAAGTGGAAAAATGTGAGGTAGACAGAAGGTGTTTGAATCTCCCACTGTTAGCTTTGTAGCCAGAGGCAAGTCATTCACCCCTTTGCATTTGTTTCCTCATTCGAAAAATGGAGATGCTAATATGTCCCTTTCAGATCCATTATAAGGATTAAAAATGTATGAAAGCATGGAGCATAATACAGCATCTATTACTATTGTGAAGAATATGTTGTCTGGCCCTCAAGAGACTTGTAGTGTAGTTTGGGGAACTGAGGCCATCACAATAATAATCACAAGAATGTGGTCTGTAACAAACAAATGCCTGTGCAAGTCAGATAGAAATTGAAAGTAGGGAGAGAATTATCCCACCAATTCCACTACATCTGCTCAGTTTTGTCCAAATACATTTATTAAGCATCTACCATGTACCAGGCTATATTATCACAGTTGTGTAATTTACAGGTACAGGAGTAGTGCAATTTACAGGTTCAGAAAGACCTGGCTTTGAATCCTGTCTCTACCACTTACCAGAGGTATAACTTTGCCCATTACTTAAACTTTCTGACTTTGGCCATTACTTAAACTCTGAATTTATTACTGAGTGCCCTCATCTGTAGGATAGGGTTGTTAATAGTACCTGGCTCACAGGTTGCTGTGAGTAATAAATGAATTAATATATATAAAGGAAACAGCAAAGTCCCTGACACATTGTAAGTGCTCAATGAACAGTCCCTGCTATCATCGTCATCATGATCATCACCATCACCACCAGTACCACCAGCACCACCAGTCCCTGTGCTTCGTGTCAGGGATTTAAAAAATAAATGATACATTTTCTGCCTTCAGGTACTTCACAGTTCAGTGGATCCTGGTATTCCATCGAATCCCAGAAGCCTTTTTAGGTGATCCAGGTGAACATAACCTATTTTTCTGGAACAGGAACAAATTTTGCTTAGGAAATTTGCAATATTTTTACTACAACAGGACATTAGCTTTTACCCAACCACACCTGCTTTGGGAATGTGCTTCCCTAGAGCTCCCTGTGAAACTGAGATAGAGATTGGAGTCTTTCTTAGGCCTATTGGGTTTTACAGGAGTGAAATTTATCCTGTTCAGTCCTTATAATTATGCAAGTGAACAGACTTATTTATAGATTAGGAGTGTCAACTTACTGTATCCTTAGATATATATACACACACACACACATATATATGTATATATTTATGTATAGCTGTGGTTTATATATTCCAGGGTATTCTAGAGTTCCAAAATATATGATTGAGTTGCAATTGTACTGCATAAGATTAGGAAAGATTGTACTGCATTTAATTAGGAAAGTAGCATTTTTAGAATTAAAATGCGTAAAAGTCAAAAAGTGTGCTTCAGAAAAAGGATTTCCTAGCATCTGAACTCAGAATTGAGGATTTCACTCCTGGTTTATGGGGTTGGAGTGGGAGAATCACGAGAGCTTATTAAAGTCATTTAATCTAAGAATATTGAATGGTTAAGTGTAACTCTGCTCAGAGGTGGGGGCTCGACCAATTGGCTTTAACGTTTCTTTTGCTTTGCAGTGTTTAGCTCAGCTGATGGAAAGATGAAAAGAACACAGAACAGTTAAGTAGGAACTCCCACCAATCACAGGCTACATGGAATTCTCATAAGAAGTTTTTCAAAGCTGTCCCCAAACTATCTATAACAAGTTAGCATCCACTAAGGGGAAGGACATCTGTGTATTTTTAGACAAAAAAGTGCTGTCTCCTTGTCACTTTGTAGAAAACCCTTTTCTCTCTGCTTCCTCTCATTGGGCCTTCTGATATCTCAGAAGGGAAAGGAGCTACCTGGTAAATAAAGATAAGCTGTGCTTATTAGCAGAGATTTGCAAGGAAAGTGGCTGTTTAAAAAGGGATAAGGAGGTCATTGTGTTCCTCTGGCTCTAAAGCAGGGACTCATTTTCCCCGGCCAGGGCAGAGCAGCCACGAGGAGCTGAGCGAGTTGCTGGCCACCCCAGGGTGACCTATCGTTCCCATGGACGAAGCTGCACTCCCTTTGTCGCAGGAATCCTCAGGCCTTTGAAGCTGCTGAGTCGTCCTGACAGTAGGTGCCTTCCGTGAAGGACTGATGCTCTGCCAGGAAAGCAAAACCCAGTGATTTTTAGTGGGCCCTTTGGAATAAAAGAGGCAGCTGTGCGGTGCAGCCCTGCTGCCAGGCTCACATCTGATGGACTCTGATGGAGTCACCTCCCTTGGCCCTTGGCTCCTCGCTGAGTGAGGATCAGGACACTTTAGGGCTCTTTGGCAAGTTGTTGGGAGGACCAGGTAAACAGTTGGCTATGGAAATGGTGGGTGGTGGGAGGGGCCGTGTCTGTAGGATGCCTAACCTCTGGATCTAAACTGAGTTCAGTCAGCTCTCCGGATGTTTTCACATGCACAGATGTTTGCCAACAGGAAGACAAAGAAATCTCTTGACCGCATGTTGCTGTTTGCATCTGATCATTCTAGAGAAAGTGGTCTGTGCTATCAGGTTTGCATTTGGACCTGACAAAGTGATCTAAATCAAAAGACAAAGGCACCCAAGTTTCTCTACTTAATGTTCATCTCCGGCATATTCCACTTCCCTGCCATCCACATCACGAGCTATGTGAAGCAAGCAGAGACCTCTATGCTGAGGCAATGAGTCTGCTCTTTGTCTGCACATGAGCTCAGCTTATCCCGATTGTGCTGACTCTGTGGGATTCCCAGAAAATAAAAGCCAGCGACAAAGCACCAGGAAAATGACCTGGTCCCCTTGAGCCTGGCCTCTTTCCCAAATGCCCGCTGTCTGTGCATAGACGGGAAGGCGTGCTTGGAAAGGTTATGCTGAGAAATGTGGCTACCTCTGCAGGCCCCATATCCTCTTCTCAGGCTAACTTAGGAGGCAGAGCAGGCATGTGTGTATCTGATGCCTCAGACGGTGTCTCGACGCAGAACACAAAGACTGTTTCCTGGTATTAGCTGCCGATCAGTTGTCATCCCCTACTCCCACCTCCTGTGAGTTTTTTGCTTAAGACATTTCAAATATTGTCTGAATATTTGGTTCTTTCTGAGGAATAAAGAATAGCTGTGCACTGAATGGTATTGGAACATCCGTTTACAACTGTGATTTTAATTGCTTGGAAATGTGGAAGTTCAGTTTTTAAATGTCCTGACTCCATCTCTTCCTGGCAGTGTCTCTTTAGGCTTCCTTTGCAAAAACAGAGAGATCCCCAGATACTTCTGGACTAAACCTGCAATTTAAGAATACCCTCAGTTAGAGGTGTGTTTACCGTGAATGAATAAAACTTAAGCTGCAGGGCTTCTCACTTTCACAGGTTGCATTCAAGGACCTGAGAAGAGGTCTGGTGATGTGGTCACATGGTCCCATGTTTTTGTTAAATCTGTGAAAATAAGACTTTTTAATACAGTTTTCCTTTAAAATGGCACCCCAGTTGTGTAAGCTTTAGGCCCCTGAGCAATATCTTAGAGCATGTGAGTAATTTCTTATTGCTGCCAGTATTCATCTTAATCAGGGAATATAAATTAGGCTAACAGAATAATTTAGGAGAGAATTTCTTTTTTTTTTCAATGGCCATTATCCTCTCAATATGCAAAACACCATTTATTATGCTTGGATTTGTCTTGAGAAAAATTGCTGCAGATGATTGAAGAGTTTCTGGAGGGTTTCACTATGCTGAATAATGGGGAAGAAAATAATACCTCATATTTCATGATAGAAAGGGCTGCCTCCTTGTTATTTGCTGAAACATGAGCTGTCGACAAAAGAACTGCAAGGCACATCCTCTGGGTCATCTCTCCAGGACTGGGAAAAATGAGAGGAATGTTTGAAATGACATAGGGTCTTCAGATTTCCTCTGCTCCTTTCATCTATCAGTTTTTTGGGGTGGCAAGTCTTTGGCCTACACATTTCGTGTGTTTGGCCTTGGTGAATCCAGTGGTTCCAGAGAAGCAGGGAGTCGAGAAGATCCCTAGGGCAGTGTGTGAGCTTGGGAGGGGGCCCGAGTTTCCTGAGGATCTGTGTTGTGTTTCTCGAGGCTCAGTGAGTTTCTGGAGGGTCTGTGTTGCCTGGATCCCAACTCTGCTTCTTATAACTGCACCATCATGAGGGAAGCTTGCTGAACCAGAGGCAGGACATAAGAACATCATGTGCTCCAGGATTTAGTTAGTGTGGGCCAGGCCTCTATTAATCAGGGTTATTTAACTCTGGTAATAATAACTGCTCAATTTAACAGGTTTAACAAACTTTGGTTTTTTTGCTCAACAACAATTTAATGTGGATTTTTTTTTTTTTTTCAGGTAGCTTTTCAGAGTAGGTCTCCTTAAAGCTCTGATCTGGGGACATGGAAACCTTACATCTTTTGGCTGCACCTCCTTTAATCGTTAGAATTCTCTCCATTAAATAGACTGATGGGGAGGATTCCATGTGGGAGGATTTTATGGTCCAGAACTAGAAGTGGCACACATTACTGCCACCCACATTCTATTGGCCCAAACTAGGATACATGGCTATGCCCAGGTGAAAGAGAGGCTGGAAAATGTAGCCTAACCATGTGACCAGAAGCAAAAGGGAAACTGAGTTGTCAATACTCAACCAGTGTGACAACAAACCTGTACCAACTATGTAGGAAGCATGAGAATCTTCATCCTCAAAATTAGTGTTGCAAGATTATTCTAATTATTTTCCTTGAGGCAGGGCAGTTGAAGATAGTGCGTTCTTAAGCCAATTAAAAATGACACAAATAGGCTGGTGACTCAAGCTTATAATCCCAGCAGTTTGGGAGACCAAGGTGGGAGGATTGCTTGAGGCCAGGAGTTTGAGATCATCCTGGGCAACATATAGCAAAACTCCATCTCTACAAAATACAATTCAAAAAAATTAGCTGGATGTGGTAGCATGTGCCTGTAGTCCCAGCTACTTGGGAGGGAAGCTGAAGTAGGAGAATCACTTGAGCCCAGGAGGCTGAGGCTGCAGTGAGCTATGAATGTGCCACTGCACTCCAGCCTGGGTGACAAAGCCAGACCTTGTCTAAAAAAGAAAAAGGCAAATAATCAATGCTATTTTGGTAAAATGAATAAACACAGATTTAGGCAGCTACTTGTTATACATTTTCATCAATGTGTAATATATTGGTACAATTCCGCTGACTGGTAAGTCGTGTGCAGCATGATCTTTTAAGATTATATTGAATCACAGAATAATTTAAGCAAATAACTAAGTAGAATAATATAATTTCAGAATTAGAAGAAACCTTAGCAATCACTTAATCCGAAGTTTTAATGGATGATGAAACTCACTGAAAGTAAATCAAAGGGAAGGTAAATTTCTTGATCTTCTGTGATGTTCTGAGGTTAATGTTCTCTCCATTCCATAGAGAAGCACAATGATTTGACTTACCCAAAGTCACATAGCTAGTGAGAGAAGTGAGACTAGGACCCCCTGCTTCAAATTAGAAGTCAATGTGCTCTTTGCATATGTTTAATTAACACCTCCCTCTGTGAATACACACATACATTCATGCCCCTCTTCCTACCCATTCATGTGAGCTTAATATACAGTCCGCTGACATGGAAGGAAGATATGATTAACGTGCATCATTCTCAAAATGTGAGGTTAGCAGGTCTGTGGTGTTACATCTATAATAGCACCATTTTCATGGCTTGTATGCTGTTTTGCAAATAGCCCAAAAGTATTTTGCGTGGTGGTCACCAATTTCCAAGAGAAATGAGATATTCTTTTCACTGGTCTGGAAAAGAGCAAGTTGCAGTGGCTGACTTCAGAATGACCCATTGTTCCAAGCCTAACAGGTGCAGGTTTCGACACTAAGGGTCGGATCCCATTACCACTCAAGTTGCATGGATCACTGATCTCGAAAGGGGTCTGCACACACATCAGTGTGGGATCTGTCCTTTAGGAGCCACGGCCACTAATCTGAATGGCTATTTAGGGTGTGAATGGCATTTAGCTGGCGTCCCTCCATTCTTCCATGCTCATTGAAGAATCTCAGTCCTTCTCCTCCTGCTCATTAGAACTGACACTTCCCAGGCCAGAGGGATGACCAGGCTGAGTCAGAGAGATGAGATCTTCATCGTGAAGGACAGGGTACAGTTTGGGGCCAACTGGAAGTGAAAGAAGGCACATTAGGCTGTTGGGACTTGGAGCTTATGATTGTGCCTCCATCACAACAAACACACAGTGACATGGATACCTTAGCTTAAAAGTTGGTTGATCCAATCAAGTCATTTTACGATAGCCTGTTAAAAAAAGAACGAATCTTTTACCTCTCCTGGGTATACCACTCTTGTCCACTCCTGATTTCTCAAATCATCAGGCATTTTCTCTCTGAAGCTGGTTTAATTTTTTTCTGTTTTCATTTTATTTCCTCTGTTTAGTGTGTAGTTTGCTTTTGTGTGCATGGAGGTCATATTTATCACTTTGACTGATTTCTGAATATTAAGACATGAGAATGGCACTACAAATGTTTTAGGAATCCAGCTGAATTTTGAGGGCATGTGGCCACTGCATAGCGATTTCATGGAGCAAATTTGTTTGCTACTGGTTGCAAATGAGATATTTGTCCCTCTCAAATCCCATAGTTATTGTCAGTTGCTTAACTAATTCTCTACTGATAGATTGAAGGCAGTAAACAGCATTACATAGAAGCATCGAAATAACTTTTGTTTAGAGACGTCAGGGTTTTGATTATCTAGCTAGTCCATCTATTTTAATTGAAGTAGATTCAGTCTACAATTGTGGATGCGATTAGAAGGAATGATGCCAACATGGGAAATGATCGTTTCCTTTATATACTTTGAGGATATCATGAGTAATCTTCTCAGAAAAACAACACTTTGAAAAATTTTCCATTATTTTGAAAAGTATCATTGTGGCTTACACATGATAGTTATTTATCATATTAATTAATGCTTTCATTCATTTAGCAAACAATTGAATACTTCCTCTGTGCAAGGTGTCAGAATACACAGATCAGTGTGACACGATCCTGGCCTTCAAGGGGCTCACAATGTAGTGGAGGAGACATACGAACTCCTGACTATCACACTGTGTGCTAAGGGTTTTGGTGGCTGATATGGCTTGGCTGTGGCCCCATCAAAATATCATCTTGAATTATAGCTCTCATAATCCCCACGTGTTGTGGGAGGGACCTGGTGGGAAGTAATTGAATCATGGGGCTGGGTTTTTCCCGTGCTGCTCTCCTGATAGTGAATAAGTCTCACGAGACCCGACGGTTTTATAAAAGGCAGTTCCCCGACACACACTCTCTTGCGTGCTGCCATGTAAGATGTGATTTTGCTCCTCCTTTGCCTTCAGCCATGATTGTGAGGCCTCCCCAGCCATGTGGTATTGTGAGTCCATTAAACCTCTTTTTATTTATAAATTACTCGGTCTCAAGTATTTCTTCATAGCAGTATGAAAATGGACTAATACAGTGGCCACACATGCAAAGGTGTGTATATGTAGTCATTTATACACTCATGCTCTTCTTCCTAGACATTTATGTAAGCTTCATTTATAGCTGTCTAGAGGACTAGGGCAGTTCTCTAAGGGGCATGTGGAGGTGGGATAATGAGTTTTTCTGAGGAAAGTCAGAGAGGGCATCAGGGAGAAAACATGGGGGGCTTTGCCTGGGAAGGTGGGAGAGGGCATTCTAAAGACAAGTTATGTGGCCCTAAAACTCATAAACATGGAAGAGTAATGAGGACGGTGGAAATCTAAGTCCACATGCTCAGGTGCAAGGGGCATGTACCTTCACATATTCTTCTATTGATCAACCTATTTTTTAAAGCTCGCATTCTGCCACGTGAAGAAAAGTTAATCACCATCTATTTTGGAATCCTCTCCTCTTTTCGTAAGTTTTCCCTGGGTTCCAAGGCTTTATGTAGACATCAGTGGGAATGGAGAATGGTCAGATGACTGCTATCCTGACTGACTCTTGGTTGTCAGTTCTTGATGGCTGCTGCTAGGTCATTCCGGGAAGGCTGCCAAGCTGCTCCCAGGGTCCCAGGAGGCAGCCTCAGGCTCTGTGGCTCTCTGACACTAAGATCTGCTTTGCTTAATCACAGTGCATTCACTTCTCTGAGCTCCAGTTGCCTATCTGGGGCTCTATTTGGGAAGCAAGGCACAAGACCTTCTGATTTTGGATCCACAGACTTATCAAGAAGGATTCTGTCTCCCTTCTCCCCTCTACCCCAGGAAGACAGAGTACAAGCCCTCCATTTCTCAGAGGTGACAAGCTTCCAAGCGCTATTCTTACCTCCTTTTTGAGTCTCTTCCCAACCAGGGTTAGCTTTTGTCATTTGCAGGGTGTGGCTTTGGGATGTAGAAATGGTGGTGGTCATGATGGAGAATCTTTGCTCTTATCCATTGTGTATTTACAAAATTTTTGTTTAGATCCTATGTTCTGTTCATTTCTTTTGAAAGCTAGGCTTTTGACACTCAAAAGTTGACAACAGACCCCTTTTGTCTTGATTCCTACCTTGTAATTTCTTTTCTGAGGGATCTGGAAAGGTCTAGCTCAGAGTCCTCCACCACAGATGCACATTACTGTCGCTCTGAGCCATAACATCGAGTACAGATGCAGAAGTCCACTGGCTGAGGCTCTGATTTGATTGGTCTGAGGTGGGGCACAGATACTGGTATTGTTCTGAAAACTCCCCAGTAGGTTCTAACTGTAGTCAGGTTGAAGAACTGCTAGTCTAGCTGAATTGTTAAGGAAAGGTCCAAAGTATTAAAGAAAATGCAGGGAAAACGTTGGCTAGTATTGCAAAGCTTTATCCAGGCCAATAGGTCAGGGATGCATTTGGAAGAATTGTGAA
This sequence comes from Trachypithecus francoisi, assembly GCF_009764315.1. Taxonomy (NCBI): domain Eukaryota; kingdom Metazoa; phylum Chordata; class Mammalia; order Primates; family Cercopithecidae; genus Trachypithecus; species Trachypithecus francoisi. The sequence continues at coordinate 71,242,654 of NW_022681470.1, read as the reverse complement.
TGCCCTCTTATGGAATTTTGACTTTATTAGGTTTAGAATACAAGACTTTGAAAGGAAAAGCTAATTAATGTTAACTTGCCTACCCTAGGTTAAGTGCTATTCTTTATGTATCTATCTATTTTCAAAATGTTATTGTAAATTGACCAATTATAGTTGTATTATTTATGGGGCACAAAGTGATGTTATGGTCTGTGAATACAATGTGGAATAATGAAATCAAGCCCATGAACATATCCATCACCTCAAATGTTTATCCATTTTTTTGTGAGAACATTTGAAATTTACTCTCTTAGAAATTTTGAACTGTATAATACATGATTAATTAATATACTTGATAATAATGTATATTGGCAATAGACCTGAAAAACCTTACTCTTCCTGTCTTACCAAGGCTTTGTATCCTTTGACTATCATCTCATTCCTTCCATTCCCTACCCTCTGGTAACCGTAACCACCATTATACTCTCTGCTTCTATGAGTTCAGTTGTTTTAGATTCCATATATAAAGGAGAACATGCAGTATTTGTGTTTCCATGTCTGGCTTACTTTACTTTTTGTTATGGCAAACGACAGAATTTCTTTATTTTTTAAGGTTAAATAGTATTCCCTGTGTATATGTAGCGTATTTTCTTTATTCATTTATCAGCTGATGAACACACAGGTTGATTCCATAACTTGGCTATTGTGAATAGTGCTTCAGTGACCATGGGAGTGTGGACATCTCTTTGACATGCTGATTTCAAATCTTTTCGGTAAATACTCAGAAGTGGAATTGCTGGATCATACGGTAATTCTATTTTCAGTTTTTTGAGGAACCTCCATAGAATTTTCCGCAATGGCTATACTAATTAACATTCCCACCAACTGTGTACAAGGGTTCCCATTTCTCCACAGCCTCGCCAACACTTGTTATCTTTTATTTAGATGGTAGCCATTCACACAGATGTGCGGTACCATCTCATTGTGGGTTTCATTTATATTTCCTTAATGAGTGGTGATGATGAGCATTTTTTTCATAAATGCATTGGCATTTTGTATGTCTTCTTTTGAGAAACGTCTATTCATGGCCCTTGCCCACTGCTATGTCTTACCTATTTATCCAATTTTAGCTTGACATGAATCCTATAAGGTAGGTCTTATTGCCCTTGATTTTGCAGAGAAATCTGGCTTAGTGAGATTATAGGAATGCCTCAAGGTCACTGGGCATGAAAATAGCAGGTCGCTGATTACAATCCAGTCTGTCTGCTTCAAAACCCAGCCTGTTTTGAAATGCTGTTGCCTCCCAAAGTGGAATAATAAGATAGTGTATTAATTGAACAAATCAGTGAATAGTTCTGTTAACAAAATAGCTGAAGGTCAAAAAATTAGCCCTAAGAAAATGAATTAACTTGTTGGCTGTAGTTGTCTTCTCTTTCAGGTGCTTGTGGTTATCTGTTGAATGGTTACTACTGTTTAGGTCTTAAACTTCCATTCAACATGGATAATACAGGTGGAGTATCCCTTATCCAAAATGCTTTGGACCAGAAGTGTTTTGAATTTTGAATTTTTTTCAGATTTGGAATATTTACATTCTATACTACCCGACTGAGCATTCCTGATCTGGAGATCCAAAATCCAAAATGCCCCAGTGAACATTGCTTTTGAGCATCATGATGGTGCTCAAAAAGTTTCTGATTTTCCAATTTGGAGCATTTCAGATTTTGAATTTTCAGATTAGGGATACTCAACCTGTGTAGAGAAATAGAATTTAACACAAGTTGATACACTTGCTTGTACTTGCTCTACAAAAATGTAATTCTTTAGTAAGTAATCAGTTTCATAATTAATTTTAGCATTATTTTGCACAAGTGGAATATAATATTACAGTTAGAGCAAAGAAAAAAAGCTTTGCTTTTCTTACAGACCCATATCATATTTTCACCTATGAGTTATTTCAATCACTTTTCGTGACAGTTACCAGCATTATTCAGATAAAAGTTGCTAATTGTTCTCTTAACTGTGAAAATTACTTTTCTCACTTTCTATCCATGGTAGGTACATGACTATCATGCTTACTACCTCCGTTTCTCCTTCTTAAGATGAGGGTGGGCAAAACTTCTTCAAAACTTGTGTTGAACAAATTACTTTCTCAGAGATTGTCTTCCATTTTTTAAAGTAGTTTCTTATAGATGATACCAGAAAATTAGAATATATGCAAAACATGGTTTTGCCTCCACTGGTTATTGTATATTTACCTTTCCCAGTAATCCAGGCCCTAGAAGAGTACCTGGCACAGCTCAATAAATGTTGATTCTAATGTGATCTTCATGTGCTAAAGCAGTGTGGGATAAGCCAGGTACTATTAATCATCCATTGTTGAAATGCAGATGTCCTTGTTATGCATCAGGTGTCCAGAGGTATATATACAGTTCTGATTTGAGAGGAATGCCTAATGAGTCCCCCTTCTTCTGATGTTTAAATCATTAATGCACAACCCTTTCCTCCTCGACATAATAGTGAGCTTTCCTTTGATGTCCTGTATTCTCCATATTTGCTTCATTTCCTCTTCTGGACTGACACACTTACTTATTTTCCCTGTGCATGTTTTGGGGACATATCTACCTAGTGAAAGAACACTTTCAGTGACCCCTTCTGCTTTTATTATGTTTCTATTAGCTTTGCCCATCTATTGCACAAATTGACCTGGGCCCCATCAAAGAAGGAAGGGGCTTTCCACTTACATGATCTAGGTAAGAGGGAATAGAGACACCTAATAGTGGAGGCAAAATTTAGTACTGAAGGTCAGGGCATGTAGAAAGATGGAGAAATCATGGCTAGAAGTAAGATGACTGGGTGATGAGGTGGAGAGGCTGTACCTCTGGAGGAAAGCAGGCAGCTACTAAGTGATTAACTGGCGGGCAGCGTGGATATGCTGGACGAAGGGCGGATTCACATCTTGGGTGGAACAGAGGTGAAAGGTGTGAGATTTTGTCATGCTACTCAGAAAAGCACACAATTTAAAACATAAGTTGATTTCTGGAATTTTTTATTAATATTTTTGAGCTGCACTTGACTGTGGGTAACTGAAACTGCAGAAAAGAGAGGGACTACTGTAAAGGGAACATTTTATTGTATTTATTTATTTTTTAGAGACAGGCTCTTGCTTTGTCACCCATGCTGGAGTACAGTGGCTCCATCATGGCTCACTGTAACCTCAACCTCCTGGGTTCAGGTGATCTTCCCACCTCAGCCTCCTGAGTAGCTGGGACTACAGGTATGTGCCACCACATCTGGCTAATTTTTTGATTTCATTTTATTTTTTGTAGAGATAGGGTCTTGCTATGTTGCCCAGGCTGATCTCCAACTCATGGGTTCAAGTGTTCCTCTACTTTGGCTTCCCAATGTAAAAGGAACATTTTAATTGCAGAGTATACAGAAGATGAAAAGGCCAGGAAGAAGGAATGGAGAAATTGAAAGGAGGCACTCTGCAATGTTGTTCAATAGTTATAAACCTGATGCTTTCTTCAGGGAAGTTGCTGCGCTGAATTTGTTTTGTTGCTGACACTCTTGGAGTTCTCTAAAGTGGTTCAGCATTGGTTTTAGATGAGGTTTCTTCTTCCTGTTTTGTCTTGTCCAACTAACTTCCCATTTTGGTGAATGAGATCTCGATCAGTTGTAGTAAGCAATTGCAATGGCATATAGAAAAGTAAGATGCAAGCAAATAATAACGAAATTGTGCATTGAAAATAGTTTCCCGCAGATTGTAGATAAACATACACAAATGATGCCACCCTACTCTCCCAAATTTTACATGTGATTCTGTCTTAGCTCAATTAATTTCTATTTTATGAAAATGTTTTTTATGTCTCCAGCAGGGTTTAATATTCCTCTTCCTTGCACTATGAAAAAATGTTTAGCTTTGTCTTATTGCCTTGTAGACAGAGTTAACGCCTTAATTTCTTAAAACTTGCATATAACAAGTGTCTAGTAAATATTTTTGAATGAAATGTAGGTTGAAATGCATGGACAATATTAAAGATTCTTTAAAAACTGGATTGGCATACTCTATTTTCAGTTTGTAACAATTGCGTAGCTATATCTATACACACACACACATGCATTAACCTTTACCTGTGTACATGTGTGTTTGAAGGCAGTAGTGGGCTGAGATTTCACATTCAAGCTCTGGAGCTGCCTGCCTTGGCTGTCTTTTTGTTTTTGCTTTTTGAGACAGTATCTTGCTGCGTTGCCCAGGCTGCAGTGCCGTGGCACATCAGGGCTCACTGCAGTCTCGACTTCCCAGGCTCAAGCAATCCTCCTGCCTCAGCCCCACAAGTAGCTGGGGCTCCAGGCCTGTACCATCATGCCTGGCTAATTTTCTTGAATTTTAGTAGAGACAAGTTCTCACTATGTTGCCCAAGCTGATCTCAAACTCCTGAGCTCAAGTGAACCTCCTGCTTCAGCCTCTCAAAGTGTTGGGATTACAGGCATACCCAGCAACTCCTACTTTGGCTTTAAATCCTGAATTTATTCAGGTGTGTGATCTTTGGCAAGGTCTTCAACCTATTTTATTTAAGTGTTCTCTTGTATAACTGGGGATGATACTAGTATCTGTCTTGTAAGACGGTGGTCAAATAATACATGTACAGCTCTTAGAACAATGCCCTCCATTAGTAAATATGTGATCAAGATTAGCTATCAATATTATTATTATTATTGTCTTGTTTACAAATTCTTTCATCTATGTAAGTCTCGTGTCTGATTTCAGGTTACAAACTTCTTTTGGGTAGAGACTACTTCTTTCTCTTCTATATTCCCTAGTTCAATCCTAAGCATGAACTTTTAATAATTATGTGCTTCTTAATTGTTGGAATTAGAGTGATACACCAGAGCCCAAAGAACTCATAGTGCCTCACAACATTTCCCGGAAGCATTCCAGCCAGTAAAAATGTGAAGGTAAATGATAGTTCTGAATCCAGAGAATCCCATATTTGGATCTGTGGAAATTTTTTTTTTTTTTTTTTGAGATGGAGTCTCGCTCTGTTGCCCAGGCTGGAGTGCAGTGGCCGGATCTCAGCTCACTGCAACCTCCGCCTCCCGGGTTTACGCCATTCTCCTGCCTCAGCCTCTCGAGTAGCTGGGACTACAGGAGCCCACCACCTCGCCTGGCTAGTTTCTTTGTATTTTTTTTTTAGTAGAGATGGGGTTTTACCGTGTTAGCCAGGATGGTCTCGATCTCCTGACCTCGTGATCCGCCCATCTCGGCTTCCCAAAGTGCTGGGATTACAGGCTTGAGCCACCGCGCCCGGCCTGAGAATCCCATATTTGGCTGGAAAAACCAGGGGCCTCTGGAACTTTCTGAGATGGTCATAAGAAATATTTATAGCTATAGGCAAACTCTTTTTCAACAAATAACATTAAAAAGAAACTATATATGTTCCAAGCCCTAAGAAGGCCCATGTTTTAGGGGTGCTGGATTCTAGCACATTGATGAATTTGGGGAATTTTTATTTTTTCTTGTTGTTTTATTTTAACAGCAAGATTTGAACTTAAGCTCTACTTCATTTCCATGTCCTGAGTTAATCTCATCTAGGACAATGCTGGTTTCTAGTTGGTACAAAATGAGCCTGGGAATATTTTAGTGCAACTTTGCAGACTCTATTCAAGGAAGTAAAGGAATATGGGACTTAGCAAGACTATGGAATTTTAGAGATAGCTTCATCTCTTTTTTAAACATTTTGGGATGAGTGAGACCTCACATGCATGTTACTAAATAAATGCCTCCTTCACCACAAGACCATCAAATATTTCAAGAGCAATGAAATCCTTCAGGCCCTGATTCTTTTACACTTGACTCATCAGGATCTACATTTGTGAGAGCAACTTGATAATGAAGAACGCCTGAAAGCCTTTGTTCTTGAAGTAGGAGGTCACATTTTTGCCAGTACTCGTTGCAACTTGAACTGAGGGAAGCTCAAGTTCAAATTTGGAACCCACAACCTTGAGTGAGTTATAATGCTGGTAAAATCTATTCTCCCTGTAAACTCATTCAGAGATGATGCTTGGGACTGTATGGACATGATAGAAAAACATGTGTTCCAGGGGAGGAGAGAATTGTTAGGCTAGTCAAGATGTGTCCAGTGGGTCAGGTCATAGGCAGAATGTCCCTGCTGTGACATTCTGGGAAAGATGAGAAGTGGAATTCCAAGGTAGTGAACCCATGTGCCAACTAGGGAAAGGGGTGAAACATCAGTGGTTGTGGACTAGGTGAATGAGTTTTTTGGACTGAGCTGTCAATGAATTCTCCACGGTGAATACTCACTATATGTATTAGTTCAATAAGCAGACACAGTGAACAAAGATTGCACAAATACTGGAAATATGGTAGTAAGCAAGGCAGAAGGATCTCTCCTGTCAAAGATAAGCAAAGCTGGGCACTGGTTAAAGTGATAAGGACAGATTTTAATCAGTAATAACTATCGCGATAGGGAAAAAAGAGTACAGCATGAACTGAACTGAACTTCAATTTGTACACTGGCAATTGGGAGTCTTAAAGGTAGAATGAGGGAAAGGGAGAGGGGTGAGCAAGGGCTTAGTACAATCAGGGAAATGAAAAATACATGGCCGGGAGCGGTGGCTCAAGCCTGTAATCCCAGCACTTTGGGAGGCCGAGACGGGCGGATCACGAGGTCAGGAGATCGAGACTATCCTGGCTAACATGGTGAAACCCCCGTCTCTACTAAAAAAAATACAAAAAACCAGCCCGGCGAGGTGGCGGGCTCCTGTAGTCCCAGCTACTCGAGAGGCTGAGGCAGGAGAATGGCGTGAACCCAGGAGGTGGAGCTTGCAATGAGCTGAGATCCGGCCACTGCACTCCAGCCTGGGCGACAGAGCGAGACTCCGTCTCAAAAAAAAAAAAAAAGAAAACTACAAAAAGTGGGAAGGAAGGGTTGGTCCATGAAAAACCCATCTGGTTTTTTGCTAACTTGTGCTGAATGAAGTTAAGTTCCCACCTTCCCACAGAAATGGGAAGACAGCACTCTATCTTTATGTGTTAGCTGGAACGAACAGTGAATTCTTTCGGCAGCCTTGAGTTTTCTCAAGCTGGCACTTTCAAGGGGACTAGGGTCATCCCAGGGGTATGTCCTTGAGCTGTTAGAAACTGTGTTAGTGCATGATCATAGTCTTTATCAGCCAAGGTTAAGCCTCATCAATAAGGGGGCTCAGATCATGGGCAAATCTATTCTGGAGGGCTGGAGTTTGGTCAAGAAGAGAGACTTTCTCATTTCCCTTGTGAAACTTCATGCTCTCCAGAAATTATAAGGTAACTTTTTTTTTTTTTTTTTTTTGAGACAGGTTCTCACTCTGTTGTCCATGCTGGAGTGCAGTGGCACAATCTCAGCTCACTGCAGCCTCAACTTCCCAGCTCAAGTGATCCTCCTACCTCAGCCTCCTGAATTGCTGGGACCACAGGCATGGGCCACCACCATGTCCTGTGGCTAATTTTAATATTTTGTGTAGAGATAGGGTTTTGCCATGTTGCACAGGCTGGTCTTGAACTTGTGGGTTCAAGCGATTGGGCCGCCTTGGCCTGGATTACAGATGTGCATCACCATGCCTGGCTGAGAGTTATGCTTTAATGAAATGTCTGATGAAATCTTTTCATATTTCTTTATGATAGAGTGCTCGTTTTGTACTTTAGATGTTCCTAGCAGGATTGGTAAAGAGGAAACTTGTCAACTTTCCATGAAATTAGTTAATGTGGGAAATTCACACAAGAACCACCCTGAGTCAGGTGTAACATGTAAATGAGATCCTCCCATTTTGGGCACGCTTCTTTCACTGTGCTCAAAACATCTGCTAAGATTCTCAATAGTTCACTTTTCACTGGGCATCCCAGAATGATCTATGTAGGTCATGTTCCTGATGCATGTTGTATTCTGAAGGTCTGAACTCTCCAAAATCAGTGATTCAGATAAGTCATTTCAAACACACGCACGCATTTCCCCCCAGATTTTAATTTTGACAAGATGACTTGAACACTTTCAGAACCAACTGTGGCCCTGTCTGGAAATAATTTCTGACTTCAGTCTTCAAGCACTACCTTCCTACCATTTTTGTATTTTCAAAGTGGGAAACTCGTAATGTCAGGACACAGTAAAATATGAGCAAAAGTGGAACCTGAGTTCTGGTTTCATCTCAGTCACACTTCCTCTAAGATAAAGGACAAGCCAACCCTTTGGGGTATTAATTTCCTTCTCTCAATTCAGTGGAACGAGTGCAATGAGATGTGCCCAGATGGAAGGGCACTGTGAAGACCAGAACATGCTATGCACATGCTAGTTTCCATGGACTTTGTAAGCGTGCATTGAGCTTGAAGGACACAGCACTGGATTAAATACTGTGGGTGAGGCAAATTATGTAGAAGACTTGATTCCTATCCTTAAGATACTGACAATCAATTTGAGTTGATGATGTAAAGAATTAAAAGTGAAACAGAGTGATACTACAATTTTTGTTGTTTTGTGTTTATTTTAGGGGAAGGAGTTGAAAGGAGTATTAATACTCTTTTATTTTCTTTTGTCACAAGCCATATATCAGAGTGGCTAGAAAACATACTTATATTTAATATGCATTATGATTGATTAGTACACAGGATGCAAAGTTAGGTAGTGATCTGACCACATATACAAGGAGATCCAGACACGTCCTTCTCTGCTGCAGTGTGTGATGATGATCAGGGGGCCATGTGGTATCTGTCTCTATGGGGCCTTTTGCCCAGAATGATGATGACTGATGGGCTCTCACTGGGGAACGCTACCATTCAGAAGGGTCTTTTCTTCTTCTAAGAGAGGCATTAGATACTCAAAGTGGATCAAAATCTCATTTCTTCCTCATCTTTGGCTAAAAGGTTCACTTATTTATCAATTTAAAAGCAACTGAGGTTCAAAGTCCTGTTAGTTCACAGTCCTTGACTTCTTGTCTATTCTGGCTCCTTATCAATACTCTTCAGAGGAGGCTGTGGCAATACAAAAGGAGCAAAGAGTTATTGTCTGCATCTCACAGAGGTCCTTGGCATTCCACACGTGGCATGCCAGGTCGTCTCCCTTCCACCCTGTTGCCCTCACATGAAGCAGTGGTTGAGGACTGAGTCTGCAGCAAGTGCAAAGCAGTGAAGCAGTCGGGACACAGTGCTCCTCCGGTTTGCTTTCCTCTAGCGTGAAAATCATGCTGCATCCCTCTGGCAGAAGCATTTGCAGCCTAGGAAGGGTGCGGTGCTCATAATAAAACCTCGCTGAAAAGCCAAAATTGATGAAAATCCTAGGCCTGATTTTCCTTTGGTTTGAAATGCATACTGTTACAAGGGCAAGTGACCTTCTGTTATTGACGAAATACCTTGAACATTTCTTTCACAATCTGTTGCTGCCATGCCTGACGGAGCAAATCCTGCTTACTTCCTCTGCTCCCTAGAGGAACGCCTCAGGACCACACTGGAAAAAGTGAATGATCGATTAATGATGAAATTGGCCAACTTGCCAATAATGATAAATTGTTTTGTTCCTCCCACAGCAAGGATGCCAGCTCAGTCAGTGTGTTGCCTGTGCCTGGAGAAAACGGATGGGAACCCTGGTCAGAATTAACATAGATGAGCTTTCGGACCTATATTGAGCACAATAACAACAGTGAGTGACTCACATGTCTGTCTTGTTTTTGGCCAACTTAAAATGCTTCACACAGCCTTATGAACATATATTTATATTTGCAGAAGAAATGCAATGGTAGCAGTCAAAATTTGGTCACAGCAGGCTTCTTTCTCTTTTATTTGGGTGGATGTGAGTGTCATGGATGAACATGCAAATTTTAATGTGTGTAAAACTCTCTCAAGACAACAAAACCACTAGAAGATCCACTAGGAATCTGCAGTCCCCTTGAGGAAATAAAATCTGCACATGAAACAACATAAAAATAAATACAAAACAACATGTCAACAAGGACAAATTGCCAAACACAGTCACTATTTTTATTTAGTATCTTTGAAATCATGGAATGAATTTTTTTTTAATTTAAGGGTAATAATTACCCTATACAATATTTTAGAAATAAATAAATCTAATAAATAAAGATGAAAATAACTATTAGCTGCAATCTACCCCCCACCCCCAGGAAAAAGAAAAGAAACCTTTTGTGGGTAATGATAAGGGAGAACAAAATTTTAAAATAAAAAAGAAAAGTAATCACTTAATATTTTAATGTAATTATTTCTGATCTTTAAAAAAAAGTTGTAACTTTATTCATGGAAGAGTACTTCCCATAATCTCTTTATCTTTTTTTAAAAAAATTAATTGTGGCAAAATAGGCATCATATAAAATTTACCCTCTTAACCATATTTAATTGTACAGTTCAGTAGTGTTAAGTACATTCATATTGTTGTACAAATAATTCTGATCTTTTTAAAAAGACATACACTCATTGATATGGTAGATTTTAAAATTATATTTATTTTTGCAAGTAACATTTTTTCCTAGTATCAAAAATAATCCATGTTCAGCACAGAAAACTTAAAAAAAACCATTCATCTAATCCTAAGAAAGAAGTAATGATAAATTTTACTGGTTTGCCTTCCAGCATCTTTCTTTGTGAGTACGTGTATAGATCTTGGTCTGTATGTATACATCATTAATATTTGCATCTATAAAGACAAAATTACATCAAAGCTATCACATGCCTTTTCCTTTAGCACTATTTTGTGAATTATCTTATGAAAATAAATAAACATGTGTATATAGTTTGCTTTTCCTTCTTCTTTTTTTTTTAGAGACAGGGTCTTGTTCTGTCACCCACCCAGGCTAGAGGACAGCAGGACAAAGATAGCTTACTAAAACTTAGAACTCCTGGGTTCAAGCAAAACACCTTAGAACCCCTGGGCTCAAGTGATCCTTCCTCCTTGGCTTCCGAAGTAACTAGGATTACAAATGCACACCACCATCCTCAGCTAATTTTTAAAATTTGTTTGTAGAGACAGAATCTCGCTATGTTGCCCAGGCTGGTCTCAAACTCCTGGCCTCCGCAATCTTCCCACCTTGGCCTCCCAAAGCACTGGAACTACAGGCTTGAGCCACCACACTCAGCCTTGTGTATACAGTTTTGTTGCCTGATTTCCTCCCCTGTCCTTTTTCCACTGTAGTGTGAGCATTTTGTGGTCACTATCTATGAGAAGACCAGAGTAATTTAAAGTAAAGGGAGGAAGTAAATTTATGATGAGAAAGCTTTCTGGAGAAGGCCCTGAAACCCCCTCATCCACTGCCCACCCGCTGGCTACCTCCCAGGCACTTGGGCCTCTGAGGCACTTAACAGGCTGCAGGCTGGATTCACTTTCTACCATAGGCATGGGTCAAGGGCAAGTTCCGTCGGTTGTAGTGCAGTGGGTCCACCCACCTGTTGAACATCAGCCTTCCTGCCTCTTGATTTGTCTCTGGAAATGCCTTCTTATCAGGTTATAAGATAATGGTGCTCTTTCTGAGCCGTGAGCATTGAAGGCAAGAGGAGATGATACTGAAAGGCAATTACTCACCTGCTGTCTACTGAGATACTATGTTTCAAGGTACACAAGAGAAATTTAAAATACTTCTTAAAATATAAAATCATTTCAAAAAATTCCAAGTCATTAGTAACAATTAGTAAGTTAGCCAGATTATAGAATTTGAATTGTATCCTGGTGGTTGACAGATTGAGACTCTGAGTTCATAGTAGTCCCCTTTAGTCAATGACTTACATAAACTGATACCTATCGCTAATCACTAATCATTTTACCCAATAACCACACTGGCTGCAGACAAGCTGAGCGATTCGCTATCAGGTTCTTGGAAGGGGAGTGGAGGTAGCATATGTGACTGAGGTCATAAAAATTTAGTTACTACGAAAAACTCTTAATATATACAAACTTCTCAGTGAAAAGTGATCTGGGTACTATATTTAGTTTTGTTTCTGTGTTTTGTTTGAATGGATTAGCCGAGCAATCTCAGAAAATCACATAACTTTCTCTGTGCCTTGGGTGCATTTTCAGTGTAATAGGTTTAATACTTCCCAGTTTACCTACTAGGATTTTTGTGAGGGTTGAATTTTTTAATATATATGGAAACACGTTGAAAATTTAAAACACAATATAAAGATATTATTAGTTGAGGACTTTTATTATACAACCTCATAAAATAATTTGGAAAATGAATTAAGAGAACAAGATTTGTTTTCCATGTGGAGTCAAGTAGCTGACTGGCTGTTATGTTTGGAATTATGTGGGAAATATTTTTTTGTAGACATATATTTATACACACCTTTCAAAGGAAAAATTAACCATCTTTATGGAAGCTAAAAAAGTTGATCTCATGGAAGAAGAGAGTAGAATAGTGCTTCTCAGAGGCTAGGAAGGGTTGGGGGAGAAGAGATATGGAGAGATTGATTAAATGCTAAAAAATTACTGCTAGATAGGAGGACTAAGGTCTAGTGTTCAATAGCACAGTGGGATGGCTATAGTTAACAATAGTTTATTATACGCTTCCAAATAGCTAAAAGAGAGAATTTTTGGTGTTCCTAATATAAATAAATGATAAATGTTTGAGGTGATAGATACCCTAATTACCTTGATTTGATTGCTGTACACGGTATGTATCAAAACATCACTATGTACCCCATAAATATGTACAATTATTATGCGTCAATTAAAAAAAGAAAAAGTTAAAAACGTTAAAATGAATTTCCCTAGACTTAGGATGAAAAACATTGAGCATCTTTAAAGAGATACATCACTAAAAACACATATTATTAAAAAGAAGGTAGTTGTTCTGTATACAGCCTACTTTTGTCTTTCTATGATCACGTTTGAATTTGCATTCGGGCATCTGGTTGCTGCTTGGGGCGAGAACTGTGCATTAGTTATAGTCCCGTCTTTGGTGCCTAGGACAGCGTCTGGCATATAGTAGGCATTCAAATTTCGTTGGATGAATGAATGAAAACTGGTACTAAACATAGGTTTTAAGTGTTTAGCAGGTGAGACAGTAGGTTACTGACATCTATTAGGGAAACTGCTATATACTAGTTAGAGTACTAGGCTTTACTGCCGTATGCTATAATGTTTATCAAAAATCCTTGGTAAATACTCTATTAGTTATTACATGATAATGACTCTGTTCCCCAAAGACAGAAATATGAAACATGGGTGTACAGATAGACCATGGGCTATTTTGTAGAATTCAGCCAAGCTGTGGGACACATACATCCATCTACCTATGTCCTCAGTGAATACATACATGAAATGGGCACACAAACACATACATGAACACACACACATATGACATATGTTCCCATTGCCTGGTTTGATTATAGAAACCAATAATTTTGGACTAGTTTGGAAAGAAGATTCTTGTTTTATAGTTGAAGAGATGTTGAGTGAATTTGCTTAAGGCAACACACAAAATTCATAGTGTCTGACTTCCTTTAATGGGTTCAAAAGGGACTTGGGCTCTGATCTGGGCTAGAGTCCAGGAGCCTGCACTGGGTAGGTGAGTGGACAGAGTGTTACACAACTGCAAGCCATGGAAGTAAAGTTCGAGTCCCAGCAATGGCAGTCCACACCTAGCATATTCCACAAAGTAAACAAGTAAAAGCAAAAGATGAATGTGGTGGACATTGACATGGGTGCCACCCACATCCCCTTTATGAAGAGACGACTGATTTCTTTAGCTGGAAAACCCCAGGCTGTCATCTGCTTCTGGGGAATTGCCTCTGCAGAAAAAACTCCTTCCTGGGAGAGCCTGAATACAATGGCTCAAAATAGGAGGATAAAGGTATAGTCTCCTCATGTCAACTTGGAGCAACTCTCAAGAGTCTTCAGATCTGGCTTCAGAGCTCCAAGTAGGATGGATTGAGGATAGCATCAAGACTGGGTTACAACTCAACTTCTCCCTCTGCCCATTTCTGCTTCGCTTCCCTTCTCTTCCCTAGATGTTGATTCTAAGACCTCCCGAATAAACACCTGCAAGCGAATCTCCATCTCAGAGTCTCAGAGTCTGTGTCCCAAGGCCCGACTCATTTTCCTGGCTGACAATCTGCATTTGATCATTTCAACCACCTTGTGAGGTAGAGAGGACAAGTATTTTTTGGCTCACTTCATAGATTTGGAAACTGAGACTGATGGCGGGTTAGTGACATAAACAAGAACCCACGACTAGTGTGTGGCAGAATAGGAAATCTGACCTGAACTCTTTCAATCCCTGGCTTAGTACCCTTATAAAATATATGAAAACAGAACTGTACTAAAACAATAAAAGATGGGGATTTACGGGAAAACCCCAGCCAGGGAGGCAAGAGCATTGCTGTAAGGATCTACTGAAGTGTAAATGACATGGCATAGATGTGTAACCATGGAAAACGGCAGCAATGGAGACTTCCGCTGGCCTGGGAAATCTCGGAGGCAGTGGAGATAAGGGGTGCGGGGGTTGTAGAAGTCGCTCTGCTCTTCCTGAGGGGAAAGAGTGAAAACTGAGACCCGTGGCAGTGTCTGGGATAGGTAGCTGTAGCCCCAAACTGAAGAGCAACTTTTCTGTGCCAGACTTCATGGTCCTACCTGAATCACACCACTTCTGAAAGATATTAATGTTTTGTTAAAGGATAATTTTCTCTTTGGTCACACAAATTACACACATGGAGATACAAACATTTACACATACAATTTTATAGCATATGTATATAATTTATATCCTATGTATGTAATTGTATAACATATATACTGTGTGTGTATACATGCAACCTTTATATGTATGTGTGGTTGTGCTGTGTGTGTGTACTGTGTGTGTGCTGTGTGCGTGTGTGTGTATATGCATATATATGTAACATTTTCCCCCCTATCGATTTTCATGGCTTGTCCCTCAAACTATTTTATAAGCATCCGATGTTTTGGCTGCATGGACGATTTCCAGATTAGTCTCTATTACATTTATTTCTAAAGGATCTCGGTGTGTTCTGAGCACACGCATGAGAGCGGAGCCGGGCAGAGCCGAGCAGAGCGCGGCGAGCTAAGTTTTCTCACGGGCTCCTTTCCCCCTGAAGCCCCCTTGGCGCCCGCCCTGAGCGCTCGCAGGCAACAGAGTCAGCGTTCTTCGGGATGTGCCAAGCGCCGCCCGCCCGCTCCTCCAGCTCGGCCCCTTCCCCTGCAACAGACCACACGGTTCAAGCCGACGATGTGACAGAGAGAAAACAAGCCTCTCTCTTGTCTGTGACCCGCGAGGCGACCGCGGCGAGCGGGCACCGGCTCCCCACTCCGATTAGGCAATTAGCTGATTGCTGCCCGCCCGCAGCCCGAGCGAGCGGTGCGCGGGGATCTCGCTGCCTGCTCACCTCTCCTGCAAACAGAGGCACGTTCTCCGACTTTGATAGCTCCCTGGGTTCCTGTGAAAAACAACCACAGCGTTTCCAGAGTGTGTTTCTCAAATACCAGCGTCAAGGGATCGCAGAATTACAGCAACAAATGTTACGAGGTAATGTTTCCAAATAGACACGCTGAAAAATAATCCAAATAGGACCATTAAAGAATAATCCTCATTAAACCCAAACCAAACCAAACACAGTCATTCTTAAAAGTGTATTAAAGGGGGAGAAAAACACCAAATGTTTTAAGAGAAGATTAATAATTTGCTCATTAATTTGATTGGATAATTACACATCATTGGTCTTTCCAGAGTAATGCATTTTAAAATTTTATTATTTAAAATGCTTTTTAGATTTGTCCCATACAATGTGCACATCAGGTGTGCGGAGAGCTTTTTAGCAGGCGAAAGTGGCTCACAATATTAGACAATGTGCCATTTTTTTTTCTCTCAGAAGGCAGCCTTTCCTAAAACATTAATCTGCTGCAAAAAGATGCTTCTAATTTAGAAGAAATTAGACGTGGAGTCTACTCAGCAAACACCTCTGCTAACGCTTCATTAGTATGTATTTTCACATAATTCAATTAGCCAAAACACATACGCATGCTAGCAGAGCTGTTCGCTGCTCTGGGAGTGTCAGCAAGGCTTTAAGCAGATCTGAAACAAAATTGCATAAATGGCATGTAAAGCTCTGTGCATACAAAGATACCTTCAGGGTTCTAATAAATTCATGAAACTTTTTAAAGTATGATTTCCTAGCAGGCAATCACTTTTAATTAACAGGATCACCTACAGCAACACATGTCCTTCAAAAACTTACATTATTTTTTCTTTTTGAATTTCAAAGTTTCTGTAGTAAAAGTTGAATAGCTGAGTAGCTTAACCTCAAAAGGATTCCAGGCTTTTATGACAGTTATAAATCACTGTGGTGCCTTCTTTATAAGAAGAAAAGATTCTTAACACAACAGAGAAAGAAGGAAATCTCTTTTTAGTCATAGCTAGAAGCAAGCATTTTCTCCAAAGGTCAAAAAACTTTTCCTCAGTTAAAGAATAATTTTAAGGACATTGCAGCTACTTGTACAAGTAATCTCTTGTAATTTACTCTATGAATTAAACATTCAATTTCCAGGATTGTAGTTCGACACGGGATGGACTTCTCTATTTCTGGAGCTGGCTTTGTAGGTTTTTTTTTTTTTTTTTTTTTTTTCCAGTTTAGTTTTTAGTAAACATGGGCCAGGGCTGAATGCAGGGTCTTATACTTAATGAGCCTGGGCCAGGGCTGAATGCAGGGTCTTATACTTAATGAGCCCTTCTCCTTGAGGAAAAATCAGAATCCATACATTTGCCAAAAGATTCATTTGAGTGGTTCTTGCCATTTCGTTTTCACGCCTTTGTTTGAAAGAAGGGACATGCTCATAGGCTGTGCTAATGGTTGGGTTGCAGAAATCTGAAAAAGAGATTTTGATGATTCTGAGACAAGTGAAGAGTAAGGGACACCATTAAGAAACCTGTTCACTGTCCCTCCTTCTGTCCTCAAGGAACCTGGGTTTAAGGGTGAATGCAGTTCCAATGGCACAATTTGGTGGACATCCTTCCCCACCCCTTCCCTGCCCCCATCCACTCCCACTTTGCTTTCCTCTAGGTTAGGAGGCTCTCTGCTTTGTGATTTCCCTGAGTGCAAAGAGGGTAATCAGGGAGACATTTTGAAAGTGTAGAATAAGTATGGTGACTTTTACTCTTCTGAAAAACCGTGAAGATGCCTGCAGGGTGAAGATTGTGTCGTCTTGACCATTGGGGTGAAGGGTGAGGAGTAACCTTTGCAGGTGGATGTAGCAATACTGTCCACCGCCACTCCAGGGGCACTTGGAGAAGCCAGTCATCATTTCTCACCTGGGTGGCTGCGGCAGCCTCCCTGCTGGTCCACCTGCCTCTAATATTGCTCCTCTCAAACCCATTCTCCACATAAAGTTCATTCACTCTTTTTTTTTTTTTTTTTTTTGAGGAATTATTCTGGCCATGGACTGTATTAGGTGTTAGGGATATATTACTATTTTAAAACATAAATCTGGTCATTTACTTCCAAGCTTAACTCCTTCAATAGTTTCCTATTCCCCATAAGCTAAAAATCTAAATGCCTGAATTTGGCATAAAATTTCTTGATGATCTTACCCCTGGCTTGCGTTTCCAGTCTTAACTTTTGTTACTGTTTTGCTTCTCAATCTTAGTTGGACTGCTGGGCTCTGTCCCTAACAAAAGGACCATTTTCTTTCTCACATTAAAAAAAAAAAAAAAAAAGGCTTTGTATTTCTGCTCTCTGGAAGGTCCTTTCCCCATTTTTTCTCAGTTTGAGTCAAAGGTCACCCTAGTTCATACCTACTCATTCCCCAAGTTCCCACCTAATAATCACCCCATTCACATCCTTTAGGAAGTCCTCCCTGACTCCCTCAAACCGTAGATCCTTCTAGGCACTCTCAGTGCATCCTGTGTTCATTTCAGGGGGAGCCTTCATTCATTCAGTGAATATTTCTTGAACATTTACTCTGTGTCAGGTACTGTTCTGGGGATAAACTGATCAGCAAGACAGGCCTGTGTTCTAATGGAACTTATATTTTAATGGAAGACAATTAGCCACGACATAAGTATTCAAACAAGTAGATAAATAAGACAATTTGCAGTTGTGATCATGGTGGTGAGGGTAGAGTGGCCCACTTTAAGTTAAGGTCTCTGTGAGGAGATCACAGGTGACCTTATATGTATGAATAATGAGAAGAAGCCAGTCCACGGATATCTAGCAAAAGATTATTTCAGAAGCCAAAGAAGGAGCCACAAGCACGAAGCCCCCGAGGTAGGAATGAGCTTGTTGTGTTCAAAGATGGCAACCCAGTGTAGCTGTTGTATCCCAGGCATGTCTTGTGCTTTTCCTCACCTGTCTTCATCTGTGGTCCTGTTAGCAGACCCATTTGGCTCTCTCACCAAGCAATATATGACAACTAAATTTTAACCAGAAATAAAATTGTTTTGACCTCTAGATTCCACTCCTTTATTTAATTTCTCAGTTTGTCCAGAATTAAGACAGGGTAAGGTGCTGTCATGTATTAGGGCTCTCAAAGACTTCAACACTGCTGGGCCCGGTGGCTCATTTCTGTAATCCCAGCACTTTGGGAGGCCAAGGCGGGCAGATCACAAGGTCAGGAGATCGAGACCATTCTGGTTAACACAGTGAAACCCTGTCTCTAAAAATACAAAAAATTTAGCTGGGCATGGTGGCGGGAGCCTGTAGTTCCAGCTACTTGGGAGGCTGAGGCAGGAGAATGGTGTGAACCCCGAAGGCAGAGCTTGCAGTGAGCCGAGATCGCGCCACTGCACTCCCTCATTCTGAAATGAACAGAGGATGTACTGAGAGTGCCTAGAAGTGTCTGCAGTTTGAGGGAGTCGGGGAGGGCTTCCTAAAGGATGTGAAGGGGGTGATTATTAGGTGGGAACATGGAGAATGAGTAGGTATGAACTAGGGTGAACTTTGACTCAAACTAAGAAAAAACACCGAAAGGATCTTCCAGAGAGCAGAAATACAAAGTCTTTTTTGTTTTTTAAATGTGAGAAAGAAAAAAAGACTTCAACGTTAGCGAATATGGCTTGCAGAGATTTTTTCCAGTGTAGTTTTTTTCTTTATGTAATTTATCGTGTTTCTTTTCCAACTAGAACTTTCTATTTTTACATAATCAAGTTTATTATTTTTCCTTTATGCCTTCTAAGTTTGGATCATCATTCAGCTTTCTCATACTGAAATCTTAAAAAGTTTCCCATGTTTTTTTCTAGTATTTTTAGTACTTCATTTTTTTACATCTAAATCTTTGATCTATCTGGAATTTTATTTTTGGTGTAAAACGGCAGAGATCCAACCTAATTCCTTTTAAAGCTTTGTTGACAATGTATTAAACGATCTATGTTTTTCTCACTGATTTTTGTTGCTAACTTCGTTAGAAATTACATTCCTTTATGTTACATTCCTTTCTGGTGCTATAGTCTGCTCTATTTATGTGTGTGCTTAATCTTTTGCCTTTGCCCAGGTGTTTTAATTACTGTATCTTGATAGTATGTTTTGTATATGGCAGAGTTAGTCACCCTTCATTATTGTTTCTTTGTATAATTTTCTTAGGTATTTATGAATGTTTACTTTTGTTGGTCTGAAGATGTTTTCATGTTGCCCTTAATCTTCAATAATGGTTTCTCAAAATCTACAATTATAGCTTGACAGTTATTTCTCCTCTGCATTGTGGAAGATATTATTCCACTGATTTTTGGCTTTCATTGTTGTTGTTAAAAACATGATTTCTGTCTAATTATCATTCCCTTGTGAGTGGGCTGCCCTTCTTATCTGGTTGCATTTAAGAATTTCTTTTTGTCTTTGATGTTTCATCATGATATGTCTAGTTGAAGATTTCTTTTTACTTGCTTGGTGTTAGTCGTGATTCTCAAATCTGAGGATTTATGTCTATCGTTAATCCTGAAAACTAAGCATTTGGCTGGGCACGGTGGTTCATGCCTGTAATCGCAGCACATTGGGAGGCTGAGGTGGGTGGATCACGAGGTCAGGAGTTTGAGACCAGCCTGGCCAACATGGTGAAACCCCATCTCTACTAAAAAGACAAAAATTAGCTGGGTGTGGTGGTAGGCGCCTGTAATCCCAGCTACTTGGGAGGTTGAGGCAGGAGAGCCACTTGAACCGGGGAGGCGGAGGTTTCAGTGAGCCAAGATCTTGCCACCTCACTCCAGTCTGAGGGACAGAGCAAGACAACAACAACAACAAACAAAAACACAAAAAACTAAGCAGGCACTTTTTTGTCTCTCTCACATAGTCTCTATTCCTTCGTTGTGGTTTTATCTTTCATGTGTACTAATCTACTTCTTCTCTGCTTTACTTCTGCTCCATGACTCAATCATTCTCTTCCTAGGCAAATCCATCCACTTCCTGGATTAAACAGCATTTCCATACTGGTGACCTCTAAATTTTATTTTCTTCTTTTTCTTTGATCCCTCTGGCTTATGTATTTATTTGCCTGCTTACCATTTCCATTTGAACGTCTCAGAATTAAACTGCTCATCTTCTAACCTTCTCCCATTTCAGAGAATGGCACCATTTAAAATCTAATTATTTATACCAGAAGCCTAGCAGTCATATTTTTTACACCTCCCTGAACCCCATACCCAATCAGTAAAATGTTGTGCCTTTCAAACAATTAAAATGGTATTGAATCTGTCTTCTTCACTTTATCTTTTCTGTCAGTACTCTCATCCAAATCATCCCCCGTATCATCGAGACTTTTGCCACAGCTCCTACTGTACTCCTTGCTTTGACCTATTTTCCCCCAAATCCTTTCTACACTCAGAGAGATTTTCTTAAAATGTAAATGAAATCATGCTCTTGCTTACAACTTTTTAACACCTTTCTTGTTGCACTTAAAATAGCAATTATTAATATGTTACATAAATATCAACATGATATAGTCCTGTAGTCAACTTCTTTAACATCATTTGATGTCATTCAGCTCCTCTTTTGCTACATTAGAAACATAAGACTACATAAGATAATTATCTTATAAAATTATCATCTTTATTGTAGAAGTATATTTTGTCAAGAAGTCTATTTTGTCTGTGGCTATTAATATGGCTATTCTATCTTTATTCTGATTAGTATATACCTGGTATATATTATTTGTCCTTTAATTTTTACCTATTTGTTTCTTTATATTTAAAGTGCATTTCTTGTAACCAGCACACTGTTGGGTCCTCCTTTTATTCAGAGTGATAAAGTCTCCCTTTTAATTGGAGGAGTTAGGTCATTTACATTTAATGTAATTCTTGATGTGGTTGTATTTTAATCTACCATCTTACTATTTGTTTTTTATTTGTCCTTTTTTCTTTCTGTTTCTTTTCCTGCCTTCTTTTTGAAGAACTAGCTGTTTTTGAATATTCCATTTTATCTCCATCATTTGTTTATTAGCTACACTTCTTCATTTTATTTTATTTATTTATTTATTTGAGACTGGGTTCCATTCTGTCACACAGGCTGAAAGGGAGTGGTGCAATCATGGCTCACTGAAGCCTTGACCTCCCAGGCTCAAGTGATCTTCCCACCTCAGCCTCCCCAGTAGCTTAGATTACAGGCATATACCACCATGCTTGGCTAGCTTTTTATTTTTTGTGGAGACAAGGTCTCCTTATGTTGCCAGGCTGAGATTTTGCTTGTTTTTATGGTTGTTTTAGGATTTTCTTCCTGGATTTTTAACTATCACAGTCAGCTTCCAATAACATCTTACCACTTTATGCTTGATATAGGAAACTTATAACAATATACTTCCTTCTCTTATTTCTTTGCATTTTTTTGACATATATTGTATGCCTGTATGTTATAAATATCACAATACACTTCTGCTTTTTCTATAAGCAACTATATTCTATAGAAATTAAAATATGAAATAAGTATTTTATATTATCTAAGTATTTAGCATTTCTAATGCTCTTTATTTCTTTATTCTGAAATACTTTCTTTTGTTTTTCTAAAAACATCTTTATTTCACCTTTGTTTTTGATGGATATTTTCACAGGGTATATAATTCTAGATTTCTTTCTTTCAGCACTTTAAAGATACTTTATATTGTCTTCTAGTTTTCAATGTTTCTGATATGAAATATACGGCCATTCTTATCCTTATTCCCCTGGAGTATGGTGTACCTCCTTCCACTGATGGCTTTTAAATGTTTCCTCTTTTCACTTGTTTATAGCAATTTGATTGTGATGTGCCTTGATGTGGTTTTATTTTTGTTTACCCTGCTTGGGGTTTGTTGAACTTCTCGATCTCTGGTTTTATTGCTTTCATCAAGTTTTGAAAATTTCTGATAATTATTTCTTTAGATGTTTTTATTCATTCCCTAGTACTTTAGTTACACATATGTTATATACTATTTGATGTAATGTTATAGTCACTGAAATTCTGGGTTTTTTCCCCCTGTGTTCCATTTGGGACAGTTACATTGCTCTGTCTTCAAGACTTTATTTCTGTAGTATCTAATCTTCTGGTAACTCTATCTAGTAAATTTTCCATTTGAGATGTATTTTTCAATGAGATGTTTCATTTAGTTCTTTTTTTTGTTATCTTTCATTTATCTCTTCATTATGTCTATATCTTCTTTTAAATTTTTTGGCATATTTGTAATAGCTGTTTTTGATGTCCTGGTTTGCTAATTCTATCATCTCTGTCATTTCTGCATCTGTTTCTATTGACTTGTTTTCCTTCTGGTTATCAGTCATAGTTTTCTGATCCTTTTCATGTCTTGTATATTTTGCCTGGGTGCTGCTCATTGTGAATCTCACATTGTTGAATGTCTGGATTTTTTTGTCCTCCTTTCATTAGTATAGATTTCTGGTCTGGCAGATAGTTACATTAATTGAAGATCAGCTTGGTTTTATAAAACCTTATTTTAAGATTTTAAAGGGCTGATCTGGAGTAGTTTTAATTCTAAGGCTAATTTCGCTGTATTACTTAGATGAGACACTTCTGGAATCACTACTGAATCAACCAAGTCTCTCCATTTTGGTTAATTAGAACTTGAACTTTTTCTAGCATTGAGGGAGCTCTGAAAGTTGTTCAGTCTATAGTCCCCTAGTTGTTGTTTGTCTGGTTTGGGGGATTTTCACCCTAAGTAGTAACAATATATTTTTCAGTAGCAGATTCAAGGGGTCTCCTATACATATTCCTTTACTTCTTTTTCTAAGTTGTACCTGTCTGGTAATTTGCTCTATAAATTCTAGGTGATTCTACTTCCTTGAACTCATTTTTGCCTCCTTGACACATTGCAATTGCTATACTTTGCTTTGGTACCCCTCCTTGTACCGCTGTCCAGAAAATGCCCCCAGGCAGAAATCTGGATTTAGAAAAACCAGGATCACACATTTGGCATGTGGCAGAGCCCACACTTCAGCCCAAGGCTGTGAGCCTGTAGAGCCCATGTCCTCTTTCCTAACTATATCACAGAGCAATTCTTTTCCAGACTGCAAGACTCAGAGGTCACATGGATGAAATGCCTTGCTATCTGAATAAAGTGACTTTGCCAATGATCAAGGGCCCACTGGCCAAAGTAGTTGAAAGAACTGAGCTTGAAGAGAAGCCCTAGGGGTGAAGACAATAGTAAGAAGGAATGGGAACGTACACGATAGATAGAGTTACCAGATTGCCCTTTGCTCTGATAATTTTTGGGATAATTGATAGGTAACAATTGTACATTAAGGTGGCGGGTTGGCAAACATAATGCTATAGACTTTTGCCTGGCAGATCAAAACACATACATCCTGAACTACTTCTTCTCAATGCACTTAACACAGTGATACCTTTTTGATGGTCACTGACAGCATGTAGATTCTACTAGGACTTATTAATGTTGTTCCTCTATAGCTCCTTTTGCTTTTTTATCGACTGACTAACCAAAATAATAAAAACTTCCGTAAGTCAGGCACCCCGGTTGGAAAATTCTAACAATAGCAAAAACATCTGTGCTTAAATTTGCTTTTGTTCTATTTATGAGAGGTTTGTCAAGCAGGATTCCTATAGGTTGCCATGGCCTTTTAGAGTTCTGTTTTTATTAGCTGTTTCTTCAAGCACCATTTAGGTGGAGTCTGAGGGTCTCCTGCCTCAGCAGAGGCTGTCCTCTGCTCCCCATTTTCCCCCTGCCACAATCATCTTATTCAATGTTATGACCATCCAGTAGGACTCACAGTTGTTGCTGAGAAGCAAATTTTTTCAGGACTTTGCTGCTAAGAACTTTAAAAAGCTCTGGGTAAGAGAGATTTATCTGACTCTCCAAACAACTTAATAGCAAAGATACCAAGCTTGCAAAGAGATACTTGAAGATCCAAAGATGTTCTAGTTATCCAAAAACATTTGGTCAAGATATCAGAAAAGAGCAAAACAGAACAGAAAAGAAGTCAATGAAAATGTCAGTGTATCGGCCTCTCCTTTTAAAATCTAAAGAAATCTTTGAAGGGATACTTTGTAAATGTAGCTACCTGTGTTCAAGGTCATGTGACTTACCTATCTGGCAGCAACTGTAACAGTGTTTTCAGATCACTTGGGATTTTCCCTTGTAAAGACTGTCAAATAGAGATGAAACGGAATGTGGTGCTTTTATGGGCTGATACTAGTCTAAGTAGTTCTGTATGTGGATGGTAAACTATTACCCATAAGGAGGGTGACCAGTTGTCTATTGCTAGTAACAATCCATTCTAAAAGATAATGTTTTAAGGCAACAATGTATTATTTCTCATGCTTCTCTAGTTTAGCTGGGTGGTTCTTCTCCACATAGTTTGTTTGGGGATCACACATGTACTTGCATACTTGAGGGCCTGGACTTCTTTAGAGCATGGCTACTGAGTTGCAAGAGAGTAAAAGCAGCAGCTGTCACACTTACACTAGGATTGCAAACAGCCCAGTGTGACTTCCACTGCATTCACTTGGTTAGAACAAGTCGCACCGCCAGTTCAGGATTCGAGGGAGGGGAAATAGATTCAATCTCTTGACAAAAAGAGCAGCGTATGCATAGACTATGGAGAGGGGACCATCTTTAGAGACTAAAACACATATATTCTAGGAATTATCCTGGTTTGCTTGGGATCATCCTGCTTTATGCCCATCTTGCTGTAATTAATAGCACCCTTTAATTTCACAATTGTCTTGGTTTGGATAATAAATGATATGCTCACACTATCCACAGATACCTTCCACAGTGAAAATACCATAATGACACAAATTCTAACTCGTAAGACTGGTCAACCATGGAATGAATTGTGAGACCCAGGTTTACTCTCAGTTTAATATCTAGCAAGGTTTTTCCTCAAATAAGGGCAATGATGATTTAGCAAGTCAGTCTTTGTATTTCTGGGTCAGCTGCTTACTATATGGCATTTGCGAAGTGGACTTTGAATCTGTGAAGCCAGTCAGATAATATAATGATCACCTCTTCTGTATCTCTCTGAGATATTTTAGGTTATTTTTATCAAAAATATCCTAGCAGAAAAGGATGGAAACAGCAGAATTCGGATGTAGCGTCCTTTGTGGTTGCCTGTGTTTTAGCTCTGCATCTGCTCAGATCACCTGCAACATAACTGAAACATCAACCTCTTAGGCTGTTCCCCGGGCTAGGCACGCGCAAACTGTGAGGTAGGCTAAGCATGTGTTCACATCCTCGTCTCTCCATCTCCTCTTTTTGTGTCTTCCAGGCTCTTTGGTTATATCATGTTCACCATGTTCACAGTGCTCTTCTGTCATCCCTCACCCATCATGACCTTCACTGCAGAGAACACCTAGGCAGGACCCTCTTCCCACGTCTTTGGTTTTGCCTCATCCTCTCCCAATAGCTGGCAACATTTGCCCATTGTGTCTACTATCCTTAACGTGGGAATTGATGAACACCTCAATACTAAGATGGAAATGGCTATGAATGCATTCTATCTCACATCAATTATTCACATTTTGACAATGGGCTCCTACTAATGAGGCCTAATATTCCTTATGAGCCTTTAACACAAAACAAAAGGTCTCAGTGTTGATCAGTGCCTCTCTCCTCTCGAGGCTTCTGTGGAAAAGGACCCAAGTCCTTTTCCTATCAGTGAGTATTCTCTGTACCTCTCTCTGTGCTTCACCTACTCGCTCTCTGTGTCTTTGTTTTACTCTCTCAATTTCTCATTTCTTCTCCTTCACCTTAGACCTCCCTGTACACTCTAGTCTTGCCTGAAAATCTTTCATAGGAGAACATTTCCCCACCTGCAGGAAGGGTCTGGGATTAATCTTGTTGTTATAATGCAGATAACTGCTGTAAACCCATTTATTTAACATACATCCCTGGAGGTTTGTATTGGAGAGTTCAGTCTGCAAGCTGGTACCAGTCTGCAAAATGTTTGTAGCTGGTCCGTGAGGAAAGAAGTATGGAAACTGAAAGTTGCTATGCCTGTGATGGCATTTCTTTAGGCTTTGGAGTTTATCACCATCAAGACTATCACTAGCAGGCTTCTCCTGCCTGCTCTTAATATTGAAGAATTTAATGTAGGCTGGGTACAGTGACTCATGCCTGTAATCCCAGTACTTTGGGACTATGAGGCAAGCCTGGGCAACATAGTGAGATCCTGTCTGTAAAATTAAAAAAAAAAATTGCCGGATGTGGTGGTTTATGCTTATAGTCTCAACTACTTGGGAGGCTAACGCAGAAGGATGGCTTGAGCCCAGGTGGTCAAGGCTGCAGTGAGCCATGATTGCACCACTGTGCTCCAGCCTGGGAAAAAGAATGAGACCCTGTCTCACATTCAAAAAAACAAAACAAAACAAAATAACAAACTTAATGCAACTATGTATACACACATAAAAATGAAACAAATGATCACTATCTAGAATGGAGAATTCAAAATGAGATGATTATATTAACGGGTGGGATAGATTATATCCCTTCTCCTAATTATTTCTTTCCTCTTCATCCTTGCCAAGCTTTCTTATGGGAAGGATATATTCCCTACCCAGCTGACTTTGAGTTTGGCCATATGACTCACAGTGGATTTGACCTACATAGAGTCCAAACTGAAACTTTAATGTGCTTGTGTGGTTTGACTCAACTTCCCCTTTGATCTTCTGTCCTCCACCATGAGAAGAGCACACCCCAGCAGCAAGTAGTCCTTTACCCTGGGTCCCAGATAGAGAAGATTTTTAGAGACAATCAGGTGTCATTGGAACTCCAAAGAGCCTAACAGAGCCTGGTAGATCTCAGCAGAACTGATCTTTTTTTTTTTTTGAGACGGAGTCTCGCTCTGTCGCCCAGGCTGGAGTGCTGTGGCCGGATCTCGGCTCACTGCAAGCTCCGCCTCCCAGGTTCACGCATTCTCCTGCCTCAGCCTCCGAGCAGCTGGGACTACAGGCGCCCACCACCTCGCCCGGCTAGTTTTTTGTATTTTTTTTTTTAGTAGAGACGGGGTTTTCACCGTGTTAGCCAGGATGGTCTCGATCTCCTGACCTCGTGATCCACCCGACTCGGCCTCCCAAAGTGCTGGGATTACAGGCTTGAGCCACCGCGCCCGGCCAGCAGAACTGATCTAACCCATAGTCCTCAAGTAACACAAGCAAGGCACTAATGCTAGTTGTTATAAACCACTGATATTTTTGTGGTTGTTGCAACAACAAAAGCTGATAAATTCAGGAATTGGTACTAGGAGTGGGCTCTGCCATAACAAAAGCTTCAAATATGTGGCATTGTTTCAGGCATCAAGGAATATAATGGGAATCTGGAAAAATGGCAACTTACATTATACACTGGTGAAACACTTGGTAAAACTATCATAGGTGGGAAATGTACCTATTGAATTTATGGCTTTGTGTGAGGGGGTTTTGAGATAGAATGCTGGTCGCATAGGTTAGTTGTTACTGGCTGCATTTGATAAGAAACTGTAAGAAAGAGATGAACTGAGAAAAGAATTAGCCTGTTTGTAATAAGGAATGAAAGGGAAAATATGAGAATTCAAAAATTCTGACATTTGCTGATTTAATCTATGCTACTGTTTCTCATTTCTTTCCAAAAAAATTCTCTTTTTGATGTGTAACCTGAGGGCAAGGGCTAAATGCAGGTGTGTTGCCACTAAGACACAGCCTGGGAACAAGACCAAATCAAGAGCGTGGCTTACTCACCTTTTACTGAGATATCTGACTGAATAAATAATGTAGCTCCCAGTAAATTATATCAGTTGGACAAAATAGCTTACAGTAAAAAGAAGGACATGGTCCCACTGGAGGCTGACAAGCTTAAAGTACCACAATTAAGGGAGAAAAATAGAGAGAGGGTGAGATTCATGAGTAGAAAATCATTGTGTATATAAGTATTAATATATGAAGTTGACTGGAATCAAATAGATTAAAAATAAACAAATAAATCTTCCCAACATTTAAACTAGCCCTGTGTTATGAAAAGTACTTTGGCACAGACTAACAAAGACTGCGAGTGAGTTGCAAAATAACCTAAGTTTATAGAGACAGATGTAAGAAGCTGCTTAAACACCAGGGAAACAGATTTTCTGATGCCCTTTTCCAATATGGCCAAGTATGATCGTAAAAGAGGATAGAACTCTTAGAGAGTGAAGGCAAGAGATGTGAAAAAGAATAAACTCAGGCAGCACTCTCAGGGAGTAGAAATGGGGCCTAATCAAGGTACATTTTCTACTGGCAATGTTTGCTTGGTGAGATTTCAGAATGGCTGTGGACTGGTGTCTCACATTTCTTCTGTTTCTGAGCAGAAATACTTATTGTGGTTATTCTCTTCCTAATTTATTACTGTGTGTTGAGTGTGTGGGGACAAAAACATTTTTCCCCTAAGTTCATAGATCTTTGGATCAAGAGGAGCTGCAACTGAGTTTGATGGAAATCATGAAATCCTAGGCTTTAAGCCTGAAGACTCGATTGGTTGATACTTTGGTTCTCTGGAAGAAAGCAAATAATTGTTTTCAAGAGGGTGATCTTGGTAGATAGTATGGTTGACAATTATTCATCCTCTCCTTTCCCTTGCCACACATTTCTCTAGTTGGGATATACTTTTCCGTTCTATTTACTCCTGGCTTGGCCATGTGATTTGCCCTGGCTGAAGAATGTGAGAGGACATGATATATGCCTCACCCAAGGAGAAGCTTTACATGTGCGTGTGTGGATTCCCTGTGTCTCTACACAGGTCTTCTGCCCTCCCCTTTGAGAACCTCGTGCACTGGATAATGGATGTTCCTTCATCTTGGGTGCTGGAGGAGGAAGACTTGTGGGACCATACTGAGCCCAGAAGAGCCTGGAACAGGTTACAAAGGCATAATATGGTTATACTCTACCCCAAACCTTTGTGAGCAGAAAGTATTTATTCTTGCAAGTCACTGAGATGGTGGGGTTGTTTGTTGCTGCATCAAAAGCTGACTATTACACAGGACTGTAAAATGAGAGAAATCATGCATGAAACAGAAGAAGGAAATATTGTGCAGGTCAACTACATTGTGCAAGAGACTAAAATCAGTGTTGAAATCTAACATTTATTACATGATTCTCTTGAACTAGCAAAGGAAGAAAACAAGAACATCAAAATAAATGAGAATTTCAATGATTTTATACCTGAGATATGGGCTTAACTGAAGAATTGAAGAATACACTTTTCAATGTTAGGGATTGATTAAAAGTTTGTCAAAAGCGATTGGGGTGTGGTGGCTCACGCCTGTAATCCCAGCACTTTGGGAGGCTGAGGTCAGTGGACCATGATGTCGGGAGTTCAAGACCAGCCTGGCCAAGATGGTGAAACCCCGTCTCTACTAAAAATACAAAAAAATTAGCCAGGTGTGGTGGCAGACACCTGTAATCCCAGCTACTTAGGAGGCTGAGGTAGAGAATTGCTTGAATCTGAGAGAGAGAGGTTGTAGAGAGCTGAGATTATGCCACTGAACTCCAGCCTGAGAGACAGAGTGAGACTGTCTCAAAAAAAAAAAAAAAAAGTTTGTCAAGAGCAAGCCTTGGATAATGGAGCTAACATGAGTGCTTAGAAAAAGGTGTACATGCTAGTATTTCCAACACTCAGATGTATTCTTTGTGTCATGTTGCATGCACTGTTTGAATTTGTTACTAGGAGACATGACATCAATTGATAATGATGATATTCATTGGAACATGTCAAATATTATGTACTTAGACCATAGTGCTTCATAAATGAAAACAAATATAAAAAAATCAAAGATTATGTACTATATTTTCTAAATTTATCTGAAGATGAAACATCTTCCTGAAATATATAAAATTCGACCTTACATCTACTTTTAGGCTTGTAAAGGAAATGCTAACACAATGATATTTTAAAAATTAGATTAAACTTAGATAAGATTCACTAGACCAGGTAAGCAGAATCATAGAAAATCCTCAAATAAAAAGCAGGTTGTAGACATTGGTAGAAAATGATATTAATTTTAAATTTGTGCTATACATAGTTATTTGGTATACACTATAACTTTATTAATCTCAGAAAAGTCACAGAACAGATAGATTTGAGTTTGCCTAGTTTGTTTTATTATGGCTAAAACATTTTTAAATTATAGAGAAAATAATTTTTCTATAATGAAAGGAACTGGATGTGACATATTCAACAACAGTGACATATTCAACAGTAGTGGCAATGAAAAAATAAGAAAATTAAATCAAGGAAAGCAAACATCTGTAGGATGGTGGACAAGAAGCAACAAAATATAGTTTCAATTGAAAAGGGATTTGAATAAATTGAGCAACATATTGTAATGCTTTTGGTTTTTCTTTAAATATCCAAACATTGAAAAGTTTGAAAGAACTTAAGAAATACTGTATCATTCCAGTTACTGCTTGAAGAGCTGATGAAAATCGCCATAAGAGAGATGATGATTTATATAATGAACTTCAATATTTTCTGCAATGAACATAATTTTCATGTATAACCCCATTATAATGTTTATACATGATATGTAAAATTCATGGTGCATTTCTGAATCTAAGTATTACTTTAAGCATTTTTTTACTGACAATTCCAGTTACTACTGCAAAATTTTTGATTAAAATTAAATTTAAAAAATTATTTAAGAGTGGCAATAGCTCAAGAAAGTTTGTCTAATTTGGTATTACTGACAATGGAACATAGATTATGTGAAAATCATTAATTTAACAACATAATTCATGATTTTGCTGCAAAGGAGGTAAGAAATAAATTTTATAAATGGATATAATGTACATATGTAAAGATTACATTTTTATTACTCATCCATATATTTCTGTCTCATCAGTATAGCGTTTAGACACACTCAATATTAATTTCATATTTGCTATTTTACCCAATTGTGTGTGGGTGTGTGCACAAATTTTAGTTTCAGATTTATTTTAGCATGTTTGCATTATGGAGAAATATTTGTTAAGATAGGAGTCTTGAATATATTGCATTTAAAAATTTGGTAGCTTGATTTATAACTTTTAAACATTCAGAATTATGGTATGTGGGCCTCCACTTACACTCTTGTCCTAGACCCTGCAGATAATGGAGGTGCCCTTTGTCAGAAGAACCATTTTTGTTTTCAATTTTTGATTTTCAATGTTAATTAATTAATTTTTAATTGGCAAATGAAAAGTATATATATTTATGGTGCACAATGTGATGTTTTGATGTATGTATATGGCTGTGGAATGGTTATATCATTATACTGATAACTTGATATATATGTTGACTGTATTAACATATCCATCACCTCACACACTTATTTTTGTGATGAGAGTATTTAAAATCTACTCTCAGCAATTTTTAAGTATACAATACATTCTTATTAACTATAGTCACCATGCTGTACAATGGATCTTCAGAACTTATTCCTTCTGTCTAATTTGAAGAACCATTTTTGAGATGCTATTTTGCCTTTTACTAGATATGTAACCTTGAGCAAATCATTAAACTTGCCTCATATGCAGGTTTATAATAATATCTCACCCATTGCCTCCTAAGGTTGTGTTGAGAATCAGCTGAGATGTTGACGATGATGATGGCAGCATTTATTAACTCTTTAATCATCACAGCCGCCCTAAGAGAGAATACTAATATTAGTGGTGGCAAATAATTCACGGCAACAAATGTGTTATGGGTGGCAGGAATCCCGCATTAGTCCTTGCCTCCTTAGAAGAAAGAATTCAACTAAGGGCATAAAGCAGAAGAAGAGACCGAGGGGAGTTTCTGAGCAGGAGTGAAGTTTATTAAAAAGCTTTAGAACAGGAAGGGAAGTACAACTTGGGAGAGGGCAAAGGGGGCAACTTGAGAAACCAAGACTTGGGGCTGTATACATTGACACGCTTCTGGGATCTTGCATTACTTCTCCCTACATCTGAGATCTTCCTGGGAAGCTACTGATCAGTTTCAGGTGTTTTCTATCTAGTAGGCGCCTGCCTTTCCCTGGCGCCAGCTGTGATCAGTTATTACTTTAGAGAAATGGTTAACAATTGCCTGACCATCCCTGATGGTTGCCCACCTCTCACAGTGTGTGCTGGGGAACCCTCTCCTGTCCTGCTCATACCTGGCTAGCTACCTACTGTAACATTATTACTGTCCCCATTTTATAGATTAGGGAACTGAGCCACAGAAAGGTTAAGTGACTTGACCAAGGTCACAAAGCTAAAAGGATTGGAGTTGTGGTTTGAACTGTGGCAGTCTGGCTTGTATTTTGTAAACCATAAAGTATATATAAGGTGTTGTCATTATTATCTTTTTGTGTGTGTGTGAATGTGTTAACTTGGATAATTGTAATAGCCTATGCAACATTCACATGTTAGTTTGGTGGTAGAATTTTGACCTTCTAACTCTCCGTGTAAGAGTTAGGAGTTTGTGACATCATAATGCTCAAATTTTCTTGCTGGAGTTCATAGTATAAACAGAAAATTGATCGTGAAAGCTTTAACTATCATTACCATTTCATAAAGGTGAATAAAGTTTGAAGACTGATATAATCTTTGCATTGGAACAAACATCACAGATTATGTAGTTCAATGTGAAAACTCCTTGATGTAGTTTGGATGTTGGTCCCCCTTAAATCTCATGTTGGAGGTAGGGCCTGGTGGGAGGTGTTTGGGCTGTGGGGGTGGATCCCTCGTGAATGGCTTGGTGCCATTCTCGTGATAGTGAGTGAATTCTCATGAGATCTGGTTGTTTAAAAGTGTATGGTACTTCCCCCTTCTGTCTCTTGCCTCTGCTCTCACTATGTGATGCTCTGACTCCCCCTTAGCCTTCCCCCATGATTATAGGTTTCCTGAGCTCCTCACCAGAAGCTGAGCAGATGCTGACGCCACGCTTCTTGTACAGCCTGCAGAACTGTAAGCCAATTAAACCTCTTTTCTAGCAATATAAGAATGGTCCAGTACATCCCTTTTAATATATTCCTGCTATTTCAGTTGTCTCACGTCTACCAATTTGATTTGGTTTGTGGAAGAAGTAGAAAAATAGTAAGAGATGAATCAAGCACAAATTAGATAAACACTAGTTACAAATCAGATAAATAGCTAAAAATTGGGTGGGATAGAGATTTGCAGTCCTTCAAAAATCACCAAATTCACAAAAGCAAATCTGGCATAGACTTTTTCTAATACAATGAAGTAATACATAACAAAAACATTTAAGCCCTTCTCAGACCCTCAATGGTTTTAGAAATAGATAGGTAATATGAAAAATTATTTTGAAAAGTCTATTCTGACAACTCTATATCACATTGCCTTATTATAATACAATAGTGAGTCTAAATATAAATTCATCTTAATCTGAAAGGTTTTATCATTTCCATAAAATTTCTGCCTACAGAAAGAAGAGAACCCAAAACTTCATAGATGTGGATGCTGGGTGGTAATTTGAACTCACACACTAGATATGAGATGTGTTAACTTGGTTATCAGTGGGTTTCAGCAAATTGGAAAAGGACATATCCTGGGTATTTGAGATCCCTTGTGAATAGTTGGATTTGCCTATGCCAAACCCAGGAATGTTTAGGCCCTACCATAACCATATCTATACATTGACCACAGGATATAGATGTAAAAAGATTGGTACACGCTTTCAGGTGAAAAACAAAAACAAAACAAA
Source organism: Trachypithecus francoisi (assembly GCF_009764315.1). Taxonomy (NCBI): domain Eukaryota; kingdom Metazoa; phylum Chordata; class Mammalia; order Primates; family Cercopithecidae; genus Trachypithecus; species Trachypithecus francoisi. Next base: position 71,208,587 of record NW_022681470.1, on the reverse strand, counting down.
ACCAAAAACCTAGAATTTAGGCATTCAAATAAAAATTTCCCCCAAGTAATTGTCTTAGGACACCATACCCTTATCCTGTTCATTTAATTTAAATAATTACTTATTTATTTAAATGTCTATTTAATGTTGTTTCTTTAATTTATTCAATAGTTGTTTCTTTAAATGTTTAAATGTTGTTTATTTATTTAAATGTTGTTTCTTTTGGGAAAATTAATCTGGAATTCCTCTGGTATGTTGGAGTCAAGGTTGGTTTTTTGTTTGTTTGTTTTCGGTGTTTGAGACACTCAGGAAAATTGGTCCTATTCTTTCTTCTGACTACAGTTGTTTTGAACTGTGGCACCTTTGTGGCAATAAATGCCCAGCTTCCTGGCATGGCTGAAGAGCCACTGGGCTGTGTCAGTGCTGTGTACTTATTAAGGGGAACCAAGAACGCTCCTTCACAGCAGCACCCACTGACGAGGCTCTGATGGGAGGCTAATGGGTGTTAAGTGAAAAAAAGGTTAATATGCAAACAAATTTGGGAAACTGCTTGAGAAAATCAAATGTGTCTATGTTTCTATGCCGCAGGACTTCTCAGAACATTTACTATGTTAATGTGTACTGTGATCTCTGCAGGGGGCTATTCAAAGCATCTAATCGATAAAAGTTCTGTAGGACACACTTTAAGGAATGATGCTTTGTAGTAATACTTCATATGTCCTCATTGGTACCTCCCAAAGGAATCGGGTTGTTTGAAAAAATAGGGGGTATAATATTAAGGCTGTGTCTGAATGAGAAAGGGGTGGAGTAGACATCACTGAAGCGCACCTGTCTGTCCCTTCCCCTTCTCAAATGCAGTAACATGAATGGCTCCCCTCCCCCCGCCACTATCTTTTCTTCCCCCAAGAACAAGAAGCAGGGCACTTGGAACAAACAAAACTGCTTGTGCAAAGAATCAGGCACAGTGGTTCAGAGTTGCTCTAAGGCTTATGCTTGAATTAAAGGCGAGGCCACATAAGAGGAAATAAAAGGGTCTGCTCAGAGATCAAATGAAGCATTTGTATAGAACCTTATTCAAAATGGATACAAATGCATCAATTCTTCAGAATTATAGGTGAATCAAAGGAAAATTACATCCAAGGAGATAAAGCAGCAGCCAGCAGTCTAACCACGAATGGCGCAGAGATGCAACTTTGAAGCTTCTGGCCTGGCGTGCCAAAGAGCCAGATGTGGCAGGTGGAATTATAGTGGCTCCAGCTCAGCATCTGGAGTGTATAAATCTGTCCCACAGAAAATTAAGAGGTGTGCAAGAAGGTAGTGAGAATGACCAGTTGAAAATACATTTTTAAAAGAAAAATCGCTTTGAAGAACATAGAACAGTCTCTTTTTAAAAAATAAAAATTAAATTTAGCCTTAATATCGCTCTATTTATTGGTGGTGGTGTGAAAGGATTATCTTTGAGAATTCTTAAATAACAAAACCCCTAAAATTTCCTTTCTGGAAAGAGAAAGAGAGAGAGCGCAAGTACACTAAGGCAATGTTGTGTTGTTGTGTTATTGTGTATGTATGAAGAAAAGATGACGCTCGAAAAAAGCTAAGCTCGTAGTTCAGAATGAGAACCCTCATTCTGTCACTCTACAAGCCTGAAGAAGGCTTCTGTTTCCTGTAGTTCTCTTCTACTGTTTGGAGAATGATGATTACTTCTACTACCCAAAGGCATGTGATATACATAAAACAGGTGTCACAGATATGAATGATTTCAGAATGATAGCATGCAACAATGCAGTGACTGTGTTGCTAGTAAGCATTTTTCTAGATCAAGGAATCTTCTCTCTTGATGGGACCTTAGAGATTGGCTGTGCACTTTGTAGAAGTCGCAACTGAGGAACAGCAAAGAAAGTGACTTGTGTGAGGAAGGTCCAGTTAGTGACGGAGTCTTGAGTGGGCGTCAGGGGTCCTGATTCCCAGATCAGTGACCTCTCTGTTTGCCATATTTCCTCCAGGTCTCAATGTGCTGCCCTGTCATGTAGCTCTTCACTGCCACTACCATCATAGGAGGGGTCAGGAATATATGCACATGGTGGCTTCAGAGCCAGGGAGGTCTCCATTGTAGTGTATAGCAACTGTCTATATCTTTCATTTTCTAAGAAAAGCAGGTAAGACAGGGGCTTAAACCTAAGTAATGAGAGAGGGTTAGGTTAGTGATAAGGAAATTCTCTCTCAGGGAGGTTCTTCTGGAAAGTGACAGAGCCTTAATCTCTGGGCATCTGTAGTCATTCGGGAGACTGTGAGTGCAGAGAATGGATAACCAACTAACTTGATAACACACACCTCTCCCTTGTATGGAGTGAGGATGGGTAAAAAAGAGATGAGACCTCCAGACTTCATAGTACACCTCCATACTATAATCCAGATTGTACTACGAATGGTAATCTCATAGTATAATCTCATCAGATTATGTTCTCCTTGCCTCCAGGAGCCTCTCTCCCAGCCACAGTCTCACGGGACAGATGTTATCATGCCCATTGGCAGAAAAGGAAATTGAGATTCTGAGAAGTTAAATGACTTGCCCAGAGGCAGGGTGCAAATCCTGGTAGCCTGCCTCCCAAATGTGTGCATTGTCTCTTCCCACAAACTGCTGTGATCATCGTGTGATGAAGGGTGACTAGGGTGGACTAGGATGTTGTTTTCCCTGAGTGAAGGCTACTGTGAACATGGGCTGAGTTAAGAGCCCAACCCCTACCTCTGGGGAGGACAAAGCAGGTTAAAGGGATGGTAGATGAGGAGGCAAATTGATGGAGGATGCTCACAGGCTGAGAGATTCGACTAGACATGATAGGCAGTAGAGACTGCTGTCTGGTCTTGTCAGATGACAATGGGCATGATGGCACTTGGGGAAGATGATTTTCTCAGATATCATCAGCAACTTCATCCACAATATCATCAACATCCTTCCTGTGCCGGATCTCTGGGGCTTCCCAGTGCTGCTTGTCACTGTGAGAAAGATAAAAAGCCTTCTCAGTTGGAATCTGGCCAGCTAATCTCAGAGCTCCAGTTCAAGGAGCAGGCCAGATGTGTCCTAGCAAGGAAACACTACATGTTTGGACAAAGGCTTGTTCAGGTATAAAATATAGCTCTGGGATAGGTGACAATTCCTACCACATGTGTAGGAAAAGAGACTCGAAATCTGGGCAGTGTTGCTGCTGCCATTTTTTCCTAAGGGAACAATACCCAGGACCAGCTCTGCACATCTCAGGAAGCGTGGTGTATGCTCAGTTCTCTAAGCAGCCAGGGATTCGTACATTTTTATTTGGGATCAACCTCTGTTTCTTAACTTCTAGTTTAGTCTTATTAACTAGAAGGTGCATTTGGGCTTTCTTGACGTTATCTTGTAGGGCATGTGGTGCTAAGGACAAAGCATGGAAGTTGGAACCAGATATTCAAAATTTTGCCTGTGTAACTTCGTAAGATTCCCCATCTGTAAGATTATCTAAGCAAAATGTTTATAAGATAGTGGATGTTCAATAAATTCATGTTTTTGGCTAAGGGTGTGCATAAGAATCAACTTGGGGTTTTTTTTTCCCAAAGGATGCATGCTCATTTTTTTCCTATCCTTCCACAAGTGCCCTGATGGAATATGTTTGGAGTGAGTCTGGGTGTTTGTATTTTGAAAATACCCTGGGGTACTTTTGATGAACAGCTCTAGCTAAGAACCACTGCAAAAATATCCTTGCTGTTGCTTTACATTGTTTGTGAAGAACTGAGCTTAAGGACTTAGTAGATTAATTGTCTGCATCCAGATAATTGTTTTACATTGTGATATGGCCTCACCTATTCACTGAAGCAGATCCTCCACTTGGAAATGATTTGATGTTTTTGTTTCCCAACATCTTTAATCTGTTTTTTAAAAATATTTATTTATATTCCATTTCATTCCAAAAAGAATGAGATGATTTTTAAAAAACAACTTTTCTACATGAAATGTACTCTAATTCAGATTGATCTTCATCCTTAATCAGGTTGAATTAAGGAAGTTTTTTCAATTTTTGAGTATTAACGTTTCTCCCAACATTTATTTCTCTGAATGTGCTCCCCATCTTCTTTTAATTTCTCTCTGAGGACAGATAGGGCAGAACGGTGAATTGTAATGCGTCTTGGGATCACCTTAATAGAAAAACAGAAACCTCCAGATTGAGGAGGCTGTGTCAGATTCTATCAAAAGGATTTGGCTAAGCAGTCTCCGAGTAAGTCAGTGGAAGGGCCGTAAATGGGAATACAAATGAGCTCATTATCATGTCAATTTCCCATACTACATGACTGCTTGATTTTTGCGGGTGCCATAGGGGCTACCAAATGTTCACCTTTTTTCTCCTCAGTAGTAGCATAGACTGCCAGATAAAGCCATTATCCCAGAATTCCATCTACCTTCCTTTCCTGAAACATCACCTTTGAAGGGAAGGAGAAAATGGATTACCATTTATTGAGCACCAGGTATTCTAGGGGTTATTTTAGTTTGGAACCTGACAAGGAAATTATAGAACTATTTGAGAAGAGGTAATACAATGAAATGGACCAAATTAAAGTTGCAAAGAGCAACTAAAACACCCAAACAAATAAAACCCTCTGCATCTATAAAATTATAAAAATCGTCATTCAGGACTGAATAAAGTGCGGCCTTGCTAATTCCCTCTCTTCTTGCTTCACTAGCATGGACGCTGATGCAACCCCTCGTCTGGAGTGACATGCCTCTGCCTTAGACCCATCCGTTACAGTATTTTGGTTTGGTGTCACACAACACAGGCTACTTTCTAAAATACAGCTGGTCAGTTAATTACAAAGCATGTACAGATCTTCTATGTAAAATGCTTGAAGTTCAGGGTGCTCCTCATTGAATTTCGGATTCTCTAGTTGTTTCCATTTCTATTCACTAAGAGAAAGTGCCTTCTAATCCCCAGCTCACAGGGGCTGTTTGGGCTACACAGCCAGCCAGCAGTCAGGATTCTTTTCACTACTCCAGTTGGTTGATTTCTTTGATTTATATCATAAACACAAGGTTACAAACACAAAAAATAAACTGTTTTAATTATTAGAATGTTTTTGCACTTATTGTTTCTTCCATAAATATGGGAAGGAGGTTCAATTTTAAACGTCAACTTTAAAAAGTACTGCAAATACTCTCAGTATTTTAATTTGTTTGAATAACAGCTAAATTTCTATAAGAATTTGTGGCTCCTTCTCAATTGTTACTTGATTCCTCTTTTTTTTTTTTTTTTGTATAAACTGTGAACTATTTGTGAATGGCTTTCAAGATTTATCCTGCTTTTTTTCCTTCAGATGCTAGATGACTTTTTTTTTTATTTTGATTTTTTTTTTCTAATGACTTTTTGATGAATAAAAAAAGAAGATTGTTGTAAAGGAGCAATTTCTTTTTTTTTTTTTTTTTTCCTGAGAGGGTGTCTTGCTCTGTTGTTCTGTCACCCAGGCTGGAGTGTAGTGATGTGATCTCAGCTCACTGCAACCTCCGCCTCCCAGGTTCAAGCGATTCTCCTGCCTCAGCCTCCTGAGTAGCTGGGATTAGAGGCACACACCACCACACCCAGCTAATTTTTGTATTCTTAGTAGAGACAGGGTTTCACCATGTTGGTCAGGCTGGTCTCAAACTCTTGACCTCATGACCTACCTGCCTCAGCCTCCCAAAATGCTGGGATTACAGGCATGAGCCACTACACCTGGCCCGAAAAGGAGCAATTCTTTTACTGGGTTAACTGATGTAGTCATAGTCTCTGTGTCTTTCTTGGTTTTGTTTTCTCTCATTGTATAATTGTACAGCAAATCTAATGATCCTTCTTCTATGTAATATTTCTTTCATCAACACTGCTATGCAGTAGGAATCATTGTCCACACACAGCTCCACCATCTATCCACTCCTGCCAGTTAATCGTGCTAACAATGAAGAAATTTAACAATTTTGGGGGGACAATTTGTATCTGTCTTTTCTCAATCTAGATCAATGTTTTTCAACTGTGAGATGCAACATATGCATTAGCAGGTGTTGAAATCAATTAAGTGGATCAAGGTTGACATTACAGAAATAAACACAATAGAATAAAATGACCTACAAAATTAAAACTATCTTGTGAAACTTTTTTTCACATCTATGTGTGTGCGTGTGCATGTGTGTATCCTGGGAGGAGGTAAGATCCTGTGTGTGGATCATGGTGAAAAATATTTGAAAAGTAGTGATTTAAATTACTTGTTTTCAATCTGCGTTCCTTAAATTCTAGAGTTCCAGGAAAGATGCTTGAGATAATTGGAAAGTAGGAACCCCCATCTCTAGTTCAACTACTAAAAAATTCTTTATATATATGTATATATGGGAAATATATATATATATATAGTACTGCAGATTATTTCATTTGAAGAGGCTATTTTGCTTCTAAATTAAAATGTTTTGAAAATCACTGGTCTGTATCAAGAACATGTTGATAAGCTCTCTATTTAGAATTGCATTATTCTTCCTAAGAAATAATTATTCAAAGGCCCCAGCCTTCTTCCAGGCTAAACATTCTCACTTCCTTTGATGTTTTCTTATTGTTTGTATTTTTGCAACATTTCCTTAATTCTTATTACATATATGTGACTCCTTTTTTATTTCTTCCTACCTCCCCAAACTTGGAGAACAATCAGGGCACAGTTGTCGCTGTTATATTGTCTGGTCTAGGTTATGACACAACAGCACATGTTTCTACCTACTCCTCTAGCTGCCTTTCATTGTGTTGCATCTCCCAAATCTGAGAAAGGGGATCTTTATTCAAATAGCAGCCAACAAGAGACAATCTGTGCTCATCTGACTGTCTCTAGATCTCTCTCCTTCCCAGCTTGTGACACAAAGGGTCCCTAGTCTTTCTGGCTATATAACAATTTTAGACTTAAAAGGCATATTAACATCATTTGCTCAAACTCTGCCATTTTTGCATGTTAGGAAACTGAGGCCCAGATAAGGAGTCCAAAGTCAACACAGCTTATTAGCTTATGTGCTCTTCTGCAGAGAGGCCCCATTCTAAAATACCATTACTTTGTTTAACTAACAACATTTATTAAGCATAAGAGACATGCCGTAAGGAGTGACTCTAGAACTTTTCTGACTGCAATCCAGTATTTAAATTGCTAGCCAACATAGAGAAACACATATGTGATCACTACATATATCATGAAACAAAAATTTCACAAAACAATACATACCCTTACAACAAGTGGTGCACTCTGATATTTTCTATTCTATTTACGTATTAGGTACATGTTAGCTACTGTAGCACAGAAATCCAAAATGCTTGCCTTAAATAAGATAGAAGTTTATTTCTTCCTCATGAGATAATTCAGTGATGAGTATTTCAGAGTGGTGGATAATTTTGCCTGACAAGGCCATTCAGGGACACCATTTCTTCTATTTTGTTGGTCTTCTTTCTCTGAATAGGTTGTCTTATCAAGTTGGTTGAATTTGGTTCACCTATTTATCCACGTTCTAGCCTACACAGAGGAAAAAGAGCGTCCAGACAAATAGTTTTGTCTTTACGAGGATAACCTACATGTTGCATAGACATTGCTTCTTCTCATTGCTCATTGGTCCAAACTTATCCATGTGACAATACCTGCACATTTATCCTGGCTTGTAGTCATATGTCTAGCTAAGACTTGGGATGAATTTCTTGAAGGATAAAAGGTGAATGGGTGCTTGTATAAGATTAGTGGTATCTGCTACTATTGTATTCCATTCTATTCCAAACATGCCAATGGCTACCTACTCAACTGATTTCATAACCTGCTAATAGGCCACAACATGCAGTTTTAAAATCATTTGCCTGAAATGTAATAGGCTACATATTATAAGCAATTTTACCAAACCAGTTTACTGGCAGAAGTTTAAAAATATAGACATGTTCAAAATATTATTACTATTTTAGATAATTTTAATTTCTATAAAAGTTATACATGCACAGAATGTAAAGGGTTGAATAGTATTACGAGTACCCATAACCATTCCCAACTCTCACTTTCCACTTCTCACTTCTGCAGCGCTACCATTTGCAACTCTTGAGACTGACTTTTTCATATTTATCTGCATATAATCATAGAGCACATTCAAATGTCTAGTTCTCAAATTTTTAGTTTTAGGCATTATCTATTGATCCCTCACTCTAGAAATGTACTCCCCTGTCACTCTCTCACCCTACTCATTCTCCTTCTCCTTTCTAACTTGCAGAGTAGCTGTATCACCATTTTCATTAGATTAGTATTCAGGGTTTACATTGTTATGGTTATAGAAATGCTATTCACAGATGTTTCATGTAGTTTCCCAGGATTAATTTTCTTTCTGCACAATATTTTGTATATTATTGTTGTCTTTTCTAAAAATTTATTTAGTGTTCCATATGTTCATCACTAATTCATCCCCCAATTTTTCCTCCCAGTTATGTAAATCTCCATTCAGTATTTTCAAACATATTAGGTATTCTACTACTTCCATTTTTTTAAAGAAGTTTTTTTTCCAGAGTCTTCCAATTTGCTGTAATCTGGACTGGTTCTCTAGGACAGCTGCATAGTTATTGTTTTGGGTTCTCTTTTCACCGTCATCTTAAGAATTCTCTCCATTCCCTTAAGTGTTGAATATTTGTTTTGTGAACTCCAAATATCTGGGTTTTTTTAGGAAGTTTATTTTGCCAAAGTTAAGGATGCATGCCCTTGACACAACCTCAGGAGGTCCTGATCACATGTGCCCAAGGTATCTGTGCACAGCTTTGTTTCACACATTTTAGGGAGACATGAGACATCCATCAATATATGTAAGATGAACATTGGTTCAGTCTGGAAAGGCAGGAAAACTGGAAGCAAAGGCGGGACAACTTGAAGTGGGGAGGGGGCTTCCAGGTCACAGGTAGATAAGAGAAAAATGGTTGCATTCTTTTGAGTTTCTGATGAGTCTCTCCAAAGGAGGCAATCAGATATGCATTTATCTCAGTGAGGAGAAGGATGGTTTTGAATAGGATGGGAGGCAGGTTTGCCCAAGCAGTTCCCAGCTTGACTTTTCCCTTTAGCTTAGTGATATGGAGGCACAAGATTTATTCTCTTTTCACAGTTTTTAGAATCCCAGTCCTCCTTTTTCTTTTGACTCCTTCATTTCACTGGAGCACATCCTCCAGCAACTACCTGAGAAATAGTGTAGGTAGGTACAATTAATGCATTGAGATCTTGCATGTTTGAAAATGTCTTTATTTTACCTTGATGCCTAATTCACAGTTTGGTTAGACATAACATTTTAGGCTAGGAACACTTTCCCTTCAATATTTTAAGACATGATTCCATTGTCTTCTAGCTTTTGGAATTGCTGGGGAGAAATCCGATTTACTCTGATGCTTGATCCCTTGCAGGAAACCTGCTTCTTCTCTCTGGAAAATCGTAGGCATTATCTTTGTCTTCAGTGTGCTAAAATTTTACAATGATGCCTTGGTGTGCATCTATTTTTAGTCATTGTTGGGAGCACTCTGTGGATCCTATAAATCTGAAAAATCATGTTCTTTTTATCCCGAAAGAGTTGCAACAAATTATTTTATTATTTTCTCCCCCCTTTTTTTTTCTGTTCTCCCTTTTTGGACTCCAATGATTATGATACTTGCCTTCCTGGACTGGTCTTTTAATTTTATAATTTTTAAAATTTACTGTTTTTCATCCTTTCGTCTTTGTGTTCTTTCTATTATCTCAGATTTATCTTTCAATATTTCCAATTATAAACAAAATGGATTTTGTTTATTTTTTTTGATTTTTTTTGGCTGCCATCAGATTTATTTTCCAAAATTGATCTTTTCTTCTTTCTTTCTTCCCTTCCTCTCTCCCTCCCTCCCTTCCTTCCTTCCTTCCCTCCTTCTTTCCTTCCTTCCTTTCTCTCTTTCTTCCCTCCCTCCTCTCTCTCTTTCTTTTCTTTTCTTTTCTTTCTTTCTTTCTTTCTTCCTTCCTTCCTTCCTTCCTTCCTTCCTTCCTTCCCTCCTTCTTTCCTTCCTTCCTTTCTCTCTTTCTTCCTCCCTCCCTCTCTCTTTCTCTCTCTTTCTTTCTTTTCTTTCTTTCTTTCTTCTTCTTTCTTTCTTCCTTCCTTCCTTCCTTCCTTCCTTCCTTCCTTCCTTCTTCCTTCCTTCCCTCCCTCCCTCCTTCCTTCCTTCCTTCCTTCCTTCCTTCCTTCCTCCTTCCTTCTCTCTTTTCTCTCGCTGTTTCTTTCTCGCTCTTTCTTTTTTTCTGTCTATCTCTGCACCCTTTTAGTTGCTTTTCTCCTTTTTTTCTGACTTCATTTTAGATGATTTTCTCAAAAGTCTGGTGACACTTGGCTGTCTCTTTACATTTTACAATGGGGCTGTAAAACTCCAATTGGAAATTGTACCTAGAGGGCTTCCCTGTGAGGTAATCTGGTTGGGATTTTTCTGTGGGGAAACTAAGACATCAGTATCTTTACATCCTTTTCCTTTGGGCTGATCAGCTATCTTGGAGAAGGATTTTCAAGTTCCCTGCTGCCAGTATTCTGGGAACCAAGTGGGCACGAAGGAGGGGTGAGGAGGTAGGGTAGGCGGACCTCCACATTCAATCACACAGACTTTTTCTTGTTCTTTCTGTTTTAGCTACAGTCCTCCCAACCTTGAGTGCACTTTTGTCCTCAGTCTAGAGCCCTTCCCTGGGAACTAAGCCTTTAGTCTTCTGCTGGCTGAGGCAGGAGAGGGCAGTTGTCCAGCTTAGTAGAATATAGATGAGATTTGTGCTTGTTACTCAGACTTTCAACCAATCCCCTGCTCTTAGCTCTACCTGCAACCCCACTTCCAGAGGCGCCTGGTTCCACCAAGTTGTGAATCCTTATGGATTCGGAATTGAAACCAAGTTATTTCTGTGGCTTCCTTTCCTTGCTGGTAGGCAAGGATGCAGTTTTCTTGAATCTGCAGTCAGTTATCACTTGGACATCTGCTTTCCAGATTCCAACATATGATTTTGTCTTTTTTCTCCTTTTATTTGTCCCTGTGAGTTTATTTCTTTAAAAAAAATAAAAATCTCATTCCTTTTATATTAGTGGAGTGGCTAAAGGAAGCAGAGGTTCCAGGCATGTGTTCATTCCATGATGTATAGCTGCTGTATTTAGGCTTCTCAAATTATTTTAAACAAATAGCTTTAATCCTTTCTTTATCTTTCTTCCCTGTAGTCCTTCAAAAATTAATAAGTAGTGTAGTTGTCTAATCTGCATGTCATATCTATAATGTTACCTTTTTTTCTCTAGTAGAAATGCTTTTGAACTTTAACAGCCCAATGTGTGAACAATGGAGAGAAGGAGGAAGAAAAGTAATGGGAACTAGTTAATCCTCAAATTCAATCATCTCTTGAACTATCAAGAGGTTATTGTATCAAACAGTTTAGAGGATTAACAAGTAAAAAGTAGATCTGAACATTGAAATTTGTATTGACTGCACAATTTTTGTTTTGATGGTATAAAATATTTAGGACAAAACCTTGAAAACTCTGCTTTTTTAGGTTTCTGACCTTGATTATTGGCCCTGAAAATAAATGAATAGAAGTGACGGTGTAGCTCCTGGGGTTCTGACAGAAAACATGTCCATGGCTGGGTGGTTTTTCTCTTTAATTAGAAGAGATAGGACATTTCAGACTGTGATAATAATAATGAAACTACTCGATTAAGTGGCATCCAAATTTCCAGATTCCAAATTTCACATTCCCACTGAAGTGTCTCTAGGGAAATGACACTGCTCCTTAACGTATTGTATTTGTAATCATTCTTTCTAGTCAAGAGTAGCAGCAGTAGACAGGGTGTTTTGAAAACATGTGTGAAATTTGGTATCAAACAGACCTAAAGGACTGTGATTCAACTTCTTGTTTCATCACTCAATAGCTATGTGAATTTGTCCCAGCTGCTTAGTGGCTCTGACCCTCAACTTCTCACTGTAAATTAAGGACGATATAGTCTTCTTTGAAGGGTTAGAGGAACGTTTGTCAACCCCTATCACGTTGTCTGACACTTGTAAGGTGCCCAGGGAGAGGTAGTTGCTATGTTATTATAGCAATGGACAAAAACATGGAGATGTCTTACAAGAATATGAGTAGATTTCCTCCTGGTGGGCTAGAGAAATATACAAGGTATAATAGCTTGGTGCTGGGGTGTCTAAGAAGACTGGTGGGCTAGAGAAATATATAAAGTATAATAGCTTGGTGCTGGGGTATCTAAGAGGAAATAAAAAATGAAGACAAGAAAACAAGAGAAAAAAAAAGAGAGAGCGAGCCCTCAGTTGGGAATTATATCTTCTCCCTTCTGGATAAATGGCTCCTTGTGAACTATCCCAGATTAGTGAAGCAGGGAAGTGGTGAAGTAGGGCATATAATTCATGTTGCAGTCCATTAGGGTGGATCAAGTCTCCTCTGCTTCACACAAAGCTCATCTCTTGAGCTCCATTTAAATAGAGTGCTGAGCCCTAGTGCATGCAAACCATCATGTCCCTAGTCACTGTCAGCAAATAACCTTCTTTTTTTTTTCCCAGCAATAAACTCCAAAGCCTTCAGAAATTAACGTGGAGTTAATTTTAGCAGAGACATAACAAATGAGGCTGCCTGAACTGAAGGGAGCAGGAGAGTAGATGCTATCACCTAAGTAGGGCAGAAGCCACAATCAAATTATGCTAGGAGATCTGAAACCTCTCAGTAGCACAACAACTTTGGGTGTGTGCATGGATCTATATATAAACTCTGTGTGTCCGTGTGTGTGTTCAACATATGTAGACACACACATCTCTCTGCCACAGGCAGCTTCTGCAGGGCTGTCATGGGGGAGGCTGGGGAGGGAGGGAGGGAGGGTGGAGGGGGAGTGGTGAGACTATGCAGACCTGAATTGCAGGCACAAGTCTGGGATAGAGACTTCCATCCTTCTCTCCTTTCTCTTCCCTTGCCCTTGACTTATATTGCTTTAGATACAGGAAACTGATGTTTCTCACACTGTTTTAAACCATGAAAAGTAACAAGATTGCCTTGATCTTTTGTTCAGAAAGCCTTGAAAAATAATCCATTTGTGAAGCTGAAAACCAGGAATTAAAAAAAGAAAAAAAAGAAGAGGAAAAAAAACCCAGCAAAAACCCTTGATGTTTCACTCGCCTAAACCAAAGTATTAACTCTTGTTTCTCTTCTTTCTAAATGTCATAAAACAAGCTTCCCTTGGATGGAAGTCCCTTTACTCTGAAGCCACTGATTTAACAAGAGACAGCTGCCTTATAAAGAGAGCAGCAGTTCTCTTAAATAGCTTTCCTTTTATTTGTTTCTAATTTTATTGACCACTATGAGCAGGTTGCCTTATTTTACTGCTTGCCATCCAAGGCTTTTGGGTGGCACAGAAGTTAACACTGAAGGCATTGGCCCCCGGAGTGACATGGAACATGGCTGCAATGTGTGACTTCAAGTAGAAGTGCAAAATGTGGTCCTTTAATTTGAGGCCAGACTTAAAGTTCTTTTTAAAGGCTGAAACATTTATTAGAATAAGTGCAACCCATGTCTGATAAATGGGAACACATCTGGTTCTATCCCTGACTCAAACCTCACAGTATTAATTATTCTGATAGTTAAAGCTGAGGAGGGAGTAGAACATTATTTATAGTGATCTTTGCTAAGTAAATCATTTTAAAAATGGCTTTCTAAATGTAATATTTCCCTTTTAAGAAGCCCTCCAGAATTAAAGGGGCTTTACAGTGGAACATGAAACATATTGCAGGGAGAGAGACAGAAGCCGTCTTGATTAATGCCCATGATTATCAGCGATGCAAATCACTTTCACTTATTAAGTCTTGTTTAATATCCTAATGAAGGCTTCCTGAGCAGATTTGGTAATTCCAGAGAAAGTGACTGTGAACTAATGCCCTTTCAGCATGTTGAGAATGAGCAGTACTATAAAGAAAACCTCATTTACCATAATTCCTCCCCTGCCCAGGACCCTTTTCTCAGCTTCTACCTCACAGCAGGAGACAATTAACCTTTTCAGTGCCAGAAGTGATTCTCAGCACATTCCAGCTGCGAAGGCCAGCGGGGTCAGGGGAAGATGGAAGTCATCTTTAGTTTTCACTCCCATAGAACAGTTCTAAGAAACTGGACTGCAGAGTCAGGGTTTAAAACATAGCTGCTGCTTAGGTTGCTTGACTTGGGCATACGTGGTATCTTGCACTCTACCAGTCTTTTGCAATACCAACTTTAGCCAGGATAGCATTGCTAATTCAGCTCAAATCACAGACTGACAGAAAGGACAGCAGAAATCCTGAAGAAAAGCCGATTCCACCCCCAAGTGCTAGACTTCCTTTATGATCCATCAGGAGGTAGGTTTTATTGAAGTTGAAAGTTTGGGAGGTCGATGTGGGGGTAGTAATTTAGGCATTTGCCTTTGACTTTGTTTATAGTGCTTTGCTCCCACTTTGTGGCTCTGTTTGCACTCAGAGCCACTAAGATGACCCATGGCTGGGGTCTCTGCTAGGCTCATCTCTTTCTGGATGGCTATGCCCGCTTGTGGATAGGTAGTGACTTTCTAACATCACCACTTCTTGTTACCAGAAGCCCTATGTAGAGGTGAGGGAGAGAAGGGACCAACTAGGGCAGAAGGAAGTGAATAAGGCCATACAGCTGGGGAGAGGGGTCCTCTACACATGTCTTCTTTCAGGGCCTCTTAGTGCAGGCACCTCCACCGAGCATTCTGCGAATTTATTTCTGGATGTGTCAACAGAAGTCCTGGTATAAAAGAAGGCTTTGAATTTGGGTAAAGACAAAGAAAAGAGCTCTGTTTGCTTTGGAATGTAAAGCAGCACCAAACTGACCACCTGCTTAGGGATGAAAGTGACCTTCTCTTTGTCCTAACTGGGTTAAAACCAAAGCTGGACAGCCCACGGTACAGGGACTCCAATGGGCTAAACATAACACTTTCTTGTTTCATAGTTTGAGCATGTGAAGACTTCCTTATTGCTGAGAAAGAAAGACCATTATTTTGTTCTTCCTAAAGATTTTCAGGACAGAGCAAGATCTGCCGGGGAGCCATGGGTTCAGGGCAGAGAGGAGACTAGTGAGAGCTTGGAGGATAAAACTCTGGTTCCCTGTCAAAGAGGAAGACAAAGCATTGGGATCAGCTGTGGGCCACTTAGCACCCAACAAACCCAGGGTGGGAAGAGTGGTTGCCTGTTGAGTCCACTGCCTCGAGGGGTATAGGGAGGATGGATCTCATGTGAGCCCTAGCTTCCAGAATGCATTTCAGAACTCAGTGAAGCCATTGGGATTGCGGATTGTGCATCATCTCACCTTCTCACCCCGGAATCTTAATTCCTGCTTCAAGATGTCCCACCCCGCCCCTCACTACATTGTATTTTTCATCTTTTTTATGAGACGGAGTCTCGCACCGTCGCCTGGGCTGGAGTGCAATGAAGCGATCTTGGCTCACTGCAAACTCCGCCTCCTGGGTTCACACAATTCTGCTGCCTCAGCCTCCCAAGTAGCTGGGATCCCAGGTGCACACCACCACACCTGACTAATTTTTTGTATTTTTAGTAGAGATGTGGTTTCATCATGTTGGCCAGACTTGTCTCGAACTTGTGATCCACCCGCGTCCACCTCCCAAAGTGCTGGGATTACAGGCGTAAGCCACTGCGCCTGGCCTATATTTTTTATCTTGTAGCAAGCTACGGACTTTACTTATTTAGCCTATTTACTGCTTGTTTTCTGTCTCCCCTTGCTAGAGTGTAAACACCACAGTGGATTTTGTTCATCAATGTGTTTAGGATAGTGCACCTGGCAGGTGTTCAATAAAGACTAGCTGAACAAATGAACGAGTCCGATGGTTAAAAGGCTTGTGTTTCACTTTGGCGCAATAGAAAGATCCTATGCTAGAAGCTGAAAGAACTAGGTCTGTGCTGGCCCCACTCTGTTTAAGCCGCTGCACATTTAAGACCTTAGAGCAACTGTTTAAACATGGAGCCAGCAGGTCCTCATCCCTAAAATAAGGATGGATGTGGCCTCATTCTTTCCTCACCCCTGCCTGGAAGGCCTGTGTTTCTCTGCAGCACAGTGGAATGGTGGATGTGGTAATGCTTTGAAAACCATGGGGGATTATATGAGTTTTGGGTGGTTGTTTTTAGTGGGAACAGGCCTGAAGCTACTTCATCTTATTTCAGCCTCACTTTCCTCATTCTCTTTCTCCACGTTCAAAGCTCACATGTCGCCTTCTCTATGAAATGCTCCCTACTATTCCCAGGCAGGATTCCTCACCCTGTTGTGTGTGCTCGCCTGTTTACAGCCTCATTTGTGCTTGGTTTGTCATCTATATTTTATGCCTGTCTGAATCCACAGCAATTAACTCAGTTAACATTAGAAGGACCCATTACCTACCAGGCATTGTAAGTGTGTTACATTTATTAACTCATGTCAACCTCAAACAACCCATTTTATAGGTGAGAAAGCTGAGACCCAGAGGGTTAAGTCAACACGTCCAAGGGCATGCAGCTGGGAAGTGGGGTAGTCAGGATTTTAAGCCAGGCAGTGGAGCACCATCTATGGCCATGGCTGCTTAGGCTGCACGGTGCTTTGCACACTGGAGTAGCATAGCAAAGTTTGGACAAGTGGGCAGATCTATGGAGTGGGGGGATGCTTTAGATTCTGTCTACTCTCAGAGGGTTATTCTGAGCAGCAAAAGAGAATAGATGTGAGGGTGCTTTGTAAATGAAAAAGCACTAAGCACTTAGAGGTTATTGTTATAATTAAATATTTTTAATGTCAGTGAAAGTAGAAATGTCTAGAACATGGAAAGAAGCATCTATGAAAATATTCACCATCTGTTCTTGGGCAGTTTTGTAAGTGCTCTATGAAATGGCTCACAGATTTCTAGACTTCTTTTCTGACCCTCTGCCAAAAACTTTC
Organism: Trachypithecus francoisi; assembly: GCF_009764315.1. NCBI lineage: Eukaryota > Metazoa > Chordata > Mammalia > Primates > Cercopithecidae > Trachypithecus > Trachypithecus francoisi. The sequence continues at coordinate 71,191,646 of NW_022681470.1, read as the reverse complement.
AGGTTAATGATATCTGAGCATCTTTACTTCAACCTCATTCTGATTTTTTTAACCTTGTATTTATTTTTTATTTCTAAATTGCGGTAAAATATTTATAACATAAAATTTGCTCTTTTAACCATTTTAGGTGTACAATTTAGTGGCCTTAAGTACAGTGGCCAAAGTACATTCACATTGCGAATCCATCACCACCACCATCACTAGAACTTTTTATCTTGTAAAAAGGAAACTCAATGCCCGCTGAAAAATAATTCCTTATTCCCCTCTCTCCCCAGTCCCTGGCAAACACCATTCTACTTTCTGTCTCTATAAATTTGACAACTTTAGATAATTCATAGAAGTGGGATTATATAGTATTAAGTCTCTTGTGACTGGCTTGTTTCACTTAGCATGGTGTCTTCAAGGTTCATCTATGTTGTAGCATGTGTCAGACTTCCCTTCCTTTTTTTAAGGCTTAATAATTTGCCATTATATATATAAACCTCATTTTGTGTATTCATTTATCTGTCAGCGGTTGTTTGGATTGCTTTCACTTTTGGCTGCTGTGAGTAAGGCTGCTATGAATATGGATGTGTAAGTATCTGCTGAGTCCCTGTTTTTTTTTTTTTTTTTTTTATACTTTAAGTTCTAGGGTACATGTGCATAACGTGCAGGTTTGTTACATATGTATACTTGTGCCATGTTGGTGTGCTGCACCCATCAACTTGTCAGCACCCATCAATTCGTCATTTATATCAGGTATAACTCCCAATGCAATCCCTCCCCCCTCCCCCTCCCCATGATAGGCCCCGATGTGTGATGTTCCCCTTCCCGAGTCCAAGTGATGTCATTGTTCAGTTCCCACCTATGAGTGAGAACATGCGGTGTTTGGTTTTCTGTTCTTGTGATAGTTTGCTAAGAATGATGGTTTCCAGCTGCATCCATGTCCCTACAAAGGATGCAAACTCATCCTTTTTTATGGCTGCATAATATTCCATGGTGTATATGTGCCACATTTTCTTAATCCAGTCTGTCACAGATGGACATTTGGGTTGATTCCAAGTCTTTGCTATTGTGAATAGTGCCCGAGTCCCTGTTTTAATATTTAAGGTCTATATACCTGGCAGTGGAATTGCTAGATCACAAGCTAATTCTGTTTCAATGTTTTGAGGAAACACCAACATGTTTTTCATAGCAGCTGCACCATGTTACATTTCCCTCAGTCATGTACAAGGGTTCCAATCACTCCACATCCTCACCTTCACTTGTTATTCTTATTTTTAAAAATAATAGCTATGCTAATGGATGTAAAGTGGATCTCACTCTGAATCTTCAAATGGTTTGGTTTTATCTGCTTGTCTTCCACATCTCTGAATTATTTTGCATCTTCAAAAAACAATCTTTGCCACATTAAATTGATTTGATTCTATCATCTTGAATTTTTTCATTCCTTTATTTATCTGGCCCTCAAATAGACCTCCCGATATCTGCCAGGTACTGTCCTAGTTGCTTGGAAACCCTGAAGTACAGCACCATCATAGCTCTCTCAAAGCTCAGGGTTGAGTTTCGTCTATAGCAAGCACAGAATTATGGTGGTTTGTTACCCAGTGGTATAAATTATCTCATTTATAGCTAAATCTGAAAAGATCTTCATTTAAATTGTGTATGATAAAAGCTTAATTACACAAAACACTGAAATTGTTATTTCTGGAGATGCAAGTTTTCTGGATGTATGAGGACTTGACTCTGTAGGCCCTCTTTTTCATTTTTTTAAATCAGCTTGACTCTGTAGGCCCTCTTTTTCATTTTTAAAATCAACTTTCTGTTTTAAAACAGTTTTGGATCTACTACGAAGTTAGTGTAGAGAGTGTGCATAAATCCCACACCGTATTACTAACATCTTGCATTAGCATGGTATACTTGCCACAATTAATAAACCAATACAGACATGTTATTATTAACTAAAGTCTATTGTTTATTCAGATTTTCCTAATTTCTACCTGATGTCTTTTACTGCTCTGGGGCCACATTCAGGACACCACATTGTGTTTAGTTGTCATGTCTGCCTGGGCTCTATTAAGGTGACAATTTCTCAGACTTCCCTTAGTTTTAATGACCTTGATAGTTTTGAGGGCTACTGTCAGGGGTGTTTTTGCCTGTTTCTCTGTTGGGGTTTATCTGATGATTTTCTCGTGATTAAGTCGAGGTCATGGGTTTGGGGTAAGCAGACCACAAAGGTGAAGTGTACTTTCATCACATCATATTAAGTGTACATACTATCTTTTCTTTTAGTAGACAGTCTCATTCTATTGCCCAGGCTAGAAAGTAGTGGCCCAATCTTCGCTCACAGCAACCTCTGCCTTCCGGGCTCAAATGATTCTCCTGCCTCAGCCTCCCAAGTAGCTAGGATTACAGGCATGTGTCACCACACCTGGCTAATTTTTGTATTTTTGCCAGAGACGGGCTTTCGCCATGTTGGCCAGGCTGGTCTTGAACTCCTGACCTCAAGTGATTCGCCCACCTCGGCCTCCCAAAGTGTTGGGATTACAGGCGTGAGCCCCTGTGCCCGGCCAAGGGTACACACTATCAATATGACTTATCACTGTTGGAGTTAAACTTGATTACCTGGCAGAGGTCACATTTGTTGGGTTTCTGCACTATAAAGTTCCTCTGTTTTGCCCTTTTTATATACTGTATTCTTTGAAAGGAAGAGTATCACTCTGTGCCCATACTGAAGGAATGGGAAGACTTTTCTCCCTCTCTTTGAGGGTGGTGTATCTACACAAATTATTTGAAATTCTTCTGCATGGGAGATCTATCTTTTCTCCCACATTTCTTCATTTGTTCAACTATTTATTTATGTCAGTGTGACTCAGATATTTATTTTACATGTTGGATTGTAATTCAGTACTGTTATTTCTTGCTCAACTTGTTCCAGTTCTGACCATTGAGAGCTCTTTTTATTGACTCCTGGATTCTTTTGATATGCTCTCAAATCACTGTGTGTGTGTGTGTGTGTGTGTGTGTGTATGTGGTTTTCTGGTTTGAACGCCTCCTTACTTTCTGGAACTACAGGTTGCTCCAGGTTCTTCACGTATGTTTCCTGCCTGAGTCCTAGAATCAGCTGTTTCTCCAATGATCCCTGATTTCTTTTGCTAGAGAATAGTATCAGAAATGGAGAACTGGCACTAGGTATGTTTGCTGCTACTGGGGTGCTATTGCTTCTAGGCCATCTCACCTGGCCTTCAATTTTGATGACTATTTTAAGCATTTGAATAAGAATCTTAATAAAATATATTATATGTTTTTATGTATTCAGAACGAAATATAATCAACATAATTTAACCTGTTCTTGGGAACTTGTGTATTTTCTTGAATGCTGGTTATCTGGTTGGGATGCAGAGCTCACCCTGGTCCTCTTAGTGCTTTGAAGACTGTTCATACACTGTAACTACACATTGTTGTGCTATTTGACTGGTGTTGTTCTTACTTTTTGTGATCTTTCTCATTTTTTCTTCTTGATACCTTTAGAAACCCCCTCTCCTCCCCTCCGATTTACTGTGTATAATCAACTGTGTTGACTTTAGAGCACTCTCCGGTGCAGTGAAAGGAACAGGAGCTTTGAAATCAGTAGATCTGAAATGCACTTGCACTCTGGTCCACTTGCTCCGTGACTCTGGCAAGTCACTCGGACCCTTTGGCCTTAGTTATCTGATAGAAAATGAAAGGGTTAGCCTGGATAATTCCTAGGTTTCTCTCCAGCTCTGACACCCTATGAGCTTTATTAATTTCAGGAGAGCGATGTGATCAAATGGGCTGGAGAGCATGTAATCTCAGTTAAGCTGCCTACAGACTGAGTGACCTTGGGAGAGTCACGCTGAAAGGACCTGTCTCGGAGGTACACAAGTGTACATGTGGTCACTTATGTAATAAAGGAAACACCACAAATAAAGATAGGAAGGCTGGATTGTGTGTAGACAATATCAGGATGACTGGGTCACAGTAGGGTGGAAAAGAAAGCTAGATCTCCACATCAGGTCATTAGATAGATTAAATTCCAAAACAAGAAAGATTAAATTACAAAGGTATAGAAGAAAATTCAGGAGAATATCTCTGTGATTAGGGGTGGGGAAGGTTTTAAACAAATTTCAAAAACACAAGCTTTAAGGCTTAAAAAAAAAGATGAAATCAATTCCATCAAAATTAGATGTATGCCAGCAGTGTGGATGGATCTGAAATAGGAAAAAAGGAAAAAAACAAGATCTGATATGTAGCAATATCATTTGCAAATTAAAAACATATTTACATGAGCCAGCAATATATATTTTGCTAGAACAGGTGCACATAAGAGGATAGACTTTAAGAGGTTGCCTATGGAGAGGAAGGGGAATCAAAGTGAATCTAGACCAGGTGTGCTGGCTCACACCTGTAATCCCAGCACTTTGGGAGGCCAAGGTGGGTGGATCACCTGAGGTCAGGAGTTCGACACTAGCCTGGCCAACATGGTGAAACCCTGTCTCTACTAAAAATACAAAAATTAGCTGGGCATGGTGGCAGGTGTCTGTAATCCCAACTATTTGGGAGGCTGAGGCAGGATAATTGCTTGAACCTGGGAGGTGGAGGTTGTAGTGAGCTGAGATAGCGCCATTGCACTCCAACCTTGGCAACAAGAGCGAAACTCCATTTCAAAAAAAAAAAAAAAAGGTGAATCTATACCTAAATAAACAAATACAACCAGAGAAGGGCCTCACATGGCTGTCTAATGTTCATGTGAGAGAGATATATACATACTTGAACATGTATGTACTTTTGCTATATGTTGCCTAAATGTCACCCTCCCTACAGTGTGAGCTTGCTGAGGGCAGGAATGAGCACTCAGCACATAACAGGCATTTATATTGGTGGGATGAACTAATGAAAGTACATAGGCTTCCTCTCAAGAGGTACTTTGCTGGGATTCTGTGGGGACAACCTGAGATAACAGGCATTCATACTCACAGAAAGTTTAAAAAGTGTGGTCCTGGAATGTTCCTTAGAATTCATCAGACCCAGTGGTTACTGGACCTCTGAATTTCATAGATGGAGTTAAGAATAGATGGACGGACTAAAAAAAAAATGTTGTATACTCCAGGTCAGACTGCCCACCTTTTTCTAAACCCATATGCGGGCTAAAAAACCCAGTATTATTTTTTCACAAAAGAAAGGGCTTGTAAACATCATTAGGTAAGAAAAATATCAAATACTATGAGGATTAAAAGAGCTATTGGGATAGATTGAGGGTATCAGAACAGGCTTCTGAAAGGAGCCAATAGTTGAATTATGCCTTGAATGGTGGTTTTGTTGTTGTTGTTGTTGTTGTTTTTCATTAGAGAAGCAGATATTTTAAATAGCACATTCAACAAAATAACTTAGCTTAATAAAAAATTCACGACATTCTTCCCATTTTTCTCACTTCTCCATGGGAACCTCATTGCAACCTGGCCCGTTACCATGAGCAAACGAGCTGGTCCAACTTCAGAGAGTTAGTGTCTTAGCTTGTTCTGATAGATCTAGAGCTGCCATCCTAGCTTCTGACTCACAGGGCAGCTTTCTCCAGCACAACACACTAAGTTCTTCTGAAAGAAGCTCCCAAGATTCTACTAAGTCCTGGTGGAAAATTCTCTCCTGTTTTGGCCAGCTCGGGGTCAGCTGGCAGGTATTTAAAGAGAAAATCTCTTCTGATCTATTGAAGGGCAAAAGGTGCTTTGAACTCGGGCTGGAGAGGAACTTGAGTTCATCATGTCTGTATCCCAGACCTGTTGCTATAGCACTTGAAATAAATGAGTCACAGGGGAAACACGGCAGGGTCCAGGAACAGCCATATGTGCAAACTGGCAGTTGGCTTCATAGCCAGCCAACAATGATAAGCTTCCTTTCGGCCATAAACCTGACCCAGCTGTGGGTGTGAGCAAACCTGTGTAAAAGGAGGGAGAAGGTTTATTTCCTACTGGCTTCTAGTTCATTTGAACCTGGAACTTTCTCAAACTGTCCCTTTTTGAGAAATGCAAGGCACCAGAAACCCAGTAAGTAACAAAATGCCATTCATCAGCCATCTAAAACAACAGACCTCAGAAAGAGATCGAGAATATCCATTCTACTGCAAGAAAAGCAACAAAGAAATGTGTGTAATTTATAAAATGCACCAATCTTGGCTCCTCTGAAAGCATTTGATGTAGGTAAACAAATAGTGGAGGCCATCCCTTCAGCTCCTCTGATTCACTATTGTTTTTTTTTTCTTTATGAGGTGGAGTTTCGTTCTTGTTGCCCAGGCTGGAGTGCAATGGCACGATCTCACCTCACTGCAACCTTCATCTCCGGGTTCAAGGATTCTCCTGCCTCAGCCTCCCGAGTAGCCGGGATTACAGGCATGTGCTACCATGCCTGGTTAATTTGTATTTTTAGTAGAGACGGGGTTTCACCGTGTTGGTCAGGCTGGTCTCAAACTCCTGACCTCAGGTGATCCACCCACCTTGGCCTCCCAAAGTGTTGGGATTACAGGCGTGAGCCACTGCGCCCAGCCTTGATTCACTTTTGAATATACCAGTTCATCCATAATTAAGAAGGGTAAACACACCAAATACATGTGTAAGTATTGTTCATGTTTCTGACATATCCTGATGGGGCCTAAGAAAGCCATGGCAGCAAAGTTGGTGTCTCGGTGGCTGTTACTTATGCTAACAGCCACCCTGGTCACAGCTGTGAAAAGTAAGGTAGCTGGCCGTTTTGGGTTAATGAAAACTCTAGTAGGACTAAATGAACTTTTATGAAGAAGCACTATGCACACTCACGGGCAACCTCCCATCCACAGAAACTGCATGGATAGAGGTAAAGGGGAAGGGGAATGTTAAACTCAAAGCAGAAAGAAAAAAAATGTGATTTTCGTATTGCGCTATTCAGATTAGCTGCTTATATTTGTGATTTCCTGCTGTATACTTAGATTTTTTTTTAAAGGAAGAATACATGTTTCCCATATTAAAAACTTTTATAATATTCAAAGAATGAATATGGGGAAGATACACTAGTGGAGGTAAACAACACCTTTAGTAAGAAATTTATTTGCAGAAAGGCAGAGAGGATGTTATAGTGAAGAAGGGACCCGAGACAATATAGGTGTAGAGCCCTGAGTTCCTAAGCCCTCAGAGAGCCACCTCTCCCACTCCCACCTTGGAGTTCTGAAGGCTAACAATAAGCTGCTGTAACCTAATAGCCTTCTTGTTTCCACACTCCTGTCCCTTCAATTCACTGCCAAATTAATTCTCCTAAATACAGTCCAGATATATAACACCTTCTTGCTCACAATTCTTCTATAGTTTGCCTTTGTCCACCAAATAAAATACAGATTTGTTAGCTGAGATTTCAAAACTCTCTTGACTCCCTGACTTTGATTCTCAATTCCTTTCCCCACCCTATCCATCCATCTCCATGCTTTAGTTAAATGACTAGCTCTCCATTGCCTGGTGGGGGTGGGGATGGCGGTAGGGAGTCTAACATTTCTCCCTGGAGTCTCTTTACTCCTGCTCTTCCTTCCTGACTGTAAAAAGTAAAGTAGAGGTTCCTCTTCAAAGACTTTCCTCCCCATCTAATTAGGAATAAATAGTAACTTCTCTTAGAAGCAAAATTTATTCAAAGACCTGTGCTAACATTCTTAAATATCTGCTAGCCGTGTTAAAGAAATCAATGTACTTTATTTTCTTAGCTCCTACAATTTAGCCTAAGTAGTTGCCCTGGCATGCTTATGCTGGTCCAAGCAAGCATTAGGTCATAGCCTGTTCCTCTTCCTAATTTGAAGGTGTTTTTACCTTTCTCGGCATTCCACAAGTTACTTCCTCCTTCCTTTGTTCTCCTCTGCCTTTGACTCTTTTAAAAAGGTCTAAGTTGCTAGCCAACTGGGACAAATACAGAATGTGAGGTCCCTTTCCAGCCAATGGAAACCGGACACAGCAGTAGAGTGGACATGTCAGGTTATAAATGACCCTGTCTCCTTTATTTGGTGTACTGGCGAGTGTACCCTTTCTGCAGAAAGTAAAAAATGGCCTTGCTAAGGAAATTAAATTTATGTTCAAGTGCTATTCCTTTACGACACCAGAGAACGAGCATTTCTAACACTGATCAATGCCCACCTCCCTCGAGCTCCAGCTTTGTTGCTGAATTCTTGCCCATCTTTCTTTCCTATTTCAACTGCTACCTTCAATATGAAGCCTTATCTAATAACCTCAATCTATACTGATGGATCTTTTAATTCCTATAGCAATTTATATTTATCTTATGACATTGATCACACATCCCCTTGCATTATATGCAAGGTAACAGTTATATACTATCTTCTCTACTAAGTTGAAAATTCCTTGACTGGGCTTTTCATATTTGCTTTTTCTTTTCTTCTTTCTTTCACATTTTTTTTTAACTGTGGAAAACAGCATATGATTATAAAAGTGCACACAACCCAAATATACTACTAAATACATTATTATAAAGAGAATAGCAAGTAACCAGCACCCAGGTCAAGAAATAAAACATTGATAATACCTTAGCAGTCCCCATCACTTGCCCCCATGGGCCCCTTCCATTGCCTTCCACCATATTCACTTGCTTCTCTTTCTCAGCACCTGCCACAGAGGTTCAGATTTAGCAAGTGTCAGGAAATGCTTGAAAGAGAAACGAATAGTTGATGAGCAAGGTACAGCCTCAGGGAACATCAGATGAATTCGTTATTATCATCACTGGAAAAAGGACCGAAACTAATTCCCCTACCTAAAGGCAGGTCAGAAGTCTCTTCGTTTATACAAGATGCATTTCCTTCCAGGGTAAAGAATACTCAGTGCCATGGAATCAAAGTCTTGAGCAAGGAAAGGCCCTGCTATGCTAAGATGTAGTTTAAGCTGTTGGGAAGTTAGAGAGAAATAGTGGCACTCTTTAGGGGTTCTTACAGGGGCTTAACAAAAGCCACACAGGCACCTGATTCTTGGGAACGGCGTCAGGGGAAAGTTCAGGTTGTAACCGAGTTCTTAGTAAAGTCAGGATCCTGAAGTTGAATCTGATTTTCCAGATTTCTTGGAAGCCCCCAAATGGGAGAGTATCTGGAGTGATCTAAGGGTAATAGAACCTGGGAGGATAACAGCATCTCATGCCATCTTTTTGCTGTGACCAGTCACCTTCTCAATATTTATGTTTTATTTTTATCTCTGTATTATAGAGGCATTATTTGTGCACAGGCTGTTAAAAACAGTTCTGAGGGAAACACGCTTCCAGCTGCTTCCTCCTGTTTTCCATCTGCTGCATTTATGCGTCTTTGTATGCATTTAACTGTTGCTTGTCAGTGTAATTGGGATTTTCTGAGGACAGGGAAAAAAATTCCCTAAGGGCAGGTTGTGAGTTCAATTGATCTGAAAGAGATTATCTGGTTAGTCACTAATAACCATTAAACTTCGAAGTGGAGCGATAAAATAAGCGCCAAGTAACTTCAAGTTTTAAGAGTTAACTTGCTTCAGTTATATCTTTGTATTCCTATATTTATGCATCAGCTACTCTTTCTCCCATTTAATCTTAAATATGTAAATCCTCAATTTATCTGGAATTACTTAGTGAAAGGCTGATGTGTGAGTGTGGCAGATTATAATATTCCATCACCACCCCTGATCCTCTTTACCTCTTATTCTTTTCATAGCAGATCAAAAAAGCTGTGTGCGTGCCACAAGAATATATTATTTTAAGAGACTTGCACTTAGAAATTGATTTCCTTGATGAGAAAAAGAAAAGTCTCCTTCTGACCCAGAGGGTCACTTTATAATCCTGTCACTCGACATCAAAAAAGCCTTTTTTTTTTTTTCTTTTAAGAGAAGATGAGAATATTTCTGAAAAGGAATTAATTTTTCAGCTCCAGTAAAAACAGTGACTTGCAGACTTAGCCATTGCGAGAGGAACGGTCCTATTCAGGACACATCTCCTGTGATTAGAACAAGCTTCTCATATATTTTAGGGTCAGGCAGTTTTAGATGGAGATTGGGATTTTTGTACCATGGGAGGAAACTGATATTTTATTGATGATTTTTAAGGCTTAAGCTTGAGTCTCTGTCTCTTTCTTTCCCTTTTGTAAAGGGATTTCACTGCTTTCAAATATACAATAATGACGGTTTATGGGAGCAGGCTATCCTCCTTGTGTGCAGATTTAAATTAATAGGCTATTAAACAGCACGTGATTTTCATCACCATCTGATGGAAGTTCAACTCACAACACTTTTTGGTACATTGCAGGAACACCTGTACCTGTGACGGAATTATCTGTCCAACCAGAGCAGCGGTTCTTTTTTTGTTTTGTTTTGTTTTGTTTGAGACAGTCTCCCTCTGTTACCCAGGTTGGAGTGTAGTGTCGGAATCTCGGCTCACTGTGGCCTCTGCCTCCCAGGTTCAAGTGATTCTCCTGCCGCAGCTTCCCAAGTAGCTGGGACTACAGGCATTTACCACCATGCCTGGCTGATTTTTGTATTTTTAGTAGATACAAGGTACTACCATGTTGGCCAGGGTGGTCTCAACTCCTGACCTCGGGTGATCCACCCGCCTCGGCCTCCCAAAGTGCTGGGATTACAGGCGTGAGCCACCTCGCCTGGCCTAGAGCAGCAGTTTTTAATCCTACTGCACATTTAAACCACCCGGAGAGCTTCACAAACCACTGATGCCCCAGCCATACTTGTGGAAATTTTGATTCTGTTGATCTGGGGCCCAGGCCTCAAGAATGTTTAGAAACTTCCAAAAGTGATTCTAATGACCAATTTGGGTTGAGTGCCACTGAACTAGAGTGAATTCTGAAACCACATGGCAGTCTAGTATTATGAAGTATCTGTTACAAAGATCTGATATTTGCATTTCTAGAGTCCCTTGTTCAACTTGCTTACATAAAGGTCTTTTTAAACTTAATTTTTAAAATATTTATAGTTAACAGGTACAGTTACAGTTAGACAAGAAGTTTGGATGTTCTGTTACACAGTAGTATGTTTATAGCAAATCATGCAGTGAATACTCCAAGATAGCCAGAAGAAAAGATTTTAAATGGTATTACCACAAAGAAATAATAATTATTTAAAGTGATGGATAAGTAATTATCCTAATTTGATCATAAAGGTACTTTTGATGGAAGATTTCTAATCTCTTTACTAATATGAAATCTCAGAGCATCTATTTGAATTGACCAAATTAATATTGTACTGTCTGTTTTACTGATGGATAAAATGAGGTTAAAAAAATCTTCTCAATTCAGGAAATATATGTGTATTTATGTGTATGCTACACTTACATTTAGGCATACTAACATAAAAAAGTAATATGTGATGAGGTATTAACAAAATAGTGGAATTTAAGTTTTTTGCCAGTCCTTTAAGCTCTATCCAAAATCATCTCTGCCACAGAGGCCAGGAATTCCACCATTAGTGATTCATTTCTTAGTGTTAAGCTTGTCACCCCAGTTGGTTATCTTTAAAAATCACTTAATTCCTGAGGAGACTCGTTAAGTGTCTGCTGCCCTAGTGGGAAAAGGCATGGCAGGTCCTTCTGGGCACAGGGTTGTGGAGAAAGGTATGGCTGGGGCCAGTGTCACAGGCATGTGGCCTTGCCATGCTTCAAAGGGCCCTGTACTTTCTTTAATGCTCTACTGCCATGATCTTGAACTTCTTATAATAATTTTTAAACAAGAGTGCTGTTGCTTTTTGGTGTGGCCTCCAAAAATCAATTGTTCATTGCTCTTTAGTGTGGTCTCTGCCAGGGACTGAGTGGACTCAGAAGTGCTCGAGAACTGTGAAACCCAATGGAGGGGCCAATGTCCTGTGGCTGTAAGTATCCAGGGATGAGGGGCTTGGGCAAACACCCACTGTTTCCTTGGGTTCTTAGGAAGGTGATTGGGTGCCATGTGTGTTTCGTAATGATATTGTGACGTAGCACTCATTGGTAAATATTGAAGCATATTTAACCACTGATGATGTGCCAGGCACTGGATTAAGCCCTGGGAATATCGTAGCAAGCTTCCATGGAGGGAACCTCTGAGCATTCCACTACTACATGCCATGACATGGAATGCATGAGGTGCCGTGAGGACACACACAAAGGTGCCTAACTCGATGTGCCATGGCCAGGGGAGGCAGGATGTTCAATCTAAGTCTAAAGGATAACTAGTAATTAGCCATGCCAAGAGGAAGAATTAGGATGTCCTAGACAGTGGGAACAGCATGTGCAAAGGTGCAGGGGTACAAGAGAGAAAACTATGCCTAAGAAGAAATAAAATGAAATTCATGGTGACTGGCAATACTGGGGGCTAGGGGGAGTGTTAAGAAGCTATTTTGAAGTGGCACTAGGGGTAAGGCCATCAATGGGACTCATAAGTTAAAAAAAAAACAAAAACATAGTTACCATTGCACTAGACCACAGAACAAGGGCTCTGGATGCATTGCATCATTTCATACTCACAGCAACCTCCAAGGAAGGTCCAATTGTTAACCTCATTTTACGGAAAAGGAAACTGAGTCTTAGATTGAGTAATTTGCCCAAGGTTACACAGCTAAAAGACTGTAGAATTAGTGTTCAAATGCAGATGTGTCTCTGCACAAGGCCTGAGTGCTAAATCACTGTATCACATAGTTAAGAGATTTGAACTTAACCTTCGAGAAACGGGAAACTATTAAAATATTTTCAGCAGGTTTTGAACTTAACCTTCGAGAAACGGGAAACTATTAAAATATTTTCAGCAGGCAGGTGACATGAAGAACTACACATTTTAGAAAACCAATTTTGGCTACAACACTCAGTTGTGTTCAGTGACTCTGGGGCTTGTTTCATCAGTTTATGGACTATAGTTTAGCCTCACCTCCTCCTCTGGTGCCTGAGAGAGATAAAAGAAGCCCAAAGTAGGCTGGGCGCAGTGGCTCACACCTTTAATCCCAGCACTTTGAAAGGCCGAGGTGGGCAGATCACTTGAGGTGAGGAGTTCAAGACCAGCTTGGCCAACATGATGAAACTCTGTCTCTACTAAAAATACAAAAATTAGATGGGCGTGGTGGCAGGCGCCTTAATACCAGCTACTTGGGTGGCTGAGGCAGGAGAATCGCTTCAATCCTGGAGGTGGAGGTTGCAGTGAGCTGAAATTGCGCCACCTCACTCCAGCCTGGGCAACAGAGCCAGATTCTGTCTCAAAAAAGAAAGCCAGACTGACCACCTTAATTTCTGATGGAAAACTTTGGATGAAGTTAGATAGGGCAGATCGTGGAAGCTCAAGGCTAGAAATGAAGTTCCCCATTTGTCCGTGGCAGTTCGGCCTCTTTATGGAGAATCACTTGTATATGTTAGGTCAGTATACATAAGACAAGAAATAAAATGATTCCAAAAAATGGCTGTTTTCATTGTGAAATCAAGTTCTTTCAGTGCCTCATTAGATTGAGTAAAAATAAACGCACACACAAATAAAACAAAACTCAATGAAAACCTGTCTATTAATATGCAATCTCACCCCTCTCTGCTTTCTGCTTCCTTCACAAGGTTCTTTCTACCTGGGCTATCCCTTCCACACCTTCCTGAGGGATTCTCCATCCACCTGCCCAATCTTTTCCCCTAGAGCTTTTTCTCAGGGGCCAATGTCTTTCAGTTTCTAAGGCCGTATTTATCTGATGTTCTCACCTTTTATGCTTCCCAGGAAATAGCATGATCAAGTGGCTAGTACTTTGGGCTCTGCCATAACTGGGTTTAAGTCTCAGGAATCTTTGACACCAAGGCTCTCAGTATCAATTTCCTTTTATATAAAAATGGCAACTTATTCTCAATGCAGAAGGTTTCTTGGGGACTAAATGAGTCCCAGTATTTGAGAGAGCTTGGTCTTTTGTAGGTTACCTGTTGATTTGCTTTTCTTCCTTCCCACTGAGATCTCAGTTCAAATGACTTGTCCATCTAACATTTCTCTCAAGTCCCACCATCTCTCCCAGAAAGTTTCTTGACCCAGACCCCTCTTTACTCTCATCTCTTCAGCAATCAGAGACCCTCTGGTAATCCCTGGCTTTGCAAATTGTTTATCACTTCCGATGGGTGTGTCAGGAGCCTCCCTGGTCAGGCTCCCTGGGGGTAGAAACCAAGTCTGGTAATTTTTTGAAACATTCCTACAGTGTCCACTACAGGGAAGGAAAGACAGAACATTCATTGGCTATCAGGGCACAAACCATGTAGAGGGCCATCATTAATGTCAGTGAAATAATTTTCCAGAATTCCCTAAGCTTTTTACTTTATGTTTATTCAGGGGTGGTGACTGTACTTATGGCTTATTTCTTAGTTAATGTCTCACCATTACTGAGTTCCCAGAAAGCTTGCTGGAAGATGAATTTACTGTACTTCATCCCAGAAGAGGCAGATGTGGTTACAGTTGATTTTTTTAGAAGGGCCCTGAGTAAATCTCTCAGGATGAGGGGCTCTCATTAACTCCAAACATAGAGAATGCAAATATTTTGTTGGTTTATTCACTTTTTCTACTTGGACATAATGCTATCGGAGAGGAGAAACCAAAAAGGGGAGAAGGGAAGGAAAGTTCAGTCCTTCAGCTAATGAGTCTGATCAGGCTAAGGTCAGTAACAGTAACAACCACAACTACTCTGTGCTAATGATCACACACAGTGGCACTTACAAAGAGCCAGGCACTGTTTTAATGCCACGCCCATCTGAACTCTTTTAATCCTCTTAACAATCCAGTAAGTAGGTATTCTTCTCCCCACTTTACAGGTGAGAAAACTGTGGCACAGACATGTCAAGTAATTTGCCTAAATTCACTCAGCTACAAATGGCAGAGCCAGGATGTAACCCAGAGAGTTGGCTCAGAACCTGAGCTTATCATCTTTGTGTTGTGCTGCCCATGTAGCACAATGACTTATGATAATAAAGACTTTTTAATGGTAGGTATTCACAGATGAACATGGTGACTAACTCTGGGACCCTGTACGGCTCTCGTACAGAACCACGAGTTCCTAGTGGGAGAAAGACAAGCGTTTCACCAACCACTTTCTAATGTGTTCAGCCTTGCCTTTGTGTGCCTGAGTGAGGGGGGACACAAAAGGCCTTGGCATGATATTCCACACTCCCTGGGCACTCCACAAATAACCTGGACAGGACCTTTCTCTCTTTAGTATGCCCCACTCTCCTACCCCCATGATGGATATCAATAATCCAGTCAAGCTCTCCTTTTACTTGGACCAGGAAATGACTTCAGAATGCTCTAGAAAACCACCTCCAATAGATGACTGTAGGTATGGAGGATGAAGTCTGTTTATTATGCTTGTCATAGCCCACAGGGATAGAAATCATGTCATATTTGTATTTAGAATTGAGTACAGTCCTCAGTATACAGTCGGTCCTCAATGGGGAATGACTGCGTGAATGAACACGTATGGAACTCGAGCACATTTACATTTACCATATGGATTCTACCATGACTCTGATTAAAACCAATGGTTTTAATCAAGGCAGAATATCTTCTTTAAACACAAGGATTAGCCTCTATGAACAGAGAAATGTAAACAGGACTCTAATTAGAGAATTTACTAATTATTCTTCCCTGCTGAGGACATTAGCTGGGGTTTAGTCTTTAGCTATGACAGCCATACGACTTTCTCTTTATCTCCAGAAAGATAAAAATTGACTGGAAAGATTCATTTCAATACCCTGATTCCTTTCCCGCTCTCTTTCACCCTCAAAAAAAGATATTCCAGCATGAAAGATCACAGACTCAGCCCAAAACAGTGGACGCAGGTTGACGGCATTCAGGAAACTGCACACTCCTGGAGCCTCAACTGCTGAGGCAAAGATAAATCGGCAGGAAGATTTCTTTGGAATGATGTGAATTTAATGAATCATGAAAAATATCCCCAGCTGTTCTTAAATTTAAGGGAGATTGAGTGATAACAAAAGATAGTTTCCCTTCCTCTTAGATGTAGGTTGGAGCGGAAAGGGCCGTGGTAAAAAAAAAAAAAAAAAAACCTGAGGCCAAAAGCTTGCCTTTTTCTTTTCCATCTCTTCTATTGTTAGGGGGAAAAAAAGCTGTCTGCAGTCAGCAGCCACTGAAGGGCATGATGAAGAGTGTTTGCTATTACCAGACTTGAAGAATTCTCCACTCTGATTTCAAAGGTCAGGCAGGCAAACATTTAGAAAACGACGGGCTCTTCCCTCACCCCTTCCCAACCCCCAACCACCCCTGTCCTCACATTTCATTCAGCCCCTTTATTAACACAGGGACTTACTGAAATTAAAAATAATGATTCTCCCTTTCCTCATCCCAGCTGCTGCAACCCTCACTGCCCCGGCCCTCAAAATCCTTATTAACCCATTGATTTGTGTGGTCTCCCAGGCCTGTCCTCAGCTGGGAGATCTAAGCCAGACCGTTGTGGCTTTGGTTAAGCTTCAGGGATTCCCAATTTAGATCCCGGATGACTGGGCTGGAGGGTTCCGAGGAGAGTTGGAACCATGTGAGTGACTCACCTTCTTTCCCCTTCGGCCCAGGCTGACATGGGCCCCTGAACACAGCATGTGCCACCCCCGGTGGCCAGGCCCAGGCCCAGGTGCTCTGCTTGCTAGTCTTACCTGAAAAGTCACAAGGCAGGTGGGTAGCTGCAAAGGTCATGAAGGATTGCCTACTCACCTCTGCTATCTTGGAGTCTGTTACCTGTCTTTAGATAAATTTCCCTTTTCTTCAAGGTGGGAAGAGCAGGCACAACGGCTGCTAAGCAAAAAAGTTTATTTTCCCTTAAAGCAATTTTTAACTTCTAAGTATAGGTAAGAGATGTGGTTTGAGGGGTAGAAATGCTGGCTTCTCTGTGTACCTACTCACTATAAGGGGATAGAGAGGAGCAAGGATGATAAAGATGATAATTATGGTAAATAGTAATGACAAGCAATAAAACTGCTGGCATACAACATACCAGGTACAATGTTAGATGCTTCTCATGTAAGACACACTAAATCCACACACACACAAACAAATTAACAACAACAACAAAAACCTCCAAGAAGTTGTTAATTGCAATTGCATACTGAGAAAACTGGACTTGGTGAGATTTTAGCAAGAAGAAAACCTACTTTTCACTACTGCTTTATCTAAACCCTGTTGAATCACTTTCCTTCTTACTGGATGGTCAGTTAGGCAGAGCCATAGACTTGCTTGTCATTTTTTCCATCTTAAAAAAAATCTCAGTCAAGACTGTGTGATACTGGCAGAAGGATAGGAATATATATAAATGGAACAAAATAGACAACACAGAAATAGGGCTACACAAGCACAACCAATTAATTTTTGACAGAAGTATAAAAGTAATTCAACAGAGGAAGGATAGCCTTCTCAACAAATGGTTCTGGAGCAACTGGACATCCACAGGCAAAAAAATGAACCAACCTAAGCTTCACTCCTTATACAAAAATCAACTCACGTGGATCACAGGTTTTTCTTTTTTTTTTTTTTTTGAGATGGAGTCTCGCTTTGTCACCAGGCTGGAGTGCAGTGGCACAATCCTGGCTCACCGCAACCTCCAACTCCCTGGTTCAAGCGATTCTCCTGCCTCAGCCTCCCAAGTAGCTGGGATTACAGGCACACACCACCACGCCCAGCTAATTTTTGTATTTTTAGTAGAGATGGGGTTTCACCATGTTGGCCAGGATGGTCTTGATCTCCTGACCTCGTGATCTACCCTCTTTGGCCTTCTAAAGTGCCAGGATTATAGGCATGAGCTACTGTGCCCAGCCAGATCATAGATTTTAATGTTAATGTAAAACCATAAAACTTCTAGAAGAAAATATAGGAGACAGTCTTTGAGACCCAGAACCTGGTATAGAATTCTTAGACATGACATCAAAACATGATTCAAAAAAGGAAAAACATTGATAAATTGAATAAAAATCAAACTACAGATCAGGAGAAAGCATTTTTGATCGGGAGAAAGTTTGCATGTTTGAAAATGTAATTGTATGTAGACTATATGGAGAACTCTCAAAACCCAGCATTTTTTTTTTTTAAAAAAAGCAAACAAACAATTCAATTATAAAATAGACAAAAAGCATGAAGAAACCTCTCACCGAAGAAGATATACAGATGACAAATGAGAACATGAAAAGATTTCCACCATCTCTAGCCATTGGGGAAATGCAAATTAAGATCATGATGAGATCTCACTACCTAACTATTAGAACAAAACAAACAAAACATTTTTATACTACAAATGAATACTACAAAATTCTCACAAGAAAACAGAGAATCTATGTTTTTTATACAGTGCTGATGGGAATTTGAAATGCTACAGCCACTCTGGAAAACAGTTTGTCAGTTTCTTTAAAAAAAAAAAAAGAAGAAGAAGGTAAACAAACATATGCTTAACCTAAAACCCAGCAATCACACTCCTGGGCGTTTATCTCAGAAAAATGAAAACTGACAACCTAAAACCTATACACAATTGTTCATAGCAGCTTTATTTGTAATAACCAAAACTGGAAACAACTAAAATGTCCTACAATAAGTGAATGCTTAAACAGAATGTGGTACATCCATACCATGAAATACTACTTGACAGTGAAAAGGAATAGATACATGCAAAAACTTGTATGGATCTCAAGGGCATTTTGCTGAGCAAAAAAAAAAAAAAAGCCACTCTCAAAAGGTCAAATAGTGTATGCTTCTATTTATAACAATCTCTAAATGACAAAATTATAGGATGGAGAACAAATTAGTGGTTTCCAAGGGCTTAGGTATGGCAGGTGAGTGAGGTGGGTGTGACAATAAAGGGGTAGCCCCATGGAGATCTTTGTGATGATGGAACAGTTTTGTATCTTGATCGTGCTGGTATCTGGTATTTATACCAGTCTATGCATATAATAAAATGGTACAGAACCGTACAAAGATACTGTACCAATGTCAGTTTCATGGTTCCCATACTATAACATAGTATTGGAATCTGTAACCATTGGGGGAAACTGGATAAAAGGTACCTGAGACTTCTCTATACTATCTTTGCAACTTCCCGTCAATTTGTAATTATTTCAAAATTTAGAAATGTAAAATTAAAAAATGTATCTTCCAGTATTAAGCCTTGTTTTCCAGTTTATTATAAACACACTAATATCTCAGCTAACTGAAAGCTTCTTCCCTCCCTAGCACTGCCAGATCAGGTATGACTCATTCATAGAAGTCTGCTATAGTATCAGGGCAGGCTAAACCATGCTGTAGTAATAAAAGCAAAAAAAAAAAAGAAAAAATCCCTGCAATTTTGGTACTTCAGCACAATAAAACTTTGCCATTCATATCCATTGAAAGTTGGGCAATTCTCTTCCATGCAGTGACGCAGGGATCCAGGCTCCTTCCTTCTTATGACTCTGCCGTCTTCAACCAGTGACCTTTGTGATCACCCTGGGAGGAGAAGACAAATAGTGGAGATTATATGGGGGATTTTATAGCTAGGCCTTAAAGTGCCCCATATTACTCCCACCTACATTCCATTGCCCAGAATCGAGGCACAGGAACCCAGTTTAACTGCAAATGAGTTTGGGAAATACAGTCTTCCTGAATGCTCAGGAATCTTTGCAATTTTTTTCCTGAGTCTCTTAGCCCTCCCATTCTAACCTATTAACTTCCAGCACTTTTTCATACCACCAACTCAGAAAACCCAGCCTCACCATAACATCCTGATAGTCCTTAGTGTGTTCTTACTTAGTGCGATGACAAAAAATGATCATTTAAACAGCTGTAACTAGGAGGCTTTGTAGGAAAGGAAATTTGTTTGGGAAAATAATTTGAAAATTTGAAGGTATTAATTAGTAGGTACCTGTAAAACAAAATGAAATTGCTGAAGTGTCATGTACAAGAAGTGGAATAGGAATCTGGGGGTGAGAAAAGCAGAAATAAGGGGAGGAAGGCAGAGAACAGAGAGCGGGGGCAGGGAGACCAGGTCTTGGACCTGCAGAGCGGAGCAATAGTGAAGGACATGAAGAGCAAAATTGTCCAATAGCCATTTGACATTGCTTGAAGTGTAAACCATCTCCATTCCCTCAAACCTTCCGTTAAGGCTTCTGAACATTGCTGGGGAGGGGGAAAATCAAGGACAGGGCAACTTCTCCAAGACCACGTTGGTGAGGAGCACAAAGCAGAGAAGTGGGCTAGAAAGAGGGGAGTAAGACTGAGTATAAAAACTAGAGCTTAGAGTGAGAAGTGGCTCAAGAAGCACAACCCTAGGAATTTGCAGAAATCTTGAGGAGAGCATTAGATGTCCTGCTGGACATCGCAGAGTCAGCTTGAGCTAATTTAATCCAAATCTCATGTGACGGGGCCACTGCAGCCAACATCTGGGCTGTGCTCAAGTAATCAAAAATCCTTTCAAGAATATACTTTGTCATTCCTTCCTCACTAAGCTTTTTACCCAACTTGCTACAAAGAATAGTTTTGAAACTGTTTTTACTTAATTGTCCATGCCTAGTCTTTCTGAGAAGGTGCTAGAGAGGAACAAAATAAACACCAGACAGTTAGATTAAGGAATAGAGAAGCAAGTGGTGTAATAGGATAAACTGATGATCAGCTCACAGTAATTGAGTTTGATCAGTGAGTTAGCAGAAAGTTTGTTCAGTGTATATGTTTGAGTGTCTGCATTTGAGAGCAGTGCTTCCTAAATTTTAATATACACTCAAAATGTCATGAGAATTATTTTGTGGGGTAGATGGTAGCTGATGAGATTCTACATTGCTGACAGCTTGCAGGTGATGCAGTTGCTGCTGGTCTGAGGACACTATTTTGAGTAACAAGCTCTTAGAGCATGAGGCAATAACTTCCTAACCCAGAAGGTCATTAATGGTACCAAAGGGAAAAGGAAGAGATGGAAAATAGGAAGGTAGATGAGAAAAGGTTAAACAACAACTATAACAATGGAGAAACAGGAATCTCCAATAAGAGGAGTAGGAAGTCACCAGCAATAGTTTCAGCATTTCTGGATGTTTATTGCAATGATATAGGGTGCTTTGCTGTCTGTTAAATAGCATACATTCTTTGTGCCTTCACAGTGCTTAGGGTTCAGGGGTCAAAAAGCAAATGTCTGATTCTCTAGTCCTTTAATAATATTTATTCATGTGTATTATGTACGTTGAGCATCCCTCATTAGAAAAAATCTGACATGCTCTGAAATCTGAAACTTTTTGAGTGCTGGCATAAAGGCACAAGTAGAAAATTTCACACATAAGTCCTTAACACAAACTTTGTTTCATGCACAAAATTACTAAAAATATTGTATAACATTACCTTCAGGATATTTATATAAAGTATATATGAAACATACATGATTTCATGTTTAGACGGGCCCCATTTCCATGTCTATTACATATCTCATCATGTATATGCAAATGTTCCAAAATCAAAAACAACAACAACAAAAAAAATCCAAGATCTGAAAAACTTCTGGTTCCAAGCATTTCAGGTAAGGCATTCCCTATGTCTATGTATATGCAGATGACTTTTATTTTCAATTTTTTTTATTAGCCTACATCATGCTTTGAAGTGCATACATGTTTTAGACATGATTTTGCTAATTGGAAACAAATTCTTCCATTAATATCATCCCATCAATGTTACCCTACTGTTGTAACTTCACGTTTTTTAGCCCTAAATAGTTTTGTAGTCTGACAGACAACTTTAATAATGTAATACAGCTGAATTTCCACCAAAATTGCTCATGCTGGGTAATGCACATGTTCATTGATGCCTGCCTCCTGTAACTTGTATAAATATGCATATACAAGTTAATTAGTCAACAGAAATTTGCTTTGGGAGAAAGAGTCTGGTGGTGGCAGGAAGGGTGACAGGGAGCCAAGTTTCATACTTGTGAGCTTTTGCTGTGCTCTGTCTGGAACTCACCAACAATATACACCAGGGTCCTTGCAATCCTGTGGCCTCCTGGCATTATGGCTAGGTGAATACGAATGCTACGAGGGATAGTCATGTTATTGTTGGGATAATGGATCTCTATCCTTAATCTTGCTCCCTCCTCAAAATACATTTACATTCCTCCTTTTATACCGTATAATTTTTTCTCCTTTTTACCAATTCCCAGTCTTTTCATCATCTTAATGCCTTTGCATTTAGAATATCCATCTATGTCTCTATCTTTAACTGAAGTAGACAATTAAAAACAATACAGATATTTATTTTGTTTCTCTTCTATTCCTCATTTTCATGCAATAATTCCTGGAAGGATCAGCCAGTTTGCTTGTCACCTCAGGGGTCTGAAATGCAGAGTTCAGAAGTGAGCAAACGTGAAGGATTCAACACATGAACTCTTGAGAGTTGCTTGATATAGGAGGTTTGGGGTACAAGGAAGTCTCTGTGTTCGCCCCTTCTTACGTCCTAACCCACTGATAATTTTACACAGGGTGGCAAAGGGGGATCAAAGCACATTTTCTGGATTTATTGATGGCCAAGTTGGATTGGAGAACACAGCAGGATGTCATGCTATATCAAAATTAAAAACAGGAAGTTTCCAAAGATAGAGTGAGAGAGCTAAGAGACATTGGAGACAATATATAGCAATGTCCCTTCCTAAGCCTGGTGTGGGAGTGGGAGTAGCACCTCTGGTGGAGGTGTAAAGCGATTCTAGAAACCTTGGTACTTTCTTTCCTCTTCTCCTGCCACCTTGGGAAGACATCAATTTGGGCATGTTCTTTACAATCTCCTCAGATCTGAGGAGGGGTCAAGGCAAGGCCCCAGGGGCAGAACTGCTCTTCGGTACAGGTAAGGGGGTCCCCAGCCCTCAGTCCTGTACTCTACAGGCGTCCACTGTTGCCTTCTCCTGGCAGTGCCCTTCTCCATGGAGACAAAGGGAGGAGCCCAGCCTGGGGCCAGGCTCCTTTTGGATCATGTTTAGAAATTCCCACCCAAATGTCCCTGAGCCCCCTGAGAGGTTGTGTGGATTTCTTGGGTGGGCTGGCAGGTGTCTCTCCTCCTGTCGGGCCCCCTTCCCTCATGTTGGATCCTGCCACTGTTGTGTAGGCCTTTAGGCAATTTCTTCAAAGAACCCTTCTGTTATTCCAACAAGTCTATCACAAATTTATTTTTCCATAAAAATCTGAAACTTTAAGCTTTTGTCCAGCCTATGTGTCTTGTTTTGTTTTATTTTGGGTTGGTGTTGAGAGATGGCCAAGGGCTGGATACATGCAGTGGTGGGGGTTGGGGGCATAATAATGGATCTTGGACATTCAATGTTGCAATGTGGGGTGGAGATGGAGACTAGGGGAGGGGAAAGGTGGCAAACCACAGGCTGATGGCCAGTTCTCCCAGAACCCCAGTTTCCAGTACCCCAGGCTCCAGAACAAAACCTTGAGGAGTACAGGAATTTTAGATTAGAACATTTCAGAGTTGTTATAAGGGTGTATTTATCAGTATAGGAGGAGTGAATGTATTTTACTTAGCTTATTAGCTTGATTTATAGTTTTAAAATATTTAGACACGTGGTATGCGGGTTTCTATCTGTATTCTTGCCACAGGCCCCACAGATGTTAGAAACAGGAACAAGAGAGTCCCAGTTCCGGCTCTTTTCTAGGCTTTAAGGAAGAGGTAGAGTCTGGATTGCTGAATAACAAAACACCCCAAACACAAGACCCTAAGATGACAAGTTATTTTAACATGCAGACAGCTTCTGTGATCAGGAATTCAGACTGGGCCCACAGCAGGGACAGCACCTTGATGTCTGGGAAAATCCACTGGGAAGACTTGAAGGCTAGTGGGAACTCAATAGCTGGGGCTGAATCACCTGCAGATGCTCTCCCTCTCTCATCTGGTCATTGATGTTGGGTGTTGGTGGGGAACTCTGCTGGAGGGTTGGCTGCAGCCTTTACACAGGGTCTCTCCTTGTCACCCAAGCTACCTTCCAGCCTCTTGGCTGGGTTTGAGTAAGCAGCCTGAGAAGGCAAAGAGCTGTATTGCATTTTATGACCTAATCTTGGAAGTCACATAGTGTCACTTCTGCCGTGGCGGTAAAGTCATCTAGGTTCAAGTGGAAGAAATATAGACCCCTCCTCTTGATGGGAAAAATGTCAAAAACACATCGTGTAAAGGGTCTGCAAGATGAAAAATATTGTTAAGGCTACTTTTTGAAAATGGAACATGTCACAGTATTCTTTGCTTAAGAGAGCACAGTAGACAGGGATTTGGGGAGAAATCCCTGGTGCAAAATTTCCAGGAAGATATTGTGAGTTAATTCAAGTCAAAGGTTTAGAATAGTGCTTTGGCATATGGCAGGACTCAATAAACAAGCAGCTGCTATTTTCATTGCCACCACCGCTATCATCATCATCACCATCATCATCATCTTTGAGGAACTTGTGGAGATGGTTTGATCATCTATACGAGGGAGGAAACTGAGACCAGACAAGCTAGGTTATGATTTG
This sequence comes from Trachypithecus francoisi, assembly GCF_009764315.1. Lineage (NCBI taxonomy): Eukaryota > Metazoa > Chordata > Mammalia > Primates > Cercopithecidae > Trachypithecus > Trachypithecus francoisi. The sequence goes on along the minus strand of NW_022681470.1, from coordinate 71,167,214 downwards.
GATTTCACCACACAATTCCATGGTAGTTCTGTGTTTGAACTTGGGCTTCTGACTCCTATCAAGGAACTCTGTAGTGATGGTTTGAGGACTTTGTAAAGAATTGGCCATATATTCTAAGACTTTAAATTGACATAGGTGACTCTGGATCTCAGTCACTGCTTTTGTTCGTCTCGTGTTAATGACTTCAGAGATGATTTTGTTGGTGGATTTTTCTGATATCCCATTGAAAAAAACAAAAAACAAAAAACAAAAAACAAAACCAGCGAACAATTTTTGAACTAGTGATCCAAAACCTTCTCTAACAAGATGTCCATGAATTTGGATAATTTAGATTTTTTAAAAAATCAGACTGTTCTTTTTTATTTGGAGACAGTGTCTCTTAAGGCAATTATCAAAACAAGTTTGTAGGGGGCAATGTTTAACTATTAGAGGAACCAAACTTTATCTATGCAAAAACTATGTATGCACAATGAAATAATTACAAGATTTTGTCACTTGTTCATTAAATCCTGTCTCCAGAACCTCATTTGACAGTACTTGCCTATCTAATGGTATTTAGTATTTGAAAACCAGGCGATTTCTTTAAAGAACCCTTCTCTTATTCCAACAAGCCTATTCCACATTTATTTTTCCATAAAAATCTGAAACTTTAAGCTTTAGTCCAGCCTATGCATATTGTTTTGTTTCGTTTTGGGTTGGTATTTAGGAGCTGGTCGTCCTCTGAGGGAACATGAGGAGCACAACCAAACCAATCAATATCCACTGATTCTTAGCCAAGTTGGGCTAATGGCAGGGCCTGTGACAGATAAGAGCAAACCAGACATCAGTTTGTGCTTTTCTTCTGGTGAACCTCAGTGTTTGCTCTGGGGATCCAGAAGCAACTCAGGGTGTCAAGAATATAGGTCAGCATTACCTTATGTAACTGTCCCTCTTTGTGTTTTCAGGAGGGAGGCCAGTTCAAAGGTAACTGTTCACAGAGGTCATTCATCCAGATCAAGCCTGAGGCCTTTCCAAGGAGGCAGAGTCCAGTTGATGTTGGATGTTCACTGACTGCTGTCAGCAGATGAGGGGGACACTGATGAAATCTTCTGGGTTTTCTAGGCAAAAATGGAAGCTCAACTATTTAGACCAACAACCCGAACTTCCTTTCTGAGGAAATCTTCTGGAGCCAGACAGCCTGGGGTTACCATTTACTATGTGATCGTGGGCAAGGGGGTCTCAGTTTCCTCATGCATAAAATGAGTGTAAGAATAGTGCCTGCCACACAGAATTCTTAGGAGGTGAAATGAGTAAGACATGCAAAGAGCTGAGAACAGTGTCTTGCACAAAGCTGGCCCTCAGGAAATGCTGTTTAAAAAGAAATACCCAATACCAATAACAATCATTTTTTTGAGAATTTGCTGTGTTGTAAGCATCCTGCTAACCTTGTTATGGATATTATTTATTATTATTGTTATTATTTTGAAACAGGGTCTTACTTTGTCACCCAGACTGGAGTGCAGTGGCACAATCTTGGCTTACTGCAGCCTCAACCGCCCAGGTTCAAGCAATCCTCCTGCCTTAACCTCTCAAGTAGCTGGGACAACAGGTGTGTGCCACCACTCCCAGCTAATTTTTGTAGAGACAGGCAGGGTCTCACCATGTTTTCCAGGCCGTTCTTAAACTCCTGAGCTCAAGCTGTTTGACCGCCTTTGCCTCCCAAAATGCTAGGATTACAGGTGTGTGCCACCGCACCTAGCCTGACATTGCTTAATTTTATCCATACAACAAAAACTCTGTGGGATAGCTGTTTTTATCTCCATTTCACAGAAGAGACAATTGAGGCACAGAGAAATTTCAGAATGTGCTCAAGGTAACACATTAACAGGTAAAAGAACAGGAATTCTAACTTGGTTTTGTCTGGCACAAAAACTCCTCACCACCCCATGGCACTCTGATTAAAACACAATAAAACAAAGCAAAAAGTTATCTTGTCATTAGCATGCTTGATGTTCCCTGAGAAGGCTATTAGGTTATTTGAAGACCGTACACTCTAACATGGCGGAGTTGTAGCTGTGAATTTTTTCTAGAACAGTTTATTTAAAAGACTCTTTCTGTAATTCTATCCAATCTATCGCAAATATATTTTTCCATGAAAATCTGAAACTCGGAGCTTTCGTCCAGCCTATATGTTTTGTTTTGTTTCATTTTGGGTTGGTTGTTTAAACAGCCCGTCTTTCCTTGAGGGAACATGGGGCATGACCAAACCAATCAATATTCATTGATCTAGTTTGATGCTGCGTGCAGAAGATGCTGAAGACACCTAATAAAGGCTTTCTGTTCTGGCTGTAGTGGTTGTTGCTGACGGCAGGCTAAGCTGGAACTTCAGTCGTGTCCTGCAGTGTGGTGGGCAGGGACGCTGCACAAAAATGTGAGCCTGTATGTTCCAGGAAGCTCAATGAAGTTATGGGTGGTGTCCTGCATGGTAAGGGAGTAGATTTAGAGAGTCCCTCCCCGCCTGGCCCATGAATCCTTGATGCCCCTACATTTCCATCCAATATTCAAGAAAAGACCAAGTTATTTTCAGGTCTGCTGAAATAAAGCTGAGTTACCTTTCTGATTACACCTCCCTCCTCAAATACTTCTCTTTTTCTCTCAAACCACAACAAGGAAAGATTGATAGCTGGAATGGAAAAACCCTGGTGTGGTCTCACAAATACTGGTCTAGCCTAGGGGTGAGGGGCAGATCCTCCTTCCTTATCTGTTTGTTTAAAGATAAAGAGGCCCTTTCAGTCCACATGGGGTCCAGTAATTTAACTGTGAACTATATTAATGGCTGCCAGAAAGAACCTGCTGTACTTAGGCTGAGTCAGGAGAGATGTGAATCTCAGGTTCTCACCAATCCTGGCCAGGCTTCCCCAAACTTCTCAGTTTTAAAATGTTACCTTTGAAATATTTATTCTAGTGTCTCATATACCATGGATTTTATTTTTTATTTTTACTTTTTCTTTTCGAAAGCCTCTTGTGTTTCTAACACAAAGATCCTGGAATTTTAGTTCTGCCAATAACACTCCCTGTTCCAAAGAAAAAAGCCTTTTATTTTTCCTTACTGGAATTTTTTCATTCCTTCCCACTCACCCCACCCCCATTTCTCATTTCCTCAGGAAGCCATTTAGCTGGAGACAGAGGGAAAGTTTTCCAGCACACTTCCCCCGGCTCCCACAGACTCATGCACACCCAGATAGCAATCTAGCACCAAGATATGCTGCAATAGGCTCAACCCCGCCCGTAAAGATTTCTGTCTCCAATGCCCTGAAGCATTTGGAAGGCCTTCTGGTGAAGGCAGCCTTCATCTATGCTAACACCAGTCAACCTCCAGGAATCCTAGGAGGCAGCTGGGCTGGCCCCTGGATGTTGGTTCTTTGCTCTGGGCTGTCAATGAATGGAAGAAAGAGTCATTAGGGAGCTTCCCTGGATGGGATGTTCTTGCGGGCCTTCTAGAGTGAGGAAGGGTAAAGTAGGGATTCCCTGGAACTATGCGAGTGTGTTGTCATTCTTTTGTAAAATAAATGTTTGAGAATTTTACCATGTCCTATACTATATTTTAGGTACTGGGATATAATGGTGGACAAGACCACCAAGGTTTCTGTTCTCAAGTTTATTTTTTAGTTTTCAAGAGGAGAGGTGTATTGAGTACAGAAGGCAAAACCAGGAGGATACAGGTGAAAACCAAGAAAACAAACACATGAACAAAATACATTTTATTTTTAGTGACACATGCTATGAAGAAATCAAATAGCATTTTAGAATAGTGACTGATTTTCTTTCTGCCTGCAACGTTTAGGACACCTTCTTCTCTGATACTCCCAGACTCCAGTACTGGGAATCACCTAACATACCTTTCGGCCCTGCATGTCTCATTGGTGGATGCCTTTGTCCTACCCAGAGTGAAAGTTCTACATTTTTCTCTGAAGATGAAGTTTAAGAATTTTGTGCAAGGATTTGAGGTTTCACTCAACGTGCCGAGAGGTAGAAGAGTAGAACAATGCAGCATGCTTCAGAAACCACTGTCTACTCTGTGGCCTCAAACAAATGGGGAGCTTTTTAAAATATTTGAATGGCCAAGAGAAAATGAATACAGCAGAATTATTCCCAGCTGCAAGAAACATGTTACCTTTAACCAAAAGAGACGTCCCTGTGTTATTTATTCTCATGACTCATCAAGTCTGTTGGGATCGAATCTAATCTTTGTCTAAATCCAAGGAGTGTTGGATGTCTCTAGAGAAGGCTGACTTTTCATTCTGGTGGCCAACACTCATCTTCTCAGAGCCGTGGGAAATTGTTTCTGTTGTTTTTTAGTTTGTGTTTTTGCTTTCCCTTTGGATAAAACAATTTTCTAAGCTCAAGGGGAGGCCTCCAGGAATCAGAGGCTGGAGTAGTGTATTGGAATCAGAGGCAAAAGTCCTAAGACCGAGCTTACACTCTGCTTAGTTACCACCAGATGTCAGCAACTCATCTGATTTCAGTTCTCTAGCAAAGGGAAAGAGCCAGGACCGCCTGGGCTGACATTAGCTTTTTGTTTGTTTGTTTCAGGTGTGAGTTAAGGAAGTTGTCTGCTCTCAGGAAAAGTGCTAATGGCTCAAGCAGGATGGCAGCCTGAGGACAAGTAGGACACTCTAACGCATTCATTGGATGGAATTCTTGAGCTAACACTTTAATTTGATTTTTTTATCCTTTGTCAGCATTATTTATAGATATCAAAGTTTGTCAGGCAACTATAGAAGCTTTGTTGGAAGATTTCTAAGGCCAAAGGCAACTAACGGATAGATTTGCTTTCCTTTTTTTTTTTTTTTTTTTTTTTAAGGAATCTTGCTAGGCTCTTGAGAAAAACCTTAAGAAGGAAAAGAGAAGTCTGAAAAATACACACATTATTTCAAAGAGAAGGTCTAAACAAGGCCACAAAGGGCAAGAGGTAATTAAGACCAGCTCCTGTGACCGTTATCTGCTTTGCAAAACTGGGTTAAGTCCTCAGTATAATAAAGTGTGAGACAAAATATCTTTGGTGAATTAAATGTCAATATAGCTACAAATGCCTTCAGTTTTACAGAGGAGGCCTCCTCATTAGTTTATGGGTTTTATGTGCCACTATAATGGATTCTTCAGGAAGCTGAACTCAGGGTGCAAATACAATGACATCACATTTATCAATAGTTCTCAGATTCCTAAGAGCTCCTGTGGCAGGGACACCCCATGCATTCTTCTTCTTCTCCTTCTCCTTCTTCTTCTTGACGGGGTCTTGCTTTATCGTCCAGGCTGGAGTGCAGTGGCGTGATCTCGGCTCACTACAACTTCTCTCTCCTGGGTTCAAGCGATTCTCATGCCTCAGCCTCCTGAGTAGTCCATGCATTCTTTTCTAAGTCATCCTCCCATGTATCTTCTTCCAATTTCAACTTTTATTCTTCTAGTTCCTTTATTGATTCTGTACTTCAAGGTCAAACCTGCATCAGTCACTCTGTTGTTGAGCAAGTCTGTGTGTGGCTAGAAGTATGGAGGAGGCACCAAGTGTGCTCCTTGGCAAGTCTCTCAGGCTGGTTAAGGACTCAACTCCACAGGCTGGCATTTGAGGTCTGAACTGGTGCCTTCATGTGGGCTTGGGGCCTGGGCCTTGTAGGGACTTTGCCAACAACTCCCTTACCAAGGCCCAGTTTGGGGCTTGCCAGAGTGGGTGCTGAAACTGTCCATTGACAAAAGAGGACACCATCTACCTCTCCAACCTTGGGGGCTGAAGCAGTCCATTGACAAAATAGGACACCACCTACCTCTCCAAACTACTTCCCATCTTTCTCATGAACACATCTCTCACATCAGCCTTATCCATCCATTATGGTCCCTAAGACTGTGCCAAGGACGTTCCTTCCTTCAAGTCTTTCCCTTAGCCAGCTGTCCCCACTATCTCCTGGAGTTGACTTTGATCTCATTTAACTACAGCTGATGGTTCAAACTCTGCTTCTTCCCTAGAGCCTTCACCTCTCACTGCAGCCTGATATTATTTCACTCCTCTTAATTCCTAAAGCACTTGCTCTATCATAATTTAGGTACATTGACATATTGCATTTTGGTGAAGTCAGGGCCTTCAGTGCATCCATCACTGGAGCCATGCACACTGTATCCACCATGTAACCTCCCATCATTCACCCTCCCCTACCCTGCTGAGTCTCCACTGTCCATCATTCCACACTCTGCTTCACATATTTTTAGTCCTTTTAGTTAACAATCTTATATCACACTGTATATTATATAAATATATATACCAATAATTAATATAACATGTAATGTACATTATTATATTGCCATCTATATTAAGTAGACCTATGTCTTCCACACTGCAAAATACATTGCAAATTTCTTGAAATCTTAAAATAATATTTAGCCAAGTATTTTACATATGGTAGGATGCATAATGGACACTTGTTAATTGAAAGCAGAAATGTTCTATTTGCTGATCTCGCTTTATATGCTAATTTCCAGAGTAGACATCCCTGGAGGTAAATTTCTAAGATAAACAAGAAAAGGATCCTGGAATTCTTTGCTCCTTTCTCACTTACTGCGCCATTTGAAACCCTTAAATGAAAAAAGGCGGAGAGAAGTTCCTGTGGCTCAACCTCCACCCCTTTCTCTGAAGTCTGTGGTTCCTTTTGACAATGAGGAATGCCAAGCCTCAATTCCCTGAGGGTAATTTGACCTGCTAATTATATGCAAAGACTCAGGTCCCTAATAAAAGACCGGACTTTCTTTTGTCACCTGGGAAATGTCAACAAATGACATTATCTTCCTTTGAGGGATCTCTGTGTCTTCTGGATGGACAAGGAGAGTCAATAGGGAAGCCAGGTGAGTCAGGGGCCTTGGAGTGCCCGAGACTGGGATGGGTGGGGCATTTAATGGTGCTCTTCTTGTAGCTTTGCTCCTGTTGCTGAAATTTAAAAACTTGATCATCGTTTCTTTATCAAGGGAAACTTGAAAGGAAGATCACCTTTTTGTTTTCTAACTTGGAAATAAAGAGCTACGTTAAAACTTTGATGAGCGTGTGTAGCATCATAACATTGTTCTTGTTGGCTAGACTAAAGCCACATCCAAGGCCACCAGTGTGCAGTGGGAGGCCAATCCTTCTCTGCCTCCTGCTGAATTAGGGGGAGGTTGGTGAAAGGCAGTGTGGTTACTTGATTATGATAACTTACTATTCCATTTAGCCAGTGCTTGCTGTGAGCTATGGGCGCTATATCATTACCTTATTTAATCCTTACTACAACTCTTGAGAACATATTAATTTCCCATTTATAAAAAAGGAAGTTGCAGTTCAGAGAAGTAAGGAAATTTGTCCTGAGTCACACAGCTAACAAGGGGTGGGGTTGGGTTTCAAATCCAGGCAAGGTATCAAGTGCCTTGGATCTGATCCTGATTTTGCCTCTATCTGGCTACGTGACTTAGGAAGGACAATTCATAAAACTTATTTGAGTCCCTGTATCTTTTTCTTAAAATGAGGGAACTGGGCCAGATGGTCTGGAACTGCTCTACCCGACATGATGGCTCCTCATTGCAGGTGGCTCTTCAGCACTTGCTGCGGCTGCTTGGAATTGAGAAATGTCAGTGTTCACCACACACTGGATTTCAAAGACTTAATATAGAAGAAAGAACTTGAGGTATCTTAAAGGTATTTTTTAATAATGATTACTTTTTACAATGATAACACCTTATGTAAAGAGCTAAATAAACTATATTATTAAAATAAATGTTACCTGTTTCTTTTTACTTTAAAAAATGTGCCTCCCGGAGCTTGCAGTGAGCTGAGATCCGGCCACTGCACTCCAGTCCGGGCGACAGAGCGAGACTCCGCCTCAAAAAAAAAAAAAAGTGCCTCCTAGAAATTGCATGTGTGGCTCACACACTGTGTTTCTTCCTTTCCTTTCCTTTCCTTTCTTCTCTCCTCTCTTCTTTCTTTCTTTCTTTCTTTCTTTCTTTCTTTCTTTCTTTCTTTCCTTCCTTCCTTCCTTCCTTCCTTCCTTCCTTCCTTCCTTCCTTCCTTCTTTCTTTCTTCTTTCTTTTCTTTCTTTCTTTCTTTCTTCTTTCTTTCTTCTTTCTTTCTTCTTTCTTTCCTTCCTTTTTTGTCCCTTTTTCCCTTTCTCTCTTTCTCTCTTTCCTTCTCTCCTCTCTCTCTCTCTCTCTCTCTCTTTCTTTCTTTCTTCTTTCTTTCGACAGAATTTTACTCTGTCACCCAGGCTGGAGTGAGGTGGCACAATTTCAGCTCACTGCAACCTCTGCCTCCTGGGTTCAAGTGATTCTCCTGCCTCAGCCACTGAAATAGCTGGGATTACAGGCACCTGCCACCATGCCTGGCTAATTTTTGTATTTTTAGTAGAGACAGGGTTTCACCCTGTTGGCCAGGCTAGTCTCTAACTCCTGACCCCAAGTGATCTGTCCACCTTGGCCTCCCAAAGTGCTGGGATTACAGGCGTGAGCCACTGAGCCCAGCCTTCACACTCTGTTTTTATTGGACAGTGCTTTCTAGACTTTCCTCATGACTTGTCTCTGGAGGTCACATGTCTCAAGAACTGGTGTTTCTTTAGGTGTTCTTGGATCTGGAGTTGGTGATGAGAGTAGGAGCAGAAGCTGAGGGGAGAGCACAGAGGCAGCCAGAGCTACCCAGGGAAATGGCACAAGTTCTGACTATAGGGACCCAAACTGGACACTCAGTTTTGCTACAGATTGTCTTGGGTTTGGCAGCACATTGACTGAACAAGCAGGTAAGAATGTGGTTTTGCACTTTTCAGCAAGGACAACCATCATCACATTCACAGGTGAAATTCTTCACCTGTGCAATTTAATTTAATCCTCATAGCCACCCTATGGAAGTAAATTCTATTATGCAGATTTCACAGATAATAAAACTGAGACTCAGGAGAGATTAAATTATTTGCCCAAAGTAAAAAAACTAGTTAGTGACAGGGCTAAGTCCAAATATCAGTGTCCGACTCAAAAGCTTATGATTGCATATGTTAGGCAATATTATCTAATCCAAATTCATTTTCTCCAGTTTTAACCAGGCAAATAATGGACAAAAGCATCTGCTTTGTGGGTAGGATATTGGTGCTGGGAGAATGTCCAGGAGGCCTCTGATTCTGCTCAGAGATTATTTACATATCTTTGAGGGCTTGTCTATCATCCACTCCTCAGGCAGAAGTGCTCCAGTGGGTTTCCAGCAGTTTAGAGAACACTATGCTTTCTAGGCCCTTCAGTTGAAGAAAACAGCAATGATGCAGATGACATTAATTGTTTACCATGTACAAAGCTCTACCAAACAATTGGCTGACAGCTGAAGAGTTTGCCTGCAACCTGAAGATTTGTTATCCAAACACTTTCAAGCTTTCAGGTTTGGCAAGTAAAGGACTGGAGTGCTAAATTTCCTTCTGGAATGTGATGCTATGTGCACCAGTCAGGGTCTAATCAAGAGAGAGAAACCACACAGTAATTTGAATATTAAAAAGTTGATGTAAAGAAATATCAACTATTATAATAGGGGATTAGAGTAATGAGAGATTGGCCTGGAAAAAGGAAAGAGAACTCTAAGAATATAGGAATAACAGATATAAGCAAGAGCCATTACACTCAAAATTGAAAGAGAGGCCCAAGGAATGTCCTCCCTCATCCTCCCCGACCTCCATTCCAGAGGCTGAAATCCAGACATTGTGGAGAGAGCACAGCCATGGCCCAAGACTGAAGAAGGAGTAGCTGCATTTGTGGAATTTGCTCTCTGGAACTTGCTATAAATCAACTCTCTAGGGTGCCAAGGAAAGCTGTTCAGGAGGCAGTGTTTCTCTGGAGGCACTTACTGTGAAATTGCCAGTGGTGATGGGGGAAGCTGCTGGAAGCAGGATACTGCTGACTGCCGCATTTTGTGGGAGTCTGGTGTTAGAGAGGCTGCCTTATCTCCAGGAGCTGAGTGCTAGTGTAGCTGCATGCCCTTAAGGAGCAATGCTTGAGAAGCCAGTCGTGCTTCATTAGCTGGCTGCTGGAAAGGTTGCCTATACTGCAGAAGACTGGTTCTGAATAAGCTGCCTACTCTGCAGGAGATGAGTGCTGTGGAAGCCATGAGTGCTGTGGGAGCCTGGTGCTGGAGAAGCTACCTGTGCTACAGGAGCATGCTAAGCCAAAACATCAGAACCAGAATGGAAATCTCCTTCCTACTGCAGTGTCTCTCCAGTGCTGTCTACTGACAAGATTTAACATTGAACCAGCTGGCAAAGGGAAAATATGTACAGGGCCCAGATCCATTTTTGCAAGCAGACAATGAAGGGTGAATTTGGAGGTGCGAGGCAATACATTGATAATTGGTACATCATAGAAGAATGGTCTTTAAACTCTAGTATACTTAAGCAATACCTGGGGGAGTATTTGTGAAAACTTCAGTCTTGGGACTTCACATTCTGGTTCAATGGATCTGAGGTTAACTGCTGGAATTCACAGTTTTCAGGTATTTCAGTTAATTATGATGGGTCTTCTGCTACTACCAGTTTTCACTTAGATTATTGAAAAAAAACCTCCCAATTGGTGTCCTTGATTCCCTTATTCCTCTATGATCTATTTTTTTCACACAGCAGCCAAGTGATCCTGTTAAAATATGAGTTAGAATCACTGGGCTGCTCAAAATCTTTGGTGATTCCCATCTCACTAGGAGAAAAAGCTCAAGTCTTTACAAGGGCCTTCATAATTTGGACCCCCACTACCTCTCTCTTACTATTCTCTCCCTGGTTTACTGTACCTGGGCCATACTGGCCTTCTTGTGCCTTGAACACTCCAGGCACATCCCAGCCTGAGAACATGTGCTATTGCAATTCTTTCTTCTCAATGGGCTCTCCTCCCAGATTTCTGCAAAGCTCACACGCTCACAGGCTTCTGGTCTTTTCTCAAATGATATCTTTTCCTTTGGTACATATAAGTATATATAGCTCTTCCCTGACTGCCCTATTAATAATTGCACCTTCTTCCTCCCTCTTCCACTCTCTGCACTCAGGACACTCCCTAGGTTTCCATGCAGGTTGGTTTTTCTCCAAATCACTTACCACCATCTAACTTAATATATGTTCCACTTATTAATTTTGTTTATTTTCAGTCTTGTTCCACTGGAATGTAAACTCCATGAGATAAAAAATTTTTATGTGTTTTGTTCATGGCTGTGCTCTCCAGGGCTTTGAATGGTGCCTGGGACAATAATTGCTCAAAGAATATTTGTTGAATGAATAAGTGCAGCCTGCAGTTTGAGAAACTTCTCTGTAGAGTATATATATCATAAGGCTATTGTACGGGCAGCTGAGGGTCACAGTAGTTTTCCAGCACTTTAAAATCTTCACATGTGCAAACACTAGCATGAGCCTTTTCAAGGAGCCACCCCTCATGAAAACAGAGCCTTCTAGAGCAGTGTGGGTACAACGGACAAATAGAAGGTTCCTCCACCTACTTAGAAGGGTAAGAAAGCAGTCCAGTTTGTCAAAAGAGCATGTGGTGTTTTACACAGAAAATTTCAATTATTCAAAGTGACTATTTTTGAGAAAGGTCTGCATTCTCAGCCATATTTATCTTGGAAAATTTCTAGAGACCTCTGCATTCAGAAGACAAGTTTCCAGATACAAATACAGCAGGTCTGTCTGTCTTCTTCCAAGAGCCAACTTTTCTTGTTCTTAGAGGAAGGAAGCATGCCTCAGATTGGTACTTCCTCTGGGCTCTGGAAATTGTCCTCCATCTCCATCCCAATCAAACCTTTCCCGCCTGCTCTTAATGCTGAAGGACTGAGTGAATTCCAAGTGCGGCCTTGCCGAGTGAGTCATATCCCCATTTCACGTGATTTGGACCTTATTTAGCCAAGGACATTTAAGAGCTTCTGGATGAATTTATTTAAGGAAAAGGCAAAGGGAGACTGAGAGGTAGATCCTGAGATTCCAGTTGAACTCGGCAGAAAGAATGGGTTGGAGGCAAGAAAATAGGTTTAGCACATCCTGTACATGTGAGTTTGGAGGGCCGACCACCTAGACAGAAAAAGTCTTTAGTCCTATTTTCAAGATAGAATTAGAGAAACACCATCTTGTGATTGTCAGAAGTTGGAGGAAAAAAATGACACAATTTGAGTTGATTTACAGTTAATAGGGTTATTAGGTCCATTTATATGCTCCAAGCAATTTAATACTAGCATGACTACTTCATCGAATATTGACATGCTTACAAGGTATCAGCCACATACATATTATGATATTATGCTGTTGGGAAGACTCCACTCAAAGGCATGATAGCCTGAGAATATCCTGCTTTGAAAATTCATGAAGGGCTGAAAAAGGTATTTTCCAGGAGTTGTCACCTCACCAAAGCTTTAAAAAATGCATTGGATTCTGAGGAGTTCAAATGGGAAACTCCCCACCAACCATCCTGAACCTTAAAACCATGATCACTCGATCATCATTTTATCATCGTCATTTCTAGAATGATGAGAGATTTGTCTGTCACATAGAAAACCAAATTATATAACAAAGAAGAGTTTAATGAGGCCATGGGACCCTCTGGTGCCTCTCAGCACCATAAGACAAGGAGGGTGAAAGGGTGTAGGTTCATCCCTTCCCTGGCCCAATATCCCTGCTGGAATGATCTCTTGGTTTGTTTCACTTGCCTATACTGGTAATATGTGCTCTCTGTATTGCCCAATCTAATGGCCAGTTCTCAGTCCACGTCCAAGCAGCATTTGACAGTGCCGATCACTCCCTTTGACTTGGAATGCTTTTCTACCGGCCTGGACAACCCTCTTTTTTAATTGTTTATTTCTGTCACTGGTTGTATCTTTCCAGCCTCCTTTATGGTCTCCTCCTCACGTCCTCAATATCTACCAGTTAGAAGGCCGAAGGATTAAGTGAAGATCTCTTCACTGTTGTAATTAATCACTGCTGAGATAACTGCATTCAGGAACATGGTTTCAAATACCATGTATCTTCCAAGAACTTCCAAAGTTATATCTCAAGCCTCAACTCCTCCCTGAGCTCAGATAATAGACAACTTCATACTTAACACATCTACTTAGATGTCGGATAGGTATTTCAAATCCAACATTCTCCAAAACATGGCCCTGCTGTCTACACCATTCAAAAAACTTCTTCTAGTAGTTTCCCCAGCTTAGTTAATGATAAGCTCCTCTTTCTGTTGCTCAAAACCAAGAAGTAGTTATCCTTGACACTTTCTCTCATACCCCATGTCTGATCCATCAGCAAATCCTGTTGGCTCTGCCTTCAAAATAAATCTAAAATATGACCACTGCTTCCCACCTCCACTATCTTGATCCTAGACAGGATGATCTCTCCTCTAGGTTACTACCAGCTTTCAACTGGTCATTCTGCTTCCATACTCGCTCTTTCGATACTGATCTAATCTCAAGACAGTGGTTGGAGTGACACTTCTAAGGTGTAATTCACATTCCTTCTGCCAAAATCTTCCGGTAGCTTCCCATCTCCCTCAAGGTAAAAGCCAGAGCTCTGTGGTGGCCCCAAAGGCCCTGTCCTCGTTCCACCAACTCTCTAATCTAATTTCCTACTGCTGCCCTCCCCACTCACCTGACCCTCACCACACTGGTTGCTTGATGTTCATTGGACACACCAGTCCCATTCCTAGCTTAGGGCCTTTGCTTCTACTGCACATCCTACCCTGGCGAGCTCTTTTCCCAAATGATTAAATGGCTTGCTTCCCCATTCTTTCAAGGTCTCTGCTCAAATGTCACCTTTTCTGCAAGGGCGTCCCTGACCACCCTAAAAGACAGCCATCTGTCTTAGGCAGGTTTTGCTATATACAGCGTGAATAATAGCAAATAATAAGACAATCCCCCACTTGTGTCTTACTGCCACTCCCCTTCCCGTCTCTCTGTGTCCCCCTGGCTCTGCTCAATTTTCTCCAGTGACTGGTTTGTCTTACTTACTATGTGACGTAATATATATTTACTTGCTTATTTACTGTCTGTCTCCCTACGCTGAAATATAAGCTCCACAAGTGCAAAGGAACTTTATTGACTATGTTCACTGCTGTATTCCAGTTGCCTAGAATAGCACCTGGCACAGAGAAAGTGTTCAATGAATATTCACGGAACTAATGAATATATAAATAGAAAACAGATAATGGTAGATTAGGATGTGCATACAGGATGGCCCTGTGAATTGAGGAGGGTTCAATGGAAATTGATGCCTTTAAGAGAACAAGTTCACAAGGGCAGTGATAGTGTCTCTCTCCTTGGAGAACTTGCAGCAAAGAGGTTAAATGCTGCATGTCCACAGTCAGTCTGGACTTGTGTTTAACTGGCTTGCCACTTACCAGCTGTTTGTCTTTAGACAAGATATTTAACCTTGCTAAATCTCAGTTTTTCTCAACTATAAACCAGGGATAGTAATAGAACCCACTTTGGGATTATTATGAAGAAAAATCTGTTAAAAATGTTTAGCATGGTACCTGAACATAATAAGTGCTCAATAAACATTGCAATTATTATTTTTAATGTACAAAAAAATTGTTGGCTGGGTACCTAAAACATCAACAATGGTGAGCTTGAGGATTGGGATTGTGTATGATTTTTATTTTCTTCTTTTGGCTTGTATTTTCACATTTTTAAAATAATGAACAAGCATTATTTATTATATGAAAACGGATGAGAATGATTGTTTTTTTAAAAAGGATTAGACCAATGCAGCTGTGTTTTGCTTGGGTTAGGTCAAGTGGACCAATTTGAATGGGTTTGATGGTCTCCTCAGGTTCCTATGAGCCCTTTTATTCGGCTATTTCTAACCCAAAGTGAGGGGGGTTGTGGTGCATGTAAGAGCCAGTGTTCTGAGGACAAGAGTGGGAGGAGGAAAGAACAAGAGAAACTGGGGAAAAGCATTGAGATTATAAAGCTAAAGAGGTCCACATGCTAAAGTGAGAAGTTTCTCAGGAATGGAAAACCAAACTTTGTATGTTCTCACTCATAAGTGGGAGCTAAGCTATGAAGATGCAAAGGCATAAGAGAGATACAATGGATGTTGGGGACTGGGGGGAAAGGGTGGGACGGGGGTGAGGGATAAAAGACTACACGTTGGATATAGTGTACACTGCTTGGGTGATGTGTGCACCCAAATCTCAGAAGTCATTGCTAAAGAACTTATTCATGTAAGCAAACACCACCTGTTTACCTATTGAAATAATAAAAGAAAGTTAATATTAAACAAATAAAATAAGGAGTTTCTGAGTCTAGGTTTCCATTTCTTCGTTTGGAATGAATTTAACTTTAGGGGTCCTATGCTGGGAAAAAAGGAAACACAAATAAATTCCACTTTGGTTCTGGCATTAAAAGGTTTTGTGAGGAGGCAAAGCCTGAAAATGGGCTCTTGAGAGAACTGGATTGAGTGCACCACAGCTCCAGATTCTCTAGAGCTAAGCCGCCCAATTACATATGAGCCCCATGTAATTTTAAATCTTCCAGTTGCCACTTTAAAAAGAAAAAAAAAAGATCAAATTAATTTTAATAATATAGTTTATTTAACCCAATATATTATCACTTCAACATGAAATCAGTATGCAAAATTATTATTATTTTGATATTAAGCCTTCCAAACCAGTTGCATGTTTACAGCACATCTCGTTTCAGGCTTGTCACCTTCCAACTGCTCACCTGTGGCTCGTGGCCACTGTACAGGCTGGTGCAGCTACGGACTGTGCAGATCCCCCTCCAGGAATGGAGATGATCAGGAGTCAGCCTAAGTCCTCTCATTTTTCTCTTCTATCTTATCACTATCTCTTCTTGGAGGGCCTCGGATGTGTCTGGTCACTTCCTGCCAGGGCCATTCCCTGATGCTGCCAACCTTTCCCAGAAAAGGAGTGGCTCCTAGAAAGACAAGGCCTACCGAGAAATGCAGAGGGGCAGGAAGTGAGCCATTTCAAGGGCACTCCTGTGTCACCCTGTGCTGTTGGAGTCGCCGAGGATGCAGTGTATAGGTAGTGGATAGCCGGTTGCCAGCACAGGCTGGGTTGAGAAACCTCCAAGGTCAGCAGATGGCATGGGGAGGGCTAGGCAGGGAGAGGTGTGGGTTGGCCACGCGGCCGAGTACGTAATCTTCCTTTGTCTTTACTACCTTACAGCATTGCTGCCTGCTACTTCTCTCCCCAAGCCCAGCCTTCATCCTTCTACACATGTAATAGCCGTGTGTTCCTTTTCTCCCAACTAAAAGGCAATTCAAGATAAAGAAAGATGTTGATCTTGCCTGGGGGGCTCAACTAGTACATTTGTCAGCACTGGGGCTGGGGTTTAACTGTAACTAGCTACTTTGTCACAAGGGTGTATTTATCTGTGTTTGGAAGATTTAATTTTTACCCCACGAAGAACTGTATAAATAGGTCTAATGAGCCTTGAGGGCTCTCATTTGCTTTCAGAGTTTCCAGCAAGCTGGGAAGTCTCAGGGCATGCTTGCCTCTCAGGACTCTGTGGTGTCCACTACAAGGCGGGACTGGCGGAGCAGCATCATTCTCCTGGAGGGCACACACGGCCTTGGGATGCCCAGGTGCTCTCATTCAGGGGGCTTACGTTTGGGAATGTTTAATTAAGATTATTTTTTTTCTCTTTACTTATGATAATCTGCATAATCTTTTGTTTGTGTAGCTGGCAAAGTGCTCTCCAGATAAAGAGAAGGGCGTAGTTAATATATATGAATAGAAGAGTAACACTGGGGGCTGCTTGCTCTGAAGATTGGCTCTCCATCCAGCCAGCATCCACTCCTGCCTTTCCTGTATCATGTCTTTCTTTTATTGGGAGAGTTTCTGTCTAAGTAAGGGCCGATGTTAGTTCCAGCAGTGTGTGTGCCGGGGGCTTGGGGTAGTGGTGTCGAGATAATGAGGATGAAACAGAGAGAGAGCGAATGTGAGGCTTTGGTTCAGAAAAGGGAGAGGAGTGACAGAGGATGTGTAGGGGGAGGAAAGGGAAAGAAGCGAAAGAAGATTTTTAAGAAATGAGAAAAAGGAAGATAATGAAGAGGGGGGAGGATGCAGGGAGAAATATGTGAGGTTAAAGAGGGAATATCATAGATATCTTTGATGGGAAAGGCCCCAGAAATCCCATTTTGGTTTCATAGCTGGGGAAACAGTGGGGAGCAAGGGAAGTGACTTGCCTGTGCCCAGCTACCCATGGTTACTGGCAGAGTGTGGGTTCTCATGCATGGCTCTGTCCTCAGTGGTACCTCCAGGAGGAAGAGTGGAGACAGACGTGCAGGGAGCTGTTTTAGAACTTGGTGGGTTCTTGTTTCAATTAGTGTGTCAACATTGATGATCTCGGGTGAGTCCTCTTTGTCCCCTTCCTCCTGACCACCATTGGTCATTGCAGCTCTGGCTACTTCTTTGCAACAAGTGCTCTCTATTCTGGTCTAAGTTTTCATATCACCTGGGTGAGATTAAGAAAGCAGAAACCCTGGTCACATTAAAAACAAAACCAAAAATAACTCTGCATACTTACCCCGTGTTAACTCCATTAGGAGTGCCTGTGCTTATTTCTTAGACTCCTCATGTTACTAGAACACACTTTGAGAATTTATTATGCATCACACACACACACTCATGCGTGCACACACACACACACACACAAAGTAGGGGGCCGTGGTACAGGTTCTACTCCCAGCTCTGAAAGAGTGTGCTGTTTTACTCCTTGCCTCAGTTTTCTCTACAGATGAATGGGCAGGTTGACCTGTTGACCTCTGATATCGGAGGCCCCCTTGGCTTCCATATCCTGTGACTGCAGAGGCAGAATGGTTTGGGCAAAAGAGCTTGAGCTGTCTACTACCTGTAACTAGACAATTTCTAAACTCTTTCTGGCCTCACTTTGCCCATCACTGAAGCAATAGGGCTCATCATTTCTACCTCATGGAATTTTAAGGTTGAGATAATTTTTATGAGGAAGTGGTCAGGAAAGCCTTGGTAAAGTATAGTGGGTACGGGTTTTAAATTTCATTTTTCTGGTTTGCTTGTTGTCTATTTCCTTACTCCTGTGACTTTTAGGCTGAAGCTGGCTCATACTGGCTTGCCAAAGCTGCTGGAGCTCATCTATTTCCAATTTTGCTTAGTCGTGTCTCCTTGGTAGCCTGAAATTGGCCATGGTAGGAGTGTTTATACCAAGGAAATTGGCTCACGCCTGTAATCCTGGCATTTTGGGAGGCCAAAGTGGGTGGGTCACGTGAAGTCAGGAGTTCGAGTCCAGCCTGACCAACATGGTGAAACATCTACTCTACTATAATAAAAATACAAAAATTAGCCATGCATGGTGGTGTGTGCCTGTAGTCCCAGCTACTCAGGAGGCTGAGGCAGAAAATCACTTGAACCTGGGAGGCAGAGGTTGCAGTGAGCTGAGATCGTACCATAGCCCTCTAACCTGGGTGACACAGTGAAACTCTGTCAAAATTTAAAAAAAAAAAAAAAAGGAAGTTGGCAAATGTTGTAAATCAAGGCTTCTTTTCCCCCTGAAAATTCAGTTGGGAAACATTACCAGCACTCCACTGAGCCTGACCTTCCTGTTTTGTTTAGGTTTATTCTGATTTCTCTGGATTTTGAGCATATTATTCTCTTTTGTAGCACCTGCTCACTTTGAGCTTACTGCATAAGTACTATGGATAGCATTACCAGATAAAATACAGGGTGTCTAGTTAATTTTAATTTTAGATAAACAACGCATAATGTTTTAGTGTAAATATGTCCCATGCAATATTTTGGATGTATTCATACCAAAAAAGGTATTATTTATCTGAAATGGAAACTTACCAGGGGTGTCTTGTATTTTTCTTAGCTAAATCTATCTACCTTAGCTATGGAGAATCTAGACTTATAAGATACAGTTTCTGCCTGGAGATGCTTATGGGGTAGTAGAGAGTACTGACCTTATGAAATTTTAAATGAGAAGGTAAACTGGGAACCTGGTACACTAAGATCCTCATCTACATCATCATGTACCCTTTATTCAATGTTTATTGAACAACTATTCCATGCTGGGCAGTATTCTAAGTTCTGGGGATTCCGCAGTAGAAAAACACAGATCCTTCTCACATAGCTTCTCTCTGGTTTGAGAGAGACAGATAATAAATAAGATTAAAAAAAAGGACTTAAGATATTAGTGGTAAGCACTGTGAAGAAAAATAAAGCAGGAAAGGGACCTGGGGCAGGTAAGGGAACAAGCCTTTCGTAAAAAGAATGTTTAGCCGGGTGCAGTGAATCACGCCTGTAATCCCAGCACTTTGGGAAACCGAGGCGGGAGATCACTTGAGGTCAGGAGTTCCAGACCACCCTGGCCAGTATGGTAAAACTCCGTCTCTACTAAAAATACAAAAATTAGACAGACATGGTGGCACGTGCCTGTAATCCTAGCTACTGGGAGGCTGAGGCAGGAGAATCGCTTGAACCTCGGAGGTGGAGATTGGAAGTTGCAGTGAGCTGAGATCGCGCCACTGCTCTCCAGCCTGGGTGACAGAGTGAGACTCCATCACAAAAAAAGAACAACAACAAATGTTCTAGGAGGAGGGTGCAGCCAGTGCAAAATCCCTTCGCTGAGTCCTGGTCACATACCAGGCACGGTGCATGCTAAGTGCTTCATTTCCACATGGTCATTTCATCCACGCAGTAGCCCTGTGTGGTAGGTATTCATCTCATTTGCCTTTGCATGTGAGTAAACCACAGACCTGGGAGGTTAAATCTCTTGCACAGCTACTCGGAGATGGAGCCTACTCTCTCTCACCCAAAGCGAGCTCTCAAGCCCCTGGCATTTTCTTTCCCACTGAGACTAGTTATAAAAGAGGCACTTCTGGATTTTCTCTCCTCTCAACCTCACCTGGCTCTGGGAGGAGGTGGGAAGAGGCCCTGGCAGGCCTCAATGAGGCCTGTGTGCAGTGGGGCACCCCGCCTGCCCGGGAGGATAGCATCTTCCCTGCATTGTGGGCCTGCGGAGCACGCCTTCCTCTGCCCAGGAAGCCCGGTGGCCAGGCTTGGAGCTGTTCTCCCAGGCGCTGGGCTGGGGGTGGGGGCGGGAGGGGGGTGTCACCCCGAGGTCCTACAGACGCTGACCTTGCACCTAAAAAGGATACATTGTTTTCAAACACAGCTTCCTATTCCTGCCAGATAAACCGCTACATTAACAATGCGTCCAGGTTGTAAAATGTTGGCCGGGGTTTCGTTTTTAGCAGCGAACTTTTTGTCAACAGATTGGCATTTTCCTCTCCATTCACCAGGGCTCAGCTCCCCTTTCAGGGCTGGGCACTGGCCCCTGGGTACCCAGAGATACACACACACTCAGGCTCGGTTCAGCCTTGCAGTGTTGATAAGGGTGTTATTATTAGACGTGGCCTCTGGAATCCCGGAGTTCATTCGCAAACAACGGCTCTTCTGGGTGAAATGAAAGAGCAGCTCCAGTTATCGCAGCAGCGGCGCGGATCCATTACCTCCCGGGCCTGTGAGTGCGGACCGCCCCTGACAGTTATCCCCGGAACCCCGGCTTGGAACCAGGGCCAGGACAAAGTGCATCTATCCGCCGCTCCTCGCCAGTCAGTCCCACCTCCCCACTCACTCTCTGGGATACCCCCATCAGCAGGAGTCCTGACACAGGGTTAATTTGCCTCTAGGCCGGGAGTCCCACACCTTGCTTTTGCTCCATGCCATTTCCTGTCCCCTCCCCAGCCCCCTACCCCCTTATTCTTCTTCCCCACCTTCAAAGCTGAGCTGAGGACTTACCACACCCAGGGCGTCCTCTGTACTGCATATGGCCCTGAGCAATAACTTTGCAAAAATTGATTGCCTCTTATTTGTCGTTTTCTTCTTAAGGGTGCTTTAAGATTTGTATATGTTTTTATCACAAAATTAGTGCCCTCAAGTATTTTTATGTGGCTCCCTAGCCAGATGGTAAGCGGAGAATCTGATGCCTGTGGTGCCTAATAATAAAGTGCGAGGTCCTTGGGGGCAGAAAAAAGTGTCTCTTTTTCCCTGGTTGAGGTATAAAATATTTGCAGTCAAATACAAAAATGCACTCATCTTAGGTGTATGGCTCAATGTGTACTTACACATGCACATGCGTATATATGAACGTCTGTTTGCTAACCAACACCCACATCAGGATTCAGAACATTTCCAACTTCCTCCAGCATCTTTCCAGTCAATGCCTAGCCTGCCCCGAGATAACCACTGTTTTGACTGCTATGAGATGTCTTAAACGTCTCTTCACGCCACATGGCAAAGGCTTGATAAATTTCTTTTAAATTAAAACATATTATGCTGCAAAGCCCTGTACTCAGTTGACCGGATGAGGTCTGCTATTGGCTGTTGGGGAATGAGTTAATCATGTTAGCCTGGGGTTGTATTTCAGTAGCTTTGCCTGTGCTGGATTTAAACACAGTGGAAACCAAGTTAAGGGCAGTGCCATTCTGTATATCAGTATGCCCACTGAGCCAAGGAGACCCATTTATTTTTAATTGAATTAAATTGCTTACAAAATGAAAGTAGCATACATTCA
Source organism: Trachypithecus francoisi (assembly GCF_009764315.1). Lineage (NCBI taxonomy): Eukaryota > Metazoa > Chordata > Mammalia > Primates > Cercopithecidae > Trachypithecus > Trachypithecus francoisi. Next base: position 71,145,664 of record NW_022681470.1, on the reverse strand, counting down.
TTCATATTTAATTACATACAGTGTTAAACAATGATCACCAAGAAAACTTTGCAGCTTATTTTTTTTTGTCTCTGCTTTATTACTTTGTTAAACATGATACTCTTATTAGCTGTTTTATGCTTGGAATTTTAAGGGCCCTGCTCTTCTACCACTCAAGAAGTGCTTAATTGGCAGGACTCAGCTGAGTGAGGTGGTATGTTGGCTGTGATATTGGCCACAGGCATTGTTTGTGTGTATTATATGTCTGTGTGTGTGTGTGTGTTTGTGCGTGCGCACCTGCGTGTTGGCTTCAATCACTGGGTTAAAAAGAGATATTAGTGGGAACAATTAGGGCTTCTAGCAAATAAAACACACATTCTAGTTATCCTGCAGTCTACTAGCCATGCCTACTTCTCCAAACAATTCCGTATATGCTGATAAAAGACGTTCCTTTTTGCAAGAGGTCATCCCCCGGGAAAGAGAGTTCTAGTTTGTATAACAGCTTATTTTTGTATTTTATCCAATTTTTCCTACATCATAAGCAATGATTCCTAAACTTTAGAGTACCTAAGAATACCCTGAGGTGCTTGCTAAAATACAGATTCCTTGGTCACATGGCCAGAAACTTTAATTCAGTAGGGGCCACAGAATCCGCATCTTCCACAGTGTCCAATGTGTTGATTTTGATACAGGGATTGGAAGGCCACACTTCAAGAACTGTCATCATAAAGAACAGAACATAAGACAGAATTGGGCCGGGCGCGGTGGCTCAAGCCTGTAATCCCAGCACTTTTGGAGGCCGAGACGGGAGGATCACGAGGTCAGGAGATCGAGACCATCCTGGCTAACACGGTGAAACCCCGTCTCTGCTAAAAAATACAAAAAACTAGCCGGGCGAGGTGGCGGGCGCCTGTAGTCCCAGCTACTCGGGAGGCTGAGGCAGGAGAATGGCGTGAACCCGAGAGGAGGAACTTGCAGTGAGCTGAGATCCGGCCACTGCACTCCAGCCTGGGTGACAGAGCAAGACTCCATCTCACAAAAAAAAAAAAAAAAAAAAAAAGACAGAATTGAAGAGATCATCTATCTTATTTTTGGCAGTAGAATGTTTTTCAAGCTAAATCTTATACAGAAACCCCACAGATAAAGCAAATGAAAGGAGTGTTGCTGTGCTTAAAGTGATGATGGGGTCTCATGGCTTCTCTTTTCCCCTTTGTGTCTCTGTAGCCTCTTCCCGGGGGTTAGAGACACAGAGCTAAAGCACTTGGACCCGCCGTTTGAAAACTCCTGAATTTATCTTATTAGTACATAAATGATGAAGGTTTTAGTTGGATAAATTGATAACATCAAGCAGGAATTGTCTAAGTTGTGTCCAAAGACAAAATAGCTTCCTGGAGAACTAGTGCAGAATCTGTCATAAGAGAAATTCTGTAATTTTTGTTGAACGAATGACATTTTAGATGTTGTCTTAGATGTCACTGGCTGCCACTTGACAGGGTTATTCATTTGTTCATTCATTTATTCGTTCAACAAAAATTGTTGAATGATCATGAGGCAAGGTACGTTAGTGTAGGCAGTGGGGATACAGCAGCAGTGAAGAAGACAGACAAAATCACTGTCCTTTCACAACTTGTGAGTAGTAGTGGAACAGAGATGGTAGATAAGAAAGCAAACACATAAAGGGTATGGAGGATGTGAAAGAATCACATGTATTAGTCAGGGAAGTTCTCCCAGAAGAGGCAATATACGAGCTGAGATCTGAATGATAAGAGGGAGGCCCCCGTGGGAAGAACTGAGGGAAGGGGAAGGGGATTTTGTTCATAAATGTCCAAACTCTGACGTATGTGGAAAAGAGAGAAGATAGTATAGCTGTAGCATAGCAAGCAAATGGTGTGAGATGTGGGCAGAGAGGCTGGCAAGGGCTACATCAAACTCCAAAGGCAGGAGTTTGATATAGAGGCCATTCTAACTTTGTGGATGTCACTGAACTAGTGATTATGGCAGGCTGTGTATTTTTTTTCTTTCTTTCTTTCTTTTTTTCTGCACTGCACCTAAGCTGGAGTGCAATGGCACTATCATAGCTTACTGCAGCCTCAAACTGCTGGGCTCAAACAAGCCTCCAGATTCAGCCTGCTGAGTAGCTAGGACTAACGGAGTGAGTTGCCCTGCCCAGGTAATTTTTATCTTTGTAGAGATGGAGTCTCCCTCTGTTGACCAGGCTGGTCTCAAACTCCCAGCCTCCAGCAATCTTTCAACCTTGTCTTCACAAGGCACTGAAGTTACAAGTATGAGTGACTGTGCCTGGTCATTATTTTCCAATGATGGATGCAACGCTATCTCCCATCTCCCAGTTTCTTCTGCAATGTGATGCTGCTTCTCCCCCCATCAAAAGAGTGGAGTTTATTTCTCTGTCTTCTTGAATCCAGGTGGGATCTGCGACTGCTTTGACCAGTGGACTACAGCAGAAGTCATGCTATGCCTGTTTCAGGCATAGCCATTTACTGGCCTGTAAGTATCTGTCTTCTACTTATTGGACTGTTCACTCTTGGGGTTCTCCCACTGAGGATCCAGTCATTGTATTGTGAGAAGCCCTAGCTACATGAAGGAACTGTGTGTGGGTGCTCTGAACTTCCACTCATCAAATGCCATTTAGGAGGGGAGTCACTGGGGGTGCACAGCCCCAGTGAGCCTTCAGATGGCTGCAGCCCAGCAAACACCTGACTGCAAGTGCAGGGAGAAAGCCTATGCAACAACCGTCCAGCAGAGCCCAGTCATCTCTCAGAGCTGGGAAAAATAGTAACAAATTATTGTTTCAAGCCATTAAATATTGGGGTCGATGCTTATTCAGGAATAGATATACAGATCAACACTAAGATGGCCTGATAATAAGAATCTGAGCTGCTGGTATAGCTCGCTTTCCTTCTCTATCATGTTGCCATAAGCCTCTTAGTGAAGAACTTCTGAGCCAATGAGAAGCTAAGAAGGGCTTTTAAGACAATTCACTTTCAAAATCTAAGTAGTTTTCACTTTGATATGAATAACTTCTTGCCCCAAGAATTTTAGTAATTTTAGTATTCTTTGATTACACACTGCTTTTTTTTTTTTTTTCTGGGAGCTTAAGTATCACAGAGAAATGAGAGATTTAGTTCAGAAAACCCTCTCAAAAGATGATTTTTCTTCGGTAGAGAAGATTGCTTTGGATTAGCCATACACCCCAGGGCTTACTAGGAAAGTCCCGGGCTTTGAATTCAGAAAGAGATGAGGTTGATTTCCAGTTCTACTATTTCTACTCATTGTGTAATTTGGGTCAAATAATTTAAACTTTCTGAGTCTGTTTCCTCATCTATAAATTTGGAGGATGATACTGAATAATGGTAGATCAAAGACTAAATGAGATTTTTGTAGAGTGCCCGGTGCACATAATGCACGTAGAAAACATTATTTCCATCCTACTTTCCTCCATTCTTCTCCTTCTATGGTTCTCCCCACTTCCCCTTCCTGTCCTTCTTTATCCCTTTCTGATAAGAATGCAGAGCTTTGGAGTACAAAAAAAAGGGACTGGGCAAACGAGAAAGCTGCAAACAAAGCCTGGAGTCCTACAAGCATGACGTGTGGCTTAGTCATAGAGGATGGAAGGAGCACAAAGGTCCCCCTCAAAAGTCCTTGGAGGCTTATGTTTCTCCCTTTGCTGGGTGATTCATGATCTTGCGGCTATTTCAGGTTATTGTTAATTTGCCTTTTAGTTTACAAAGCACTTTCACATACCTTATTGCATTTGATCTTCACAATAACTGCAGGGCAGTTATTATTTTCTTCATTTTACAGATGAGCCAAGTGAAGCTAACAATGGTTAAGAAATGAGCCCACAAACAGAGAGGAAGAGGCAAAGCCTTCGCTTGAACCCAGATGGTCTTGCTCTCTTAGTGCAGCTTCCACTATTCTCATGCTGTCTCCTGAAAAGAACTCTCAAGTTGGTAACACAATAATGGTTCACTCATCAAGAGATGTCTGTTGCAGGAACTTTCTAAAAGGCATTTCTGGGGATAGAAAAACAGGTAAAAATCATAGCCCTTGCTTCTGGAATTCTGCCATTAAGGATGGAGATGAGAAAAGAGATTTCTGACCAATCTTTTCTATTTTTCTAGCTCTTTCCCTTAAGTACTGTGACGCCTACAATTCCTATTAGCCTACCAGGATGTCCTTTGAACCTAGCACTATTTTAATGTCATGCACTTGACTTACGTTCTTGTTTCTCTTCTTCCTTAGTTGAGATTCTAAGGTCTATCATTGAAGTTATTCCCTGTGTAACATTCTAACTCTCACACCACTTCGTTCCTCATCAAACTTGTCTGGAAAAACCCCAGCCCTGGGTAAATCTAACACTTAATCTTCAGGGCACCTGCACCTTCCTAGCTGACCATGGCTAGAGAAAAATATAGCACTATGGTGAGTGACCTCAGTTTAAATTCAGATGACTATGTTCAACTTTGCTCTCAGTGTTGGCTGCCAATTCCACGCTAATTCCCTAGTCCATTCACTTTCTCTCTGACCTAGACAACTATTTCACACCCTCTTCTCTTTGCTCAAATATTCAGTATCTCCCCTCCCATCCATGCTCAGAGGGAAATTCCGTAAACATTATAATCCCATCTACCCACCTCTGTGCCTTTGTGTTGTGTGCCCTACCTTTGATGTACAGGTTCCTAGATAAGGAAAACCCCTTCACATTTGCTGCTAGATACTACAAGCAGCCTTGAGTCTTGCTACTCAAGGACATCACTCTGCATTATCAACTTCTTCCTTTCTAATGCATCATCCGTGTTAGCATACAACCATTGCTGTTTTTTCCCAGGTAAAACAAAATTCCTGCCTTGAGCTCTTATTGCCCTTTAGCTTCTTCCCTTTCTCTAGTCTTCTTTACAGCAACACTCAAAAGAGTTGATGATATTCAATGTTGCAATTCCTCTTTAATTCTCACTCCTCTAATCTGCCTTTCTTCTCCACCAAACAACCAAACTGCTTTCATCAAGGTTGCTGATGACGTCCATGTTTCTGAATTTAATGGCCACCTCTTGGTACTCCTCTTCTTTGTGTCTCAGAAGCATTTGACTATACAGATGACTTCCTTTGACTTAACTTCTCCTTGAAGTGTCCCCCTTACCAGGCTCTTAGGATACCATGCATTGCTGGATTTCCTCCAATTCGCTGGCCACTAATTCTCTTTTGCCAGTTCCCATTTATCTTCCTGACCTCTAAATATCTGAGGAGCACCACAGCTCCATCTTCAGACCTCTTTTCTCCTTCCTCTATGTTCATTGCCTTAATGTCTTATCTAATCTCTTTCAATAAGCTGAGGACTCCCTTTTATGGGCTGAATTCTGAATTGTGCCCTCCCCTCCAAATCACACATTGCAGCCCTAATCCCTGGTGTGACTGTATTTGGAGACAGGGTCTTTAAAGAAGTGATGAAGTTAAGATAACGCTGTTAGGGTGGGCCCTAATCCAATTTAACTGGTGTCTTTATAAGAGGAGGAAATGTGGACACACAAAGTGACACCAGGGATGTGCACAGAGAACTGAGCACAGGAGGATACAGTGAGAAGGCAGCCATTTGCAACGCTCAAGAGAAGCCCACATCTAGATCTTGGACTTCTAGCCTCCAGAACTGTAAGAAAACAAATTACTTCTGTTTTAGCCACATAATCTGTGGTTTTATTATGGCAGCCAAAGCAGTTATAGGCTTTCAAATTTCTGTCTCTAGCCCAGAACTCTCCCTAGAATGTCTATATCCAACTGCCTATTTGACATTTCCACTTGGATATTTAATGGGCATCTCAGGCCTAACATGATCTGCCCCCCACCAACTGCCAAACCTACTTCTCCAACAGTCTTCCCCATATTAGTAAATGAAAACTCCAACCTTCTCGCTCAGGTCAAAAACCTTGGAGTCACCTATGACTTCCGTTTCTCCCTCTCCTGTTCTCTCCCTGTCTCTGTCTCTGTCCTGTTGTGTTCTATATTGAAATCATAAGCAACTATTTCCAGCTCTACCTTGAAATCATATCCAAAATACATTCTTTTATACCACTATCATGACACCACCTTGGTCCAAATCCCATTATTTGTCTTCTGTCACCTGGGACAGGTGCTTAATATCCAGAAGCTTACTGTCTTTTCCTCTTTCTTCCCTCATCGCATTCTCAGTGTCTGTATAACTCTGCAGTCAGAATACTCCCATGAAGACATATTGGGTTACACTACTCCTCTGCTCAAAACCCTACTACAATTCCTATCTTGCTCAGAATAAAACCAAATTCCTTACAATGCCTCTATGACCTCGTTGCCTGCTATTTTCCCTTTGCTCCCTTGGCTCCAGTCTAACTGGCCTCCACATTCTCTTCGGCCATGTCCAGATATGCTTGCCTCAGCATTTTCACACTGTGACTTCCCTGGCCTTGCATGTTTTTCCCCTCACATACATTTATCTCCTTCAGGTCATTTATGGCATCTTTTCATGGAGATGTTTCTTGACCACTTTCTACTTCTGCCTAGCATTTCTTTAACAACCTTCTCTTCTTTATTTTTCTTCACATATCTACTTTTCTACATATCTTTCTTACTTATTTGTTCATTGTCTGTCTCTCTCTACTAGCAGGCAAGCTCTGTAGGCACAAGTTAAGAGTAAGTTTGAGGTGAGGCTTTCTGTTTTGTTTCCTACGGTTTCCTGTGCCTAGAACAGTGCCTGGCTCCTGGTGGGCACTCAATAAACAAATTCAACTAACTGGTTCAATGAACTAGTGAATGAAACTAGTGGAAGTCTTCAAGTTTAGGCTGAGTAGTTTGTAATAAACATAATAGGAGAAAATCCACAGAACTCTTGGATGGAAGAATTTGTTGACTGTGATATCTGAGGAACATGATTTGTGGTATCTGAGAATGATAACTCTAATAACTGTTGTTCCTTCTTTTCTCCATTAAAATTTGTACCTGGCAAATTTCTAGTTATCCTTCTGAACAAATTGTAGACTTTGGCTTTGTTTAACTTCCTCTGACTCGGCAGGCTAGAATCAACCCTCCAGTCTTTTGGGGATCCTCGTCTGTGCCCCTCAGTTTTGTTCTTACCTTGGTTAAACTTATTACTATTAAGTTTTTATATGTCTGTCTCCTGCACTAGACCGTGGATTGCAATGTGTGGATCTAGTGCCTTCCTAACCTAGCAGGACGTGTAGCATAGGTAACTAACAAGATTTAATTTCAATAACTTGGAAGCAGGAATTACAGATTGTCCTAAGGTATATAAATAGAGGAAGGAACTTTTTTTTTTTTTTTTTTTTGACAAGAGTCTCACTTTGTAGCCCCAGGCTGGAGTGCAGTGATGCAATCTTGGTTCACTACAACCTCTGCCTCCTGGGTTCAAGTGATTCTCTTGCTTCAGCCTCCTGAGTAGCTGGGATTACAGGTGTCTGCCACCAAGCCTGGCTAATTTTTGTATTTTTAGTAGAGACGGGGTTTCACCATGTTGTCCAGGCTGGTCTTAAACTCCTGACCTCAAGAGATCCACTCACCTCGGCCTTCCAAACAGCTGAGATTACATGAGCCACGGCACCCAGCTGAGGAAGAGCTCGTTGCTAAGAAATATAAAGTTCCAGATTGTGAAAGAACTTGTAAATTCAGTCACTGTAGTACAGCCTAACCTCTTTGAGGAACTAGAGAGAATGAGAAGTATCAAAAGACTACACATGAGCAAGTTTTGTTCTAACTCAAAAAGAAATAAAAATATGGATTAGGGAAACTTTACTCCAGTGAGTTTGACAATATAGTGCCATAATAGATTGTCCTTGGGAAGTTTCAAAGAAACTTATATTCATCAAGAGCCAGGGTACATTCACAAAGAGAAAGTCAGTCTGGAATAGTCTATGTCTGTCTTTGACAGGGAAATGACATTAGTGGGTGTGGGTATGGCAACTGAGGTATTGGATATGGTACTTCATTACTTAATATTTGGGGATAAGATGGAGAAAGAAGGTCTGAATGAAGGGAGGGAGAATAACATGGCATTTAAAAGCACAGATTAAATCACAGTTCAGTCAGTATCTTACTATGTGACCTTGAGCAAGCTATGTAAAGTCTTTTTTTTTTTTTCCAAAACACCTTTTTGTATTGATTTGTCTTTTCTTTTCAACTTTTATTTTAGGTTAAGAGGGTACACGTGCAGGTTTATTACATGGGTAAATTGCGTGTCATGGAGCTTTGGTGTACAGATTATTTCATCACACATGTAATAAGCATAGTACTTAATAGGTAGTTTTTCAATCCTTACCCTCTTCCCTCCCACCCTTCACCCTCAAGTAGATCCTGGTGTCTATTGTTTCCTTCTTTGTGTCCATGTGCACATGGACTTATAAGTGCACACTCACTTATAAGTGAGAACATGTATTTGGTTTTCCATTCCCATGTTAATTTGCTTAGGATAATGACCTCCAGCTCCATCCATGTTGCTATAAAGGACATGATTTTCTTTTTTATGGCTGCATAGTATTCCATGGTCTATATGTACCACATTTTCTTTATCCAGCTCACCATTGATGGACATTTAGGTTGATTCCATATCTTTGCTGCCGTGAATAGTGCTGTAATGAAAATATGTGTGCACACGTTTTTATGGCAGAATGATTTATATTCCTTTGGGCATATACCCAGTAATGGGATTGCTGGGTCTAATGGTAGTTCTATTTTAACTGCTTTGAGAAATTGCCAACTGCTTTCCACAGTGGCTGAACTAATTTACATTCCCACCAACAATGTATAAGTGTTCCTTTTTTCTGCAACTTCTCCAGTGTGTTATTTTTTGACTTTTTAGTAATAGCCATTCTGGCTAGTGTGAGATGGTATCTCATTGTGGTTTGGGTTTGCATTTCTCTGATAATTAGTGATGCTAAGCGTTTTTTCCTATGCTTGTTGGCCATGTATATGTCTTCTTTTGAGAAGTCTATTTTCATCTCCTTCACTCATTTTTCAAAAATGGGGTTGTTTGTTTTTTGCTTGCTCAAGTTCCTTATAGATTCTGGATATTAGACCTTTGTTGTATGCATGGTTTTTGAATATTTTCTCCCATTCTCTAGGTTGTCTGTTTGCTCTCTTGGTAATTTCTTTTATTGTGCAGAAGCACTTTAGATTAATTATGTCCCGAGTGTCAATTTTCAATTTTTGTTTCTGCTACAATTGCTTTTGGAGTCTTTCTCATGAAATCTTTGCCAGGGCCTGTATCCAGAATGATGTTTTCTAGGTTTTCTTCTAGGGTTTTTATAGTTTTAGACTGTACATTTAAGTCTTTAATCCATTGTGAGTTGATGTTTCTATATGGTGAAAGGAAAGAGTCCAGTTTCAATTTTCTGCATATGACTAGCCAGTTAGTTCAGCACTATTTATTTAATAAGGAGCCCTTTCCCCATTGCTTGTTTTTTCAGCTTTGTCAAAGATCAGGTGGTTGTAGGTGTGGCTTTATTTATGGGTTCTCTAACCTATTCCATTGATCTTTGTGCCTATTTTTGTACCAGCACAATGCTGTTTTGGTTACTGTAATCTTGTAGTATAGTTTGAAGTTAGGTAGTGTGATGCCTCTGGTCTTGTTCTTTTTGCCTAGGGTTGGTTTGGCTATTCAGACTGTTTTTTGTTTCTATATGAATTTTGAAACAGTTTTTTCTAATTCTTGAAAAATGTCATCGGTAGTTTGATAAGAGTAGCATTGAATCTATAAATTGTTTTGGATAGTATGGCCATTTTAACAATATTTATTCTTCCTATCCATAAGCTTTAAATGTTTTTCCATTTGTTTGTGCCATCTGTGGTTTCTTTCAGCAGTGTTTTGTAATTCTTATTTTAGAGCTCTTTCACCTCCCTGGTTAGTTGTATTCCTAAGTATTGTTTTTTTGGTAGCTATTGTGAATGGGATTATGTTCTTGATTTGGACATTGTTGGTGTATAGAAATGCTACTGAGTTTTGTACACTGGTTTTGAATCCTGAAACTTTGCTGAAGTTGTTTATCAGAACTAGGAACTTTTGGGCAGAGACTATGGGGTTTTCCAGGTATAAAACCTTATCATCTGTGAAGAGAGATAGCTTGACTTCCTCTCTTCCTATTTGGATGCCTTTTATTTCTTTCTCTTGCCTAATCTCTCTGGCTAGGACTTCCAGTACTATATTGAATAGGAGTGCTGAGAATGGGGATCCTTGTCTTGTTCTGGTTCTCAAGGGGAATGCTTCCAGCTTTTGCCTGTTCAGTATAATGTTGACTGTGTGTTTGTCATAGATGGCTCTTATTATTTTGAGATATATTCCTTCAATGCCTAGTTTTTTGGGAGTTTTTAACATAAGGGATGTTGAATTTTTTTTTTTTTTTTTTTTTTTTTTTTTTGAGACTGAGTCTCGCTCTGCCACCCAGGCTGGAGTGCAGTGGCCGGATCTCAGCTCACTGCAAGCTCCGCCTCCCGGGTTTACGCCATTCTCCTGCCTCAGCCTCCCGAGTAGCTGGGACTACAGGCGCCCGCCTCGTCGCCCGGCTAGTTTTTTTTTTGTATTTTAAGTAGAGACGTTTCACCGTATTACCAGGATGGTCTCGATCTCCTGACCTCGTGATCCGCCCGTCTCGGCCTCCCAAAGTGCTGGGATTACAGGCTTGAGCCACCGCGCCCGGCCAGGGATGTTGAATTTAATCAGAAGCCTTTTCTGCATCTATTGAGATGATCATGTGTTTTTTGTTTTTAGTTCTGATTATGTGATGAATCCATTTTTTGAGTTTTGTATGTTGAACCAACCTTGCATCCTAGGAATAAAGCCTACTTGATCATGGTGAATTAGCTTTTTGATGTACTGCTGGATTTGATTTGCTAGTGTTTTGTTCAAGATTTTTATGTCTATGTTCATCTGGGATATTGGTCTGAATTTTATTTTATTTTATTTTGTTGTGTCTCTGTGAGGTTTTGGTGAGAGAATGATGCTTGCTCTTAGAATGAGTTATGGAGGAATCTTTTCTTCTCAAATTTTTGGAATAATTTCAGTAGGATTGGTACCAACGCTTCTTTATACATCTGGCAGAATTTGGCTGTGAATCCATCAGGTACAGGACTGCTTTTGTTTGGTAGGCTTTTTATTGATTATTCAATTTCAGAACTCCTTATTGGTCTGTTCAGTGTTTCAATTTCTTCCTGGTTCAATCTTGGGAGGTTGTATGTTTCCAGGAACTCATTCATTACTTCTAGACTGTAGTTTGTGTACATAGAGGTGTTAATAATAGTCTCTAAGGGTTTTTTGTATTTTTGTGGGATCAGTGGTAATGACCCCTTAGTGATTTCCGATTGTGTTTATTTGGATCTTCTCTTCTTCTTTATTAGTCGAACCAGCAGTCTATTAATTTTATTTATTCTTTCAAGTACCAACTTTTCGTTTCACTGATCTTTTGTTTGGTTTTTCGCATCCCAGTTTCATTCACTTCAGTTCTGATTTTGGTTATTTATTTTCCTCTGCTAGCTTTTGGGTTGATTTGCTCTTGTTTTTCTAGTTCCTCTAGTTGCAATGTTAGGTTGTAAAATTGAGATCTCTATGATTTTTGAAGTGGGTGTTTAGCACTATAAACTTTCCTTTTAACACTGCTTTAGCTGTTTCCCAGAGATTCTGGTACGTTGTTCTTTGTTTTCATTAATTTCAAATAATTTCTTGATTTCTGTTTTAATTTTATTATTTACCCAAAAGTCATTCAAGAACAGGTTGCTAATTTTCATGTAATTGTATAGTTTTGAGAAATCTCAATATTGATTTCTGTTTTTATTGTGCTGTGGTCTGAGAGTGTGACTTTGGCTTTGTTGAATTTGTTGAGAATTGTTTTATGGCTGAGCATGTGGCCAATTTTGGAGTACGTGCCATGTGCAAATAAGAATGTATATTCTGTTGTTGAGCGGATCGTTCTGTAGATGTGTTCTAGGTCCATTTGGTCAAGTATTGAGTTTAGGTTCTGAATATCTTTGTTAGTTTTCTGCCCTGATGATCTGTCTAATACTACCAGTGGGTTGTTGAAGTCTCTCACTATTATTGTGTGGTTATCAAAGAATCTTCGTAGGTCTCCAAGAACTTGTTTTATGAATGTGGGTTCTCCAGTGTTGGATGCATATATATTTAGTATAGTTAAATCTTCTTGTTGAATTGAAACCTTTATTATTATATAATGACCTTCTTTGTCTTTTGATCATTGTTAGCTTAAATCTGTTTTGTCTTAAATTAGAATACCAACCCCTACAGTGTTTTGTTTCCCATTTGTTTGGTATATTTTTCTCCATATCTTTACTTTGAGCCCATGGATGTCACTGCATTGAGAAGAATCTCTTGAAGGTAGCCTATAGGTAAGCCTTCCTTCTTTATTCAACTTGCCGCTGTTCCAGGTTAAAACTGGTATGTGCAGATTTGATCCTGTCATCGTCTTGTTAGCTGGTTGTTATGCAGAGTTGATTGTGTAGTTGCTTTATAGTATCAATGGTCTATGTGTTTTTGTGGTGGGCAGTGACAGTCTTTGTTTCCATGTTTAGTACCCCCTTAAGGATCTCTTATAAGACTGGTCTGGTAGCAATGAATTCCTTAGCATTTGATTGTCTGAAAAAGATTTTATTTTCTCTTTGTTTATTAAGCTTAGTTTGGTTGAATATAAAATTCTTGGCCAAAATTTCTTTTTTTTTAAGAATGCTGAATATGGGTCCTGAATCTCTTCTGGCTTGAAGGATTTCTGCTGAAAAGTCTGCTATTAGCCTGATGGGGGTTCCCTTTGTAGGTGACCTTCCCCTTCCTCGCCTTTAATATTTTTTCTTTCATGTTGACCTTGGAGAAACTGATGATTATGTTTTTTGGGGATGGTTGTCTTGGATAGTATCTCATAGTGGTTTTTTGAATTTCCTGAATTTGAATGTCAATTTCTCTAGCAAGGTTGGGGAAATTTTCATGGACAGTATGGTCAAATATTTTCCAAATTGCTTACTCTCTCTCCCTCTCTTTCAAGGGTGCCAATGAGTCATAGGTTTAGTCTCTTTATATTAGCCCATATTTCTTGGAAGTTTAGTAATTCTTTTTTATTCTTTTTCTTTATTTTTGTTCGAATGAGTTGATTCAAATCTTTGAGTCAAAGTCTTTGACCTCTGAGTTCTTTTCTTTTCTGAGCTTGTTTTTTCTGCTGTTAATACTTTCAATTGTATTATAAAATTATTGTAGTGAGCTTTTCAGCTCCATCAGATCAGTTTGGTTCTTTCTTAAAATGGCTATTTTGTCTTTCAGTTCTTGTATCATTTTTTAGATTCTTTAGATTCCTTGGATTGGGTTTGACTTTCTCCTGAATCTCAATGATCTTTGTTGCTATCCAGATTCTGAATTCTCTGTCTGTCATTTCAGCCATTTCAGCCTGCTAAGAATTATTGCTGGGGAGCTAGTGTGGTTGTTTGGAGGTAAGAAGATACTCTGGCTTTTACATGTACCACAGTTCTTGTGCTAGTTCTTTGTCATCTATGTGGGTTGATGTTCCTTTGATCTTTGAAGTTGATGTCCTTTGGATGGGGTTTTTTGCTTTTATGGTTTTTGATCCCCTTAAAGGTTCAACTGTTGTATAAGTACTTCAGTCAATTGGCTTTGTTTCTGGATGACTTCAGGGGGCCAAAACTCAACTCAGCCCTCCTTGGCTACGTGCTCTAACCCTGTGAGGCTGGTACTAGGCCAACAGCTTTGTTTTGTAGCCCCTCAAGGTTATGCACCTGCTGCACTGGAAGGGCTGAGGTGTTCCTTGGGGGATGGGCATCCCTGGTCGTGTTGCACTGCAGCCATTCCCATGCCAAACCCTCTGGGCTTCACACAAGCTTCAGTCCTTGCCATCTCTCTAAGCAGCTATCCGTGTCAATTCAAATGTCCATAGGGATTCTGGGGTCTCCTGCAGCTAGGACTCTGGAGGCCTGTGGTGAGAGAGGGACACTACCCACTTATTGAACTAACCCCTTCCCCAGGAGCTACTGGGGGCCAGGAATGAGTCCTGGTGCTCAGCAGCCTTATGTAGGGTATCCAGCTTCCTCCCCCTTCAGCTCAGGGTCTGTGTCTTTCCTCCAACCACTCTCAATGCCTTCCTTCTGAATATCTGCTTAGAGTGTGTTAGTCTTCCTGATGGTCAAGTCTCTTGGTGGGACTGCATCTAGTCAGACATCTTGCCTCTTCTTCCATGTGAACTCTTGGAATCTTAGTGTCTTCATTTATAAAATGGATATTGTAATTGCCCCATGTGAAGATTACTGTGATGATTGAAATGAGGTAATATAGGTAAAGTTTTTCATGGGACACACATATGGAAAGGAGTCCATAGGTGGTAGTTGTGTGTGTGTGTATGTGTGTAGTAGAGTTCACAGGCTTGAGTTTCAAGCTTTTGCTGGCTGATCAATGCGGAGATAGAGGCAGCTTCTGAGAGATAATTTATCCAAAAGGAAGAGGAAACCAGTTAAAAACTTGACAAGAAAACAAAGCATTATGGTTGGAGAGGAAGAGCAAATCTGACCCGCTTCCTGGTTCAGCCACAGGAGCCAATGTTTCGCCCTGGAAAAGAGGTTATACATGTAAACTCCTCCATCCAAAAAATAAGAAAAGAAAAATTAAAAAATGTACTGTGTTAGTCTGTTTGTGGTTTTATAACAAAATACCTAAGACTGGGTAATTTATACAGAACAGAAATTTATTTCTTATAGTTTTGGAGGCTGGGAAGTCCAAGATCAAGACACCAGCAGATTTGATTGTCTGCTGAGGGCTACTCTCTGCTTTTAAGGTGGTGCTTGCTGCTGATCTTCCAGAGGGGAGGAATGCTGTGTCCCCATGTGGCTGAAGACAGAAGGGCAAAAGATCCAAATGCTGCATAAAGCCTCATTTATAAGGGCCTTAATCCCATTCATGAGGGAGGAGCATTTACGGTCTACTCACTTCTTAAAGGTCTCACCTCTTAATACTGTCACATCAGCCATTAAGTTTCAACAACTGAATTTTGGAGTGTACACATTCAAACCATAGCATATGCCAAAATTTATTAAGATATCAAGGCCCAAGCAACACTGAACTGGGCCCTTCCACCAAACAGTAGCTCAAAAGCATGAGAAAGTTAGTCTCACCAAATCTGCCACAAATCACAGCCCACTTTGGTGAATTGGAGACTCTAGTAAAAGCAATTACATGTTGGACCAGAGTTGGCAAAAGCAAAAACAGTGCTATATGGGAAATCACTGGAAGACGGCAATGGTTCCTGGCAGTAGCAACTGGTGTTATACTGAGTAGGGATGGTAGCTGTAGTCACCAAAAGTAATAGTACCCAGTGGAATTAGCAATGGTGTCTGGTAGATGGCACAAAATAACTAAGAAGACATATACATTAGCAAGTAGGAGACACCATCAGGAACATCCAGGAGAATTGTACACAGAGTGTAATGTAGAAGTGGAGGAAGCAAGTTGGGATGTGTGTGGTTCTGTTAGGTTTAGAGGATCTACAGAAGCAGGGGGAGGCAAACCTAGTGAATGATATTTGTGTTCTATGGGACCTCATCATATCCAGATCTAAGTGATACTAAGGAGAGCTTGGTTACCTAAAGAAAATAGGGTAGATTAGTAACTGGTTGAATGTCCATCCCCTATGCAGTTTAAGTACAGGATTGATGTTACTCAGGAGAGAGGGTTGTTAGAAGGATGCTGTGTACTCCATCTTCAACCATACTTTGTCTTATTTTTAAAAGTTTAAATTAATTGTTTAGACAAACTTGTGGAGAGCATACTTATCAAATTTATTTTCACAAAAACAATAAATGCTGATAAAGATAGCTAACATTTGTCAAGCCCTTACTATATGGCAAGTATATATGGCTTAGCCATAGCATATGTGAAAAGCAGTTAGAAATTTTAGATAACATAAAATTCAATATGTAGCCTCAAAAGAGTAAGAGCCCTCTATGACAAACCCACAGCCAACATTATGCTGAATTGGCAAAAGTTGGAAGCATTCTCCTTGAAAACCAGCACAAGACAAAGATGCCCCCCTCACCACTTCTATTCAGCACAGTGTTAGAAGTCCTAGCCAGAGCAGTCAGTCAAGAGAAAGAAATAAAGGGCATCCAAATAGGAAGAGAGGAAGTCAAACTATCTTTGTTTGCAGATGACATGATTCTATATCTAGAAAACCCTACATTCTCGACACAAAAGCTCCTTCAGCTGGTAAACAACTTCAGCGATGTTTTAGGATACAAAATCAATCTACAAAAATCAGTAGTATTCCTATACACCAACAACAGCCAAGACAAGAGTCAAATAAAAAAGGCAATCCCATTCACAATTGCCACAAAAAGAATAAAATACCTAGGAATACAGCTAACTAGGGAGGTAAAATATCTCTATAATGAGAATTACAAAACACTGCTCAAAGAAATCAGAAATGACACAAACAAATGGAAAAACATCTCACGTTCATGTATAGTGAGAAACAATGTCATTAAAATGGCCATACCACTCAAAGCAATTTATAGATTCAACGCTATTCCTGTCAAACTACCAACAACGTTCCTCATAGAACTAGAAAAAGCTACTTTAAAATTCATATGGAATCAAAGAAGAACCTGAATAACCAAGGCAATACTAAGAAAAAAGAGCAAAGCTGGAGGCATTGTGTTAACTGACTTCAACTATACTACAAGGCTACAGTAGCCAAAACAGCATGGTACTGGTGCAAAAACAGGCACATAGACCAATGAAACAGAATAGAGAGCCCAGAAATGAGGTCACACATCTATGACCATCTGATCTTTGACAAAACTGAAAACACAAGCCATGGGGAAAAGACTCCCTATTCAATAAATGGTGCTGGGATAACTGGCTAGCCATATGCAGAAGACTGAAGCTAGACTCCTTCCTTAGACAAAAACCAACTCAATGTGGATTAAAGACTTAAATGTAAAACCCAAAACTGTAAAAACCCTGGAAGACAACCTAGGCAATATCATCCTGGGCATAAGAATGGGCAGACATTTCATGACAAAAATACCAAAAGCAATCACAACAAAAGCAAAAATTGACAAATGGGATCTAATTAAACTTAAGAGCTTCTGTACAGCAAAAGAAAATCGCAACAGAGTAAACAGACAATCTGCAGAAGAGGAGAAAATATTTGCAAACTTTGCATCTGGCAAAGGTCTAATATCCAATATCTATAAGGAGCTAAATTTATAAGAGAAAAACAAACAACTCCATTAATAAATGGGCAAAGGACATAAGCAGACACTTCTCAGAAGACATACATGTAGCCAATAAGCATATGAAAAAAAATCTCAGTAGCACTGATTATTAGAGAACTGCAAATCAAAACCACGGTGAGATAGCATCTCACACCAGTCAGACTGACTATTATTAAAAAGTCAAAAAATAATAGACGCTGGCAAGATTGTGGAGAAAAGGGAATGCTTATAGACTTTTGGTGGGGGTGTAAATTAGTTGTATCATTGTGGAAAGTAGTATGGCAGTTCCTCAAAGAGCTAAAAGCAGAAATACCATTCGACCCAGCAATCCCATTACTCGGTATATAACCAAAGGAATATAAATCATTCTGTCATAAAGACACATGCACATGTGTGTTAAGTGCAGTACTACTGACAATAGCAAAGACATGGAATCAACCTAGATGTCCATAAATGACAGATTGGATAAAGAAAATGTGGTACATATACACCATGGAATACTATGCAGCCATAAAAAGGAATAGATCATGTCTTTTGTGGGAACAAGAATGGAGCTGGAGGCTATTATCCTTAGCAAACTAATGTAGGAACAGAAAACCAAATACCGAATGTTCTCACTTTTAAGTGGGAGTTAAATGATAAGAACTTATGAACACAAAGAAAGAAACAATAGACACTGGAGTCTACTTGAGGATGGAGGGTGGGAGGAGAGAGAGGAGCAAAAAAGATAACTATTGGATACTGAGCTTAATACCTGGGTGATGAAATAATCTGTACAATAAACCCCCATGACAGAAATTTACCTGTGTAACAAACTTTCATATGTACCCCCGAACTTAAAATAAAAATTAAAAAAACCTCAGTATGTAAAAAAATATTGTGAATGACCACAAAATATGTGCTTTTAAGAAGTACTAATAGTAGTTCATGTTGAAAATTATGGAGGTGGTCGTCTTGTTTTATTCTATTGTGGTTAGTACACAGTTGGGATATGTTGTCTGGATTTTAAAAAAAATGAAAAATGTTTTGTTCCAAAGAAGGTGGGCAGGCTAAAAGAAAGACTCAAAACCAAGTCCAGTGAAGTGTTGTTGAAGGCATAGAAGACTTTTAGTCTGGAGAAGAGAAGACATCAATGTAGTAGTTATCTTCAGATATAGTATTTGTCATATGGAAGAGTTTTTAGATTTCTTCTGGATGACCACAAGGAGTAGAACCAGACCCGAAACTAGTAGATAAAGATACTTAGAGACAGATTTTCACACACTACAAAGGAAGACATTTCTTTTCTTTTCTTTCTTTCTTTTTTTTTTTCCTTGAGATGCAGTCTAGCTCTGTCACCCAGGCTAGAGAGTGCAGTGGCCTGATCTCAGCTCACTGCAACCTCTGCCTCTCAGGTTCAAGTGATTTTTCTGGCCTCAGCCTCCCAAGTAGCTGGGATTGCAGACACCACCCACCCCCACCATGCCTAGCTAATTTTTATATATTTAGTAATTTTTTAGGTTCCACTGTGTTGGCCAGGCTGGTCTTGAAGTCCTGGCCTCATGATCTGCCCACCTAGGCCTCCTAAAGTGCTGGGATTACAGGCATGAGGCATTGTGCCCAGCCAAGGGAAGACATTTCTAAGGGAGATGTGGAACATTAAAATGGGCTACTTTAAGAAGAAGTGAGGTCTTTTTTATCAGTGGTATCGAATTACAGGTACACTGTCATTAGGCAAGAGCATTACAGAGGGGGTTTCAGTGACTGGTGCTTGACAAAATGGCCCCTTCTCACTTGGAGGTGGTCAGGTCTGATTGATTGTGTCCATGATGCTAGTAGCCTGTGAGGGTCCATGATGCATCTGACTGAATCAGAGCCATCTCTGATCCTTTCAGTGGGTGAAAGTAGAGTGTCAGTTGTGGTAACAGAAAAAGAATGGTAGCTTTCAGAAAAGTGTGGAAATGTGAAATCCAGAACAAAATTCTATTTGCTTTCTAGAGATATTTAAAATTGCAAGCTTTTCAAGATAAAATATATAAATAAAGCCAAATCATGAACTCGATATAAGCCTCTGATGACATGTCAAGGTCAACACAAGATTCTAGTTGAAGGGTTGGTAACCACTACTATTCCCATGCCTCAACAACTTTTGTCCCTCTGAAGGTTTTAATCAGACCATTCCTATAGCAACTGAGAGAATGCAACCCTCTGTGGACTGTACATTAACTTCATATCATAACTATATGAATATTTGTCATCACTATAGATTGCAGGTATCCTTAGTTAGGACTATGGGTAATTAGCTTTGGAGTCTACTAAGCTCCTGGCATATACACAGATTATACACAGATGATGTCTAATGAGTATTTATTGAACTAGTAAATACAAATTTCTATTAAATAATTTCTAAGGAATTGAGTATTTTAATGCTGTGTTAGTCCATTTTCACACTGCTGTAAAGAAATACCTAAGACTGGGTAATTTATGAAAGAAGGAGGTTTAATTAACTCACAATTCCCCGTGGAGGCCTCAGGAAACTTACAATCATGATGGAAGGCAAAGCAGGCATCTTCTTCACAAGGCAGTGGAGGGAGTGTGTGAGCAAGTGCAGGGAAACTGCCCTTCATATAACCATCAGATCTCATGAGACTTATTCACTATCAAGAGAACAGCACAGGGAAAACCGCCCCCATGATCCAGTCACCTCCCACCAGGTCTCTCTCTCAACACCTGGGGATTACAATTCAAGATAAGATTTGGGTGGGGACACAAAGCCTAACCATTTCAAATGTCAAAAATCAATCCAACAGATTATTTGGTATCATATATGGTATAGATTTTTCAACCCTTCCAAGTTTGGCCTACCTATGGGAATGAGTTTTCGGTTTAGTTATTTGCATTGAAAGGCAGACTACAAAATGAAAAAGAAAAACCAACTCCTATTTCCAAAGGGAATTACCCAATCTAAACTGAATTCATTAACCCTTTATTGAGAGCCTACTCTATGGTAGTCACTGGATCAGACATGATAGGCCTTACAAAAAGGACTCAAAAATGATGCTCATTTGTAAGAAGCTCTCAATGTTGTGAGATAAAGTGATAGCCACACTGTTTTGAGAGTCACAGTTGTCTCCACTTTACCTGCATGAAAAATGAGTAGGAACTGACTTGAGTTGTGGTGGAGGATGAGAAGGCTGAGAAGAAGACAGGCGATTAGAGAGGGAACTCAGAAACTATGGGGACTAGAGCCCTAGTAGAAGGAAGAGTTAGTGAATATTCCACAGTGACATGAATAAATGTATAATCCTTAAAAATTGAGAAGTTTGAATATTTAGTTTTGCTGTCTTCTCTGCAGACAATCACACAAGCCCCTTGTCATTACTATTGAAATCTTCAGTAAAGTTTGCTCTACAAAACTTTGTCAGGTGAGAGGTATTGGAGCAAAATAAGGAAAAAGGAACATTTTTCATTTGAGGGTTCAAACAGGGTGTAAAATATGAACAGCCATATGAGGTGAATTAGGAAGGAGACCGAAAATTTTTCAGAAGAAGCAAATACGTACCAAAATGACTAGCTGAAATATGAGATCCTCAGAAAACTCTGGGAACATTGAGAGGGTCCCTGAGTTTCCTCTGAAATGGTGAAAGGGGCTTTGAGCCCATTTTTATTTAAATCCTAAAGGACTGGGCAACCGCAGTAAGCTGAAGAACCTGAAGTCAGACAGGCAGCTCATATATTATTTCACAAATAAAAGAGAAATACAATTTGGTAAAGCAGTTAGATGTGGGGGGAGGAATAAACAAGAATAATTCAAAGGTATCATTAAAGTTTCCTTTGAGCGAATGGAAGACAATGAAATGCTACTGATGAATGAGAAAGTGGTAAATGATAGCAAGAAAAAGCTTTGCACCAAACGGATCTGGCAAATGATGGCAGAATATTTCAGAGAAGCCATCCTAGAGGAAGTTGGAAATACAGGACCAAAGCTCAGTAAGATTTGGGAATGTAAATGGGAGCATTAGGTTAGAGGTGATAATGGAACCATGAAATGAAAGCCTTCGGAAAGATTGATGTGTGATATTAAAAATCAAGAGATGATAGAAAGCCAAAGATATGGAACAAGAGGAGGTAGGGAGCTAGGAGGACAGCCAAGAAGTGAATATAATGGAATCCAGGAAGAAAGGACCTTTGATACGTGATGGATTAACAGTACTAAATGCAGCCAAGAAGCAATGGAGGAAATAGATCAGTGGAAACCTACTGGTTTTGCATTAATGTATGTATAAAATATTTTATGTTTGTACACAGACCTACAGGACTCAAACATCATGATCACAATCAAGTAATGATTCTGCCATGAGAAATGCAGGGGCTATGGAAAATATTTATATGCTTCAAGATATTCCTAAAGGGTTTACAATCTAATAGGTAAGGCTAAGATTTGACCAGCACAAACACATAAACGAACTGAATAGTTATGACAGTATTTGCATGCCACGAGACATTTCTAAGTGTCAGCTTATGAGCCTCTAAAAAATTATTTGATAAAAACAAATTTGAATTTAGCCAAAATATTTGGATTGTTCCTTAGAGTTCAACATAAAAAAGTCCCTGAAGACTAAGAGAAATAATTCAAATATAATATCTAAGACATACATTTAGAGAGGCACTAGTATTTAACTCCCTGCCCATCCCCCCAAATCTAGCACTTAAAAATCTAGTAGGAAATTGAAAAGTTGTATATCTGATTGCTGGTGCTTTGCAGAAAAACAGCACTTATTCTGATGGCTAGACATTCTTATTTTTCAATATCCTTCATCTGACCTTCCATGGGGAATTTCTTCCTGGCCACCCACCTCTGAGGTTGCTACCGTGTTGCTCTACCTTCTTTCTCTCCAGCTTTATTTCTTCTTTGCTGTTCTCCATCCCCAAATTCCTGTTCATTTATTGTTTCTTACACGTAGAATTCCAGCTATTTCTGTTTTACAATCTTCATCTTCTATTCCATGGGACTTAGGAAAGTTATGCAGTCATCAACTGTATTAGTCAGGGTTCTCTAGAGGGACAGAACTAATAGGCTATATATATATAAAGATATGGAATAGGATATATATACATATATAACAGGATCTCTTTATATATCCTATTTTTTATTTTATATATGTGTGTATATATATATATGTTAAAGAGCATAACCCACATGATCACAAGATCCCCCAATAGGCTATCTGCAAGCTGAGGAGCAAGGAAGCCAGTATGAGTCCCAAAGCTGAAGAACTTGGAGTCTGATGCTCGAGGGCATGAAACATCCAGCATGGGAGGAAGATGTAGGCTGGGAGGCTAAACCAGTATAGTCTTTTCACGTTCTTCTGCTGACTTTTTATTCTGGCCACGCTGGCAGCTGATTAGACTGTGCCCACCCAGATTAAGGATGGGTCTGCCTTTCCCAGTCCACTGATTCAAATGTTAATCTCCTTTGGCAACACCCTCACAGACACACCCAGGAACAATTCTTTGCATCCTTCAATCCAATCAAGTTGATGCTCAGTATTAAGCATCACATCAACCAAATAGAAATGCTTTCTTTTATTATTTGGGAGTAAGGTAAGCAGTTGCATTATGTAAACAGCAAACTAGAAATGAAACACAAGTATTCTATTTCCTATTGTTATGATTCTACTGAGGTTCTGTCTGCAGATTAGCTTATTGATAATACGTGATGGCATCCTTGACAATGAGCCTAGTAGACCTCTAACCCTAGAGAGGGTAATTGATCAAGGACCCTGGGTGCTGTTCTCTGAAATTTATCACACCAAGACCACTCTTCCCACTGGCTTCTCCCAACCAGTGACTGAGCATGGCAGGGACACTAAGATAGGCTGGACCCTGGGAGACACCAGACCCCTCTGATGGCTGACTATGCTTTGAGGACTCTCTGAGTCTTGCTGAAACATTTTTAGGCTGCAAGGCAGTCTAAGATATTTGTACCCAAAGTACTCTCTCTCCCTTCCCTTGGGCCAGCCTTGCATCACTGTCTGGCTTTCCCTGATTCCATCACTGTTTTTTACCACCGGCTTTTTCCCTAATAAAATTCTTACATCTGTAATTCTCATCTTGGTGTGTGCTTGTCTGACGACATGGACTAACACATACATCTAGTAAAAGAGCAAGACTTACAATGCCTTGGTATTCTCACTAGCATTTGATTCTCTTCACACCACCTACGTCAAAATAGTTGAATGAAAGTGATCTTATTGGTAAAGGGGGTGGTGGTGGCTAAACAAGCAAATCTGGTGAAGAGTCAACAAGATTTTTACTGAGTCTTATGATCAGAAAGTCAAGTCCTAGAAGACCTTTGCTGAAACCTTACCCTTAACTACACTCACTAGGTGTTGTATTTCTCTCTTGTACTCACATTTCACGTAAGAGATAGGACGAAGTGAATGGACATTGGTTGGGTAGGATTTGATTCTCTGATCTCTAACAGATTTATTCAACATTGCCTGAATTTTTGAGGAAAAAGACCGACCGACTCAGATAACAATGAAATTGTCCTGACCCAGAGAAAAGAAAGTTAACAATATTTGATTTGCTATGAATGATCTATAAAACCATGAGATAACATTTTTCATGTATCAGATCGGCCAATATTTAAAAGATTGATCTCATCCAGGGTCAGTGAGGGGATATGGAAAAAAGCACCTTCGTTATACGTGCTAGGAGTATAAACAAGTAAAACTTGTAGTAAGGTTAATTGGCCAGGATCTATCAATATTAAAGATGGACATAATTTATGGTCCAGGAATCCTATTTTGGAATCTTTACTACAGAAATGTTTGTATAGGAATATAAATATTTTTGTACAAGGAGGCTGCTAATTACAGGGTTGTTTGCAGTAACAACACAGGAAGCAATCTCAATGGCCAAAAAGATGATTGATTAACTAAATTATAGTACATTCATATCATGGAATATTATGTGACTGTTAACAGGGCTGCCACTAGCCCAGAGGCCACCTTTGTGTAAATTTTTAAAAAATGCCATCCTCTGGGTGAACCAGGCACATGCTAGGATGCACTATTTGGTGAGTGGAGCATGGGCTGGATTTTAATCCACATTACCTTCTTCTGCCAGGTGCTTCTTTGCAATTCACAATCTGAGCAATATTTAGCAACCCACCTCCTAAGAAAATGCGATAGCACTAAATACAATGACATGGAAGGCTATCCACGATACTGTTAATGTTAATATCTTCCCCCCAAGAAAAGAAAAAAATTAAAAACTAGTAAAGTTGGAGAATGTGTTAGTTATCTATTATCGTATAATGATGTTTTGGCCTGGGCAACATGATGGGACCCCCATCTACACACACACAAAAAAGTTAGCTGGGTGTGGCAGCACATGCCTGTGGTCCCAGATACTAGGGAGGCTGAGGTGGGAGGATCCTTTGAGCCCAGGAGTTTGAGGCTGCAGTCAGCCATGATCATGCCACTGCACTCCTGCTTGGGCGATAGAGCGAGATAAATAAAATAAATAGATAAATAAATAAATAAATAAAATTCCTAAACGTAGCATCTTAACAAATAGTTATGATCTCACAGTTTCTGTGGGTCAGGATTCCTGGTACAGTTTAATCAGATCATCTGGCTCAGGGTCTGTCACAAAGCTGCCATCAAGGTGTTGGCTGGGGCTATGGCATTTCAAGGATCAGTTTCCTAGCTCATTCATGTGGTTGTTGGCAAGATTTAGTTCCTTGTCTGCTGCTGTACTGAGGTCCCACATTTCTCAAAGGCTGCTCGTTGGAGGCTGCCCTCACTTCCTTGGCTTCTCCATAAGGCAGCCGGCAACATGACAGCCAGCTTCCCTCCGAGTGAACAAGTGATAAGAGCCCAGAGAGAGGGCAAGCAGATGGAAGTCACAGTCTTTCATAACCTAATCTTGGAAGTGACATCCATCACTTTTGCAGTGCAGTAAGTCCTCACTTAACGTTGTCCATAGGTTCTTGGAAACTGCAACTTTAGGCAAAACGATGTACAATTAGACCAATTTTACCTTAGGCTAATTGATATAAACAAGAGTTAAATGCCTAAGGCATATTTCTGCTCACAAAAACATCACCAAGCTTCTAAATAAAGACTAAAACCCTTCTACTTTTAAACATTGAAATAAATATGGGCTATACATTTATTTAAGAAAGATTACTAAAAAGTAAAATAAGGGCCCGGTGCGGTGGCTCATGCCTGTAATACCAGGACTTTGGGAGGCTGAGGTGGGTGGATCACAAGGTCAGGCGTTTGAGACCAGCCTGGCCAATATGGTGAAACCCCATCTCTACTAAAAATATTAAAAATTAGCCAGGTGTGGTGGTGCATGCCTGTAGTCCCAGCTACATGGGAGGCTGAGGCAGGAGAATCGCTTGAACCTAGGAGGCAGAGTTTGCAGTGAGCCGAGATTACACCACTGCACTCCACCCTGGGTGACAGGGTGAGACTCCATCTCAAAAAAAAAAAAAAAAAAAGGGAAAATAATGATTTACTCAAGTTTTGGTGAGACGGTGTGTTATGGCAGTCGTCATGATGAGTTACACCAAGGAATAAGTGTTTGTCAAGTAAAATTGTAAGGTCCCATCACCATGCAGTTCAAAACCCAGCAACTATTCTTGTAAATTTAAGTTCCTTATAGATGCTAGATATTAGACCTTTGTCAGATGCATAGTTTGCTAATATTTTCTCTAATTTTTCTGTTTACTCTGTCAATAGTTTGTTTTGCTGTGCAGAAGCTCTTTCGTTTAATTAGATCCCATTTGCCCATTTTTGTTTTTGTTGCGATTGCTTGAAAAATGGGCAAAGGACATGAACAGACACTTTTCAAAAGAAGACATACCTGGAGCCAAAAAGTGTATTTTAAAAGTTCGATATCACTGATTATTAGAGAAATGCAAATCAAAACCACAATGAGATCCCATCTCACACCAGTCAGAATGGCTATTGTTAAAAAGTAAAAAAATAACAGATGCTGGCAAGGTTGCAGAGAAAAAGGAATGCTTATATACTGTTAGTGGAAGTGTAAATTAGTTCAATCATTGTGGAAAGCACTGTAGCGATTCTTCAAAGAACTAAAAACAGAACTACCATTTGACTTAGCAATCCCATTATTGCGTATATACCCAAAGGAATATGAATGATTCTACCATAAAGATACAAGCACGTGTATGTTCATTGCAGCACTATCCACAATAGCAAATACATGGAATCCACCAAAATGCCTATCAATGGAAGCATGGATAAAGAAAATGTGGTAAATATACACCATGGAATACTATGCAGCCATGAAAAAGGAGATCGTGTGCTTTACAGAAACATGGATGGGGCTAGATAGAGGCCGTTATTCTTACCAAATTAACAGAAAACCAAATACCACATGTTCTCACTTATAAGTGGGAGCTAAATGATGAGAACACATGGACACAAAGAGGGGAACAACAGACACTGGGCCCCACCAGAGGGTAGAGGGTGGCAGGAAGGAGAGGTGCAGAAAAAATAATTATTAGGTACTGGGCTTAGTCCCTGGGTGATTAAATGATCAGTACATCAAACCCTTGTGACACAAATTTACCTATATAGCAAACCTATACATGTGTATTAGTCTGATCTCATGCTGCTGATAAAGACACACCTTAGACTGGGCAACTTACAAAAGAAAGAGATTTATTGGACTTATAGTTCCACTTGACTGGAGGTGGGGCCCTCACGATCGTGGTGGAAGGTGAAAGGCACGACTCACACGGTAGCAGGCAAGAAAAGAGAGCTTGTATAGGGAAACTCCCATTTTTAAAACCATCAGATCTTGTGAGACTCATTCACTATCATGAGAACAGTGCAGGAAAAACTTGCCCCATAATTCAGTCACCTCCCATTGGGTTCCTCCCACGATAGGTGGGAATTGTGGGAGTTACAATTCAAGATGAGATTTGGGTGGGGACACAACCAAACCATATCAACATGTATCCTTGAACCTAAAATAAAACATTTAAAAACCTCAGCAATTACAAAATTACAAATAGAGAAGGCTGGCAGAGCACTGTCATGCCACATCATTTATGGTAGTGCATTTGTATGATTATCTGAGACTATGAATTTTTATTTTTACAATAATTTGTATTCATTCGTTCATTTTCCAAACTGCTTATTGCACTTCAGGTTCGGGGGTGGTCAGAGACTGTCTAGGCAGCTCAAGGATCAAGGGGGGATTTAGCCCTGGACAGGCCACCATGCCATCGCAGGGCACGCTCTCACACACACTCACACTGAGACCATATAGACACACCAGTGCACCTAACGGGCACAGCAAACTCCACACAGACAGTGGCAATGGCCAGGAATTGAGTTTTTTTCCTCATTAACATTATAATACAATGATGTTGAAGGAAAGGGCATTATTCAATCACCTGCTACATTCTATTTGTTAGAAACAAGCTACCAGCTTCATCCCACACACACGGGGAGTGGACCACTCAGTGGCATGAATACTAGAAGGTTGGAGGCATTTGGAATCGGCTTAGAAGCACCTACCACGGAGGATATGCATTGAACTGCAAATATGTAAATAGTTATTTCTGAGACAGAGAATTGAAGGAGGTTTTTTTCTTAAAAAACCTTTCAAACTTAAAAAGTTGTAAGAATAATATAAGGATCTCCTATATACCAGTGTTCCCAGATTAACTGTTTCCATTTCGCCCCATTCACTTTGTCATTCTTTCTGTCTATACCTAAGTTCATAGATGCATGCATATTATTCTTTCTTTCTGAATCATTTGAGGGTAAGTTGGTGATTTTGTGTCCCTTTATCTCTTAATATCTCTGTTGTTTATTTTCTAAGAGCAAAGATATTCTCTTACATAACCACAATGAAATACCAAAATCAGGAAATCAAACGTTAATATTATGCTATCACAGAATCCGTATTCAAATTTCATCAAATTTCTCAGGAATTCCTTCATATCTTTTTTCCCCTTGGTTCAGGATATGATCCAGGATCACGCATTTTATTTAGTTGTCATGGCTCTTTAGATTCATTTAATCTGAAACAGTTCCTCGGCCTTTCTGTGTTTTTCTTGATCTTGACATTTTTTGAAGAGTACGAGCCAGTTATTTTCTAGAATATTCCCCAGTTTAGGTTTGTTTGTGTTTCCTCATTGTTAGATGTAAGTTATCCATTTTGGGCAGGAATACCATAAAAGTATTTTACAGGCGCATTGGCTCACGCCTGTAATCCCAGCACTTTGGGAGGCCGAGGCAGGCGGATCACGAGGTCAGGAGATGGAGACCATCCTGGCTAAGACGGTGAAACCCCGTCTGTGCTAAAAAAACAAAAAAATTAGCCAGGCATGGTGGCAGGCACCTGTAGGCTGAGGCAGGAGAATGGTGTGAATCCGGGAGGCGGAGTTTGCAGTGAGCCGAGATGGTGCCACTGCACTCCAGCCTGGGGGACAGAGCAAGACTCCGTCTCAAAAAAAAAAAAAGGTATTGTTGAGGAGGGGTACTTTTAGTAAACATGTATTATTATTAAAATCTGTTAGAATAAAGATTCACCTTTGTAATTAAAACTGAATATTTCAATCCTAGAAAAAAAAAAGCCATCTTTTTCTGTGATCACCAATTGCACCACCCTTTCCCATGATAAATGACAGGTTATTGCTTTTGATGTTTATAGTGGATGCTGACCATGAGGTTCATTCATTCTCGCCATCCTCTGATCACAGCACTTTCTTGGATGCTTTAAATAAAAAACCAGACAGGGCGTGACAGTCATCAGTTAAACAAATAAATACTTTGAAAATGAAGTTTTAACACAGGGAATGACTCACTAATCTTTAATGGTTATCAACTGTGATTGTGGAATTCAGCTGGGGATCTCAGCAAAAATTCAATTCTGGTTAATGCCAACATTACCTGGCCAATGATAATATTAGCAATTCAGCCAATCTTCAAAGGACAAGGAGAACTTTCTAATTTTAGGACCAGCATTATTAGCATTTCAGATGAATGGGTGATTACTTTTAAACACTGCAGCTAGAAGAATAGTAACTAAACTTATGGTAGCTTTACCTCTGGTGAGGAGATGGAAGAAAAGAAATGGTGTTGAAAGAGGAGGAAATCACATTAGAGACTGCATCTAAGCATGCATTGCATTCAAAGATGTGTTATTTCTGTGTGATCCTATAATGTCTTCTTGATCACGGTTGTTCATGCATATTTTATGAGGTCTGGCCATGGGACCTTAGCCTTCTGAACAGACACTGGCCAGGTAGACTATAAATTACAGATAAACAATGCAACCAGGGACTGTTTAACCACTAATGGCTTTGGGTTTTGCAGTTGGAAGGGCAAGGGGGTCCTTTCTGGAATGTTCCCATGGGCACCAAGCATTTGAACTCATGATCAGCCCTGGTGCTGCAAAGTGCTGCTCATCAGGAAAGCTGAATTCTGCACTTGGACTGCCTGGCTTGGTTGCATACAGTTGTTGCTCCCTTTCTCTCTCATGAACACAGGGCTGGATTTTTGACCTCCATATTGCTCCAAACTGGCATAGTTTCCCAATATTCTCTTTCCCAACTGGCTCAGTGCATGGCCGGAAGCTGCCACACTCACTTTCCACTCTCCTGATTCCCATCTTATTATCAGATTTTCTCCCTTTCTCCTTCACAGGAGACTCTGGGGAAGGGATTGTTTTGGCTGGAATTTGACAAGGCACAGGTGGTTTTACCAGCTGCAAGTTCTTTAGTTCTTGTTGGCCGCCCACCAACTCTTGGTCTTTTCACAGTCCTTTCTGTGGTAGTGGTGGAGGAGGAGGGGCAGGAAGGGACAGTAAGTCCTTGATGTTGTTGTTCCACATCAGCAGCTGTCTCAGGTTGGCATTGAGTCCGGAGTGTTCTTCGGGAAGGTTTTTTTTTTTTTTTTTTTTTTTCCTCTTGAGATTGGAGAGAGCTGGAGGAAACAGCCAAAACCTGACAGCTCTGCCTGCATCTTGGTCAGTTCGCCTGGGGGGTGTCAGGGCCGCTGCTCCCCTCTGCACACATGCCTGCCCCAGTTGCGCCCGGCTCCCACGCTCACTTCTCCGCCACCTTCAGCCTCAAAAATTCAGGCTCACACTCGGCTGCCTGCCTCTTCACTCCCTGGCTGGTTGGAGTCCAATGACACCAGCATCGTCTCCCAAAATAGACGAAAATAATCCTCAGCTCGGTCTCTCAAATGCCTCTTTTTGAGGAAAGAAAAAAGGAACTTAAAACTTGAAAGCGTTTTTCCTTCTTCCTCTTCCTTTCCCAGCATCTTTTTGATAGCAACAATAAAACACTTGAATGTGCTGTTTGACCTCCTGGGCCACCCCGTTCACTGTTCTCTTCTCAGCCTTTTTTTATTTTGAAAACATTAATTTGACCCCTTTCCTTAGTACGGTTTCAAGCCCCTGCTCAGGTTTCCTCAGACTTTCCTTCCTGTGAGGCTTTGCTTGAAAAGCTTGGTTCTGTGCTCTCCTTGATGTGTGTGGGCGCGCGCCTCCCCCATTAATCTGAACCCGCGTGAAAGGGGAAGCTGAAATGGCCCTTTATTGGTTAATTCCTCTCCCCCTTCTTTCCTCGTTCTTTCCTCTGATCCTTCTATTTTCATTTCTCTCTGCCCTCCTCCTCCCTAATCGCCTCATCCCTCAGCGCTAGACAAATACTGGAATCTTCACGTTGGTGTGAGCTGATTAGAACCAAAGTCTGCCTAGCAAAACCTCCACCCAGGGTGGGGGGCAAACCCCATTGAGGTCCCTAGGGATTTCCAGGGGCTCTGACATCATCCTTTTCCTCCCTTCCCATTAGAGCTGCACAAAGTGCTGATTCCTTAATTACCCAATCGTTTCCTGGGATTTTCACAACTCCTACCTCACCCCATCGTCAATCATACACTATCATCTGTCTCACGATTATTCAATACCTTACCCTGCTCTGACTTGTAAAAGAAAGTTATGGGAGGCATATTTTGGTAGATTTTGCGTGTGCAGTCAGGTTCTCCTAGTCCGGAATCTGTTCCTCCAGAGAATATAAGTCCATTAGCTATTTAATAATGCTTTGTTGATATTCCACCTCTTTCTGTTTGCTTTGCACACAGAACATTTCTTTGATACTCAAACAACCTGGACTGAAGGCAAAAAGATATTCAGGTGAGAGTGTCAGGTGTATGCTTTTTTTTAGAACAGTGGGGCAAAAGTGAGACAGCAGAAAGGGCAGTGGTGGAGAAGGGGATGAGTAGAGGAAAGGTAGGGAAATTTTCCTGCCTCCCAGAGTTTCCTGAGGGAAGACATGGTGGTCCTGCTACATTGTTAAGTACAGACTCCCAGAACCTCAGAGACATGCATCGTCAAAGATGGGTATAAACACACATTCTGAAGCCCCATATAAATGAGTTTTAAATTACCCACTGCTTTGGATTTTCCAAGCCTCTTTTTTTATCTTCTTCAACCAGAACAACCAGGAATGGTTATTATTTGATTTGGCCAGCACCAGCATTTTTTTAAAAGCCCTAATTTTGTCTTATATGTCATTGCAAAGTATTCATCATACTTAGGGGATGCTGGATACATCTGTCAATTCAAAGGAGAACATATGCATTTTCCTATCTGACTCTCTTTGCTTCAAGGGCCCAGCAATGCAAATCTTTAGCAATATTCTTTTCCCAGTAAGAGCTCACATCCAATCTGAATGCTAAATAATGTTGTCATGAGGTTGCATGGGCACTGGTTAAGATCTATGCCCAAACTATAATGAATCTCTCTTCTACATAACTGTTATTGTGGCCAAAATTGGTGAACAGCCCATCCTCAAGGGAGTAGTGGGAGGAGACCAGAATATTGTGTTGGATTCTGTCCTGGACATATCTTCAGCTAGACTCCTGGAGCAGTTTAAATCAAAGGCTGGGCTGAGCAGGCCTGAATGGCTTTCAAATGACAGATTTATGGAGGGAGGCCTAATTAGATCATGGTAATTTGTAGTACGACAATATCTTTTGCTCAAGATCTCAAAGCAAATTTCTGCCTTGATAGGTGGGCAAAACAAAGACCCACAAATGTCAAAGGATACTCTCAATGTCACAAAATAAATCCCTGGGCAGCTCAGGATATGAGTCACGCCTTGCCTTTGTAAAACACTCTACCATTTTGCTACGCATTCAAATAATTTCATCTCATTTGAGTGTCACAAAATTCTGTGGTGTAGGTAGGAAAGAGGCCAGTATTACCTCCATTTTAGAGAAACAAAAAGCAGAGGCATTGGCTGGTTGGGCAACTTGCCCAAGACCATATAGTCAATAGCAGGGTTGATTTTTCTACACTTCGTGTGGATTGACAAGGGTTCTCAAAAAATGATGTGGGAGGACTCTAAGCATGAAGACAAAAGGAAACCTCAAGATACTGAGATTCTGCTTCTAATGACTTAGCAAAAAGGAACATGGCTGAAGAATACAAGCCACAGAGAAGCCAAACTGGGGAATAGTAACAAGTCAAAGGCTTAAAATGGATTGCAAACCAAAGTGTTAGGGATACACAGAAGCCTGGAGTTTGCATATCATGGTACCGCCTTGGCCAAACAATCCTATTATATGTGTGTAGGCATGAGGGGACTGTGGTGGCATGGCAGTCATTTGAGAGATGCCAACGGAGATGGCAGTGCCCTGAAAGGACAGGAACAATAGTGGATGGAATTTCTGAATGCTCTTCCCATGGCCTCTCCGTCATAGGATCATAGAGAGTTACCTGGCCTGCCTGGTGAGATTGTCCGGTCTAGGTGACCATCCATCCATGTAATTCATTGGGAATCCTCTTCCTGTTGGTGCCTGTCATTGTGGTTGGGGCGATGGATTTTGCCATTATGCAAGTTGCTTTCCATTAAAGAATTAAAACACATGCCCAACTAACAATGAGCAAGGTGGAAGGTAATATGTGTAACAAAAAAGGTGTCTCTTGGTCCCTTGTTTGCTATGCTGGCTTGTGATGGGCATCATCTGGATTGAGGCTTATTCTTTTTGGTTTCCCCAGCAGGACTCTGCACATGACTAGGTCTCAAAAATATTTGCTGACATCCAGATCATGGATTTTCCCACCTTTTGGTCTCTTGAGATCTCTTACTAAAATAAATCTTAAGAGACAACTGACCTACATCAGTAGTTTGGGTGTTTGTGTATATTCCTTTTTTCTCTCTGTCTCTGTTTCTCTCTGTCTGTCTCTCTGAATATGAATACTCTGCCATTTTGGAGATGGAGCCACTACCTACTACTAAGTGAGCCATTATGATTAAATGCAATGGCAGAGAATTTAATTTTCTACTACTTAAGTGTCCCCAGCATGTTAGGGAAAACCTTAACTCATTTGTGCCTAGTGTTCCATTATTGGAACGCTAAGCTTATGGGAATTACTTATATCCTACTGCTCAAGGTCATCACTAAGGTCTGAGTTTTCACACACAAAAATTGCATATTCTGGCATAAATGGGTTAAACAGAGCTATACACATTTTAGCAAATACGAATACCTTCATTCTTAGGGAATAAACAAAAAGAAATAAATGAGTTTCCCGTTTTCAATGAGGTCACATCACAGGGTCCTCAGTCCAGGCTCACTCTGCCTCCTCCTCAGAATTAATCCTGAGTGGGCAGATCATGGATGGGATGGGTGGGAGGTAGCTTTGGGGACTTGCAGAATCTCGAGACAGTCTCCCCTGACTGTTTAAGCACATGGATTATGACAAAAATCACAAACTGTGAACTTAGCAGATTCTCCCAGAACAGGAGGGGAAGGTGATAGCCTTCTCCCAAGTCAGAGGAAGGATGGGTATTGAATAAATCACAACAAATATGTGATCTGTCCTGCGAATGATATGAAAAATTAAATATGAAGAAAGTGAAGACAGGCCTTCTCAAATGACAGAGCTGCAGAGAGGGCGAAGGGGGAGGCAGAGGGAGGCAGCAGGGGGGAGGAGGCAGAGTGCTAAATTTGTGAAAAGAAAAACACTGATGCTGTGCATAGTCTGAAAGATGACATGTTTTCCTAGTCCAGATGGCAGTTTTTAAAGAGTTTTAAGTTGCATTTTCTGATTGAACAGACTTTGCTTGGCTACTGTTATTAATGTTAGAAATCAGGGCTTGGGCTCCGGTTTTCTCACCAGTGCAGGTTGACACTGCTGTTCAGGTGAAGGAGAGTTCAGAATCTCAGAGAGCAGCAGCAGCTTGTGCTTCTGGGGAAATGGAAGGATGACTCCCAGGCAGCCGATCCCACCACTCCATAAAATAGAAGAACCTTGGCTCCCCTTGTGAATTATCTTTGTGATTTGGAAGACAAATACCTCTGCTGAGTTGTCTATGAACAGGTGCTGCAGATGGTTGGACCCTGGTTCTTACAGGCTGTGCTGGAAGTGAGGGAAGCGATTTCACTCTCGTTCAGTCCTCCTAAGTGGTTAGGTAAGAGTGTGCTCTTGGAAGATATTGAGTGATGTGCAATATAAGTAACTCTGAGGGACAGTAGGGGTGGTAGGTTACCATGTTGGGTCTCGGTGTGAATAGATAATGTATTATACAAAGTTGCATAAAGTCATCGTGCAAGTTGGAGATGTATCACCATTCCTTTTGCTGAAAGGCAGTGCTGAATACTTTTTGTTAGGGAATCCCAGGCAATAGGAAATTCCTCAGAATCCTTTCTCATCTTGATATTGGAATCGAAGGGCTACTTTAATAAGATCAAAGGTCTTCAAGGGAAGCAAGAAAAAGAGGGCACCAAAATACCTTCCAGAGTGTTTTGCTCTTCTTGAGAATTCTAGATAATGATGCATGGCCCACTCCTTTGTTCAGAGATGTCAGCCTGTGAATCAGAAGCAAAGCTCCCTCTTGGTTTTAGTTGTCACTGATGTCTATTTATAGTCATGGCCAAATGTGACCTCATCCTCCAGGTTTTGCAAGCTCAGCAAAATGAGGCCAGGTTAGCCTGGCCACAGGTCTCCGAGGAGCACCCCAGATGCTGCAGTGTGTCTTGTCAGCAATGCCAAGGTTTTTCTCTTTCTGTTACTCCTCAAATGCCTTTCAGCTCAGCCTGTCAGAAAACAAGGTGTTTGGAGGAGCCATCTTTGAGGTCAGGAAGAAAATGGAAGCCCATGAATATGTGCAAGAGTTGCTAATTTTTCCATGTCCCTCTGTCTCTCTTCATTCTTCTGTTTTTTTCCCCGTTTTCTTCTCTGTCTCTCTCTCTTTTTTTTTTTGAAGAATGGAATGGAGAAAGCATAAAATAGTGAACCAATGCAAGATGGGATAAATCTCTGATGGAAGAATTCTCTTGAGGACAGACCACTAAGAGTTTCCAGGGATTCAAGTGGGACCCTCATCCTTTCTCATAAGCATTTGAATGTTGGGACCCACTCAGACCACACAGCTGAGAAAAGACAGCTCTTGTCTTGGGAGAAGTCAAGGTATTTTGATGCCTTCCTTTTCTTACTTCCCTTGAAGTTGTTTTATCTTATTAAAGTATCCCTTGGATTCCAATATCAAGATGAGAAAGGTTTCTGTGGAATTCCCTATTGCCTGGGATTCCCTAAGAAAAAATATTCAGCACTGCCTTACAGCCAAAGGGATGGTGATACATCTCCAGTTGCACAATGATTTAGAGCTCTCCCTAATTTCACAGTCCATTTCTTGGGGCCCCTTTTTTTCTCCAATCAATATTTACTGGACACCTATGTGCCAGGCTACTGCAGAAGTCAACTGCTATCCTTTCTCCTGGGGTTTTTCATCCTCAGTTTGAGGAAAACTGAGTTCATGAAAAAGTTAGAGCTTTATCTTTAAAAACCAGCTCCATTTCTATGACACAGTCTACCTTGTTGAAGTCAATGAAAAATGTTCCCTATTGAAATCCAAGAGTCTTTATCAAGCTAGTTATTCCTTCCTTCTTTTTTCATTTCATAAATATTTATTCAGCATGACTGAAATAGTGTGTCTTCAAGTCTACAAAATCATAGGAATCAGCTGATTTAGTCGATTCAGTTGAAATATCTGTGTAGCCAATGGTTAAAGAAACTTGCCTCTTTAATCAAGAACGATTTCTGGGTCTGCATGTTGGTAGGGTGAGGGTGGGTAACATTATGTGGGGCCTGGTACAGAATGGTTTCCACAGAAGGAGTACCAATTGACCAATGCAGATCAAAATGCAGGGTACTCAGAGAACCTGAAGAATCAAGGGGGAAAACACAGGAATGAGGAGAGTTCTGCATCATTTGGGGAAAATCCAAAGGCCTTATACCTAGGAAGAGAGCATATGTTCTGCTCTCAACTTTTACCAGTAAAAACCATACTTAAACACCATTTGTGTCATAACAAAAATGCATTCTAAAATGAAACCTACTTTGATTTTTTGAAGTGTGTTTCAACTTGAGCTTTTCTAACATGAGGTTGGTCTGAGATAAAGACAAACAAAATCAAGGAGTAAAAACATACAAGAGATACAAATATTCCTCTCTCACCAACATCCCTATAAACTAAAATCCCAAGCAGCTTCTTTGATTTCATTTTTGGTAATTGCAACAGAAAATTGCATCTGGACTGACAATGTGTATGCCACTCTTCAGCCCAATGTGCTTACAAATTGCCAAGTTATAGCAAACCTTCAGCAGAAAAGGTGGAGATTTCTCGTAGATATACTGGCAAACCCCTTAAGAGCAATGACACTTACAGCCACCATGTCCTCGGAAAAAGAAATGAACTGGAAGCTGTACATCAGGGTAATCATCAATGTCAACCGAGTCTTGATTTTTCTTCTCACCCCCTCTTCCAATAATCTGGCTTTCAAAATTGCATCTGCTGTTCTCCCTTTAGTAGATACGAAAATTATACAACATCTAGTTGGAATTCTCCTTGTTTCTCTTTACTTTTGCCTCCTAGAAATTTCTTTAAGATAAATCTAGATATTTATCAGGAGCAGAGGGAAAAATATAGACAAATCTCTATCACATAGGTGGGTAATCAATTTTTAAAAGCTGGAATACAAATATTTTAGCAAATATTTGATTCCATACTAGTTTCCCTGCCCCACTCAGAACTCTCCTGGTCATCTGCCCCAGGTTGTCAGTGAGTCAGTTTTAAAGAAATTCAATCCTGTTTCAATATTTACCTGAGTGGATCATGAACAGTTCTTAACCAAAGAGAACTGACTTTCACGTACATCACTGTGTGGGATTAATATATCTCTGTAGTTATGAAGGCTGTAGAGTGAATTGGAGTTAAAAGTGGATGTTAGAACTTTCACTATCCTGCAGCAGTGGCTGCCAACTTTGGGGTCCAGACATTCTGAGTTTACAGAGTGACTTCAAGGGGTCAGTGACCCCCTCTGTCCATAAGCATCATTTGTGTACAGAATGAATGTCACAGGATGCCAGGGGTTATAACAGGGTGCTTATCCCCGAAGAGGCTGGAAGTCTTTTCTAGGACAAACAACTTTCCGGGTTTCATCCGGGGCTTTTGTCAAGTTCCCTGGAAGAGTGAAGAATCTGATCCACTCCCTGACAGAACACAAACAACACCATGACATATGCACAACCCCAACACTAAATAGCAATAACATGCTTGTGTGTATGTGTTTTTGTTTGTTTGATGCCTAGGGCCATGTCTATACATATAAGCCAGCTTAGAAAAAAATATACCAACATCCACTTAGTCTCACACAATAATTTCAAACAATTATTAACCAATTCCTTTGATGGTGCTCAAAATAAGCGGTTGTTCGGCAAAAATCAACTGCTGTTTCATCCTATTTCCTACGAGGTAAACAAGGGCTGAATCTCCCTCTGTTTTTGGTAATACCTGGCCAAAAAGAGGTGTTTACTGAATACAATTCACTTGTTTATATACTGCAAGTAATTATACCTTAATAATAATAGTAATCTTCACTAGAATATAGTATTGTTTTTGTCTTTTTAAACATACAGGACTTCTAGAGAGTGTTAAATGGTCATATGGTAAAAATTCCCAATAAAACAGGAAAACAATAGAAAGATACGCAGTCTCGTGTTCCTTAATAGATTCAACATTGTGCAAGAAGTCAATGTCCAGTCCTCTAAATAATTATCAGTCAGCCCCATCATACTAAAGTGGATTTCTATCAATATTGAGGTTAGCTTTGCTTTGCCTTGGTTGACCCCGAGTGGGAAAGGAAGAATAGCCCGGGCACACCTAATGGCTACTTGCCGTCAGGCAGCCTACGAAGGGCAAGTGTACTGAAGCAGCAGAATCAATCACTGGACTCATTAACCTGGCAGCCTCCCACCCTCCCACAGGCTCCCAGCCTCACAACTTCCCACCGCCCTCCCTTCTCTGTGCTCTCAACTCACTCAACTCACCTTCAAGGGGCCATGCACCTGCTCACTATACCACACTTCCCTCCTGGCCCACAAGTCCTTGCAAATGTGCAGCTGAAACTTACAAGAGAATATTTCCAAAACAAAACCCTCATTGGCCCCAGCACACACACATGCATGCACACACACACACACACACATAAACATACACACACATGCACACACACATGCACACACATACACAGATTCCACCAGTGTCGTGTCATCTGCTCACTTTCCTAGGCCTCTCATCCTTTCTGCCCCCACCACCTCAAGCTCTGGCTGTCAGTCCAAGGACGCCATGCTGCCTGCATTGTGAGACCCTCACGGCCGCTGCCTTCCCTCTCTCCTGCTTGGAAGCGGCCGCTTCCCATCAGGGCTCTGTTTGCCAGCCCTGTACTGTACTTCATTAGGCAGCTCTATTTAATGGTTTCAACAAAAGCCATCATTTTAGCCCAACTGCCTTGACTAAATTAAAATTTCCAATCTCTGCTTTAGTGTTCTGCAACTGATGGATACATAAGCAAAACTGGTCAACATCTGCCAGGGGGTTGGCCAAAAGTTCTGTAAAGATGTACTTCGCATTTCTGAAGCATGTGCAAAGTAACAGCGTCCTTATCCTCCTGAGAGCTCTCATGGTTTTACTTCACCATTTGTTCAAACACACTTTAGCTGCGTATGAGCCATACAGTTGATTCTCCCCTTGGTTGCCGTTTTATCTGTAGTGTCATT
This sequence comes from Trachypithecus francoisi, assembly GCF_009764315.1. NCBI lineage: Eukaryota > Metazoa > Chordata > Mammalia > Primates > Cercopithecidae > Trachypithecus > Trachypithecus francoisi. The sequence goes on along the minus strand of NW_022681470.1, from coordinate 71,106,304 downwards.
TTGAGTAATTGGGGTATGGTAGCTGATCAACTTACAGGTTTCTCATTGGCAGAAAGGGACCGTATTGGCACCAAGAAAGAATATGATGGGTCCTCTCAGTGCATAAGCAAGTGTCCCTCTCTTGCACTTGGCTACCCAAGGCCATTACAAAATAAGCTTAATAAAGCCTCCAAGTGTATATGTCTTCACTCTTCCCAGGCAGAGGGAGGCACCTATAGAAGAAACATTGCAAACCAATGTGGAAAGATGGTCAATGTACATATTTAGTCAGTGATCCATGAAAGTTTTTGAATTAGTTTTTAAAGCTTTGTTAAGACCAGAACGCACAGATGTTGAAAACAAGTTCAGATGTAGCGACAGATGGTATTTGATTATGAAGCAGACTGTTCATATAATACAAAGATGCTGCTTCTGCCATACACAAGTAACTGCAGAGAGTGCAGTAGAAATTTTGGAAGGCAGGCGGTTCGAGAGGGTCTTTGTGCAGCAATAACTTTCCCATTTTCCAACAGTGCTAGAATTGGGATAATTTTCCCCTATTCTTCTCAATCAGCACCACTCTCTGCTCTTTCAGGCCCCTTCTCTTTTTCCAGTCTCTGTTTCTCCAGCCTTAAAACTCCTTTCTCCTTTCAGTGAGTTGCCTTACCTAGCCATTGCATCTTTTACAACGATGTCAAGTTAGAGAAATGCATGGCGTCACTGAGGCAGGCCTGTGCCTAAAGTTAGAGAGAAATGGTAAATGATTGTCAATGCTTCGATAAGTGAAGGAAAAACATTTCTCATCAATTACATTTTGCTATGAGAACTCAGTCTTTAAACAGAAGCCAGGATAACGACTTCCAATGTGCTGCCACACGTGTGAGGCTGAGTTTCCTGCCGGCACAGCATGAGCATCACTGAGACTCAGCTGCTTCTTCTGTAAAATGGGAATAAGGGTTGCCCTGCTTATCTCTCCAGGGTGCCAGGAAGATCCTATAGGATGCTGCCTTAGTAAGTGTCTTGAGAAATAGGAAGTGTTATTCATATGCATGGAACTGTCATTGTCAAGATCAGAAACATGATTCTGAGAGCTGGGAGGGGTGGGGGGTGGGTATCAGACGTTGAAAGGAGAAATTGCCCTGTACTTTGGGAGTTCTCAATGAGAAATCCACTTCCTTCTTCCATGTAGGTCCTAGAAAAGTGCTGCGGTATCAGAAGTTCTGCTCATTAAACATGGTGAGAGCAGCAGAACCCCTGGCTGGAGAGCCACGCTCTACATGATTGCTTTACATTTTCACAACAGGGACTTTTGGGGATCAGTCATTTAGAGAGCATGTGGCGCCAGACCCTGGCCAATGGTAGAGTTTCTTGGTGAAGGTTCTGGTTGTCGTGCCAAGGAGAGAGACAAGTTTAGAAAACAAGAAGAGGGATTCGATTGCCTCAGTTCTAGCAGCTTTTACAGTCCAAGCTTTTAAGTCTAGGTAAGCTACCAGACCTTGTTTCTTAAAGGTTTTTATGGCCCTGCTGCTTTTCTTTCTCAACACATTTGTGTGCCTGTCTGTGTCATGGTGTTGATGTGGGTGGGGGAGGGATGATGAACCAGGGAAACGCCAGCACAGTCTCATTCCTGCACAACTCACAAGCCCACCGCCCGTCCCCTGCAATCCAAGTCTCTTGTTTTGAAGAGCTTCCTGTGTGCCAAATAATATTTAACAAACACAGATGAGCAATAGGAGATGAGGGAAAGAACCGGCATGCCAAGATATATTGGAGAAGATTTCAAGGGAATGTTGTCAATGACACAGCTCCAGTGGAGAAGGGGGTGTGTAGGGAGTAGAGAGGAGTCCAGGATAGAGGTGGATGGAAGGAGCCGAGAGCAGTTTTCAGGAATCCTCCCATTGTGGGATGCCATCCTGCGATATTTTACATGCTGTTCTTACACAGTGTATCCTTTCTTCTCTTTTGTTTACTTCATTGGTCTGCAGGCCAATGAAATCAACCTAGTTTAATTGAAGGTAGTGCTGATATGACACTGAATTATAATAAATGCCTAATGTTTGACTGGCCAATAAGAAAAGGAATTTCTAGTCTCCCTCCAATTTGCAAAGGTATGTTGAAGTTCATTGTATCTTTATTGCCGACAGGATCAGTGATATAATTTTGTGGGGCTCAATTCAAAATAAAAATGTATGACACCTTGTTCAAAAATTACTAAGAATTTCAAGAGGACAAGAGCAGAGCAGTGAAGTAAATGTGGGACCCTCTCAAGCACAGGGCCCTGTGTGATTGTACCAGCTGCATGCTCACAGCGTTGGCTCTGATTGCAGGAGGAGGATGCAGAGCAAACTTCTCTGCCCAGCTCCCTTTCCCTGCAGCACTTGGGAGACTTCTATGGTCTCAGCATCAATGTATTGAACTGGAAGACATGAACAGATGACCCAGGATGAAGAAGGAAATAGATGGCAGTGACCACAGATCCTGCATAGAAAGTGAGATGGAGTAAAAACAGGCTGGACAAGGATTCAGAAGTCCTGGCTTTACTCTCAAATCCTATCACTAATCTGATTTATAAACTTACCCCTGAGAGTGGGATAATCAAGCCTTCTTGCTCTGTGAGTCTTCCAGCATTGATGGGAGCCTGGGGATGATGAGGTGGGTGTCAAAGCATGGGGCACAGAGAACTGGCAAGTGGGTGCTCTTGCTTCAGACAATGTACACTGCAGAGTAGGGGCAGGTGAGTGGATGAACCAGCCAGTCAGGATTTATGAGGTGGCCCTCATGCTCTGTACTGTGGGGGGTGTCAGAGTTACTGCAGTGATAATGACGCAGACGCTGGTTGCTTGGAACCAGGCTGATGTCTCCCTTTTCTGAGTATTCCCCTTGCCCCAGACCCAGGGAGACTATTTAAGTGAAGGTAGGTAAGTCCTTAGAAGCACATGGACCACCCATGAATGTTCACTGGGGCAGGGAAACCAGCCCTGGAAGAGCCTATGTTAACCTTTCAGAATTACCGAATTACAAATAACGGTGAACTTAGTGATGTACAGAAATAATATCTCTTTTCTAAGGAGTAAGTACTGTTTGATTAGAGTTCCATTAAATAGCAAGACGCACAGCTTCAGATGCAGAGAAGAGAGGTGGGAGAGGTGTTTGGTCCTGACTCAGGCTCTGTCCTCTTTCTGGTCTTTTCTCTGACAGCTGTGTTTGATGAGGACTGATCAGGCCATCCCCCTATCCCCTTTCATTTCTGTACCGCCACCCTCCCCATCCCTACCTTCCCTCCATCACTCTGCATGGAGGGCAGGAATCTCTAAGGGAAGCATTGCCATCACTGTGACTGGGACCACTCTTCCCAAATGAGCCTGATTTGTGTGTCCTGTTTTTGGGGGAAATTGCCCCTATTAAAGTGAGAGTGCCCAGACAGCCCATGCCCACATTCCTGCCTCACAGAAACTATAAGATAATGAATTTGCATTGCTTTAAACCACCAAATTTGTGGCAATTTGTTACAAAGCCATAGAAAATGCATACATGTGGCAATATTTTTTGATCATATAGTAATAGCTACCACTTATTGGGTATCTATTGTGTACCTGGTTTACTACTAGAGGATTTATACCTGTTCTCTTAATTGTCACAGCAACCTGGTGACGGAGGTATTTTGAAGCTTGTTTTAGGGAAGATAAAACTGTGGGTCAAGTCACTTGTTTAAGAGCTAAGAGATTGGGTGGGGAATTTGAACCCAGCTCTGTCTTATGCTAGATCTCATGTCAACTAAGCATAATTACCTTTTATTGTGATTTCTGCCCTTCTTTCCCAGCCTTCATTCAATCTATTGTATTACTGGTTTGGTAACATATCAAGACTCTGCTCTGCACTTGTATTTGCTTGTTTTCATTCTCATTTCTGCAAAGTGCTTGGTAAACCTAGCTCATATCCTGTCCAAATCACCGAGCACCAAGCCCTCCTTCACAGACTCATAGCATCCCTTTGCCTCAAATATGATTCCCCTGATCTGGCACCTTTGCTCCCTCCTGGGATGGGGTTCCTGGGGGTGTAACCCTTTAGGCTCCAGTGACTTCTCACAAGGGCAACACCACCCAAACAGACACTGCCGTTGACATTGTAGTATACATTTGTTTTCTATAGTTTTGTAGCAAATTATCACAAATTTAGTGGCTTAAAGCAACAAAAATTTATTATCTCAGCATTTCCAAGGGGCAGGAGTCTTGGTATCAGTGAGTTGGGTTCTCGACTCAGGGTCTCACCATGCTGAAGTCAAGGTGTCAGCCACGACTGTGATCCGAGGTAAGTCATGGGATTCTCTTTCTGGTTCTCCAGTTGTCGGCAGGATTCAGTTATTGTGGTTGTAGGACTAAAGTCCCTGTTTTCTTCCTGGCTGGTGAGTAGGGATCACTTTCAGTACTTAGAGGCTGCCGTCAAGTCCTTGCCATGGCCTCCTTCATAGACAGTTCGCACATGGTTGTTTGCTTTTTCAAGGCCAACAGGAGACTCTCTTTTAAGAGGTTAGCTAATTAGACCAGGCACACTCAGGATAATCTCTCTGTTGATGAACTCAAAGTCAATTGCTTAGGAACCTTAATTATATCTGCAAAATATCTTCACCTTTGCCATGTAATGTAACCTAATCATGGAAGTTATTTTCTCATCACCTTCACAGGTTCTGCCCATGTTCCAAGTACGAGGACTATACAAGACATGCACACCAGCTAATGGGTACCTTGAGAGCTGCCCAAATACTGCCTGCCATGCAGAATTGAAGAGAGTGCAGCTATCTCTGAAGACAAGAGGTCCCTGAGACATTAGCACATAGCTGCTGTAATTCTAAAAGATGATTGAGGGAACTCCCATGTAGATGACAGCAGTTGCATATCATGGTCTTCCAAGGTAGACTGTAATGCTGATGGCTTGGAGGCCCCTCATCCAGAGATGTTCAGAACTGCCTTCCAGTTTGCCCCTTCCTACAGTTAGTGACACATTTTCCTCCCATGCACTTTGTTTCTCTTACTTATACTAGGGGGAAAATTATCACTCTTTTTTTCCTGGAAAAAAAATTTATTATCAGTGCTTGCAATGTTCCTTTTTCCTCTCGATTTCTAACAGGGAATGATTATTGCTTGTAGGGGCAGCTGTCAGGTTCTCCTTTGTTGTGGAAAACCTAGGTGATGGGCATATGATAGAGAATATGAAAGAAATCTGAGACCTTCATAGACCAGATAATGTAGTAGTTGAGAGCATAAACTCTGGAGCCAGACAGACTGGGGTCAAATTCTAGGGTGGGAGTTTCTACTTCAGATGGGATTGTCAAGGAATGTCTCCAAAATAAGGTGACATTTAATCAGAGACCAGAAGGAAGTAGGCAACGGAACCATGTGGCTATCTGAGGGTTGAACATCCCAGATAACAGGAATAGCAAGTTCAAAGGGTCTGAGGCTGGGATGTTCTCCGTGTGTTTCAGCAACAGCAAGGAGGCCTGGATGACTAAAACAGCAGGATGAAGAGAATGATTGGGAGATAGAGTCAGAGAGATCATGGGGTCCACTTATGTAGAGCCTTGAGGCCATGGGGAAGACTTTGACTTTTACTCTAAGTGAGACTAGCTTTTGAAATAAGAAGGGTTTTGAAATGACATGATCTCACATTTTAAAGGGATCACTGTAGCTGCTGTGTTGAGAATATGTTGTAGAATGGGGCAAAGGCAGAAGCCGAGAGATCAGGTGAGAATAATATGGCTTAGATCAGCATTATATAGTAAGGTGGGAAGTGCTGGCATCTTGATACAGTTCTGAATGTTAGAGCTTACAAGGTTTGCTTATGAGTCAGATATGAGATGTGAGAGAAAAATAAAATCAAAGACCTGTCCACGGTTTTTGGTCTCAGCAATTAGAAGGATAGAGTTGAATTTACCCAGCCAGGGAAGACTGTGGGGGAGAATAGGCTTGGCCAGGCAGAGAAATTAGTAGTTCCATTTTGGGTATGTTAAACTCGAAATGTTTACTAGACCTCCACGTGGAAATGTTGAATAGATAGTTGGATATAAGAGTCTGGGAGTTCATCCAGCAGGAGCTCCACATTTGGGAGCTGTCAGTGCATAGATAATATTTCAATCCTTGAGACTGGTTAAGATCACTTAGGTGTGGTACATAACAGAGATAAGTCTCATAGTCATTCTAAGGTGCTCCTAGTCCTGGTTTCCTTTGTAACTTCAAATATCGCTAAATAAATCTCTAGTTCTAGTTCTACCACCTTTAGATTGTTTCTTCTGACTTTCCAGGTGAATGTATTAATAGCTCCACTTTCTCTCTACCTCTTAACTTTGGTCAATCATACCTTTGCTTTTTCATTGTCAAGGTTAATAACATTTACATTATTCTCTAACCATCCTTTCAGTCCTCTCTGTTAGGTCCATATATTGCTTCTCAATGGTAAACACACACACACACACACACACACACACACACAGCAAACAGCATTTGTATTATTACAATTTATAAATTTTTGACCCTCCTAAGCCAGGCGGTGCCAGAACTATATTTTCTTCTTTACTAGTTCATAGTCACTCATTAAATAAATAGTTATCAATTCCCTGATATATCTCAGGCACCGTTTTAGGTGTTAGCATTACACAGAGCAAATTGCCTGTCCTCATATCATTTACTTTCTTGCATGGACTCCACATCACTTGAGGGAGAATATATCTAGAGTTAATATTAAATGATTCTTTTTTAAACTTCTTTCTAATCTCTCTTACCACTCTATTTGTCTGATATTAGTATCACTGTATCAGCTTTCTTTTGGTGTTTGCATGGTACATAGTTTTCTAAAATGGATTATCTTCTCTTACAAATGATTGATTGCTTGAACTCACGCTACATTTTATATTTCTTTAATTTCACTTTATCGTTTTTGCCTTCTGTTTTTAAAATCCTCATAGTTTCTGCTTGTTTTCCTTATTATGAAAAGGAGCACTCTGTTTTGTTGTCATTTCACAAATAGTTTCCAGCTTCTTGCTTATTCTGCAGAATTAAAAAAAAATTTTTTCTGAAGACATTTTTCTTGGAACCATTGGGTTCCTGTTCTAATTTGAACTATTAATAATTTCATCTCAGCCAGCTGCACAGCTGTCCACCTGCCCTTTATATAAGTTTTTAGTTTGTTTTACTCGTTCTTTATTCCACATCCTCCTCTTTCTTGGTTCTTACCTTCATCCTGTTGGAATACATCTCAAGTGAGTTTTTCCAAAAAGAGTATATGGAAAATAAGATTTTGAGTTAATAAAAATTTAAGTCATTACTCTCATACTTGATTGATGGTTATATTGATATTGATATTATATTCTGGATTCACGTATTCAAAATCTGAATGGTGTTTTCAGGAGTAACAAAGAATTCAAGCAGCAATAAGAAAAACAATCGGGCAGAGGGAATCTATGCAAATATATTGAGGCATGAAATGGCAGTGTATGTCTTGGGAATCACAAGCAACTTAATATCTTAGGGACATGAAGAACAATAATTAGAGGAAAGCAAGAAGGTGGTAGAAAATAAAGCCGAAGAAAATGGTAGGGGTCATATCTTAAGGAGTCTTGTCTGCTATGTTAAGGGGATCAAATGTAATATTCAAGTGAAAAGGAACCCCAGATTAGTCTTAATTTAGGAAACACCATGGTCACAGATGTGATATCGAAAGATGGATTGATTGCAGCAGTAGTGTGGAGGATGGCCATGAGACTAAAGAAAAAGGGACCAGCACAAGATAAGTAGCTTCCTTGGCAGGAGTAGAGAATGGCAGTGAAGCAACTAGGGACAGATTAGAAGGGATATTAAGAGCTATGGTAAGGAGTTTGGGCTTTATTCTGGAGCAATGGTAAAAGGAAAACACACTAGATTTTGTAAAGAGGGACAGATTAATGCTTTAGAAAAATCACTTCTGGATGCAATGGAGGGGAATGAATGGATGTGGTGTGGAAAGGCTAGAGATAGGAAAGCCAGTCACAATATTGTTAAATTGTTGCCATTGTAGATGCTAAGATAAGAGTCGGTGGTGCCATGAACCAAGGTACTGACATAGTGACTGGAGAGAAGTGAATGGATTTCAATGATGTAAGGGAGATGAACTGACCACAAAATAATTGTTGATAAGATCTGGGGATTGAGAGAAGAATAAAAGAATGACTGTAGGATCTTGATTTACACCAAGTGAATGGATGCTGCTGCTGTTCACTTAGAAGAAGATTTTTGTTTTGGAAAAATTCCTTTTAGATGAAACAACTTGTAAATCAACTTACAGTCAACTTGTAAATCACTTTCCTTTTCTTTTCAAATGTAAGCCAACTTTATCTGTCTGGTAAAGCGAAGAAAATAACTTTCTGTTTTTCCTCCTCCAATCAATACCCCCAGTCACTGCATCCTGTCTTGAAAACATCCTCTTTTTCGCTCCCTGGCTCCAGAGCAAGTCTTCTTTCAAGTCCTCAAATCCTCTCCATTTCCTCCAAACACAGGGCCTTTGCACTTACTGTCCCCTGGACCTAGTACTGTTTTCCCTCCTCTTTGATCACACGCCACCACTCAACCTTTAGAGTTCAGTGCCAAGTCAGTTTTTCAGGGAAGTCGGCCTGCTCCTGCCTCAGCTCCAGGAACTTCTGCTCATTCCCCAAGTTCCTTTTCTTCATACTACTATAAAACACCTTTTAGTCGATGCAGTTCCTTTGTGTTTGTGAACAGCTATCTCCTCCACTAGAGTATTGCCTCCATGAGGGTAAGAACTATATTTATTGTGTGTCTCTGTTGCTGCGAAGGCTAGAACAAATGTTTTTTGAAGGAATGAATGAGAAGATTGTCTTGCAGCTTTGCTGTAGCTGTGAGTACAGAGGCCCTTTGCGCCCAAAGTGAAATGACTCTTCTCAGACAACTCTCAGCAGCTGTTTGAGAAGTGGCGTGGCTGATTCCCAGACAGCAATTTATCACAGGCCATGCTGGGGTCACTGCACACAGTTCAAGCAAAACTGTAACTTCAAGGTCCCTAAAACATACTGCTTCAAGCTCTGAGTTGGGAAAGCCACACCTGCTGCCAAGTCACTCAGGGGCAACAACAAGTAGGGAGCTGCAAATTTACCTGGGAAGAAAGGGGGACACATGCAACCAAGGTGCTCCGCTTCTGGAAGGTTTGCCACCTTGTTGACCATGAGCTCCTTGACTGTAGACTTCATCCTGTCCATGGTATCCTCCTGGGCTCAGCTGAGTGCTGGGTACATAAGATGAGCTCAATAAACGTGTTAAACAAGCAAATACATTAAGATGGTGCTACTGATCTACTACCTATCTATCTATCTATCTAGATCTATCGATCTATCGATCGATCGATCTATCGATCGATCGATCTATCTATCTATCTATCTATCTATAATCCATCTCTGGTACAAATTGATCCAGAACCTCCAGAAACAAACAAGAGGACATTTTCTTTTATAACATGCCTCAGCCCCCAGCCCTATCAACCATTGCTGGCTAGACATCTAGTCTCAGTTATTTAAGGGGACTCTCTTTCTCCCTTGAGGTTGATCTAGAACCCCAGGGTTGGTGGGACCCAGGAAGATTGAGGATGGACCTTGGGTCTCTAGTCAATTGTGTTTCTCGTCCCCTTGCTTCCTGCTTATAACACTAAAGGCCAGTAATGGAAGGTGACTCTACTGGGACACCTCTGCCATCCTGACGATTTGGTGGCAGACCTCTTTTCCTCTGCCTTCAATGAACATACTTATCAATCTGCTTCACAGTCACCCATGCAGCAGTTCTCCCACCCTCTTTCTTCAGAGAAGCAGTTTTCTTCCTACTCCTAACCCAAACCCTGAATTCCCATCTTCTCCTAGGCACAAGGAACTGGGGCTGGTCTACATCCCTCCCTTCCTCTTTAGACACAAAAGCCTCCATCTGTTCCTTCTCAGGGACATCACTATTAGCCCACAGATCTGATGATTAAAGGTTTGTAAAGTTCCCTGGAATAAATGGGCCAAATTCAAGAATGCAAAGACCAGGCTGTCCTTAAAGGGAAAGGAAGAAAATTTTCCTCCTCCCACTTCTTCGTTTCTTCTTAAGACTAGTACACAAGAAAGGCATCAAGTAAATTCTAAATTACTCATTCTGTTACATATATAAATAAGTATATTTTATGAGATCATGTGATTTACTGTATTTCATCAAATCTAAGATGCAATTCTAAGACACATCATCATTTTATGTTCTTTTAAGAAGAAAAAGATGCTACTATGATAAGTATTAAACACTGTTGATTGCATGATGCATCACATTTTCAAAAGAGTTGATATTTTAAAAAATGATCTTTAGGGCTGGGCATGGTGGCTCATGCCTGTAATCCCAGCAATTTGAGAGGCCGAGGCAGGAGGATCACAAGGTCAGGAGTTTGAGACCAGCCTGACCAACATGATGAAACCCTCTCTCTACTAAAAATAAAAAAATTAACTGGGCATGGTGGTACGCACCTGTAATCCCAGCTACTCAGATGGCTGAGGCAGGAGAATCGTTTGAACCTGGGAGCAGAGGTTGCAGTGAGCCAAGATTGCTCCATCGCACTCCAGCCTGGGCAACAGAGCAAGACTCTGTCACACACACACACAAAATTAGAGTCAACAAAAATGTAATACTACATTATTCAGCTCCTAGCCTTTTTTAGTTAATAATTTGCCTTGGAGGTCTTTTTGTGTTGATTTATAAGGATCCACTTGTTGTATAAATCATTTTGTGGTATTAATCATTTACCTATTGGTAGATCTTATTTTTGCATTTGAAAACAATGTTTTAATGAAGACATTTATTTTTGTGCATTTTGTAAATATTTGTCAAAATGTAATACGATCTAGTAATTCTACCAAAATTACAGTCAATGTGTCCCATTAAAAAAGTCTACCTACTTATAATCTTGCAACAGTGTGTGAGGCTATTGTTTTCTTCATGCCCTTGTCAAAAGTGGATAATATCAGTAACAATATTTTCTATTTTTCAAATCTAATTGGCAAAAAAAGGTATTATTTTGCACTTGTCTGACTGTCAATAAAGTTAAGTGTATTTTCTTTCTTCTTCTTCTTTTTTTTTTTTGGATGGAGTCTCACTCTGTTGCCCAGGCTGGAGTGCAGTGGTGCAGTCTTGGCTTACTGCAACCTCTGCCTCCTGGGTCCCAGCAATTCTCCTGCCTCAGCCTTCTGAGTAGCTGGGACTACAGGCATGTGCCACCACGCCTGGCTAATTTTTGTATTTTTAGTAGAGACGGGATTTCACTATGTTGGCCAGGCTGGTCTTGAACTCCTGACCACAAGTGATCTGTCCACCTCGGCCTACCAGAGTGCTAGAATTGCAGGTGTGAGCCACTGTGCCTGGCCCATATTTTTAAATGTTCACTGGCCATTTGTATTTCTTCCCTATTGACTATATATGCTTGTTGCCCATTTTACCACTGAATGGTATAGTTTTTTGGGTTTTTTTTTTTTTTTTTTTTAATGGAGTCTCGTTCTGTCGCCCAGGCTGGAGTGTAGTGGTGTGATCTCGGCTCACTGCAAGCTCCGCCTCCTGGGTTCATGCCATTCTCCTGCCTCAGCCTCCCGCATAGCTGGGACTACAGGAGCCTGCCACCATGCCTGGCTATTTTTTTTTTTTTAATGTGTTTTTAGTAGATACGGGGTTTTACCATGTTAGCCAGGATGGTCTCGATCTCCTGACCTCGTGATCCGCCTGCCTCGGCCTCCCAAAGTGCTGGGATTACAGGTGTGAGCCACCGCGCCCAGCAGGTAGTTTTTTAATTGACTTATAAGTACACGTAATGTATTAAGACTTGATAGTTTATATATACTTAATATATATTTTATCTCTGCTTATTTTCTCTAACTTTTCCCATGCTTTTTGTTGTTATTGTTGCTGAGAAGTAACTTTTATGTAGCCATATCTTTTATTTTACTTCTTTATGGCTTCTAGGTTTTATTTTGCTTAAAATGTCTTCTAAACTGCAAGATAATAAAACTAGTTTTCCAGAAGGTTCATGTATGTGTTATACGTGTGTGTGCTTGTGTGTTTGAATATATATTTTCAACCTGTCAATAATTTAGTTTTGCATGTGTCATGAGTTGTGAATCTGACTTTATTTGATATCATTAGCAAATTATTCCTATGCTATTTATTGAATGGTTTATTTTTCTCTCCTGAATGTAAAGTAATCTGTATTATAGACTAAGTTTCTGTGTTTCTGGATTTTCTTTTCTTTTTAGAGATAAGGCCTTACTCTGTCACCCAGGCTAAAGTGCAGTGGCATGATCATGCCTCACTTCAACCTCAAACGTCTGGACTTAGGCGATCCTCCTGCTTTAGCCTCCCGAGTAGCTGGGACTACAGGCATGCATGTGCACCACCAGACCTGGCTATTTATTTATTTATTTATTTATGGAGATGGACCCTCCTTGCTATGTTTCCCAGGCTGGTCTTGAACTCCTGGCCATAAACAACCCTTCCACCTCGGCCTCCCAAAGGGCTGCAATTACAGGTGTGACCACTGTGCCCAACCTGTTTCTGTGCCCAACCTGTTTCTGGATTTTCTAATCTGCTTCTTTGGACTGTTTCCCTCAAGTCATGTATTAATAACACATATTTAATTACTGTGATTATACATTTTGTTTTTATATCTATTGGGGCAAATCATAGAAACAATAGATAAAAATATACATTAATTCTCCAAATATTTATTGAGTGTCTTCTATGAGTCAGCCTCTGTTGTAAGTAATTGAGCATCTCTGACAACCTTATTAAACTTTAATATCATTTTAATACTTTTTAAATTGATTTTCTTTTTTACCACTGTTTTCTTGGGTTTTGTTTAAAGCATTTTCTCTTTTCGTGAACGTTAGAATAGTCGTGTTAAGATCTGTAAACAGTCCTCTAAAATTTGTGATTACTTTGATTTATAGAGTAAATTCATTGCATTAATTTGCAGAGTAAAGTTATTGAGTAAATTAGGAAAAATAAGCATATTTATCATTTTGCATGTTTCCATTAAAAAAGTTACCTTATCTCAATATGTCCTAGGTTGCTTGTTTTGAAAAATGATGATAGGCCGGGCACAGTGGCTCATACCTGTAATCTCAGCACTTTGGGGGGCTGAGGAGGGCGGATCACCTGAGGTTGGGAGTTTGAGACCAGCCTGACCAACATGGAGAAATCTTGTCTCTACTAAAAATACAAAATTGGTTGGGCGTGGTGGCACATGCCTGTAATCTCAGCTACTTGGGAGGCTGAGGCAGAAGAATCACTTGAACCCAGGAGGTAGAAGTTGCGGTGAGCCGTGATGATGCCATTGCACTCCAGCCTGGGCAACAAGAGCAAAACTCCATCTCAAGAAAAAAAAAAGACGAAGAAGAAAGAGAGAAAGAAGAAAGAAAGAGAGAAAGCAAGCAAGCAAGCAAGCAAGAAATGATAGTAGTGTTAACTGTCTTATGAAATTTCCGAGAAAATTAAAGAAATCACCTATGTAAAAATCTGAGAGAATTCCCGGCAAGTTAAAAGAACATTATAAATGTTAGTTACTATTATTATTCTTATCATGATTGTTTGTCTCTATTTTTTAGGTCTTCTTTATGGCTTTACAGTTTTATAGCTTTATTCCTAATGTTTTATAGGTTTGGTTACTATATTATTTCCATTATATGTTCTAGTTGTTTATTTATAGCTCTCTTCCTAATATTTTATAGGTTTAGTTACTATTTTATTTCCATTGGATATTCTAGTTCTTTATTTCTAACACATAGAAAAAGTAGATTGAAATACACATTAATTCTCCAAATATTTATTAAGTATCCTCCAGAGCCTGGTGCCGTGGCTCATGCCTGTAAGCCCAGCACTTTGGGAGGCTGAGGCAGTCGGATCACGAGGTTAGGAATTTGAGACCAGTCTGGCCAACATGGTGAAACCCTGTCTCTACTAAAAATACAAAAAGTTAGCCAGGCATGGTGGCACGTGCCTTTAATCCCAGCTACTGGTGATGCTGAGGCAAGAGAATCACTTGAACCTGGGAGGTGGAGGTTGCAGTGAGCTGAGATCACGCCATTGCACTCCAGCCTGGGTGACAGAGCAAGACTCCATCTCGAGAAAACAAAACAAAACAAAAAGTATCCTACAGGGTTTTTTTGTTTGTTTGTTTGTTTGTTTTTCCATTTCTTCCTCCATTCTAGTTCTGGTGATATTGGGAAGTACCAAGAGTGGAAAAACAAAGGCTAGAGTCAGAAATATGTTATTTCCTCTCAAGGTTGATATGTTTGATTGCCAAAGTCAAATATAAATACTGTACATTTTCAGTGCTATATTGTTCATGCTAAACTTCTCTGTGACCAGTTTGGATACACTGAAGAATTGACTGCATTGAATATGGAAATAATTATTGCTATTAGAATCTTTCAATACTGGTTTATACTAAAGGTGTATATTAGTGCGTTTTACCATCTACTTTGTAAATAGCCATATGATCTAAATGTTAAAAAGCAAGTTTGTTTTGAGACAATTTGGAGAGTTCAGGATACCCAAAAGGAGGATATAGCATGGTGAATTCCAATCATTGCTAAGAGAGGAAATCGCTAAATGTTGCATAAACTACTTGAAATTTTAGATGTGATACCTTGAATAAGAGATGTTAATGGGTAGAACTCTAGGTGGGACATAGCAGCTGAAGCTGCTATGAGACTAAAAGAACATCACTTCTCCTTTGAACAAATTATCTGGGGATCCATCAGTTCTTTGGGTAACTGAGGCCTTTTATTAATACTCAAAAGAATATTGTGATAATCTCTATGATTTTTAGATTAAAATTCTCCCCAAACAAAGGTCTCCATATGGAGATTTTCTTTTGGGGTGGAGCTGTGTCCAGGTCTAGGAAGCAGTCACACAACTATACATTTATTTATATATTTGCATTCTTTCAAATATCAGTGGAGCTCCAATAATTTACTCTTAGACAAGTTTAAAGTGAATAAATTGATATTCTGAACATTCTTCAACCTTTCCTTTTCTCTATTCATTGTAACTAGAATGGTATCCCCTCAAGCATTACTGGCCTTGTTCCACTGTGTCAAATGTATGCAGCAGAGAAAGGGGATACACCAGCAGCTGGAGTGGTTGAGCGGAAGGAAGGACACTAGAACATATTAATCCCATTTTAGGCAGCAGGCACTGTGTTAAATGATTTCAGATACAATACCACATTTAATCCTCATAATAATCTTGCAAGGAGAACATTGTCATGATTATATTCATACATGAAGAAACTGAGGCTTGGAGACATCAAGATTTGAGCCAGGATCTGTGTTCTTCTAAAGCCCATGGGTCAGAAATGCCAGCTCATTCTGGTTCCAGCTCAAACTACCAGACATCTTAGGCCAGGTCTCAGGAATCCTTGAGGCAAAATCTGCATAATATTGAGGCCAAAGATGAGCCTAATGGAGTTGGACCTACTCATTTAGTGGTAGACTTCTTTACTGGCAAAATATTCTGTCAAGATCACCCCTGATGGACAAATCAAAATTCTTTCCGATATAACAAAGACCTATTGTCATCATGGGAATGCTGTGATCTTGCTCTTTCATCTCAAAAATCTACTTTCTGGAACCAGGTCATGGACTTGTAGGACTTTCCATCTACAATTTTGTTTAGGGAATTGAGATCAGATGAACAGGGCCGAGGAAGCTGTAGGCAGACAGAATTAGTGATAATTCTTTCCCACAATACTGCACTCCATTCTTCTAACATACCTCAAGTGCATGCCCTCGGCCAAAACAGATCTGGCAAGAGGAAGATTAACAATGATGACAAAAATAGTTCCTGACTTGATAAAACAAATATCAACTGGGACAAGAACAAGAACTGACCATAAACCAACCTTGGGATCTAATATGTTCTTCATTAGGACAGGATTGCACCATCTTAAGTATTTCACCTCACGCTAACTCTGAAGTTAGACCTCATACCACTGCCCTTGAACCTAGTCAATATTTGCAAACTGTGAAAAAAAAAAAAAAAGAGGATATAGATCAGCAGGAGGGGTAAAAGTAAGATATTCTGAAATAACTTTTTGTTGTTGTTGTTTTTCTCTAAGCTCCTAAGTCCCTATTTGTTGATCTTTCAGAACCAACCTTTGGAGACTAGGTTACTTAGGCAGATGTTTCATGTAATATTGTGTGCATTGGGAGGGTGGGGTGGTGGTAAATTTTCATTGAATAAAACGTGGCTTTGTCTGGGTCTGGGCTGCCTAATTTCCTCTCAAGATAAAGATGAGCTCATTTGAGCCTATCCATCTCCAGATCAGTAAACACTCCGCATGGGTCAAATTCCAACCCCAAACCCTGGGCTCCTGCACTTCGTGAGCACATCGATTTTCCCTTTCCTGAGGCTTCAGGCTGAGAGGTCAGGGCAGGTGTGGGCGTGGGTGGCCCAGATTTCCTCTGCCTTCCAGCTCTGCCTCTCCATGCTCTGCCCAAGGCTCCAGTTCCCAGAAGTGTGTGTTCATTCTCACTAAGCCCAAAGCAAGAGCAAGTTTCAGCAGTAGAGTGTGCCTTCTTCACCATCTCCTTCCATTCTTCCGTTTTGCCCTCTACCCAAACTCAGAGCGGGATTTTTGTGCCATCTGTTTTGCAAGTTAATTTCTTTTCTGATTAGTTGCCATGAACCCCCATATTCCTAAATAAAGTTCCTCTACCTCTTTCCCCACTCTACTCCACTTTTTCCTTAACCATAGTAAGAACTGCAAACCCACGACCACACTGAGAACAGCACAACACACAGCATTATGACTTGTGTGTATTTGATGCCCTCCCTCCCATCTGTAACACACATACCCGTACACCCATTGGGAGCTTTCACCTTTTGAGGACAGGGCACATAGCTCACTCCTGTTCATGTATTCTGTTTGCCTCCTTTACCAGGTGCACATTGTGGGTTGATTTGGACTACTACATTGAAGAAAAACAAGAAAAAAGGAATAAGACACCGACGGTGGCATTTAAAACCACCCTGCAGGTGCGCTCCTCAAGGTTAACAGTAATTTGTCCTATTCGACTTCTTCTTCCTCTACCCTCTGCTAAGCACATGCTATTACACCAGGTACCTCCCACAGCACATCTCATTTATTACTCAGTTTGAAGAGTAGGTGTTATTTCATAAAAGAACAAACTATGACTCAAAAGACTGACAAGTGAGCAAGTCATGGACTAGGCTTCAGACGCAGGTCTGTCTGACTCCATAGCCCAAGCCGGTAACTGTGTCACTGCTCCCTCCTGCCTTCTTCAGGTGGAGTCTCCGATGGCCGATGGCTGAGGCAAGCTGGTCAGTGCAGACTGCCCCTGGGCTAGCACAAACTAGACAAGGGGATGCATATATCCAGGCCAGAATCTTGTTTCCTCTCTGACAGTGAAGCGTACATTCACCCCCAAACCCTGCCCCACTACTTCTCTGCTCTTGTCTCTTAATATGCTTCCTGCAAACAAAAGCTGTGCTTGCCTGCTAAAAAATTTCAAACACTTTGGAAATGCATAAAGTAAATGTAAAACCTAAACTCTCACCTAAATGCTTCCTTGCCTATCCCTGCTACTCAGAAATGACATTTATTTATTTATTTTTAAATTATTTTCTTTTGAGTTCCAAGATACTTGTTCAGTTACATAGGTAAACCTGTGTCATGGTGGTTTGCTGCACCTACCAACCCATCACCTAGGTATAAAGTCCAGCATGCATTAGTTATTTATCCTGATACTCTTCCTTCCCCAACCCATCTCTGACAGGCCCCAGTGTGTGTGTTTCCCCTCTGTGTCCATGTGTTCTCATTGTTGAACTCTCACTTATAAGTGATACATATCCATACAGTGTTTGGTTTTCTGTTCCCGGGTTAGTTTGCTGAGGATAATGGCTTCCAGCTCCATCTATGTCCATACAAAGGGCATGTTCTCATTCCTTTTTATGGCCACATAGTATCCCATGGTGTATACGTACCACATTTTCTTTATCCAGTCTATCATTGATGGGCATTTGGGTTGATTCCATGTGTTTGCTATTGTGAGTAGTGCTGCAATGAACATACATGTGCATATATCTTTATAACAGAATGATTTACATTCCTTTGGGACTATACCCAGTAAAGGGATTGCTGGGTCAAATGGTATTTCTGGGTTTTTGAAGGATTGCCACACTGTCTTCCACAATGGTTGAACTAGTTTATGTTCCCACCAACATTGTAAAAGTGTTCCTATTTCTCCACAGTCTCATCAGCATCTGTTGTTTCTTGACATTTTAATAATCTCCATTCTGACTGGTATGAGATGGAGTCCATGGTGGTTTTGCTTTGCGTTTCTCTAATGATTAGTGATGTTGAGCATTTTTTCATATGTTTGTTGGCCGCATAAATGTCCTCTTTTGAGGAGTGTCTGTTCACGTCCTTTGCCCACTTTATAATGGGGTTGATTGTTTTTTTCTTGTAAATTTGTTTAAGTTCTTTGTAGATTCTGGATATTAGACCTTTTTCAGATGAATAGATTGCAAAATTTTTCTCCCACTCTGTAGGTCATTTGTTTACTCTGATGACAGTTTCTTTTGCTGTGCAAAAGCTCTTTAGTTTAATTAGATCCTATTTGTCAATTTTTGCTTTTGTTGCAATTACTTTCAATGTTTTCATCATGAAATCTTTTCCCATGTCTATATCCTGAATGGTATTGCCTAGATTTTCTTCTAGGGTGTTTATAGTTTTAGATTTTACATTTAAGTATTTAATCTATCTTGAGTTAATTTTTGTGTAAGGTGTAAGGAAAGGGTCCAGTTTCAATCTTCTGCGTATGGCTAGCCAGTTCTCCCAGCACCATTTATTAAACAGGAAATCTTTTCCCCCTTGCTTGTTTTTGTCAGGTTTGTCAAAGATCAGGTGATTGTAGATGTACAGTCTTATTTCTAAGTTCTCTGTTCTGTTCCATTAGTCTATGTGTCTGTTTTTTTGTGCTAGTGCCATGCTGTTTTAGTTACTGTAGCCTTGTAGTATAGTTTGAAGTCAGGTAGTGTGATGCCTCCAGCTTTGGTCTTTTTGCTTATGATCATCTTAGCTATATGGGCTCTTTTTTTGTTCCATATAAATTTTAAAGTAGTTTTTTCTAATTCTGTAAAAAATGTCAATGGTAGTTTAATGAGAATAGCATTGAATCTATAAATTACTTTGGGCAGTATGGCCATTGCCATTTTCACAATATTGATTCTTCCTTATCCATGAGCATGGAATGTTTTTCCATTTGTTTGTGTCCTCTCTGAGTTCCTTGAGCAGTGGTTTGTAGTTCTCCTTGAAAAGGTTCATCATTTCCCTCGTTAGCTGTATTCCTAGATATTTTATTCTCTTTATAGCAGTTGTGAATGGGAGTTCATTCATGATTTAGCTCTCTGCTTGTCTATTGTTGGTGTATAGGAAGCTTGTGAATTTTGCACATTGATTCTGCATCCTGAGACTTTGCCGAAGTTGCTTATCAGCTTAAGAAGCTTTTGGGCTGAGATGATGGGGTTTTCTAGATATAGGATCATGTAGAAATGACATTTATTATGATGTGGTATGTTCTCACATATTGTGTGCATGCGTGCGTGTGTGTGTGTGCGCGCATGCTTTGTAGACATATGTAAAGATATATCACTTTTTTTTTTTTTGAAACGGACTCTCGCTGTGTCACCCAGGCTGGAGTGCAGTGGCATGATCTCAGCTAACTGCAACCTCTGCCTTCCAGGTTCAAGTGATCCTTGTTCCTCAGCCTCCTGAGTAGCTGGGATTACAGGTGTGCACCATCACACTTGGCTAATTGTTGTATTTTTAGCAGAGATGGGGTTTCACAATGTTGGCCAGGCTGGTCTTGAACTCCTGACCTTGGGTGATCCACCTGCCTTGCCCTCCCCAAAGTTCTGGGATTACAGGCATGAGCCACCATGCCCGGATGATATATCAACTTTTTAAAAAGCACAAAAGTGGAATTATGTTATCTAAAAATATTTCTATATTTACTTTTCAAACCCCACAATATATTATGAATAACTTTCCACTTCACTTCATAGCTATAGCTCAATCTCAAACTTTTAATGGACACATAATAGTCCACAAACCATGGAATCAAAATACAAATTTAAACCTAAAAGCACAAATAAAGGATTTTTTTTTTAAAGCAGGTATAATTTTGGTGTGGTTGTGGTGACACAGCAGGGAAACAATTATTCTTAGGGTTAGTTCTACCCAATTTGAGTTCACCTTAAAGAGGCATAAAGTCACACAATTTATTTCAACACTTCACCTGCTGATGACATTTAGTTTGTCTACAATTTTCCATTACTACGTATAAACCTGCAATGACTATTGCTGAACATGCAACATAAAACGTAGATGTATTAATGGCGGCCCGCTTGCTTTAAACTCCGGTTATTCATAACTCTTCCCCATTCAGTCATGGGCAAGCCCTGTTTCTAGAAGGGATGCATACAGGAAACACAGGGAACAAAGAAATCAAGGTTTTGACCACTTAAATATCTAAATAGGGTCTTAAAACTCAGCATTGAGAAAATAGTATTGAAAATCAAGGCTTTTAATTTGTTAAAGCATGGCTTTTTTGTGGGCATAATAAAAAGAGTGTTTTTAGTTTCAAAAGTTTTAGCACCAAAGAATCAAGGCATAAAGCTTAAGCCAGGGGTGTCCAATATTTTGGCTTCCCTGGGCCACATTGGAAGAAAAAGAATTGTACTGGGCCACACATAAAATACACTAATACTTATGATAGTGGATGAGCTGAAAAAAAATTAAAATATTAAAAACAAGGAGACGCATTTCATATATTATTTCTGCCAAAGAGTCCTGTTGCCTATAATGGCAACTCTCATAAGCTTTATCAAATTGCTTGGAGTCAGCACTGCCCAACTCAACACTTACCCTACTTATCCTTTCCTTTTAGAATGTAAGCAAATAGGTTTTAATTTTAATTCAATATTTCACAAAATAAAAATATCATGATTCCCTTTATGTAGAATGAATGGTCTATCTTTAATTGGCATTACTTTGCTGGATTTGTTTTTTTTATCCTTCTTTATTTAAGTTACTGAGGGAAGTCCTTAAAGCTGCACGAGATGAATCTGGCTTTTTCCAAAAACTCAGAGTTCCAAAAAAGATATGTTCAAGTAAGATAGGGCCTCTGAGTTAGGCAACCTTTCAAACTAAAATGGCTGAAAGAGCAAAGGCTTTTTGGCTCTAGTAAAATAAAAAATTAGAAGACAGTAGCACATAGTGATTGCCCAGTAGCAGATAGCTGACAGCCTAGAAAAGAAATATTTGCTTTCAACATTATTAGACGTTAGAAAAAGCAAATCAATCTATCAAGAAACTTTCTCCTGCATTTCACTTAGAAGCAAGTTCAGATCTTTCTTCAAATCAGCTTGGTACAAGTAATGAGCCCTATCTGTAGTATAATATTATTTTTACTATATATGCTGTTGGACTGGATTTGATTATGTTTTGTATTTACATTAATACATGTGGACTTTATAAAGAAATTGAGTTATATATAAACACTGCACATATATGTATAAATTCTGTATATATGTGTAATATGTATACTATTTATATAACTTATTTTTGAATAGTTGATAGAATTCACCCATAAAACTCTGAAGGCCAGGTACCTTTGGGGAGAGGAGAGGAGTTTTGATTTGATGTTTGTTTTGTTTTCAGAGTAACTTTAAAATTTTCTTCTATGGCCTTGATTCTCTTAAAGGTTTTTGCTTCTGGAGTAAATGTTGATACCTGTATTCTCCTTAAAAATGTATCCACTTTACTGAGATTTTTCACATATTTAACCACACTGTTGATTCTACAAACTCCTAGATGTTAAGTGAAGAAAAAACATCAGTAATTCTCCACTGGTAAACTATATGTTGTTCATGAAATTTTCTAGCAGGAGCTAACTACACTCAATGCCTATGCTCATATTATGCTTGGACACATGCACATCTACCTTCCTTTGTGCCAGACTTCAAGACTTGCTCAGTCTTACTGTCAGTTGCTGAGCCGTGAAGGGGAATTCGGGGAACACTTTTTTTTTTTTTTTTTTCTGGTTACTGAAGATTTTTCCATTGTGAATAATCGGAAGTATGACCATTGATTTGGGGAATTATTTCCCAACAGGTCAAGGGTAACAACAATGACAAGAAATCCATAACTTCAATTTTCGTGGTCTAGAGCTACTTATACCAAGGAATTTCCAATACCAGCAAAGCACAGAGTACTATTTGCACAAGCACTGGGGAAAACCCAGTGCTTTCTACACTGGCAGATTTATTTGCAGAGACACAGGCATTTTTTCCAGGGTGACTGCCAAACTATCTCCTGAGCCTGTCTAGCTAGCACCTGGGAGACTCAGCAGGGGGCTTTGCAAATAATACCCTCCCCTTTGCCAGGATTGAGGCAGCCTAAGTGATTCTGTTTTAGTGTGCTATGGCACCTTAATCTTTCTAAGCTGTCCCATTCTTATTCTGGAGCCTAGGCAAGCATGGCTGGCAGAAGGTGTGGCCACAGCAGCTATAGGCCTGAGGCTGAAGGCAGGGGCCTGGGGAAATGGCAAGAGTAGGGCAGAAGTTTTTAGTTCCTGCTGCACTTCTGTGTTCTTCAAAATTTGAATGTCCTGGGAAGTTGGAATGGGTGTGGGTGTTTAAGCTCTTAGATCACAACTTAAAACAACATGGCAAGGTAACTAAAACCACTGACTGGAAGAGAAGAAAGAGAATAGAGATTCAGTACAAACCAGGTGCCAGGCTCTGTGCTGTTTCCATGGTGCAAAACTAGTCTCTTTTTTAAAGGTTTGATAGAACTCACATGCATGTTTTAATTTTCCTGTTCATCCTTAAAGATCTCTTACCCTACCCAATGAGAATATTAAGTTGTGTTGTTGAGCAGAGAACTCCTTTCTTTAAATGGTTTGGTAGAATTACTTGTTACTTAGTACTCACATTCATACATAGAAATCTGTTTTGTTATACTCAGAGAGATCACTGTTTTAAGCAGAGAACTCTTTTCATTAAATGAATGTTTTATTATACCTCAATAAAAAGATGAAACTCCTTTTGTTGAGGTCCTAATCTTGTGGTCTCTGAGATAATAACCACAATTCTCTAGAGATCTAGGGAATAAAAGCCACGGGGTTAGGTTATCTCTGAAATATCTTCAGTGATAATAATTTTTTTTTGAAACCAGAAAAACAAACCAGGGTTTAGTGGAGAAGTGTACCTCCTCCTCTGAGTTCTTATGAATGATTTTTGAGGGGATTTAGAAGGACTCTATGATCATGGGCAGGAAGTCAGTACTGGAGACAGAGGGGAAGGAGGCCTGGGAGACAGAAATGCCTTGACAGACCATACCGCCTTTTGGCAAGATGCAGTCAGGAGCAATACCATTCAAAAAGCCTGGCCTGATGTTTGGTAGGGAAGGCCTCCAGTCCATAATCACTCGCATTCAGGTGACCTCAGACCTAATACAGAAACAGTAAAAATGTATTCTTGTACACTGCATATCTTTTTATGAATGTACGAGTGGTAAGAGAAACATATCAAGTCAGTGACATCTTAATGTTAACTTTGGTAGACGGCTTGTCGTTGTGAACAGAGGGAGGGCTAGGGCAATGCAAGAGCACCAGATGCTTGGCAAGAAGCAGGGACACTTACCCAAGAGAGAACCAATCATGAACAGAGAGAGAAGGATCTAGAGTCACATTTGGCTATCTTCAGAATTTTGCCCTTGTCACTTAAATTGCCTTCTCATGAGAAACAAAAACATCCTAACACACCATTTTCTTGGCAGATAGGAATCCTTTGGTGAAAGTCAACATTGTGAACACACTGAGTCTAGCAATCCTTTAGCTCTCATAATTATTTCAATTCTCCTGAGACACTGAAGCGTTAAGTGACTTGCTTAGCTTTCTCTGGGTAGGCTGTTTAAAAAGTTTTAGAATTGAACGGATTGGAGACAGGTCTCCTAACACCCAAAGCAATGCTCTCTTGACTTCTTTAGTTTCAAAAGCTACTTTTCAGCTTTTTATCCCAATGTAAAGCCTCCTTCTACCAAAGGGTTATATCTTTGGTGAGGGAGTAGAGCACCATTTATTTCTTCAGTAATCTTTCATAAATTTGTTTAGTTATTGTATCTGTTATTTTCTAAAATGTATCTGCAATTTTCCTTTGTACATCCTTCTCTTGTATTTTACGCCTTTTAAAATTCAGGAATGTTCATAGACCCCAGAATTTGGCAGTACATGACAAACATTTGATGTATTTCTGTGACTTTTATTCAGGGGCATCTGTATGTCACCTCCTCATGTATTAACAAATTAATTGTAAATATGTGCTGGTTTTTAGCCTTGCTTTTAAGGAAAAACTTGTTAATGTTTAAAAATTACTTTAATGGAGAGAAAAATGAATAAAACCAATCTTTTCTTTATTATGAGTTTGAGATGCTTATACATTCCACAGGGCACTGGTCACATTGACACGCATGTGGAACAGGGTTTGTGATGACGGCTCAGATCAGTGTTGAAGGTGGTGCATTTTATTCTAGACTAATGACACCAGATAATTTAGAGTCACAAAAGTAAGGACTTTAAGGTATATTTTTAATAAACCTCCTACCAGAAAACATTTCTACCTGCTATAACCTCTTAGTGATTTGGTGCCTATGGAAATTATCCAATCTGGTATAAAGCAGATAACTGTCAAGTACAAGAAGATGGAGTCACTACATTCCTGCAAATGCCTTTTCCCTTCCAAGAAGAGATAGTGGAAGGAGGGCATATTTTTTTCAAATCAGGGAATAAATATTTTGGCATGAAGGACTAGGTATGTTCTTTTGAACAATTTAGTTAGGAAGACTAGAATTTAAATATGTGCTGTTGATAGAAAAAAGAGCTGAAAGTGAAAAAATGCTATTATCCTTTAATAAAGTTTTAATATTGCATTGACTCCAGGCACCCTTGTGTCAATAGGGTCAAAATATAAAGTTTTCACCATGAAGGGGAAAGCAAAAGCAGAAATCTGAGAGATGATGAAGACTTAGTCTGCAACAGCATGTACAGACACAAGCAAGGCACAGCTGCAGTGAGTGGTGGATAATAGAGTCAATCTCAAATAGCAGGTGATTTCTGCTAGCTCCTCTTGTTCTTAATTTAAGAATAAAGGAGACATGATTTTAAAACAAAGTGAAATAGATAAAAGAAATTTTCAATAGCCATACAACCAATGCTCTTAGTACGGAACATGCTGCCAGTCATGTCAAGAGAAACATCTTAGAAAGGTTTTGAAAATTTACATTAGTATTTAGTTCTGAGTTCATCCAGAGTAAGAACAGTGCAAGCCCTGAATCCCCATATTTTAAGTAATATATTTGCCATTCTGTGACTTTGGGGAATATCTTTCCTTGTTCTTAGAATCATTCAACATTAACAATTGTTGGATTAAGAGTAAAATATTACTTTGAGCTGAAGCTTTTTTTTTTTTTTTTAAGTTTGAGGGCTAAATAAAGTTAAGCCTGAAAGAAGATGTTTCCGAGAGAGAAAGTCAAGCAATTATTCCAAGCATCTAAAGTAAAAAATGTTGTTTCTAGGAGTTGCACTTTAGGCTAACAGAATTAAGAATTATAGAGAAAGAAAATCTCCATACGCCTGCTGTCCTACAATTGGATACAGGTCCAAAAATTGAAAGTCACTCATTCTTTAAGAAAATCAAACGGCACTGAGCTTGTAATGTATATTTTATTTTGCACAAGCTTGCATATATACTGCACATACATTCAGTTTAAGAGGAGATGGAAGGCACACAAGGCAATTGGACTACTGTATCCTTTAAGTGGTACAAAGCAAAGGTAAAAGTTTGGAGAGTATACAAAAGCTTAAAACACACAAAGTAAAACCCCTTTCCCACCCTCCCCACAACAACTTTTTTTTTCCTGTTTTAAAATTTAGTAGCTGCCAAACTAATTTTTTAACTTTTCCTTTAAAATCAATTGTCTACTGCACCTTTTTATTTTCTTTTTAATATGGACAGGGAGTCTCATTGTGTTTATCATATCAATTAATATTACAGTACATCCTTGGTAATACAAAATTGTACACCTTCATCAAATAAATTAGGATAAATTAAACCAATAAATTATGCAAAGTCTTCAGAACAATAGACAACAACAAAAATTCACAATTGAAATTGCCTCTAGCTAAAAAAACAAACAAAAATCAAAAATTGACTTTATCAGTTCAGTTATTGTACTATATTCAAATCAAAGGGTCTTTATTACAAAAAAGAGCTTAATAATGCTATTTACAACATATTGCTAAATAATATAAAGGCAGTGTTTTGTCACGGTTTATACTATATACATATGAGAAATGGCTGGGACAATAATGAGGGAAGCCACGACCTTTGATTCTTCTAGGTAGCACTGAGACCAATCCCAAATACATTTTTTTCTTAGTTTTAAATTTGAAGTGGTAATATACAATTTTAAAATGTTTTCTCCCCCTTTTTAGGGGAATTGAATATTAAAAAAAATACAGAATGAATACATTTTCATAAAAGAAGTTAAGCTTGTTTGCCTTTTCTGCTTATGTTTGTGCATTTTGAGGGGGTGTCAGATTTGAGAGAGGGCTCAGTGAAAAGACTCAAAGTCCAGACACTTCCACGTTGTGTTATATTCTTAGAAGGATAATTATAAGAAGATGCAAAGGTTAAATACCAGTTTTGATCCCAGCTCTGAATATGAGCATTTTAGCTTTAGTTTTATAGGTGGTTTACAACCAACAGATCTACAGAAAACAAAACTGCATTTCCTTCAACATAACATTTAAGTGCAATACGGTAACTGCTTACTCATATAAATCAGTTACATTTTTTAAGGGGAGCTTTTTGAAAACAATGCTTCTTGTAATTTGCAAACACAGAGTTTGTACCAGAAGGAAACATTTGTACTATTCACATCAATGAATACGCTATAATATACATGGCAAAGAGATTTTTGCACTGTCTTCACATATACACTGCTTCTTTCAGGGGAGTCTGTAAACTACTCTTTCTTTCATAAATTTATGATTGTTCCTGGAGGACATCCTATTTTTTAAAGCCCCCAAATCATTAGCTTTATGACAATGTGTGTGTATGTATGTGTGTGTGTGTGTGTGTGTTGCCCATGTGTGTGCACGGGAAGGGGGTTGTTACTTAATGTCTTCATGTTCATAGAAAAAGAAATTTCATAAATTTACAGAAACTGCATTACCCTTGCCCTTGACATCTGATAAAAGAGATTGTTAACTTTTAAAAGGAGAGAGCAGGATTTTCAAGAATGCTTTCAACTGTCTGTACAGTCACTGTAGTGTTCCTAGTAAATACGACAGATGTCGTGAGAATGTAGTTATTTATTAAAATCTCATGTCTTACATAATGACAGCCATGAGGTTAAATATTTACATTGCTTTATAAAAGTTCCCCTCTTGCTTTAGTGTTTTTGTTTTGCTTTTTTTTGTTTTTAATTTTTTAAAATGATATTCACCCACATCCCTAGTACAGTAACAAAGATTCTGCAAACATAAAACACTTTAATTAAATAATACTCGGAGGCACAAAGCAAACTTCAGGAATATGTGGGTGAACGTTTACTTAAATAATTACTACATTCTAAAACATCTTCCACGTGTTTTACCAGTTAATGTGAAACGTCCTC
Source organism: Trachypithecus francoisi (assembly GCF_009764315.1). Lineage (NCBI taxonomy): Eukaryota > Metazoa > Chordata > Mammalia > Primates > Cercopithecidae > Trachypithecus > Trachypithecus francoisi. Next base: position 71,078,518 of record NW_022681470.1, on the reverse strand, counting down.
ATTAAACAGCCAGAGATACAGTAAGAATTAAATGTTTTGTTGCAAATAGAACATTCTTTTCACAAAACATAACAAATGTCTAAAATAGGTTCTTAAATCTAGATAGGAAAAGGTAAGCTTTCCACTTCACACGCATATATATATATGTATATTTTTACATGTGTGTATATGTGTGTATGTGCTTTTATGTTCACACATCTGCACACACATATATAGCACATGGTATGAAATATTGCTTCTATACTACTTTTCATTAGGCTAAGAAAACACAAGATTTGCACCACAGTTACAAAAAATTGGCTTCTACAAGAATTTTCAAAACTCGAATGCTGCTCAAACAATTGAGGAAAAAATAATTTGCGGTATCAAACTGTTCTAAAAATTCTCTTCTTCAAAAACGTATTCTCCCGCTTTGTTTTAAAAAGACACAAAATATGCATAGCTATCAACGTTATGTCAAACAGCCAGAAAAAAAATCTAGTGTTTATTGCAGCTGTAGTAATTGGAAATAAAGTCAAAAAGATGAAATCGAAAGCCACAGAAGGCACAAGAACAATTGTACTTGTTGGGAAAAAACTGGTATTTTGAAGGATTTTTTAAAATCCCCCCCGCTGGTGCATTTTAGGTCTAGGCACAGACTATAACCTCAAGCGTATACGCAAAAATAATTTAGGGTTAGCAGAAAATAAGTGGTAGTGTGGTTTTTCAACATGGACTTTAGACTTTTTTTTTCTTTTCCTATGTAAACTGTCCCTCATCCTTCACCCTCCCACCATAGAAAGTTAACTTTCTCCCAAGTGGCCAATTTTCTCTTGGTGAGAGTTGAGCTAAGATTTCAAAGATGGTGATTTAAAAAAATAATCAAAGTCTTAAATAGGAATTTGGAGAGACAGGCTTTTATCATTTTCCAGTGCACTTGGGAGGCACACGATTTTGATTTTAAGAGGGAAAACCACCAGAAAGCATAGTGATAAATTTCTATTTTCAGAACAAAGAGGTGAGTTTATCCTCATGCTGCAATTTCTACTCTGAAATAATTTCTATGCCTCAGTGAACATTGAGAGGATATTATCAGTAGATAAGGGCATCAACATTTGGTTGCGAACACACACTTTTGCTTAATTTGTCTATTTAAATTAGAAGGGAGGGGAAAATAATACTAAAAATCCAAATAAGTCTGGAATCAATATTCAACTCGCCCCAGATCAAAAAGATACCTAGCAATCTGTCTACATAGGTGAATACACTACAGCTTTGCCTTTTACCTTGCAAATGGTAACACAATGTTGATATGAATCACACGGAACAGCAAAAACCCAGTGGTGTACTGACATGAACAAGGAAGGCCACACTCTTTTAAACAAAGCCAGTCAGAAAAGTGTGACTACAAGTTGGGATCGCTTCCCTACTTTGTGCTGATTGAATTTTTTCTTCCCACTTTATTCCAATGTCATGATTATCCAAACTTGTTTTTTTTTTAAAGCAAGTGAGAAAAATAACAAATTGGATCTAATGACTCTGTGCATTAGTAGAGTGTGAGCTGGGAGATGTGTGAGGCCGTGGGTGCAGAGTGAAGTGGCTGGTGCCCCAGCCCATGCGGCTGCACCCTCTGTCCACACTGCGAGGCCCTGTTAGTCCCCTGGATGGTGCAGGGCATCATAGGACTGCACCGTTTAATTTAAAGTCAGCAGGTTTTAAGGCTTTGTGCTGACAATAATTGAGTTCATACATTCCTGTCCATCAGCAGATTTATAAATGACGTTAAATTACAGCGATCGGGTCAGCTAGTCAGTCACATGGGTCAAAACCTGTATTCTCCAAAGTCAAATGTAATTCTTATTAAAATTGAATTTAAAAATGGCATTTATGTTCTATATGTTCTAAATACCAGATTTGTTACTGTGTCATTTTAGGAGGTGTATATCGAATTACCTAAGGGGAAGGAGGGGTTTGGAAAACAGTTTTAGGATGAACAATGAATTCTTACTGCATCTGCACACAAAAACCCACCTAAGAAAAAAAGTGTGAATGCCATACAATTTTTTTCAATGCAAGTATGGAACACTGTACATCATTGAAAAACAGGGAAAAAGAAAAGGAAAAAGAGGAGAACCATTGAAGAAAGCATAAAATAGCAGCTAGCTTTCTTACGTGTGCTGGAATTGTGTCTTTTGGGTTAACCCCAAATTTTCCTATGCTATACACTCTTCTCACATTTTGGTCAATACTAGCTTCTGAATTGAAAGAGGCATTATCAATTGCTTTAAAATGTTATACCAAAAATAAAGAAACACTGAGTTAGACTGTCACCACTTTGAATACCCATCAGGAGAGTGTGGCATTGCATGTGAAAATGTATGTGTTCCTCTTAGGAGATGAAGATCAAGTCAGCTAACAGCTGTCAACAAACTTCTAGTGTGGGCAAGAATTTTATGGCCAAGTTGGGCTTTCCTTTATTCCTTACTGGAAGAAAGTATTCAGAAAATAGTATGTTAGGGGAAAAAAGTATTAAGTAAACAGAATCCTTTTAAGCATATAAACAAAGTTGAGCAGTGTAAATTTGAAACTTAGTGCCTTTTAGTATCTGAAGCAAAATGATAACAAGTTATAGGATTTTTCTTTATGAAGAATGATGTAAGCTCACTTATGAAGAAGAACCTATTGTCAAGTTTAGAGAGGTGACTAGAAGACCAGGTATGAATTTCCAGTCTCATCTTGAGAGAGCTGGTTTTGTGCAAAATTGCTTTGCCTCCAGAAGAAACTGGTACTATTTTCAGAGTTTGCCCAGTGAATATGTTTCTTTTTTAATTTGGCCTTTTGGGGTACTTTGGAAAAGTGAGCTGCTCATCTGTCACTGGCATTATTTTTAAACATGTAAGGAAAAGCTACTGATTGAGTTCAAACCAAACAAAATACTTAAATGTATGAAGTGGTGTCATTGAATTTTCAGACCTTCTTAGCAGTAAAAACAAGAGACACATCAGTGTCTGTAGAGTTGTGCTGTGTCATGGGTTTTCCTCGGCCAACCGCCATTTGCAATAAGTCATCAATCAAGTGGATGCATCGTTAACAAATTCCCTTCATTGTTAATAGAGACTTTACACGCGCCAACATTCTTTTTCCCTGAAAATTAACCCTATTTTAAGTGTCCAAATGTTAAGGGCCTTGGGCAAAAGTAAACTAAAGGCAGAAAGAAAACGACCATCCCCTTGCAATGGAAAACAAAAGAAAATGAGAGAAAGGTGATGAGGAGGAATTACCAGCTGATTTCATAACATATCCATGCCTCCCATACACATATATATGAAATCAAAATCTAGACACATATAACTTGGACATCCAAAGGGGACTGCTACTCTTCATACATTCAAATAGAGTTGTCGAAATTTCTACTCATGAAGCAGCTCTTGTAGGCAGTTCGGGGATTTGAAAATCTCAGGGACTTCACTATCCAGCTTGCAGATGACCTTGTATATGGCCTTCTTCCAGGAAGGATCAACATCTTTGCCTGCGATAATGGCATTGAAAAACTCCCGTAATGTGATCTGAGCAACTTCCAGGAATCTCTCTGGAACCTGCTGATACAAGGAGACAATGGCATTAATAAAGTTTTCAGTTTCAAGTCTACAGTTATTCCAAGGAAACTGAGCTAAGTTCAGTCTTGCAGAAAGGGGCTTACATTGCACCTGCATTTTCTAAAAATGGCTGGCTTCTATTCTTTTATGTAAAGTCATTATATATAGCAGCATTGTGATGTGGGGTTGACAGCTTTGTTTTAAGAAGAGTGTGTGAAAGATCCATGCAGGTCCATTGAAAAACTAGGATTTCATTGTGGATAATTAGGATAGGAATATGGGATGTGACTTTTGGGATTCCTCACTTCATTAAATAGATGCTATCCAGAAGAAAGTCTCCAATTAATTTTTCAGAATTTGAATCCTATTTCCTTTTGATTGCCATTATGAAAACAAAATATGTTCTCAAAATAGAATAACAAATAGGCTTCTTTGTAAATTAAACCCACACTTTAAACGAAGAAAATCTTCTAAAATCTCAGTTATCTGTTTGTCTCAGAGGATTGTTGACTCAGATGCTAAGTTGTATATTAATCTGCAATATAAAGTACTCTCTACACATAAAGGAGTAAAATAATGACATTAACAAGAAGTGACAAAACTGATCCTAAAATATTGCATCAGAAAATACTTAACCTTGAAATTAGAATTGCTCCATAAGAGAGTGATTTATTCAGCTGATAGTAATAATACAAACTAACATTTTTTTGAGTATTTACTACTTGCCACACTCTGTTTTATGTACTGAATGTGAATTATGTCATTCGGTTCTCCCAATCTCTCTAAGAGGTGTTATTATCCCAAGTACACAATAGAAAACTGAGGCTCAGAGAGGGTAAGGAAATTGCTCAAGGTCCTTATCATTCAAAATAAACATTCTCCAACTATTCATTTTAGAACCCCAATTTCTTAAGGCTTTTCTTCCACAGCAATTAATATGTATGTGTGTTGTGTGTGTGTATGTGTGTGTATTCTCTTAATTACTTATTTAATAATCTGATATCTTGACTAAGGAAAGCAGTAACTACTGATGTACTTAATTAGTGTTCTTTGTAAGTTACTCAGAGTAAAGCATGGTCTATCTATCCCCACACCAACACAATAGAATCACAGAATAATCCATGAACTCATAATTTTCCAAGTACACATTGACACTTAGTAGATTTATTTTAGTGGGGTACTTACACACCAGTAAAGTTTCATTTTTACATTAAGTGCAGACATATGAGGACATAAAGGTACCATAGGAATACATATAGCAATATTTATCTACACATATACAAGAGATGAAAGACTTTTCATCTAAGTTCAGACATGCCACTTACCAAAGTAAAAAGGAGGTATTGTAATATTGAACATGTTTCATCTCTTTCTTCCAACCTTGGGTGCAATGTACTTTTTAATATTAGTAGTAACTGGTAAAGAAAATCAGAATCATCACCTGACATCCCTGTTTTTCACGTTTAAAATTGGACAAAGAAGTTCATTGTTCCCAATGGCAAGTTAATTGTTGTTTATAAAGAAATGTAATAACTCTGCAGAAAAAATGAAAGGGACTCCATTTGGGGCCAACCAGTCTTAAGCTTACATTTTTAGCAGACCCTCTTAAAGACTTTCACACTGGCCCATTTCTTAGGACATAGTTCCCAGTGTTGCCTGGAAAATCCTTCAAAGTACCGCCTTGTCCACCATGATGTGCAAACCCATACACCCCAAGGGCCATTCTCTGCTGAGAATTCATGTGGATTTTCCACAGGCCTTTGGGTTATTTCCTCCCAAATTTCTTGCATACATGAATATTTGTTAGAGGAGAGCTTAGCCCTCCCACTCACGTTATACAAATAAAAATTCATGAAGCAATCTTTTTTAGTACAGTCACCTCCACCCCCAAAGATAATCCTCCACATTTTATCAAATGAGCATTATTGAGGGAGGGAATGTGGCTGGAGAACAGTGAAGCCCACTCTCACTCCTTGGATTGGGAGCTGTTAGCCAAATGCTACAGAAACATAATCATAGGCATTTATTTATTTATTTATTTATTTAAGATGGAGTTTCCTCTGTCACCCAGGCTGGAGTGCAGTGGCATGATCTTGGCTCACCGCAACTTCCGCCTCCTGGGTTCACGAGACTCTCCTACCTCAGCCTCCTGAGTAGCTGAGATTACAGGCACAGGCCACCAAGTCTGGCTAACTTCTGTATTTTCAGTAGAGATGGGATTTCAACATGTTGGCCAGGCTGGTCTCAAACTCCCGACCTCAGGTGATCTGCCCATCTTGGCCTCCCAAAGTGCTGGGATTACAGGCATGAGCCACCATGCCTGGCCAATCATAGGCATTTATTAAAATAAACGTTTCAAGAAAGGTGGTTTCATGGGCCATCGGCAATACAGCCTCAATGAAAAATCTACGTTCCTTGAACACTCAGGGATGCAGCATGACATGGCAGAGAGCTTTGAGGGGTGAAGGTGTGGGCAGCTGCCCCAGAGAAGCCAGAGAAGGCCGGAAGCCCTGCCCACGCCAAGAACTGTACAGGAGGTCTGGGGAGCCAGGGACAGGGGAAGGGCGGGCATTGTTCAAGACTGTCAGAGGAGAGAGAAGAAGTACATCTAGAACATCAGCACCAGGGGAGGGAGGGAAGTGTAGTTGTAGGATTTGCATGAGAACAAGGCAACTTCTTTGGGGGTTGTATGCAGTCTCCCCTTCATCATTTTTATAGTTTGCCATGCCTGTTAATGGGTTTTAGTGGGTTTTTAACCTGTTTTAAATATTCCTTTCTTGTGGTGGTAATCATAGGCTGTCCTTTATCATCTTTTGCATTTGTGTCTTAATGCTGTTTAACTTTTTACCTACTTTTATATGTACACCTTATCATAAGGTGTCTTTAGATAAGGAGCCTCAGCAGAGTATCTTTTGCAAAGTCATTTGATAAATAGCTCATAGTGAGATCTTGCTTTCTGCTTTACGCCATATTGCTCTAGAGTAGCAGTTACTTAATACTTTAAAAACACTTAATACTTAAAAAAGGGAAGCTTCAGCCTGAGCAACATGATGAAACTCCATCTCTACCAAAAATACAAAAAATTAGCTGGGTGTGGTGGCATGCGCCTGTGGTCCCAGCTACTGGGAGGTGGACGTGAGAGGATGGCTTGAGCCCAGGAGGCGGAGGTTGCAGTGAGCTGAGGTCGCACCATTGCACTACAGCCTGGGTGACAGTGAGACCCCATCTCAAAAATAAAAAAACAAAAAAGGAAGTTTAAAATAATGGTAAAGTAAGATAGAATTCAAAGAGTTGGAATAGATCTCAGAAATCATCACTTTATAGATGAAGAAAGCATGAGATTCTATGAGACGAAGAAATGATGAGATGAAGAGATTACTGTGAGGTAAGGTGTCTTTCCATTAAACGATGGTGGCTCCCTTTTAATGCTTTTTCAGCAATTTCTACTATTTATATGAGGCAACAAAACCTTGAAAAGCTGTGCCTCTGTAATCTTGAAAAATCACAGAGAAGCTAGTAACTTCAAAATAAATGGGAATGCTATAAAAGATGCCCTGGAGGAGACTTTGGTTATTGGGAAGAAATGAATTCTTTGTGAACAAACAAAATGATTAGTTAATGCAGTGCTTACTTTGAGGCAATACTCATGCAATGGACTGGGCTGGATAAAAGAAAGTTGTCATGAGATACTGAACGACTGGAGCAACTCATGTCTTTGGTGGCTCCCAGAGGCACACTTTTGGGTAGCAACTGATCTTCTGAGAGGGTGCCAGTGAATTTCATCCACACATAGAAACATTTCTCATGGAAAAAGAGACCTTTACCTCTGCTTGAAAACTCCCAGCTCCGTTTAACAGAATAATGGGGTACTTTCTGATGTTTTGTGGGAGCATCTTAGAAATCAGTCTTATCAGAATGATGTTGCCCATATTTTTCCACACCTCTTCACACCTAATGGCTTTCCAATCACCAATAAACATCTGCAGAAAATCCCTTAGTGACAAGTAATCCCTTATCTAGGTTTCTTTTAATAGAACCCAACAATCTGCAGAATGAACCCTAGAGTATCTCCTCAGCATCAGGTGGTAACAGTCAATCAAGTCACTGGAATGCAAGACAATGCAGGCGGCTGGCGGGGGGGGGGGGGCGGGTGCTGGCAGAGGAGGGGAGAAGGCCCTGCCTTTGGACATGCCACAGGGAAAAAACAAAAGGCTTCCAAAGTCTTTGGCTGGAACTCTGAGGCTATTGTGGGAGCTGCTTTGCCCAGCGTTCCTCAGGAGAGGAGAGTGGAAACTTTGTTTTGATAAAAAGGCATCCCAACCTAGGAACCTCACCCCAGATGGTCTTGCCTTGATATTTGGAGAAGAATATAAAGTAATGAGGTACTTGAAGATATGCATAAATCTGAAGGGGGCTGGCTATCAGCTTCTACCAGTTTCATTACGGTATGTACTTGAGTCTCCTCAGAGCAAACAAGAGCCTTGTGGACTTCCATGAAATGCAGAAAATGAGAGGAGGTTTTCAAGTCTGCCCAGTCCACAGCTGGGTTGTATGTGTGTGCGCACACGTACACACACACACACACACACACACACACAGTGTGTTGGGTGGGTGGTTATTTTGCTGTTCTTTATTTTTTCCATCAGAATGAGTGGCAAAGACACATTTTTCTCCTGTCTTCCTCCTCTTCCCAGTTGCTTTACCTTCAAGGATGATTTGTTTTATTAAACTGACTGTCCCTAGCCTCTGCAGTACATAATAAAAGCCTGACATAGCAGGCTGCCTGCCTTCTGTGTCCTGCAGATACTCATCATAAGTGTCAGGACATACCAAGGTTAGCGGTCACTGGAAGTGTGCTCGCTGGCCCAAACCTTGCCAAACGCTCTTGGCAGCTGAATGAATGTCACAGAGAATAGAAGGGGAATTACAAAGGTTAAAAAGAAGACAGCCTCTCCTATTTTCTGGAGACAGAGAAGCTGATTTTTCACACCTCTGAACCGTCCGTAAGCTCATTCATCAGCCTCTTGTGGGGAACCTAAACCTTGCCCCTTGCTCAGTTCTCCACGGACACTCCTCCATCCTCAATCCCCTTTAAAAATTGGCCCTCTGGCCTCATTTCTTCACAGAAATGATCTTCACTGAAATGGACAGAAAGCAAACCAGGCATCGACTTCTTTCCCTAGCCACCCACCCCCCAACCCATAACCAAAGGCTCCAATGGCCTATCAAGCCTATCAATAGATTACAAACTTATCAAGGGAAATCATCTTTATAGTTGATCTTTTCAGTTGATTTTTTTTTTCAAACTTGCTTCGATGGAGAAATGGAAAAGGACGCATGTGTACTGGCAGGCATGGCTAACAAATGGGAAAGTACAATCCTGCCTAGTATTTTGGTGAATTAGTTTGTGTGTGGGTTTTCCTTCTTCTTTCTCCTCCATTTTTTTTAATACTATAAAAGGGCAATAAAATGCTGACTGTAAGAAGACAATGTCAAGGAGAAAAGGGTACTGGTATTTTGGATACTCTTCACTGCTCGCCTTGGAGAGAGAGTTATTCTTGTCACAAACCCTTTTGTCTGCATCTGCTGACTGCTTGCCTGTAGCCAGCAGCATACTTTAACTGTTTTGTCACCTCCTAACATCACATGCATCAGCTGTTGGGCTTTTGTTACGGGTATTGTAGAACTAATCCGCTGTGGCTGTTCTACTGTGCAGTAAATAAAACAGAAACGGGCTTCTCAGACTATTCTGCATGAATATTTCAGATGGCTTTTACAACTCCGATTCACAAAATCAAATAAATAAATAACTCCCCCAGCCGCCCCCTAGCCCCTCCCCACACCCAGAAACAAAACCCCTCAATCTAGCCCCAGATGCCTCCAAGTCAACTGCATTGAAGGCGCTGACTTGTGCCTTCAAACAATTGTTTCAGGGAACTTGAAAGAACAAGACTCTCTAAATTTTCGCACTGTGGAATTCATATACAGTATTAGAGTTAAATATATCTAATGCTGACAACTAGGTAAGCAGCTCTGAAAAATTGGAGAAAGTGACTTTTTGTCCTTGTGGGCCTTTAAAAATATATAGGTAATTTGCCATGAAAAATACATAGTTAAGAGTTGCCTTGTCAAACTGCTTTTATTGTTTCCATCTGTATTTTTTTTTCTTCCACCCATCTGAAAGGGGTCAAAGGAAGATGTTTGTGCATTAGTTTATCCTAAGGGTCTTTCCAAACCTATGTAAGAGCACAAAAGAAGAATCAAACTTTGCTGGGTTTGAAAAACTGAATCTGCATCATGAGCTCTTTGACAGTATAATGATGTACCAATCACACATAGGGAGGTATTTTTCTAGATGACTTTGAAGTGCCTTTGGAGAAGTTAAAAAGCACACGTGTGTACACACACACGTACACGAAAATCTTAGAGAAGGAGACAAACAGTTGAAGTACTTTCCCGAGCATTCATTCACCCTAGTGTGCACATGATTCCTCTAAACAAACTCTCCCATCCCTGCTGTTTGTTAAGTAAATATTGATCAAGGAGAGACCCATCTCCTGACAGCCGTGGCACAAGCTGGGGACTTACACTGCAGACAGAGTAGACTTAAGTGGATAAACTCAGATGCTTTAGTAACTCCTCATAGAGATTATCAGATGAAAAGGCAAGAACAGATACGTTATTGCTGCTCCTCTTCACTGTCTCGTTCACACTAAACTCCCCTGCCAGAGGCAGAAAAGAGGAATCATGGAGCTGTAAAATATGGTCACAAGATGCGGTTACTGAGGGTCTCCCTTTGCAGTCATGCGTGCATTTGTCCTGTGTGTACAGCCGGGGACTAACAGGCCCTTCAGAAGAAAAGGAATGGTGCAGGATGCTATACACAGTGAATCCTGAGATTCTATTCCAGTGCCCTCTCATTCCAGGAGAGGATCAAATGGAAAAGCAAACATGAATGCACTTTGGGAAGCATAAAATATCATCCAAATATAAGGTGGTTTACAAGTTTGAACCTTTAACGAGGAGCCCTAATTCCTGGGATGCATTCACTGTGATTAATAAATGTTTGCAAAGCATCGTTTTGAGAGGTGCTCTGAGGAGGTTCGCTTGGGTGAGTTTGTTGGCTGAGTCAACCAGTTGAGAAAAGTTGCTTTGTGTTCCCTAAGTTTTATTTCGGCCATTTCATAATTATGAGTCAAAATCCTGTTTTCTGCACTGTTCGTAGCTGACTGGGTACGTGTACTTCTCTGGGAAGGTCAGTTTTAAAATCATCTTTAGAGATTAGGTTTTGTGTATTGAACACTGAGCACCGTGGTCAAAGGGCAAGATGTTATATTTAGAGTTCCCAAACAGCTAAATGGTGTTTGAATTTTATTAGGATGCTTGTGTTTGGAAAAACTAGCAGGATCCAGGAGCACTGGCTGTGAAGTTGCTTTCGGGTACCTGCCGAGTTACCCCAAATGAGGCAGAGGAAGGTTCTCCAGCAACATCTGGGCTTAGGACTAAAGTCTCTCTCCCTCTGGTGCTCCAGGTGGTATTCAGCTTTCAGAAACACAGAGGATAAGATTCGTCTAATACCCATGCAATTTGGGCCCACTTTCTAGTTACATGTTTTGCTGTTTAAATATGTGAAAAGTAAATGCTTGTAGGAAGTGGCTATAGTTCAAGGCTGCCTTAAAAAAAAAAAAAAAAAAAAAACCTAAAAACTGTGTTTCCTTGGTCTAAACAAAGGAACACATGGTAATAACAGTCTATATATTTTTTTTTATAAAGCTTTGAAAGAACAATGTTCTGTTGAGCAAAATTCAGTAGCATTCTGTAAACATTAATTTAAGGAAATCAATAGACTCAGTGAGCTAAAGCCATATTGCAAGATAAACTGGCCAGAGTGCCACTTTGTCAAATAGATTTTCGTTTTCTCGGCTAGATAAAGACAGTTTCAAAACGGGGGTAGACGTGTTGCAACCAGGGTTTGAAAAGTATGTGGCCTTCAAACAGTCTGCTTGTTTCTACTACAAAGCTGGATAAACATACTTTAAAAATGATAAGCCTGGTTTAGAATTGATTTGGCTTTCAAATTTTACATATAGTAGATTTCTTGGTCATCTCTCATGAAAAGAATAAAACAAAATATCATGCATTCAGAATAGAAAATGTACTTAGGTGAAAGGGGTTAAATTGTCTTGAGAGACAGAGCTTTGGGAGCAGTTTCGGTTGATGCTTGACTTTAAAAAAATGGGAAGAAAGAAATCTTTATTCATGCTGACCTGATGGGCAATCTGCCTTCTTGCCAAAATCCCGAAGCCAAACTCTCTAGTGAGTTTGGGATCAGAGGTTTCAGCTGGTGGAAGCTGCTCTCGTTCTGTGCTCACCAGGCAATGTCATGTTAATGTGCGAGGGGGTGTGGGGATTGGGGGAAGCAAACCCAGGAAAAGGCTAGGGAAGGAGCTGAAGTGATGAGCCACCCAATAGCCTCAAGGTTTTGGTCATCCAGACCGAAAGAGTTGCAGGGATAATCCAAAAAGGTGGCAATGGGAAAGCAGGTCTCTCCTCCTGTCACCTACATGGAGCTTGTGGCAGTACACTTCCAAGTCAGACCACTTGGCATCCTCCAATGCCACACCAGCCCTTATAAATGCTCATAGCAAACAGATATGACATGGTGAAAATGACCCCCTGGAGGAAATGTAATAAAAAGAATGAAGAGTCACATGGAAACTGCCAAGGAGGGAGGTTAAGGATCTATCTTGAATGGACAGGGGAACTCCACGGAAAAGCATCACAGGAACTGACTTTTGGTCTGCAGTGTGGGGATCCGGGGGGCTGCTATTGGCCAGACTCCTCATACAGACTTCTCTGACCACAGCATGAATGAAGGGCAGAGATACACCCAAAGTATCTTCTTTGTTTTTCTACCTGAATTTGAGTCTTTGTCTTTTAAGAGTGAGTATTTAGAGAATACAAAATTCACAATAAAATTTCTACAACATTATGATGTTGATAACATAGGTGCTGTTAAAATATTATACAATTATCAACAATATGCTAGAGTTGAGCATTTCGAATAGTTGTGACTTTCAGGTAATAGTAAACAAAGTCTTAACACCTTCTATTCTACGTTTAATCAATTGTGCATACATTTGAAATTATGTAAGTATTCCATTGGCAATTCTGCATGTAGAGATCAAGGTAAATAAAACCATCTCTTCCATAGCCCCAGTAAAAGATAGTACTAGCTTTCTAGGAGCAGAATGACAAATGTCTATGAGAGACTGTCAAAATTGTTGTGTGGGGCTGAAATTTGGTCAGTGAACGTGCTTAAAGCGGCAAGTTTATTTGCTCACACATGGAAGTCTTGGTGTTATACGTGTTAGAAAACATAATTGTCACATTATTGGTTGTAATGAAGTAAATTTTCCTTCTCTCCCAAACTCTGCATAGGTCTTAAAAAGTGATTCCAAGTTTAAACAAACAGACAAATATGCAAACAAAATCAAGGAAAAAGCATCAAAAACTAAAACCTAATACCTGTTTCTCTCCCCCTGAGATACTACACAGAAACTCTTAAGATCTTAAAAACAACTGGAAGCACTGTGCAGAAACTGCTCATCTGGTAGGCTGTTCAGGTAAGAGCTGGACCAAGAATATTCCATCAAAGAATCATAGAATTGGCCGGGCGCGGTGGCTCACGCCTGTAATCCCAGCACTTAGGGAGGCTGAGGCAGGTGAATCACGAGGTCAGGAGTTCAATACCAACCTTGCCAAGATGGTGAAACCCCGTCTCTACTAAAAAGACAAAAAAATTAGCTGGGCATGGTGGGGGGCACCTGCAATCCCAGCTATTCAGGAGGCTGAGGCAGAGAATTGCTTGAACCCAAGAGGCGGAGGTTGCAGTGAGCCGAGATCATGCCACTGCACTCCAGCCTGGGCGACAGAGTGAGACTCCGTCTCAAAAAAAAAAAAAAGGAATCACAGAATTTTGGAACTTGAGAACTAGAAGGAATCTCAGAGAATTCATGTCCCACAAAAGAGAAAAAACTTTCAGCCAGTGGTCAGCAAAATTTGTCAGTAAAGGGCTAGATAATAAATACATAGGCTCTGTGGGCCATAATTGGTCTAGGTTGGTTACTCTTCCTCTTTTTTACAACTGTTTTAAAACTTAAATCATTCTTAGCTTGGGGCCATAAAAAGAGATTGAGGGGCAGCTCTGCCCATAGGCCATACTTTGCCAGCCCCTGCTTTTAGCCAAACTTGAGGGTTAACAGCTTTTCTAGAGGCCTAATGGTCTTTCATTCTGCACTGATCCTAGGTGCCTCACTGGGTGAGCACACCAGTTCTTGCAGGATAGTTCGATTGATTCACTTGAATTCGACCTGCAATGCCACACCATTTCCCCGATGGAGTTAAGGCTGCCCATGTCTATGGGAATAGATTTAATAAACCACATACGTGGTGGTCAAGGACCAGGAAGACTTCAGTCTTACCCTTTTCAGATTAGGAACTTTTAATTGGGAGCTTTCCTGCCAGTGCATATTTAAATGTGCTAAACAGAGGAATGTATCCCTGCTTCATGACACATCTGACACATCAGCTCAATACTCAGATGGAAAAATAAGCCCTGCAATCATATACCAGTCACTTTGTAGTGTTAACAAATTTCCCTTTAAGTCAGCCCCATAAATTTGGTGCCATTGGTGTCTGAGTTCAAGACAAGCTGACAGTCCTTGAAGTTTAACTTTTGCTACAATTACTGGGTGAGGTGGTAAAAGAAGCAGGGCCAAGCTTGGTGCCATTCTTGGATGGGACATTATCCAAAAACAACATAGCACAAACACTCCAATATTGCATGAAGGGAAGCTGGGGCACAGATAATCCACAGTTACTCCTGTTTCGTTCGAGAATGTATTACGTGATTGTTTTCTGCCACAGCTTTACCTTCATAATTAAGCTTTGCTTAGGCTAATATTAAAACCAGTCTGTGTGCCCTCTGTTGCTATCGATGGAGCAATGTGAGTAAGGAGCCTAGGGAGAAGCTGTTAGGAAGTGGGGTTCAGGCAGGTTGCGATGAGAACGGGATTGCTCATAGAAAAGAGTAAAGAAAGTGCTTGTGATGCACATGGTAGGAAATCAGACAGAGCTTCAGAGAACACCAGTTCATGGGGGATGCTGGCACTCTGCTGGCAATAGCTTATGACACCCTAAATGATATCTGAGTTGCTTTAGGAAAGGATGGGGATTATTGGCCTCAATCCCATCCCTTGGTTTTGACTGCAAGATCTTTGTTCTGTCAGAGAAATTCTGTTCTGAATTTCCAGGGAATTCTATTGGTCTTTCCTCTGCAATCACCCTTTGGAAAACTAAGGATGGGCTGTATTTCAAAAGCTACTTAAGAGCTTGTGAACGGCTTTGGAATTCCTTTTGAAAGACAGGTAAATAGATTGGAAAGGTAGGCAGATTGCAGAACGGACTTTTGGAAGTCCACAAGACTCCTACCTAATGGGACTTGAAGTAATGTTTAGGTTGTGACAACCTAGGATGCTGTCAATACCTAGGATTGGCCCTGTTGAAAGGCAGTTTCAGGTATCTACACACAGATTATCTTATATGCCTTCAGGCCACTGAAAATGATAAATCTTTAAAAATGGATGCTCTAAATGAAAGGAAACACAGTGGCCTTGAAACCATGACCTTTCACCTTCTTCTACATAAGTTTAGCTTCCTGACATTTCTCTGTTTTCACCTCTACTCAAACCATCCTTCCCTGCCCAAGTATTTACTTGTTCTCAGGGAACACATTAGCTTTTACTAAAAGTCAGTTTTAGCATCATATTCTAATTTACAATGTTATAGTAGCCTTAAGAAAACAGAACTTAGACGCAATAGCCGTAAGAAATATGAAGAATACACATCTAAATGGCTTGTATGAGGACTCAATACCTCCCAACCACAAACTCTCACACATACAAAACAATCCCAAAGGAAAAGACTTTTATGATCTAGATTACTATCATTTGGGGAATATTTAAAGAAAAGAGTGGCGTTGCTTTTGCAAACACTACCAAGCAGGCTTAGTAGGGAAGGTAGTCATATAATCTAAAACTGACAATTCTGGCCAGGCATGGTGATGCACACCTGTAATCCCAGCTACTTGGGAGGCTGAGGCAGGAGAATCACTAGAGTCCAAGAGGTGGAGGTTGGAGTGAGCTGAGATCACACCAATCACACCACTGTACTCCAGCTTGAGCAACAGTGCAAGACTCTGTGTCTCAAAAAAATAATAAAAAAAAAGAATAAAAAAATGGAGACAATTCTGCTCTGAAAGAGAGGAGAGAGGAGATGTACATTATATAGAGGTTAATGCATATTATAAATGCTGATAGTCTGTATTGAGGCCTGCATGGAATGTGTGTGGGGACACTTAGTTTGTTCAAGTCCATACTACCTACTAGAAAACCCAGTGGCACGAGGGTTTCACTGACAAATTTCCTCATTGTTTGGCCACCCCGGCCAAGGCAACAAATAAAGTGAGCAGCAAGTCTAATGATAGTGCCAATTCAGTCAATAAATTGTTTATGAATTTGAAAAATTAGTCTCTATAATCCCAATAAGGGAAATGCCATGTCTCCAAGGGCATTGTTGAGATTTAGATCTGCAAATAGGGCCTTGGGAGAAAACGAAAATGGGCACCCTGGAGATTTTGACTGAGATAATTAAGCTGCAGCAGAGTCACCAGGGTAGAAGGGGCCCCACATGGAAGCCATCTGGATTCCAAGGGCCTCTATACTCACTGCTTAAAGCTTTGCATCATGACCAAGACTCAAAAGAGACTTTATTTAGAGGATGCAGAATGCCCCTCTACTCTAGAGTCACAAAATTTCAGAGCTAGAATGAAACTCTTGAATTTAATCTTAACACTTTTCAAAAGGTGAGCACAGTAGACCCCAATGAAGCAGGTGTGGCCAGAGCCAGACCCTCCAGGCCAGCACTCCTTCCACCACCTCTGGCATTGCATCATGTCCTTCTCATCTGGAACAGATGACCCCAGAGTCCTAGAGCTGTTCCAGGCTAGTGTCGCCTTTTCAGCCACATTCAGAGCAGGAACACTTGCTCTTGTGAAAACCAGAATTACATTGAATATTTGTCCCAATTCTGATGAGAGCTCCCTCATTGCCCGTTTGTTTACTTTCCTGTTTAGGGTCAGCAGGAAATGGTGCAATAGTTGCCTTGCAGATGTCACAGCAATAAGGTAACATTTACTTGGCTCTGCAAGTGAATAAATGTGAATGCTTATACAGCACTTACTTTGTGCTAATACACTTGTGTAGATTCATTTAATTCTCACAACACTCTTGAAGTAGGCACTGTTACATATCCTATTTTACAGACAAGGAAACTGAAGTACAGGCAGGGTAGGACACTTGCCAGGGTTTCACTGCTACAAAGCAGCAGAGCTGGGATTTGATCCCAGGGCCTGGCTGGAGAGTCCATGCTGTAAGTTCTACATTGGTATTGATCCAGGACCACTGACAGTGGAAAGACTCCCCAAAGCATTTTCTTTGTAAGATTTCAAGGGGATGCTTTTATATAAAATATTGACTACTTGCAGGTGAACATTTCATTGCCTGCCTGAGAATAGTATCAAATAAAGCAGAAACTGGAGCTTTCCCCCAGAGTTGTCATTATTATAGACTCAAGTTCAAGACTAAGGCTATTTCCTCATGATGTCAAATACCCCAATGCTTGCTCTACAAGAACACTGAAAACATCTGGAGGGCAGGGTGGATCTGCCTATTTTCTATTTGACTGGGTATGTCCTATAGACACAATCATATTTGCCAGAGTACTTGCCAAGAGTCTGATCAGCTGGTCTCATAGGATCATTTTAACCAATAAGCACTACTGAGCTCCAACTCAAGAATTCCAACTTCTGAGGATAAACTTTTGGGGTAATCAAAAAAGTCACATTGGGTGTGCATGAGGCACCATCACCAAACTGTGGCGTGACTGCCCACACCTGGAGTTCTGCCTTGTGAGTTAGTAACTGTAACTGTCCCTCAGAAGAACACAGTCAGGCTGGAAGCGCATTACAGCAGGGCAGCTAAAATGATCCGGGGCAGCCCACTTACTGTATGAGATTAGGCTTTTAAAAAGGATTAGAGCTCCTTAATCTGGGGAGATGAAGATTAAGAGGGAGTAATGATCAAAGTCTATAAAATCAGAAAGGAAATGGAGAATATGGATACAACCCTGTTCACAAATCCCAGTATATAATAACAAGGAATATCCCTGTGGAGTTCTAGGGGAATCACTTTTAGAGCCATAAAAAGAAGATAATATTTTCCCAGCAGGTAATATACTTAGAGAATTATTATCTTAAGGAGTGGTATATTCTGAGAATGAGGTTAAGTTTAAAAAAGGTTTAAGTAAACTCATGGGTGATAAAACCATAATGGTGGGCAACTGGGACTTTAGGAATATTTTGGATACATCTTGAGCCTTTTGAAAAATGATCCAATGACAGGTACCAGCCTCTCCCAATATGCTTCCTGCCCAGGGCTGACAATGCCCACCCATCTGATCTGACCACCTCTCTTCTCACCTTGTTGGCTACATTGGTCCTAATATTTACAACATGTATATTCTTGTGCCCCTCTTTGATAGGTATTTGAAAATTTCAGCAACCTGGTACAATGTGGCAACTCATTCCTCCGAGGAAGTTTTCTTTAATCCTTAATAGAGTCTTTGTCTTGAATTTCGAATTACAGTTCATGGCAGGGATCTGACCATGATTTCCATAAAATATACACTTAATTCCTTCAACTACACCTGAAAACTAAAATCTTACGGTTTGCTCAAAGATGGAGGCATTTAAATCATTTTATGCTGCAGTAGTTAGAGAATTTAAAAACTAGTTAAATTCTATTGGAAAAGCTGCTCATAATATGCTAACACAGATCAATTAATTCAAATTTAAGGGGAAATTAAACATACCAATTATGTAGTACCCATCACAACCCAAGATATTAAGCTCTAAAATTTACTGCAGCTAATGTAGAAACCAGCACACCTTCACAAAAGCTGTGGCTCTGTTAGATACATAGAATAAAACTTTAGAGAGAGAAGTGTTTTAGCTGTTTCCAAAACAGCCAAGTGTTAATCACTTTAAGTATCTAATAATAGGTCATTGTTGAGGGCTGGGGCAGGAGGAGGCAGTGGTTTTGGGAGAGGGTAGAGTGGAGATGAAGATTCACTTAGAGAAAGGAACCTTCAGAAGACTGTAACATGCACAGCGAGGCGTGAAGAGTATTTTCTGTACTCACATTTCAAAGTGCTTTCAGAAAATTGGTAAAATGTGGCAATACACAGATGCAAATAAAGGAGCCAAGAAAATAGTGAGGGGGGCAGAGGTAGGGACGGAGGAGGAAGGCACACAGATAATAAGCAATATCTAATAACGCCGAACGCATTCTAACCCTGTCTCTCATCGTAAACTGGAAGCAATCACTTGGTGTCTTTTCAAATTGCAAGTTTGAAAACGTTAGTCTTCATGGCGGGGAGCTATTCAAAGTCACTATTCATTTGGGGGAAAAAAAGTGGGAAAGGTGGTCAGGAGTGGGGAAGGATTCAAGGGTAAAGAGTCACTTCATTTCTCATTGTAGACTTTGGAGTGATTTGGGCAAGAAAACTGGGACATCTGGAGTTCAGAAGTCAAGGAAAATGGGGAAGAACCAGGAAGATGAATACATGATCATCAGCTACACAAAAGAACGGATCAAAAAGAAGCTGGGATTTGGGCACAGGCGTCTGGCAAGGAGGCCGGCAGCAGGGCTAATGAAGCATTTGCGGTGTGGGACATTTGCCAACGCAACAAAGAAGATGTGCTTGGGATCTGCAGATGTGCCAGGGCCCCCAGAGCAAAATAATGACATAATCACCATCAGTGTCACAGACCAGACTGTACACAAGGTGACAGGGGAGGGGAGGCCTGTAATGCGCACACAGGGAGGCCTCCCACGGCCCACGACGGCTGCTGCCCTGGGGGTCGGGATGCAGGCAGGACTACTCACCTAACAATCTCTGCCTAGATCTTAAATCCGAAGGTGAGGTTTGCACCCATCTTTGGTGGGTGTTTTCTGTCCCACCCTAGTCAGGCAATAGAAATCTGAAAAGCTTAAGTGAGATTTGAACTGAATGGAGGGGCAAAAGGAAAAGAGGCAGCAGGAGTTTTGTGAGTCAAGCTCCCGGTCGTCTGCTAGAAGTGCGCAAACTTCCAAGAACCGTACCTAGCCACACCAGCATAAGGCAGAAATACGACCACGGATGTCAATGTTGCACACTGCAAAGAAAATGCACAACATATCTCAGAGAGCCTATTTTGGGTTGGGGGGGACACAAATGAGCAGTCAATGGGCCATCTCAAAGTCAGTGCAAAAGCAACATTAAGGCATGAGAAAGTCACCCCTGCCCATTTTCAACAAGGTCTCTCAGCAGGCCTTGTCACCTGCCAGTGGCTCTTGCTCAGTAAGGTGGGTGTGTTAGTACAGCTGTCTGGCTTTTAAGTGACTTTTGTCAGTTTGAAAGTGAAAGTCTGTTTGAGGAGCTGAAAGAACAATAGCTCAGAGCCCGGAAGAAGAGCTTGTGGCACAAAGAACTTGGCTACACTAGTGTCCCTTTTCATTGCTTCTCATGAAAGATTCATAAGAAGAACTTTAATTTTTTATGACCCCCTTTTTGGTATGACTATATTAGTTGTGTCAACTTCCATATACGGGTTCTCTTTAAATACCAAAAGGTCTGTTGTGAAATTGTTTTCAAAGAGCAAAGGGGGCAGAATCGATTCTGGCCATCCTGTTGGTCGCTTCCTCCAAAAGAAACTGCTGTAAGAGACACAGAGATTGCCTTTAAATATGGTTCCCTTCAGTCTTGAAGTTGCCATGAACACTACAATGTAGTTATTTTAAACCTCTGTGATTTGCTAGTTCAACTGCTCCTCGGAAGAACGATTATATTTGTTTTTCTTGGCTTCACCCTATTTAACAGAAACAGTAGTATAATGATCATTAATAGACGGTTCTCTTTTTCCTACCCTTCTCAAATAGCTATCTCCACATTGCATCTTTATTTTGTGTCTCAGCCAAAAATTGGGGGGTGCAGGGAGACAAAATGCATTTGTTTCACATCATCTTACAAGATAGAATTGAAGATTGGCTGAAGGCACTCATTGAAGGAGAAACAATATTTTTAAACTAAGTATCTACTTTCAAGTATTAAACTTCTATGCTTCATCAAAAAGGATGTCTGCAAAAAAAATTATTGTTGTAAATTAATATTGATGTGTTTAAGAGCAATGAGTGAATAGTCATTAAAATTTCTGCCCTGTGACTGACAAAGAACCAAACAGTTCAAGTTAAATAACATCCTGGGGGGAGGGGGGAAATGAGGAAATTTGATGTAAAATGTTATCTGCCATGTGAAAAGGGATCGCCAACTTCGCACAAGCTTTGGTTTGCTAAATGAATTTGTTTTATCTAGGCGAAATAAACAGGCTGTCTTTCAAAAGGTTGTTAGAACTTCTTCAGACATTTAATCCAGGATGGGCTGAACACAATGATACATCCCACTGAAAGCTACAGCCACCACCAGCGGCTCTCAGAAGAGAACTTGCTCTCTTTCTCCCATTGATAACCCTTTGTGGGATGAAGAAAAAGAACCGAGGCAAGGAGAACTGAATATCAGACAATAGGCATCACTCCACACACTGTTTCTGAACTTTCCTCATCGCTGAAGGACAATTAATTATGAAGGCCTTAGGGGTAGGTCGAAGCAAGGGAAAACCCACCACTGTCCCAGCACCACAGCCGCTACCTCTGTGTTTGCTAAATGGCTTCGCCTGTTGGGGTACAGCCGCCGAGAGAGCCAATAGATCATTTAGGGGGGGCGTGCGGGAGGTGAGGGAGGAAAGCAAAGATTTTTTTGTGTGTGCGCCTGCCCTTGTATAATTCTATTCTCACTGTGAACTCATCCATACACAAAACACAAGGACGATTTTTTTTTTTTTTTTAAAGAGAGAAAAGCCACAGGGTAGGTTACAGTCAGAAACGGCCTCTCAGTGGTGTGTTAAAAAGGATGGTCTTTTCACCAAATCATTTCACAGAGGCAAAACAGACAAACACAAAGAGTTGAGACTTTTTCTCCTACATTAAATGGAGTAACTGATAAGGTCAGACATATGATACCTAAAGACATGAATCTGTGAACTCTTGAAGTCAAAGGGCCTCTCTGTGCCGAGGAACAATCTTTCAAAGGAAATAGATCATAGAACTCCACTGAATCCCCTTTAAACTTTATGAAGCAGGAGGAGAAAAAGCTCTAAGTAGGGAAGCTTGACAGAAGAGCCTTGAACTATTTTCTGAAGGAAAGATGAGACCCTCCCTAGGCTGCCACAAAACATCTTTTTTTTTTTCTAAAGGCTCCTCTGAACTTTGATATGTGCCAAGACACTGCTATTGAAAGCTGTATAATTATGTGATATAGCCACTGTAGAAAATGCTTTGTTCACCCCAACAAAGGACAATAAGCAAAGTAAAGCGACATTACACTGTATCTTTTTCTTTAAGAATGTTGAGAAAGGTCATGGAATGCTATAACTAATAAAGCTGTTGAGTAAGGAGGTTTTAAAGTTGATCTTACTGTGCTTGAATGTAACCCAATGACAAAAAAGACACAGGGAGCTAAAAATGCAATGACATTACCAAATAGATGATAAATCAATGGGCCCGCTTCATTATACTGATGAACACCTTGAATCCCAAAAGGAGAGCGGTACAAAAATGAAGCCTCATGCACACACAGAATTCTACCTCCACTCCACCCCCTAGCCCTTCAACCCCACTTCCAACCTGGTGTCTTTACTGTGCTCTCCTTCAAATTTCAGGCAATCATTCTGTAGAAGGAATATGTTTCCAGGCAGCCATGTGTGTACATATATTTAGAGAACATTCATTTGGTCTCTTAAAAGATCAATTTGGCTTGTCAACGGTGGGACTGGCAAGGGAAGAAATGGTAAGGGTTTCTTTTCCTCCTCACCACCCACCAAGAATGTGTTATGCGATTATTTAAACGGCTCAGCAGCTTTGAGGCCAAAAGACTGCAACAGCAGTGAAAGGCTTTCACTCATGTGCCAGTTTTCTAAATGATCACTCATATTTAAGTATCTATTTGGAGCAGAGGGAAGCGCTTCCTAAATCCACCTGTCCTCATTTTTCTTTAAAGAGATGACAATGCGAATGAAAGTCTTCCAAATATATTAAATCTTCTGAAATGTGGGTTCTGCTGAAAGTGGGAGTAGGTTGAGAAGAGGTTAGGTATGGGGTAGGAACATATTCAGCAAGTGTATATGTGTTAGTGTGTGTGTGGTGGAGGTGGGGTGTTGCTTTTTTATTTTCTATTTCCAAGAGGAAAGTAAGAAAACACATTCAAAGGTGTGCGGAAGTATCCTTCTTCCCTGTCATGTGTCACCCAGAAAAATGTCAAACCCACAGTCTTTAAGATGGAGCATCTGCCCAGTGAGGTATTAATACCTTAGAAAATGGCATTCATAAGGCCACTAATGAGTGAATCAAGTTCCCCATTCAATTTATTTTGAAGCCTTCCATCCCCAAACCTGGGCCTTTAGTGAGGATAAGGGAGATCTGTCATTCTTACTGGAAACTTACACCCTGCCTACAGGTAAATCACTAGCCACTGAGGGGCCCAGGAGGGATGCGTGGCTTACCATGGCATGGGAAACACTACCTCCCAGTACCCGGGAATGAGAAAGAGAGCTCAGTGTGCCTGGATGAAGGAATCTGGCACATTCTTTTCTCAACCTACACTCAGGCCGTACCAAACCCTCTGACCTTTGGATGATTCTGCCTTTTGCAGCTGCACCATATAGAAAGGTCAACCTAGGTAATGCAGTCCAACCTAGGGTGCTATGTCTTTTGGCTCTTTAAGTTGTGCAATTAACCTTTGTGAGTTACACAAGTTAGTTGTCTCGATAGAGTTCTTTGCAAAACAGGTAAACCAGCCTCAGAAACTGACAGTGATTATCGTCTTCTTTTCCTGCCACAGTTGTGAGGAAAACAACAAAAGCGATAAAATCCAACTCTTATGCCCCTAAAGTCACAAGTATCAGTATGATTTAAAAACTGGGAAGGAATCCCAAACTTCCTTTCTCTGCCCATAAAAATTTTTTTGGAAGCTCTTCAAAGTGAAGCGAGAATGAAGCATAGAAATATATACCATCACACCTGGAAAGACAAATTTATTGTTGCCAATCTCATTAAATGTGAGGAGCAGGAATGAAGGATACAGCCCATAATTACACACCCCTCTCCTGTGTGCCTCACACACTCACGCGCAGAAGCAAGACGCCCCACCCGGTATGATATGGCCAAGCTTCCACCCTTTAGCACAAACTAAAAGTGCATTTCATATTTTTCCCCTTCGGTGTCTTCTTCCACATCCTTTGGGTCTTCTCAAAGGCTCACCATCCTAAGTCTGCACACTGTGCCAAGAATTCTGGCAATTGTGTAAACTGATACAAAAGGCAGAACAAGCTCTCCTGCCACTTAGAAGGTCCTGACTCATAAAGGCCAGGAAATGCAGGGTCTAAGAGAGGAGAGCGAGGCAAGACACTCCCTCTTTGCTGCTGATAAACCTTCCCCATCTGCTTTATTTTCCTGTAGGCCAGGGGTCAGCAGCCTCTCTAGCCTTGAGAGCCATCAGCAACAGGGGCTGGACGGGGATGGTGCTAAGCAGTGACAGAGGTGCCACTAGCAACCTTATGACAGAGGCAGAGATGCAGTAGAAGGCTGAGAGAAGACAAGGGGTAGAGAAGAGAAAGAAGGAAAAAAGTAGTAGTGAAGAGACGTCAAACTCCCTTCTCTCTCCCTGGCTCGATCTGCCTCTGCCCAGTTAGAATAATCTAACTTGAAGAATAGTAAAGCTTTGGGCCAACTGAAGTTTTTCTTGTTATTATATTGGTATCACTGTCATTACTATTACCCACATTAAATAAGCCCTATTTTGGTAAAACACTTAGAAGAGTGCCTAGAACATTAGTAAACAGTCAATAAATGTTAGCTATTTTATTATTGCTCCCAACAACTGATTGAGAAATCTGGGAATACAATCAATAAGACATTTTATTGTTTGACCAGCTACTACTAAGCTGGGTGACACAATTCCTTGGAATCAACTGGATCTTGGGGCATCGAGTAGACGTAGCTTCAAAGTCCCTCTACCATGTTTTAGCTCTGTTTAAAAATGTTAAAAAGAAACAAAGTGTATAGTTCTCCATTTTGCCATCCTCTTCACTTGCTAATACTTAAACTATAGGTTCATTTTACTTGACCTGAAGAGGAAAAACTTAAACACAAAAGTAAAGCCGTGCACACAATATCAGTGGAGGTATTCAGCTGAAGGTGCCGGATCTACTTTTGGCTCTCAGCCACGGCCCACACGAGCAAAGCTACCACGATAAGAACGGTGGCTTTTTAAGCATCTCACTTAAGCAGTGACATCCATGCACAAAGGCACGGAAAAGAAGGGCTCACCTTATCTGAAACTTTTGTCAGTAAATGAGCCAGACGGAGAGGCTAAATGAAAAACAATTTCATGATATTAGGATTATGTGTGATGGTGGGTATGCGTGTGTACATAATGGATGTGTGAGTGTGTGAGGAGAAGGGGCAGGGCTCACTGCATGGTCCTACTTTCTTCCCTCCTTTTCACTGAAGGAGGAATCAGATCCAGAATAGTCCAATAACTGTCCGAAGTCACATGAGAAGTGACAAAATTCCTGCCCGGGCCCCATACTCCTTGCAGTGAAGCAGTCTTAAAATAGACACTGCAGATAAAGGAGAGGTGGCCTGGCTGGAAGTGGATATGATTCACAAAGAGAGAAATATTAGATGTTAATCATATTAAAGAGGATTTAGATGATGCTAAATGGAGCAGCTTGTCGGGTACCTCCTGATGCCAGCCGTCCCCTGTTTGTGTCATTTTGGCCCCTGGGCTGTGGGTAGGGGATTAAATTCCAACCAGGTAAGGTTTAAGTAACCCTGAAAACCCTCGTGTGCACTTTAAGGATTTGTCCTCTTGGGTATTTTATATAGCAAAAATGCAGAAGTCATCTCATGAATCTTGGGCAATTCTTTCATGAAGCTTGATGTACGCTGCCAAACAAATACTTATGTCATCATATAATGTAAATAATTCACTAGCATACAGAAGTCTCTTAGCTTAACGTTTAGGGCAACAGGCTTATCAGAAGGGAGGGGGAGAAAAGACGCTCTTAATAAGATTTCTTTAAAATGGTTAGCCATAATCATATTCTTCAGCTTTAGAAGAAATCTGCTAGTGCTCTGTCATTATAGTGAGCCAGTGCTCTGTTACAACTGAGACTTTAAAAACAGATTTTAAAATAGTGGAGCAGTACACGAAGAATTCTCACTTTTAATGTATTTAGCAAACACACACACATACCACCCAAACTTCATTTATCACACATTTGGCAAGAAATACATTAGTCTTAGAGAGCAAAGACAAATTAGTAGCTTACACTGTAACTACTCAAACTTTCAAAGAAAAACTATGACTTCCCCATTGCTGAGCTTCCATATTCAGTTCTTTATAAGCCACTATAACTCCATCTGCATTGCCAAGAACCATAGTAACAAGAGCTGAAAAAAAAGGGGGGGCAAGCAGGAAGATTACTAGGGGTCAGTCCCCTTAGTTGACAGAGCTAGGCCAAGGTATCCTCTTTTCTTTGAAATTTGGAACTTCCTGGGTATTCTTGGATACCTATCTACATGAAGAAAGCAAGAATATTAATATAAGGTCCAAGCGCACACAGATGTTGGAGGAAAAATTCCTACCCTCAAGGTGGCACAGCATCTAGCCAAGATAATACAAGAAATGGACCAACTTTGTCAAGCCACAGTCTATCTGATCTCATCATCAGGGAGTTCAGCCTGCAGAATTCTTGCCATATTCCCTCTTCCAACTACTGTTGCCTCAGCCAGCAGGGCTCAGCAAAATGCCTTTGTGAGTACTGGGAGATTTGCTAGTGTTGTCTCACAGAGAGTCATCATGTTGTGATGAAAACTGTTTGCTGAGGCACCACATTAGTCCATAAAGAAATGCCTTACTCATAGCCACACATCTTTCGTTGTTGCATGGATATTGCTTTCTGGGAATTCTCTATACTGCTTTGTGTGTGGATCTAGAATATACATGTCATAGATATATATTAGTGTGTATGAAAGTGTTTGTACAAAGAGCAGCATGCTTCTGAAGGTATACTTAGGCAAAATAAACACATGAGTCTTTCCTCCAAAAAGAAGAAAAACAGAAACAAAATCCCCCCCAAAAAGATGTCAGTGGATCTCTTATGATATGTATTTAGTAAAATATCATACCATTTCCTCCATAAAGGGAATAAATGTCAAAGTCAGAAACCATGGAATCACTCCCCCATCAAAGTTTCTAGACTTTTTAAGAAAACAACACTGGTAGCTACCATCGCACATAGCCTGCATCAGCTCATTGACATCTCAGAACCTAAATATGAAAAAGGCCTATTGGAGTAGGGACCTCTTCCTTGGAAAATGAATCACTCTGTTTTTGCTGCTTGCTGCCATTTTCCTTTGGATTCTAACAGTTCCCTTTTCTGTGGCCAAATGAGTCTTCCATACAAGCTGAAAAGCCAGGGAATGGGGAAAAAATGGCAGTGGGTCAGAGCCTCATGATTCCAATGGGGACTATGGAAGCTCCTCATTGCAGCTCTACCTGTTACTCTGTTGGGGGATGCTTATATGAGAAACCAACACAAAAACAGATTTGTGTACATTTCTAAAGAAAATAAATTTTTTAAAAAGGAAAAGGGAGATGACCAAAAATTAAAGATTAGTTCCTACCTCAAAGTCATTTGCTTTATTGTAGTGCATGTTCAGAGCCCTGTACAGCTCACAGTCTCTGGTTATAGACAGCTCTTCAGTACTGGTGACCCCATCGTTGATGGCTTGACGCGCGTACTTCTCCATCTGAATGTAGTAAAACTCACGGAAATTGCTAAACCACTTGATGAGCTGAGAGGTAATGCATCTGTTGAACTGTTAAATTTAAATGTTGAAAAGGATAAGAACATTGCCATTTTCTTCATTTATTTTTTTAAGTGTCTGAAGCATTTTTAATGTTCCTGTCCCTTCTTTACTTGGAAAGATACGTATTTAACTCCACCAAAACGGTGGCAAGAGAGGCAAGAGGAGGAACATACTTACAAGGAATTATAAAAACCTGTCAGTAATGGAAATCATATCACAACCCTCTATCTTTCAAGTGGAAAAGTCACATTCTAAATCAGACTTTCCTTAAGCTGAACATCTTTATTTTTAACCCTTGTTCTTCATCTTTCAGTAGAACAACTTGCATTTCTATACTTCTTATGGACATTCATTGAAGCCATAGAATCCTGGAATTGTTGTTACTCCCAAGTACCAGGGGTGATGTGCCACATGACTCTACTACTAGTTTGATATACTTTTTTTTTTAAGTGAGGATTTGTATCACATTACAACCCCCTTCAATGCAGACAAATGGCCTTCCCACAAAATGGGAGGAGTTGGAATTTGCTTATTTATTTATATATTTTTTGTCAATGAGTGATTCCCATGTCCATCCAACTATGATTTCACTTAATGTTTGCCCATGGCATTCATGTCTGCTGAGGTCTAGTCAGCTCCTGGTGCCTGTTCACCTGCTTCCTGCAGCCAGCATTGGATAAGACCCATGTCCCCCTCCCTTGGTATCTCTGCCATTTGGGAG